>NC_065447.1:29808835-31008835 GCF_917563875.1 Diabrotica virgifera virgifera
GTGTGTGTGTGTGTGTGTGTGTGTGTGTGTGTGTGTGTGTGTGTGTGTGTGTGTGTGTGTGTGTGTGTGTGTGTGTGTGTGTGTGTGTGTGTGTGTGTGTGTGTGTGTGTGTGTGTGTGTGTGTGTGTGTGTGTGTGTGTGTGTGTGTGTGTGTGTGTGTGTGTGTGTGTGTGTGTGTGTGTGTGTGTGTGTGTGTGTGTGTGTGTGTGTGTGTGTGTGTGTGTGTGTGTGTGTGTGTGTGTGTGTGTGTGTGTGTGTGTGTGTGTGTGTGTGTGTGTGTGTGTGTGTGTGTGTGTGTGTGTGTGTGTGTGTGTGTGTGTGTGTGTGTGTGTGTGTGTGTGTGTGTGTGTGTGTGTGTGTGTGTGTGTGTGTGTGTGTGTGTGTGTGTGTGTGTGTGTGTGTGTGTGTGTGTGTGTGTGTGTGTGTGTGTGTGTGTGTGTGTGTGTGTGTGTGTGTGTGTGTGTGTGTGTGTGTGTGTGTGTGTGTGTGTGTGTGTGTGTGTGTGTGTGTGTGTGTGTGTGTGTGTGTGTGTGTGTGTGTGTGTGTGTGTGTGTGTGTGTGTGTGTGTGTGTGTGTGTGTGTGTGTGTGTGTGTGTGTGTGTGTGTGTGTGTGTGTGTGTGTGTGTGTGTGTGTGTGTGTGTGTGTGTGTGTGTGTGTGTGTGTGTGTGTGTGTGTGTGTGTGTGTGTGTGTGTGTGTGTGTGTGTGTGTGTGTGTGTGTGTGTGTGTGTGTGTGTGTGTGTGTGTGTGTGTGTGTGTGTGTGTGTGTGTGTGTGTGTGTGTGTGTGTGTGTGTGTGTGTGTGTGTGTGTGTGTGTGTGTGTGTGTGTGTGTGTGTGTGTGTGTGTGTGTGTGTGTGTGTGTGTGTGTGTGTGTGTGTGTGTGTGTGTGTGTGTGTGTGTGTGTGTGTGTGTGTGTGTGTGTGTGTGTGTGTGTGTGTGTGTGTGTGTGTGTGTGTGTGTGTGTGTGTGTGTGTGTGTGTGTGTGTGTTTTTTTTAGTTTATAACTGATAAATTATTTTTCTTTCTTTATTTGTTACATTTACATACAAATTTAGTTTTTAATTGTTTCAAAAATGTTGTATGTTGTGGTTGTGGTTGTGTTTTTTTTTGTAAAATTTATTACTAATAAATTATTTTTCTTTCTTTATTTGCTACATTGTTACATTGATTACCATGTTGATAATCAGTAATCTTAAATTATCAGTTTTAAAAATTCAGTCATGGCTTACTTAAAATTTGGAAAGATTTAGACCCCTAATTAATTATTTGCTCTGAAAAATGAAAATATCTCGAAAACTAATAAATTTAGGCATAGGAAATATTATACAAAAAGTAAAGTACGGTAACGGTACTTTTCGATAGTGACATAAAATACAGGGTGTTCCATTTAAAATTAGTGAGAAAATAATGTACTTGTATTTTGACTCACCCTGTATTCGATATAAAGAAAATTAGCCATATCAAACATTTTTTTAAATTTTCACAATCAACAAAAAAATATTGCATCAATAAACCATGGCTGTTGTGCTTATTTTTATTTATACAGGGAGCTCAACTTGTTACGAGTTTCATAGGAAATTGGTTATAACTTTGTAAATACCCTGTATAACATAACAGACCTTTATATTTTTGTAATGGGGAAGTTAAGAATATCTCTAATATGAGATGAAATATAGGGTGTTTTATTTAAAAAAAAAACATACGTTTGGTCTGTCACGATATTATCAAACACTCTGTAACATTCTAATTAATTTTAAAATGTGAAGCTCACATTTGGCTACAATTTTTGTTATTAAGTTTTATTGCCATCTATTACTATAGCGGATTTATTGAGCTTTACCCCACTAATCAATCACCCTGTAGGCTGTACTGCCTATTCTTCTTCAACGTATGCCTTTCATTATGTCCTTAAATGTCACTCCATCTTTTCCTTGGGCGTCCTATACTTCTTCCGCCCAACGGTGACTTGTTCCTGGCTATTCTTACTGTCTTTGATTCCATCATTAAAATTGTCGAGTAGACAAATTACATAAGGATTCTTTTTTTTTCGTACTATGTCCTCCTATGTTAGGCATAATTCTTGCTACTGCCGCCTGCCATACTTCTTTGATCAGCCTTATTGGCGATGTTTTTGACATGTTCCCCAAATAAGCGTGACATACAAATATTTCACTTTTTTACTGGTAATGCTCTTTCTCCTTCTAGCATGAAGATAGATACGATCCCTGTCTCTTGGACCTTTAAGTATCATTGCTTCTATCTTTGTTGACGCTAATTTTAGATCTCTGTTTCTTACCAAACCTTTGTTTTTTGTGCATATTTGCCGAATTTGTCTAATTCAGAAATTGATCAGTCAATCATCATTGTGTTGTACAATAGGGAACTTGCACATTATTTTTTTTTTTTTTTTTTTTATATGGCTTTGGCAGTTTGCCATACAGCCAGTTACATGTTTTTTTTTAATCTCATTAGGAGCAAATTATTTTTATTACTTAATAATGTTCACTTTTGTATAAAAATGAGATTTCCAAAATTTCACGCTTCAAAAACTCATAATAACTTAGAAGTACAAATTTAAAGTCTTTTTTATCTTAAAGTAGTTTAAACGACCCGTGACGTCACAGAGTTTAACTATGTGGTTCAGTTTATAGTTATATTTACGTATATTCTTCTTCTTCTTCTTTAGTTTATTGGCTTCCACCCACTTGGGTATTTAGCCAGATCGTCGTCGGGGAATAAAGGAAAAAATATTTATATTTTAATGACATTTATCGTATGTCATTGTAATAAAATATACCAGTTTGTCGAGATTGCAGTTTGATACAGTTTTTGAAGGAAAGGAAAGAAGGTTTACTATTGAAAATAAAACCATTTTGTAAAAGTACAAATTTTCTATGAATAGTTCAAACGATCAAAAACATTTGTAACGTCAGATAACTGTATTTTCTACTGACGTTTATAATGTCTAATTTAAAATTATATATACAATTGGTGTAGAATGTAAACATACAACCCCAGGACGACGCGTTTTGGGGTGGCTGGTTTAAGTTGAATTTTTAGTCGTCTTTAGGGGCCAAACGAAAGACAAACAAAACTTTTTTATTTTTGATACAGTTTAACTATGTTCTGTTGTGATTTATACCATTTTTTTCGAATTTAAAATTTTATGCAAGTTTCCTATTACTACCAAGTTGCCTGCGTATGCCACAGCCTGTACCCCTTCTACAAGATCGTCTTCTAAAACGAACCGAACCCTGGGGCACACCCGCCGATTGCTCCATTAGATTGCCCTTTTGCTGTGCATACTTGTTTTTTTGAGAAGCATTCTTTTACTCCATTTTGAAGGTATGGAGATGCTTGTACAGATTGCACAATTAAAAGCTTTTCTGGTATCTAGAACGAAAGCCACCGACCACCTACTTCTACATGTGGCTGCTAAGTCCATTATTCTTCCCACTGCATCTATTACAGATTTCCCTTTCCTAAACCCACATAGGCGTTCAGATATTCCTCCATTTTCTTTTACTTCTTTCTCAAGTATATTTTTGATTAGTATTTCTGGGATCTAGCTCAATGTATTAAGTCGTATATTTTCCTATAAGACCCTTGTCCGTCGATTTTTTTTCAGGTTTTAAAATGAGTAACAGGTTGGCCAGTTTCTATTCTTCAGGAAATATTTTATCTTCTTAGTAGACGATTCATGATTTCTTGAATCCATTCAGATTTTTTTTTCTATAAGGTTTTTGACGATTTCTGGCAAAATTTTGTATGGACCTGGTGCTTTTATATATGTGCTGAAAAAATAAGAAAACAAAAATTTAGAAAGACGGGGAAAGAAAATAGAGGGAGAAATAATCCGATATACGGAGGTGTGAAAATATATGGTTAATGGGTAAGAATGAATAATAATCGGAGGTGTGAAAATGTATGGTTAATGGGTAAGAATGAATAATAATCGGAGGTGTGAAAATATATGGTTAATGGGTAAGAATGAATAAAGAACTTGAAGAATTATAAACGGACTAAAAATAACGACGATAATGAATGCACAGAGAATACGATATTTCCAACACATTGCAAGAAGGGCCACGAAAGAATATCGAAAACCGTACTCTCACAAAAGCTAATACAGAGAAAAAGAAAAGGTAGATCAAGAAAGAGATGAAAAGACAGCGTATGTGAAGAATCAGAAAAAAAGTAATTTTGACAATAGGAAAGAATAAGCGTTGGACAGAAATCAATGGATATGAAAATAAGTGATTAAGAAATTTATGAAAAGAATATTAAAATGTATTTTATATAAATAAATGGAAAATTAAAATTTTAAGCTTTAGGCGTTTTAAGGCCTGTTGAGCAGTGGAGCTTGAGCTTTACAAATACTGATGGAAAAATACAAAATAAAAAAATATGCTCGATTCTAAAACATACTTAGCATAAGTAGAATATCAATATTAATCAGTCAGTTAACAACGTATAGAAAGTCTATTTATAGACAAAATACCCGATTTTTGGTTATCATTTAATAACAATATACAACTAATTTGACACTTCAAACAAGCTTTATCTATAGTGTACCTTCATAAATAATGTAAAAACTGCTTTTTTCTTAAAAAAATACAGCTATAAAGTATACATTGACGTCAATATCTACGGGAGAACTCTACTGAAATTGAATGTCACGTTATTTAGTACTGTTCTCACGTTTTTATGAACATAGTTAGTGGTACTCTTTAAATGGCGTGAAAGCTCGTTAATACTTTCTTCGTTTAACATTAAGTTTTGCAATTCTGAATCATTTCTGTAAATGTGGAAAATGTACGTCAAAATGATTGTGTTATATTCTTTGTTGTAATATATAAAATATATTGCATCAATTAGGCATTGGCATACATTTGCATGGATTTATGCTTAGCATATATTTTGATGCATAAATAATAATCTATGGTGAAAATAAAAAAAACAAAAACAAACATTTCCGTCTAATTAAAAAGAAATTACTAAAGCTTTTGTTAATAATGTTATAATAGGGACACTTCTGTGTACAGTGTATTTCGAGTAATTAGGAGAAAAGTGAAAATGATTTCGAAGACAAAAAAATATCACTTAAGTCGTGGGAGTAAATACAGAATACATGGAAAGACCTATTATCCAAGGATTAGGTAGGATATCCAAGGATAAGTTGTGTAAATTCTAATTTTTGTTTTCCTTGAGACTTATTTGGATTTTATTAACGATCACAATAATCCATAGTTTTTGTTTCCTTTTACTATTCTTGCCTTTATCTTCAGTTCCTAATGTCCATTTTCATCTAATTTTACAACCAGGTAGGTCAATTCTGAAGCTCCTTTGAACATGCATGTATTTTCTCCTTCTACTTTTAATGTGAACTTCTCGTCTTTTTTATCTGTAATTTCGTTATCATTTCTTTTGTCTTTTCCTTATTTATTATGAGCTCAAATTTTTTGTTCCTTTTATTATATTGCTCATTAATTTTTTAGCTCTTTCTCACTTGCCGGTAGTAGTGTTAGGTCGTCGGCGAACGTTATACATTGATGGCCATTTTTAAATATAAAAAAATAGTAAAATCCTTTATAAAAGGTATATTTAAAATCCCTAAAAAGGGCTACATCACAACCCCCAAAAAGGGCTACATCCCTTTTTAGGGATTTTAAATATACCTTTTATAAAGGATTTTACTATTTTTTGTATTACATGCTATACAGCCAACTACAGGAAAACTTTTTCCTTGTGAATTTTTAAATATCGTTTTCCACGTATTTATTTTGCCTTTTCTGAATATTCCTTACAGTCTCAGATTAAACACAGTCGTTGATAATGAGTCTTCTGATAATAACCCTTCCTTTGTTTCAAAATGATTTAATTAATGACCCTCCCATGCTATTTTGTTTGTTTATATCCATAGTCATTTTTAGCATCTTGACGATTTCACGTGGTAGGCACATTTCTTGTTTGTTCAAACTCTTTTATGTTCGTAGCAGGCAGCCTGGATTCCTTTTAACGCAAATATTTGGTATGTCCTCTACCTCCGTGTATTTATTTAACTTCTTCCTAGTAACTTGTGTTATTTTGTAAACTATTTCAGAAAAGCAACCCCTCTATATTTTTCACATCTCATTGTTTCACCTTTTTTTATGTATGGGGCATATCCCCACTATCCGCTGTGAGCTCGTACGTAGAGGGGATATTTACAAATTCTCGAGCGCCAATAGTGGCAAGTCTGTAAACGTTTACCGGAAATTTGACATAAATGTCAAAGTGATTAATGTAAAATTAAAATTAAAAACATTAATTATAAAAAATATTAGTTGGTCAAAGCTGTGGTATATATTTTTACGTTAAATACACTTACGTTTTAAATACTGAATTTAAGTTTTTTTAATGTTCCGTAATATGTAATTATAATTTAATCTAAAAATCTTAGCGCCATCTACACGATAATTGTGAAAGTATCCGAAGTAAGAAATTCATATTTTATCAATAGAACGTCAAAATGATTAGCAAAATCTTAAAAAAATCGATTACAATTTAATTAATTTTTTGCGTTGTAAATGTTAAGCGATAACAATTAAATAATAAATTTAAAAATTACCGGTGAAAGATAATTCCAGTAATCCGCTAGGAGCGCCACCAGCGAAGCTCAGAGCGTATAGCTATGGCCCACTCTCCTGGCATTTTTTCTGTTTCTCATATGATTTTTATCACTTTATGAATCTTTTTTTGTGGTTTTTCGCTTCTGCTGTTATCATTTCCGCCGGCATTTCAGTTATTCCTGGACGTTTATCGATTTTAGTTTATGCATTATTTTTCTTTCTTCTTCGTTTTTGTGTAAAGTAAGTTTGCCAATTTCTCATAATTTTCCTCAATTTTATGTATTCTTAATTTGTTACATTTTTTATTCCATTTTTTGTCATTGCCTCTGCCACTTTTTGGAATTTCGCATCATACCAATCTTACCAGCGTAAACATTTTTTTGTTCATTTCGAATCCCGCACCAAACTCTTATATCTTGCGTTCTTCTTACTTCTACTTTGCCCATTAAAGTCAATTTGAAGACCCCATACTTACGATCTCACTAATGTAACAATTCACTCTCGACAACCGCCACTCCATTTTTGACAAGAACCGGTTCCTGCTAGAAAAATCCGTAAGGCCTTTCTAGACGAACCACCAGCATGTTATCCGTTTCCAAAAACTCTACAAATCGGGATTTAAAGTGACTGGCCGACGCCGACGTGGCGCATGCTGAACCGCTTAAGTACTGGCGAACTGGCGTAGCACCGACCAAGTCAAATCTTATCAAATTGAGGCCTACTGAACAGAAATGACGAGAAATGTTGCTAATGAGTAATAGAGGACATGGAACATTTACTAGCCTGCCCAAACTGCTCACATATTATATGCACTCTCGATGATTTATGAACAGACAATCAACTAGCATTGGACACAGCCAACAGACTCAGAAAATATATTCATTCGACATTCATTTCACTTATTCCCCGTTAGAGGGCGTTCTAACCATACTGCGGTATAAATAGTTTATTTTATACCGAGAAACTACGGACGTGTTGGTGTAAATTTGTCTTGTGCAGAGCCTCCTTGACAACGGGTAGACCTAGAAATAGTACTATCGGGGGATGGCAGGAGACAAATTAAAATCAAAACGAAACCGTAGATTTTCTATTTTCTCCAAGAGATATTTGACAGAACTCTTAATAGTCTTTGGATTGACATAAATAAGCTGATTTAGATATTCATCATCATCATCAACCCGTACGCGTCCACTGCTGGACATAGGTCTCCCTCAGCTCTTTCCATCTTTCTCTGTTTTGTGCGGCTTGCATCCAGTTGCCGACAATACGTTTCAGATCGTCAGCCCATCTGGTTGGTGGTCGTCCTCTGCTCCGTAGTGCTTCTTCTCGTGGCCTCCACTCGACAATACGTTTTGTCCATCGGTTGTCTGACAATCTGGCGACGTGTCCTGCCCAATTCCACTTGAGCGACGCGATTCTTTCGACGGCGTCCGCTGTTTTTGTTCTACGACGTATTTCTTCGTTTGGGATTCGGTCCCTCAGGGAGACACCTAACATCTGGCGCTCCATAGCCCTTTGAGTTATGCGAATCTTGTTCACTACCTTTTTTGTGAGTGTTAATGTTTCCGCTCCATAAGTGAGTACAGGCAATACACACTGGTCAAAGATTTTCCTTTTCAGGCATATGGGTAAGTCCGATTTAAATACATAGCTCAGTTTACCAAACGCTGCCCAGGCTAATCCTATGCGACGTGGGAGCTCGCACGTCTGGTTATCTCTTCCCAATCGAATTTCATGTCCCAAGTACTTATAAGATGCAGTCTGCTCAATATTCATTCCATCAAGAACAATATTACGATTTAGCACCAGATTAGTCATTATTTGCGTCTTGTTGATGTTAATCTTTAGTCCGACCTCTAAGGAAGCGTGATATAACTTGTTCAACATTATTATTGCATCATCCATACGATCTGCTATAAGAACGATGTCATCTGCGAATCTCAAATGACTGAGCTTGTCTCCATTTATGTTGATACCATATTCGTTCAGATCTGCCTTCTTAAAACTGTGTTCTAAAAGGGTTGTGAACAGCTTTGGTGAGATGGTGTCTTCTTGCCGTACTCCTCGCTGTATACAGAGTTTATTTGTTTGTTGATCAGATAGTCTTACGCTAGCCGTTGCGTTGTGGTAGATATATTTTATCATGTTAGTATAGCGATAATCTATTCGGCATTCTGTCAACGCTTTTAACATTTTCTGCTGGTTTATGGTATCGAACGCTTTCTCGTAGTCCACGAATATCAGTGCCAATGGTTTGTTGTATTCCGCAGACTTCTCGATCAAGTTTTTTATTACCTGTAAGTGGTCGTTAGTGCTGTATCCGGATCTGAAGCCAGCTTGTTCTCTAGGCTGATAGAAGTCTAACTTAGCCTCAAGTCTCTTTTTGATAATTTTTATGAAAAGTTTATATATGTGTGATAGCAGACTGATAGGACGGTAGTTTTTTAGATCTGTTATGTCACCTTTCTTGTGCAATAAAACAATGACTGCATTGTTCCATTGAGAAGGCGTTTTTCCTTGGTAAATGCATTCGGTGAAAAGTTTGGCCAAAACCTGGATAATTTTATTTCCACCTTGTTTGATTGCCTCGATCACTACTCCGTCATCGCCAGGGGATTTATTATTTTTCATTTCTGAAAGTGTCTTTTTAACTTCGTATGGTGTTACTTCTGGCATTAATTCTGATCCCTGGTTTGTGATTTTGGACAGGAGCTGATCTTGCCTTGCGTTGGTGCTCTCATACATTTCGCGATAAAACGATTCGACAACCTTAAGGATTTCGGCTCTATCCGTAGCAATGCTGTTGTCTTTATTTCTTATTCTGTACATATTTTTGTTGCCAATGTTATTCGTATTTCGCCGCAAAACTTTTAAACTTTTGTGTTCTTGAATTATTTGAGTTATTTCTCTTGTATTGTTTTCTCTTATGTCTTTTCGGATTGACCCGTGGATATCTTTATCTAATTTCTTCAGTATTGTGTAGTTGGAGTCGTATTTTTCCGCCAGTTGTCTTCTTTTACTTATTAACTCTTTGGTATTTTGGCTTAATTTTTCTTTATGGGTCACGACCGTCGGGCAGCACTCCCTTTCGGTTTCTTTAAGTGCCTCCGTTATGAGATTATTTGCTAGTTCGATGTCTTCTATTTCATTTTCTAAGTCTTGTATAGGTCTGGTTAGTATATCTTCATAGAGGTCGTTGTTTTCTGGGGGAATCCATTTCTTCTTTCGTGTTTTGAAGATCATCTTTGTTCTTTCCAAGTTGACATTTAATTGTATCCTTGCTCGGATTAATCTGTGGTCGCTTCCTATCGAAAATTTGTTAAGTACTTCAATATCTTTAATTATTTCTTTTCTGTTCGTTATGATAAAATCTATCTCATTTTTGACACTGCCATCTGGGCTTATCCATGTCCATTTACACTGAGGCTTTTTATCGAAAAAAGAGTTCATCACGGATAAATTTTCCTGGTGTAAGAAGTTAAGCAGTCTTTGCCTTCGTTCATTTCTTTCGCCGTACCCATACTTGCCCATTGCTACTTCTGCATTATCTTGTTTAAAGCCCATTTTCGCATTAAAGTCGCCCATAACTATTGTGTAGTATGCTGGTGTAGTATGTAATGCTGTTTGTAGGTCGTCATAAAATATTTCAGTTTCTTCATCCGAGTGGCTAGTCGTTGGAGCATATGTCTGGATTATCTTAAGGTTATATCTTGCATTTAGTTTGAAGATGAGGTACACAATCCTGGGACTTATGCTGTTAATTTTAGTTATATTTTGGGCGTGCTTTCTATGTATAATGAATCCTACTCCACCATTTGAAGTGTCTTCTTCTCCTCTAAAATGAAATAAGTGCCCCGATTTAAGGGTAATTTGCGCTTCTCCTCTTCGTCTGATTTCACTGAGGCCGATGATGTCCCATTTTATTGTTTTCAGATCTTCCTCCAGTTCCATCATCTTCTGGTCCGATATAAGAGTTCTAACATTATATGAGGTGATATGCATTTGTCGTTCTTTGTGGTAGCCTAATCTTTTCCGGGCATTCTTAGCACCCTCTGCTCCAACCCTTTTCCACCCGCTACCTTGGCTGGGGGTGTTGGAGCCGCCGGAGACTGAGGGCCGTTTAGTAGTTTCGTCTTTCATGGAGATTTGCCTTTGGGGTTTTAGCCATTAAAACGCCACGCTTGGCTAGTGCGTGTTGGCGAGTTGGTTAGGATGTGGAAGGAGGACATGGTGGAGATGGGAATGCTTTGGGTTTGGACATGGTTTCCCCGGTAAAGGGATGTTGAAGAAATCCATGAGCTCGCGTAGGGCAGGTGTGCTATTCCTGAAGTAGATCTATTCCCTACCGGGATCGCAGAGAAGTACCTACCCGCTAGCACAGATTTTTTTTTAGATTTAGATATTACCTAAGTTAAAAATATTTTTGTCTGTATTTAGTTGTTTCGATGTATCATTTAGTACCAGAACTCTTTTTAGGTATATCATTATTGTCTAAAACTAACTTTAGTGTTAGTTCTAAAACGTTTTACGTAACATTTTTTTTAATACAACTAGATAATAATTCTTACCTGTCATCATTTAAACGCTTAAATTACTAAGCAACATTCGAAATATGTCTACCATTAAATTAAACGTAGTTCCTACTTTTAAACAATGCCATCATTCATCAGCATGTATTATTCCTATGCGGGCAGAAAGGCTTTCGTATAACAACAGTTGTGACGTCAATGTCTAGTGACGTCAATGCATTAGAATATTCAGACGAATATGGTGTCAACACACCGTCTAGAGATTTGTACAGGTTTTCTAAACGGAACATAAAGAAGAAAGGCTTGGTTGAGAAGTAGACAGACATCGAACTTTGTCTACCAGGCAGGTCAAAAGATTTAAGAGATAAAATGGTTGTTTTATATTTGACATTGAACCAAGTAATATTTTAAAGTCAGATTAATATGTAATTATAGATTATAGAATTAGGAAAGGAAGGAGTATAGAAAAGGAAGCGTTAAAAAGCGTTAAATAACATAATAAAGAGTTCTTCATTATCTTCACTACTTTTTAAAATATGCTTGGATAATGAATTTAAAAGATGGAAAAGAAAATTACGCCAGTCATTGAAAGGAAAAATAGAATATTACCTCCGAATTCTATCCTACTGCCTGGATTTTAATGAAATTTTGGGAATAGCCTCTACTTATCTCCTAATTCAACGTATACCCTATGCCGATGTGCGCTTTTATATTAGGGGCGATTTTCACCCCTTCTAGGGGGCGCAAAATTTTTTGGTTAAAATTACCACGGAAGTGGCTAGAGAACCTAATTCTAAGCAAAAAATGTTCTATAATTTTTTTTTTGAAAACTTAATACTTTTTGAGTTATTCATGGTTGAAGATTTGCCATTTTCATTGAAAAATGTCACCTTTTCGAACAGTTTTTTGCGAATACCTTAAAAATTATGCATCTAAGGAAAAAAACTATATAAAACATTTTTATAGCTTATGAAAAATCAAACAGATTCGTTTCTTCATAAATCATCTAGATATAATACAAAAAGATATATGGTAGGTGAAAAGCGATTTTTTTGGTGCATGCTCAAATCAGTGTGTTCAACTTAAAATAACAGAGAAATTATCGATTTTAGGGATATAATGGTTATAATACCTTTTGTGGTGGTTGAAAAAACCTTTAAAATGAGCCCTCTTAAATGTCGATTAAGTCCAAACTAAGCGAGATATGGTGCAAAAAATTTGATGACTAATGTATTTTAAATAAAAATGAGAAGTATATTTAACCCCTCATCCACCAGAATTTGAATGCATCGTTTTCCCTTTACAATACCTTTTATTGTACTGTTATTTCTATGTTTAAAAAGTTGGACGGGTTTAAAATGAATGGTTAAAAAAAATAAGATTAAATTATACAGCGCATTTTAAAATTTTCTTAAAAATCTTTCTTTTTCTCCGTGTAACTCGAAAATGATAAAGAGATATAGTAATGAAAGAAAAAACAACATTATTATCTGAAAAACCCCTACATTTTTGCACTGTTCTTTTATTCGTATCTCTTATCATTTCTGAGTTACATGGAAAAAAGGAAGATTTTTAAAAAGTTTAAAAACGCATTCTATCATTTGATCTTATTTTTTAAAAAAACCAAACATTTTAAGTCCGTCCAACTTTTTGAACATATAAACAACACTAAAATAAAAGGTATTGTAGAAGATTGATGAATTTGAATTCTGGTGGATGAGACGTTAAATATACTTCTCATTTTTCCTTATAATATATTAGTCATAAATTTTTTTGCACCATATCTCGCGTAGTTTAAACGTAATCGGCATTTAACAGTGCTCATTTTAAAGGTCTTTTCAACTACCACAAAAGATATTAGTAGCATGATACCCCTAAAATCCATAATTTCTCTGGTATTTTATGTTGAACAAACTGAGCATGCACCAAAAAAAATCGCTTTTCACCATATCTCTTTTTGTATGATAACTAGAAGATTAATGAAGAAAGCAATTTATTTAGTTTTTCATAAGCTATAAAAATATTTTATATAGTTTTTTTCGTTAGATGCATACTTTTTAAGATATTCGCAAAAAACCGTCCGAAAAGGTGACATTTTTCAATGAAAATGGCGAATTTTTAACCACGAATAACTCAAAAAGTATTCAAAAAAAATATAGAACAGTTTTTTTTTTGCTTAGAATTAGGTTGTCTAGCCACTTCCGCGGTTATTTTGACCAAGAAATTTTCCACCCCCAAGAAGGGGTGGGAACCACCCCAATGGGAGAGTCCGAGGGAGATTCCTTTGTTTTGTCTAGAACGAGTAGCTGATTATTATCCTTTTGTGCACAAGACATCGAGCAAGGAAAACTGAGTAATAGAATTCGAGCAAGTCCTGTGTTTTTTTTTTGATACATTTTGACGAGAGGGACTTTTTCGCAGCATCCAGAGAGTACGTGTTGGGAGAATCAAGGACGGCGCGATCCAGAAAACGAGGGAGTTAAGAAACAAAAAGGTTAGTCAAATCTTTTGTCGGAATGGAGAAAATTTGTTTATATCAAAATCATATTTGTTTATTGAACATTTTTTTTGAACGCACTTAGTCATTTCAAATTTGAGAAATCAATTCAAAAGAAGAAAAGTAAAATTCATTAAATTTAGTATGAGTAAATAATAAATTAATTAAACAATTTTTTTTTGTCAAAACAAGGAGATATCAGAGTTAGAGTTTAATTTATTAAGTTAGAAATTGTTGCAACAAAGTTAAATTTTAGTATTTTTTGAATCATATGTACACGGCTTATTTTATAAAAACAGTAGATTACATTTATATGATTTTGAGTGTTTTCAATTTACCTGTTTCCACCCTGGAAGAAGTAAGCAACTAGAAATACTAGAAGCCACAGATCACAGGTATTGTATCAAATACAAAATTAGCCCTGAGAATAAAATTGATTGGAAAATTTAATTGAATAATCAATTAAATTAAGAATTTGCTAATCATACAAATAAAGGCATAAAGTAGAGCATAACAGTAAAGATACTTACGTAATGTAATAGATAATAGAATATTGTATAGGGCGTCAATAAGTTATTTCATCAATGGCATACCATGACGTCACTTTTACTTTTACTTCCTATGGAGGAAAAGTACGACTTTTCTCCCTACAATCAGGTCAGGAAAAGTATACTTTCGGTAGAGGCAGGTGGAATAATATTTTAAAATGGTAGCAAGATTCCTAAACGAAAATCGGTGAATGACTTAGACAACCTAAGAAAATCGGTGAATGACAACGCCTATCATTTTAGATGACTTGATCTAATTTAAAGATCAAGCAAAAATAGACTAGGACAAACAAGAGACTACATACGAATGGAATGGAAGAATGGAACTCGGTACTGTGGGATAAGAATATCAGCATAAAAACAAAAATAAGAATATATTAATACCATGACAAGAAGTATTCTTACTTACAGGTGTGGAAATTGGACAATAAATAAGAAAACCAAAAACAAAATAAGAGCAACAGAGATGGAGTTCCTAAGGAAAAGCTGCAGAGCAACAAGAAGAGATAGAATAAATAACATACAGATTAAGAAACTAATGGGAATAAGCTCAGATATAGTAGACTAGGTCGAACAGAAGACATTACCCTCTCAGAAGAGCGGTTGGATAAATGTAATAATAGAGTGGAGCGCGATAGGAAAAATGAAGAGAGGCAGACCCCGAAGATGGTTCAGAGATGAAGCGGACGAAGCATTGGAAAGAAGAAATCTGCAGGAAGGGGACTGACAAAGCAGCAAAAACTGGAAAGAACGGTCGAGTGAAGGAATACAGTGAAAAGTGTGGAAATCCTTTGTGTGTATTTATACGACAATGCTGGACCGACTCATAGACAGTAATGAAGGAACCAGATGTTTTGTGGTCTGTTTCTCTTAAATATTTAACAGATGATAATCATTAATGTTGAACTAAACCACAATCTCAAATATTTCTTCTCGATCACATCGGAATAAACAGTTTTATCTCTTGTGTATTTCCTTGTATGTACACGACAAACAAAACGTTTTATTATGTTTGTACAAAACCGCAGGTAAAACCGTAACATATATTAAAATACGTCGTTTTTTCTATATGCGTAAATTCAGATTACATGAAAAAAGAAAAGTACAAAATAAAATGACTGTTACCGTCAATTCTTTTTTAAAAAGTACGTGTACAGTAATTTTATTTTTAACTAGTGTACAAGTAGGTAGTTAGAAGCGCGTCGTGTTTTTAAGTTTTTTTGTCTAGTATGTTAAGCAAATTGGTATTTTACAAAGTTTTATTAGACGAATATAGTAAATATAGTGAAGAAAAAACAATATAGTATAAATAATATAGTAAATCGATTCGTGTTGATGGAAACCGGAAGTTATACCATATTTTTACCATGGTACACAGGACTATTATGTTTAAAAACACGGTTAGTACCTACTCTAGTTATTTGTTAAGATTAAAACAGGACCATTAACAAAAAACCAAAAGTCTACAATCAAATCTGCGGGCTATTGCTTTTCCCTTTCTTTGCCTATCCCCCTTTCTCTATGTTTTCTCCTTCATAAGGATATAGTGTCGTCATGTAATTTGTATAACTATTTCTAATAGCTACTTTACGATATCTCTTCTGTATATTGGCTTTGTTATGTTTCTGTTCTGCTTTTTTTATTTCTGAACATCTATCCGCCATGTACTTTTCTTTAGCCGCTCATATTTTCTGTTTTATTTCTCTTTGTTTTCTTCTGCATTTGTTTTGTATTTCCGTTTGTCTGTGCCTTGCCTTTGTATTTCCGTTTCTGTTCCATACAGTCTAGTATTTCTTCCTTCTTGCATTGTTGATTATTTAATCTTTTAGTTACACTATGTTCTTCTATTATCTTGGTAATTAATAATTTCCATCATTTACTTATCATTTCCTTGATGTAACTCTTTACATCATATTCGATTTTACTTCCCAAGTTTGTTTTTAATTTTTGCCTTAATGTCTTTAATTTTTTTGAATTGATAATACGAATACAAATTAATTGGTTTGTTTAATCTAGCTGTTATTTGCCAATAAATGTTTTATTGCAATTATTTGAATAATTCCCCAAGTTATTTTAGTGTGATCTTATTTAGATTTAATGACCATTTTAATGACTTTTACAGTAGTTAATAACGGTAATAAATGTTTAAGAAGTAGTTAACTTTTATACAAACATATTTTGTGTACGTATACATTATAATACAATGTCAGTAACTGTAATTCTCATCTCTGAATGTCTCAGCGAAATGATTAAGTTAATTCCAAATTTTTAATTTTTACAGTCATGTTACGTCATTGACAACGTACCAAATGTATTTTTCAAGTCATGTTAATAAACATCTCTAGAGAATGTCCCCACGGTAACTAAAATAAAAATACAGGATGGATACAGAAATTCAAATATCCGTTCGAATTTCAGGTGAGCATGATATTAAAATGCATATGAGAGTGAGAACATGAATTTAAAGAGAATTTAAAAAAATGATTTTATAGCCTGTATAAGAAAAGCACAGTCTAATAAATAGTCTAATAGATAATGCAAGAAACCATATTATTGATAAGAGAGAAATATTTGACACACGGAGTAACTATACAGGGTGTCCAGAAACTCTACCGACAAACGAAGACAGGAGATTCCTCAGATAATTTTAAGACAATTTAACCCAATTCACCTAGTCCGAAAATGCTTCCTAAGGAAGCTAGAGCTCTTTGAAGGTGGCGCAATGTAATTAGTTTTTCTTAAATACCTCCAGAACGCTTATATCTAGAAAAACGAAAATTTGTATACTTATTTACTTTCTAGAAATGAATCGATTCCATCCATTGCGAATTTCTAGTACTGGTCATAGGCGTCCGTTTTGGGTAGGGCAACGGTTATTTGATCGCATAACTTTTTTGTCTTCCACTTTTAAGCATTTTTGATACTGGATTATTAAATTGTGAGGTATTCTAGTACTAAAAGGTACTCTTACTTTAAGTCGGTAGGCACACCGTTTTCTAGAAAAATCGATTTGAAAGTTTTTAGTTTTGGGAATTTGAATAAAAAATTGAAAAATATTAAAAAAACCGATGTATTTTACCAACTTAAAGCAAGAGTAACTTTTAGTACTCGAATATCTCATAATTGCATAATCTAGTGTCAATAATACTTAAAAATTAAAGACAATGAAGTTATGCTATAAAATAACTGTTGACCTACCCAAAACGGACGCCTATGACCGTTTCTAGATATTCGCCATTAATGAACTCGATTAATCTCTGGAATATAAATAAATGTACCAGTTTTCATCTTTCTAAATAGTTTTTTTGAATTTTTTTTTTTAAATTCTAAGAAAGAAAAGAAAAATTTTCAAATCGATTTTTCTAGAAAACGGTATATCCTATCGACTTAAAGTAAGAGTACTTTTTAGTACTAGAATACCTCACAATTTGATAATTCAGAGTCAAAAATGCTTAAAAATTAAATACAAAAAAGTTAGGCGATAAAATAACCATTGCCCTACCCAAAACGGACGCCTACGACCAGTACTAGAAATTCGCAATCGATGGAATCGATTCATTTCTGGAAAGTAAATACCAATACTCGTATACGCATACCAATTTTCGTTTTTCTAAATAGAAGCGTTCTGGAGGTATTTAAGGAAAACTAATTACATGACGCCATCTTCAACGAGCTCTGCTCCCTTAGGAAGCATTTTCGAACTAGGTGAATTTGGGTTAAATTGTCTTAAAATTATCTGAGGAATCTCCTGTCTTCGTTTATCGGTAGAGTTTCTGGACACCCTGTATAAGTGAATTGTTCCAAGATATCAGGCCATAAATAAAATGTAAATCAAGAAGGACCTGAAATTTTAAAATCCAAAGTTCTTCATGCAATAAAACCAGCGAAGATAAATCAAGAAAGTAACTGAAACACAGCTAGAAGACCACATCATTGCTCGAGTTAAGCTTTTTAATGACGTTTATACTACTACAGTCTTCGTGCCAAGCCAAATGGTTCCTATAACCGGGATATTCTAATAACCAAACAATGGTGGCTAGTAGAATCGTGTCGGGAACTTAAATTTCTTCTCCGTAAAGCGGGATATTCCTATAACCGGTATTCTAATAAGAAGGTTCGACTGTACTGGTAATGTACCTGAGGCATGCCTAAGTCTGATTTTATAGCACTTCCAAATAAACAGCGGACAAAATTAGGTGACCTTACATTAATAATAATTAGCCTGATGAGCCACACATTGAAGATTTTTCTTCTCTTTAATCATGGAAGAATAAAAAGTTTTTGCGAAAGTGACCTAGATGAAATTTTTTATTAAGGAATATATCTAATACACTTTAACATTTAATGACTATAAAACTAGACTATACTTTATATCAAGAATATTTTGCACTTATACACCTACAGTCGGAAAAATGAAAGAATACCCATGAACGATCACATCAGTCACTTATTTTGTATTTGCTGTCTTTTTCTATAAATAACAAACGTTTGTTATAGAAAAAGATAGCAAATACAAAATAAGTGATTGATGTGATCGTTCATGGGTATTCTTTCATTTTTCCGACTGTACTTAGGTAACAAACTTTACTTGTTATGTCCCATTAATAGTCTAGAGGAGATAGTGTCAAATTTTTAAGGTTGGGTCAAACGAACTTCAGAACGTGTATGTATCGATCTGTAAATTGGTGCCGAAATTTGTAATTATTACTGTAAATACTAGTTATCAAAATTAGTTTTCGCTCAAATAGTGACTAATAACAATTGTGTTACGTGTTAATTATCAAGAACAAGCTGTAACTTCGGTCAGTAAGAGATGTTTTACTTAATAATCTTCCAACTTAAACACATACAGTGTCAAACTGTCAATAGTTTTTCACTGTTGCTATCCCGTTCCAACGGACGCCAACGGTTAGGCAACCAGTATTACAGTGATGTATCCAAGGTTATCACTTATTACCAGACATCCAAAGTGTTAATATAAACAAATTCAAGTTACTTTTGACTACATGAGTAACAATTTAAATCAATGTTCCCCCAATGTTAGCAACACTATGTCTGGATCCAATTCTTCCAGTAATCTTACAGTTCATATGCAACTGCTACTATGACTAAAGAGTTCAATAAAGAGTAAATTCAAGTTACTTTTGACTACATGAGTAACAATTTAAATCAATGTTCCCCCACTGTTAGCAACACCATGTCTGGATCCAATTCTTCCAGTAATCTTACTAGTTCATATGCAACTGCTACTATGACTAAACAACGTCGGAAGTATCCCAAGAAGACCAAAGCAATTTTATAATTATTTGTACGTCTCTATAGTATCCAATGATTGTATATCCAATTTTTTTTTCTTCATAATTTTTACCAAATATTATTTAAGATTTAGAAATTAACTGTTATAATATTTAGTTTTAAGTCCTTATTGTAATTAATTATTGTATAACCAATATTGTTTGTGTCAATGGCCATTGCTGCCGAGACACATAAATTTAAATAAAAAAACATTTTTTTTACGGTGATTTTGTAATGGATTCCATGAATTTATTTTGGTGGTTAGTACATACTTGATTGATAACAAAAATGTCTGTCAGCTGGTGCGACTCCGTGTCTTTTAGGCAAGAAAAAATAATATTAAAGTAGATGGAAAAAAACCCTAGAACGTATATGTTAAATATTTATCTCTACGCTTCACATCCATATTATCTAGTCAGTCTAGTAGCTATGATACCTGGCTTGCATCCAGCAGTGTCGGGTTCGATTTTCGGCACCGGAAATCCTTTTTGTTTTTAAAATTGACATTTTGATTTAAAAGTAATAGTTTTTATAATACTTTTTTATGTTGTGCCTTATAAATAATAAAACCGTGGTATTATAAAAAGTTATTTTTTCTAAAACTGTAATTATTTTTATGATTAATTTTCCTGGTCTTTTTTCATTTTATGCCCCAGTTTTGGGCCAGCTGACACATTATTTGTTAATAAGCGTTGGAACAACTGACTATATAAAAAAACAGCCATGCCAAAATGCTCCGGTCAAATTTAACGCTATCCACTATGTACTTAAAAATTAATGGTTTTACTACTTGACTTGTGATTGGGTAAAGTACTAGTTTGTTTTAGCAATGAAGGGGAAGAACTATATCCATTGCATATTGTCGTTTGATAATAAATTTATCTCGAGTAGATAGAACGTCATAAATTAATTTTTTTTATCATTTTTTACTTTATTTTCGGATTCGGGGATTTTGCATAAATGGCTATTTTACTTAGAATTGTTTATTGCTGTTATAGACCTGGATCACGCGTACCAAAAAAAGTTGATTAATAGCAAGCTGAAAATTTGTTAATAGCTTAATGGTGTCTAGTCGGACAAACTTTGATGTACGGGAACACTGGAACAGGGGAAGTTTTAATTGTGGAACAGTTTAAAAATTTGGAAGTTAGATTACGATTACGAAAACGTCCCATGTATTTTGTCGGACAGAACATCCAATTGATTTGTTACCCTTTCATTAAACTCTTATGCAAAAATCAGACTGCTATTACTAACCAACATGATTCCTGTCATTTGACATGTTCTTCGTGTTCCACTCCTTAAAATGCCCAGTTGGTGATAAACGCAAAGTCTGATTTTTGCATGACAGTTTAATGAAATGGTAACAAATCAATTGGAAGTTCTGTGCGACAAAAGACATAGAACTTTTTCGTAGTCTGACGTTCCAAATTTTTAACCTGTTCCAGAATTAAAATTTCCCCTCTCCCAGTATTCCCATACACCAAAGTTTGTCCGACTCGACACCGTTAAGCTATTAACAACTTTTCAGCTTGCTATTAATCAACTTTTTTTTGGTACGCGGGATCCTGGTACATTAAACGCGAGATCCAGGTTTATTAATTAATACTGCTATTCTTTTTATTCTTGTTTAAAATATCGATGGCCTAGAAGCAATACCTGGTAAGTATCAAAAATTCAAAAATCACACTTTTGGAGCCGCAGTACTAATTTAAACCTTTTCTAATAATCACCAAAAGTAAAACGGCGCAAAGCAATGAATATCGTACTTTTCGTCATGTGCTAATACCTCGCCTAAATATTTTTGTGTGCAATGTGCAATATCTCGTATGTGTTTATTTTGCTGTGGTAGTTAATGTCGATAATAACGTAAAAGCTGGTTTTGCAAGTTTATATTATAAAGTTTACCAGTCTGGTGATTAGTAGAAAAGGTGTATGTCAATGTCAGTATTGCGGCGCCAAAAGCGTGATTTTTGGTACTTACGAAGTATTGCTTCTAGGCCATCGATAAAAAGTTTTTTGCTAAAAACCACAAATTTTGACAGATGCACTTACGAAGTATTGCTGGTAGGCAATATTGTATTGTTGTTGGTTAAATCTTAACGGGTATAGTCTACTGGTTACTCTTAACTCCCTAATAACACAAAACATTCCAGGAATGTTCCTAGAAGGTACACACAGGACATTGAAAACATTCCTGGAATGTCCCCAAAAGCACACGAACGTCCCTGGAAAGTCCCAGGAAAGTGATGTGTCAGCATTTTAAACATTCCTTGAATGTCTTGTTGGAACATTCCATGAATGTCTACGAATGTTCTTTGAACATTCACAGTATATTGTTTAGACTGAATGTCTTGTTGAAACATTCCATGAATGTTCTTAGGACATTCAAAGTATATTTTTTAGACATTCTCTGAAATATATCGTCAATGATGTGACAATACCTCCTATATGTTTTTTCATGAGTTTTGCAGGAGACGAAAAACATTTTTTACGGTCACCTCCTGTTTTCATACGTAAGTTTTGACTTGTTTTGTAGTAAATAGATAGTTGAATTTACTACAAAACAAATCAAAAAATATATGAAAACACGAGGTGGCCGAAACAAGTTTTTCATCTCCTACAAAATTCATGAAAAAGCAGATAGGAGGTATTGTCACATCACCAACGATATACCAGAAGTACAGTAGGAAAAATGAAAGAATACCCATGAACGAACATATAAAACACGCTGTATTTTCCTGTCATCGTGTCACACAAAAAACTGGTCAGCACAAGTACACGTAATAATTATTGTTACTTGCACTGGACAATTTTCTTTGTGACACGGTGACAGGAAAATACAGCGTGTTTTATATGTTCATTCATGGGTATTCTTTCATTTTTCCGACTTTATATGTATCCATACCAAATAATACATCCTTGATAAATATAAACATTTTTATTGCACAAAATCTTGTCATATATTTTTTTCCATAATCATCACTACGATGACGATTCATTGTATTGAATTGTTCATTAGAATTACAATCTGGTCATAACTCTGACCAATGAGCAATTTTAATTTAACCTAAATTACTACTGTTCCTTAAAATGAAGAGCTTACCCATAGCGTCTCTTATCTAATCTAACAGGCACACAAGCACTATGCTCTGCTTTTCTAACCGCACTATTCTAACATACACATGCACACAAGCATTATGCTCTGCTTTTCACTATCACTCAAACTAGTTCAAAAGGCTTTGTCCTCTTCAATCTTCTAGTTTGCCCAGTAGTATCCAGGAGCTGGATTTCCTCAATATTCTTGTAGGTACTTAGGAAGTTGTTGCTTGTGACTTCCAACTTTACTCCAACTTTAAAAACAAATCCAGCTGTAAAATATTTATGTACCTGAAGGCTTTTGTATGCTTTCATCTATAATATCTATAATAGTAATTTGGTGGAATGCAATATATGGTAAAATCCAATTCTGACTGAATTGTTGGTATATGGATCTAAATCCCCAATTATTTTCAGCTTCAATAAATCTAAAACAATAAAAGAAATAATGTTATTGCTTGCAAAATTCATCAATATTGATAAATATCAGAGAAAAATGAACATTGATAAAAATTGTTTGCCCTACCTTTCTCCAAACATCTGGTGTCTCCAATAATAATTTCCTTAAATAATCACTTTGCAGTGTGGTAAAGTTTATAAAGTTCACAAAATACAGCAAACGAAATCCAAATTAATCCAAAATATGACGATAAACAGTGAAATGATGAAATGAAATGATATTACAAACATAACCTCTGTAGTAACCTGTATGCCATGCCAACCAGAACCAGAAGTCATGTAGTTTGGATTGCCTAAATACATATACACGCGCAGCAATTGAAAATGAATGCAAATTGAATAGTAAATGGCCTCTCTTAAAATATAGGACATTGGTAGTATGTTCATAGAATGTCTTGTGGTAAGATTCCACGAATAACTTAATCAGATATTCACCGAATGTTCCTTGAATGTCCAGTGCATTCAAACATTAATAGAACTTTGATAGTACATTCCTGGAATGTTTTGTGTTGTTAGGGCTGGTCTTCACATTCACTCTAGCGCAATATTCCGTCGCTGTCTTCATCCATTCTTCTTACGTGACTATAACATTGATGGCTTTTTCTCACCCATCTTACATTATCTTGTACCATACATTGAGATATTATGTCTCCCGTAACTATTTTGCCATTCTACCTACCATACTTCTAAATTTTGTGTGGATTTCCTATACTTTTATATTTTTCATTTTATTTATGTTCTCTGTTGTTTCTATACCATATTATGTCGTAATAGATCTATTCAATGTTTCAAACAAATATTTGTCAAATTTTAAGTCAATTTAAAACTAGAGATGGCGGTTTTTGACAAAACACCTGTTTTCGGTTATACCGGTTTTTTTTTACGTACGGTTTAACCTGGCGGTTATAACCGGTCAAAAAAACCGGTACTTATAAAAACGGGTTTTCGGTTTTTTTAATCAATAGCCAATTCTCATTCGGTTACAATGTTACATTTACATTGCACTTTAATTTGCGATACTGCATTCAAATATAAAAGCATAAAACTGCATGAAATTAATAATATCGATCATATCGAAAGAATATATCGATACCAAGATATTTAATCGATATATAGACGGCGGTGGGATCGTACCCAATTGGGACCGAAAATAGAAATTAGACAAAAAACAACCGGAATAACCGATTATTGCAGAGTAAAAAAACCGGTTTTCATTTATAACAAGTAGGTTTTTCCCATCCCTATTTAAAACACATAATTATTTTAGTAGCTGACCGTTACAGCTTAAGCTGTTACACATTTTTGTGCAATATTTACTTTTTTCTAGAGTCTATGTACACTGCTTGTTGAACAAAATATTACAGTGGTTGTTTTTATTTTTATTTTTTTGGTTTTTCTTACCTGTTGTTAATTTCATTAATCTAATTTTATTTTTTTTCTATTTGCAGCCTTCCGGTTGGAGAAAGTTAAGAAACATCGTTCAATGGACGCCGTTCTTTCAAACCTACAAAAAGCAAAGATATCCCTGGGTACAGTTAGCTGGACATCAAGGAAACTTCAAGGCTGGGCCTGACCAAGGCACGATTCTGAAGAAGCTTTGTGCGAAGGAAGAAAAATGTTTTAAGGTAACATATTTTATTACGTTATCTACATATACTGAAATATATTTTACAAATTTTGTCATACTATCTATATTTTGACCGCATCTATTCCAAAAAAGGTAACAGAAAGAAGGTTGAAATATACGCTCACCGGCACAAAATTACCCCACTTAAAATTTTTGATTAAGTTTGACAATTTGTAACTTTATTATTTGTACTCCGATTTTCAAGATTCTTGAATCAGTTTGTAGATACATGTAGTGATGTCGTTTTTTATTATTCCGGTCAAAAAATTTTTGCTTAGATGGCATTAAGCGGGGGTGAATGGAAACATTGTATTTTTCATAACTTAAATTCTGTGGGAAAATTGAAGGGCTCATTTTGTTTCATACTCATTTCGTATTATCTCGGAGGAGATTTTGATTTTTGAATTGTTCGAATATTTCTTTTCTTTTAAAAGCTTTAAATAAAAACACTGCTTTGATGGTTTATTTAATTAAAAATAACAAACGCACTAAAATTAACAACATGAAACAAAATTAGCAACAAAACAATCTAATAGCGGGTATGTTCACCTCTCGCAGCAACGACAGCTTGCAATCTGTTTGGCATCGAATAAATAAGGTGTGTTATCCTTGCCCGGGGAATAGCTGCGCCAAATTTTCTGGAGGCCTAGGATGACGACGAATAGCTATTAGACCTGGATTCTGCGTACCAAAAAAAACTTGATTAATAGCAAGCTGAAAATTTGTTGTCTAGTCGGACAAATTTTGATATATGGGAAATCTGAAACAGGAAAAGTTTTGATTGTGGAACAGGTTAAAAATTTGGAACGTCAGACTACGAACACGTTGCATGTATTCTGTCGGACAGAACTTCCAATTGATTTGTTACCATTTCATTAAAGTCTCATGCAAAAATCAGACTGGTGTTTATCCATTTTAATGAGTGGAACACGAAGAACATGTCAAATTACAGGAATCATGTTGGTTAGTAATAGCAGTCTGATTTCTGCATGAGAGTTTAATGAAAGTGTAACAAATCAGTTGGATGTTGTGTCCGACAAAATACATGGGACGTTTTCTAAAGTAATCTGACGTTCCAAATTTTTAACAATTAAAACTTCCCTTTTCCAGTGTTCCCGTACATCAACGTTTGTCCGACTAGACACCGTTAAGCTATTAACAAATTTTCAGCTTGCTATTAATCAACTTTTTTTGGTACGCGGGATAAATTCTCGATAGGATGAAGATCCTAACGATAAGTCCCAACGGCAATACTAAAAACGAAATAGATTACATCCTTACAACAGAAAAAGCCATCATCAAAGATGTTACAGTGCTGAATCGTTTCTCAACCGGTAGTGATCATAGACTTGTCAGAGCCAAACTCAGCATTAATAGCCAATTCGAAACAAAAAAGAAAATGGAAAATAGATCGAAACTAGATATGGGAAAACTTAAGAAAGCAAAAGAGGAATATAAACAAAAATAAGGGAAAGTATACCGGCCACTAGAGATTTGGAAAACAAAAATATCGATGATATAAATCAGCTATTAACCGATACATTAGCAAAGGCGGGAAAAGAGGTAGCACAAACAAGAATAAAAAAGGAAAACTATATATCCCAGGAAACAAAAAACCTCATGAGCAAAAGAAAAACATTTATAGAAAAAGATAAGAGAAACACAGTAGATTACAAAGAGGTAAACAAAGCTATCAGAAGGAACATCAAGGAAAGTCAAAGGAGAGTACAGTAAGAAAAAATAGAAAAAACCATTGAACAAAATAAAAATATGAAGTGCTTAAAACCACAGCTTGGAAGCATACAGATTAATAGTATAAAGAACAAAGAAGGCATAGAGACCAATAATATAGAAGAAATTGTAGAAATAACACAAGAATATTATAAAAACCTCTACAATACAAAACAGAAACCAACACAAGAAATCCTTAAGCAATTACAAATAAAAATAAAAAATGTCAATTCCGACTTACAACCAGAAATCAGTAAGAATGAGATAAAAAGAGCACTCAAGGAGATGAAGAATAATAAATCGCCATGAAAAGACGGGATAACTGTAGAAATGCTAAAAAATGGTGGGAAAACAACTAGAGAAGTTTTGTACACACTTATGAATAAAATATTAATGACAAAACAAATACCCAACACTTGGAACGAAGCAGTAACATTGTTACTATTTAAGAAAGGAGATAAAAAGGATCTAAAGAATTACAGACCCATAACTTTACTAAATGTGATGTACAAACTATTAACCAAGATATTAACAAACAGATTAACAACTAAATTAGATGGATACCAGGCAAGAGAACAAGCCGGATTTAGAAAAAGCTTCAGTACAAGTGACCACCTTTTAACGATGAAGATATTAATCGAAAAAGCTAACGAATATCATATCCCGCTATATATGGCATTTATTGACTTCGAAAAAGCATTTGATAGTGTGGAACACTGGGCAGTAAAGAATTCCCTACAAAAGAGCAGAATAGACTACAGATATACCGACTTAATTACAAATATATATGATAAGGCAACAACAACTATCAAGCTAATGAAACAAACGGAGCCTATTAAAATAAACCGAGGAGTAAGACAAGGAGATACCATCTCGCCCAAGCTATTCAACCAAGCGCTAGAAGATGTGTTCAAACAACTGCACTGGGATGGTTTGGGTATAAACATAAACGGGCAATATCTGAATCACTTACGATATGCTGATGATATTGTATTAATAGCAGAAAGAAGTGAAGAATTACAAAGAATGATGGAAGAACTAGATAGAGAATCGACAAAGATAGGCCTGAAGATGAATTACAGTAAAACAAAAACCATGACCAATCAACAAGAAGAACTAGTAATTACAGTGGCACAAACAAGAATAGAACAAGTAAAAGAATATATATATCTAGGACAAATCACTAGATTAAGTAGAGAAAATCAGACCGAAGAAATAAAGAGAAGAATAAGGTTAGCCTGGGCATCATTCGGAAAACTGTCTTATATTCTAAAGAACAGAAAATACCCGCAATACCTAAAAACAAAAGTCTTCAATCAATGTATACTCCCTGTTTTAATATATGGCTCTCAGACATGGACGTTTACAAAAGAGAATATGGAAAAAATAGCAAAGACAGAAAGAGCCATGGAAAGACAAATGCTGAACATTAAATTATCAGACAGGAAAAGAAACGAATGGATCCGTAACAAAACAAAAGTGAAAGACGTCTCTATCCAAGTAGCAAAGCTTAAATGGAAGTTCGCCGGACACACCCTACGGCAGAAGGATGAAAGATGGACTAAGATGGTAATACATTGGAGACCATGGAACCACAAACGAAAAAGGGGAAGGCCACAGATGCGATGGTCAGATGACCTGAAGAAACACACTGGGTCAAAATGGATGCAAATTGCCCAAGATAGAGAGGCATGGAAGAAGGAAGAGGAGGCCTATATCCAAGGATGGATGTTTAGGGCTGATTAGATAGATAGATAGATAGATAGATAGGATGAAGATCGCATAAACTCCGCGATATTTCGCGAAATTAACATTAGATCAAAAAACTGTAAAATGCAAGTATTCAATATTTTTGAAAAATCTATCGAATGGCACGAAACACGGCCCACACGGTGATGGGGTTAGGGGTTACTTAAAAATCTTAAATAGAGCCCCCTATTTTTATCGCAGATCTGGATTCTTTACGTAAAAGTAAGCAACTTTTAGTCGAAACATTTTTCGAATTATGGATAGACGGCGCTATTGGAAATGGAAAATTAAATTAAAAAAATGAAAAGTACATCACTTTATGAAAAACTTAACTTGACTTAACATTTTTTGGTTTTAGGACATACTTTTCACAATCCAATAGGTCCCTATAACGCTCGAATAACTGCAAATTTAGCATACTTTCCTCCCCTACAATTATAAAGTTCTGGGCGAAAGCCGGCTAAATTAAACAATAAATAAATTTTTTCTCACTTTATTTACTTGTAACATCTCCTTTTTAGTAACATATTTATATGTATTTTACACACGTGCTTTTTACTTTATTATTATTATTATTTTGACCGCAAACTATATTTCGTAAGCACACACCTATCCTATACCTATCACGTCATTAATTTTTCCACGTTTCCAAATTTTATGTTTGTTTCACGATTTTTATGGTAATTTCCATAGATAGTAAAACTAACCAGGTAGTCTGGTTAGGGAAAATTATATAAAAGTAGCCACAAGAACAACTACGATGTCAAGAACTAAATGTTAGACAGTTAAAAAGAAAGAGGAACAATAAACATGTGACGGAAATGAGAATTCCTGAATAGATGAGTGAAGTGACAAAAAGGGATAAAATTTTATAGTGGAGAAAACGTTAAAATACCGAGACATATGAATGATGTGAGAAGATATAGCAACTAAACGTTTTAAACTTTTTTGACAGTTGATTATTCTCTTAGTTTATTCAAATAATTTTGATTCTTGTGTTGTGGAATTAAAATATTAAAATACAACAAAATATAAACTAAAAAGCAATATATTAGATGAAGATTGGTAGAATTTTTGTTGATAATCAAATTATGTAAATCATAGCATTACCTACTAGCTAGGTAGGTACATTTTCCAAATAGGTACGTAATTTTTTATTGCAATAATACGTACAATTTACGACACATTTACAATAATTACGTACTGTTGCTTCTAAAAACTATTTAAAAAGTCACTACAATTATAAACTTGCTTTTTGTCTCTTCGCAACAATAAAAACTAATATACATACAATTTGTTTACCCATAACCATTGACGTATTAATAAAATAACCGACATATTGAACAATTGTTGACAGGTCATTGTGATTACCCAATCAGAGGACGTATAACGTTTAAGCTGCGCCCAGGACTAAGACTTTTGATGAATTCGCGCACATATAAATTTACTCCCAACGCGTCTAAAGAAGTATAACTTCAATAACGACAAGAGACAGTGACTTCGCGCTAGTACGGCTGGACAGCTACTGACAGGGTTGCCATATGAAATTTCTGGATCTCCCTAGACCGGAGCTTCAATTTGCCCTAGAAATCCCTAACTCAATTCACGAGAACAGACCTATAATTGTTTACTATTCCATGTATGATAGAACAAAAAAAGAAGAAATTGGCTTGCCAGCTGTCAACGTCAACAAACAAAGAAGAAATTGTCATTGTTAGCTGTCAATTTCAACAAAAAAGAAGAAATTTTAATTGTCATTTGTCAGCTGTCAATGTCAACAAAAAAAAAGAAGAAATTGTCATTGTCAGCTGTCAATTTGTAACACAACATTAAACGTCAACAAAGTTGAATGAAGTTGAAGAAAACTGTATTGTTAAATTTGAATTCTACATGTTTAATCACTGTATAGTAGGTGGCGCTAGCAATAAATATACAAATTATGTCACACTTAAAAAATCCCTAGATTTCAGAGATAAATCGAGAAAAATCCCTTTCTTCACTGAAGCTCTAAAAATCCCTAGATTCGGGGAAAATTTCTAGACATGGTAAGCCTGGCTACTGAACGGAGGAACATCGCGATGCTAAGATGGCCGCGCTAGCCCCGCCCCTAGCGGCTTCAGATCAAAACGTAACGAAATTTCTGTGTAGCCCTCGTAATCCATCCCTTCATCATATTTGTATCTTGTTGAATTATTCTGTAAACATGTTATTTTGTAGATTTTATGATAATCTTTCAAGAATATTTTTACTATTGTATTTTTAACAATTGATGTTCATTGTAGATTCTAATGAAGGATGTACTGAGGCCGTATGTTCCTGAGTACAAGGGTTTGGTAACCAGTGATGACGGAGAATGTTCCTATATTCAACTACAGGATCTCTTAGGAGACTTCGTATCACCATGTGTGATGGATTGCAAGATCGGAGTCAGAACTTATCTAGAAGAAGAACTAGCTAAAGCGAAGGAAAAACCAAAATTGAGGAAGGTAATGATATGATTATTGAGCTAATTTTGATCTGTAGGACATTATTTCATCTTATATTACCTTCTTCCTCAATTTTTCTCTTTTCAGAAATCGCATCCCTGACTCTTCTTCGCCACCACCCATTTCTGTACGTCGTGTCTTCTTGATTTAAACCTTTCTCTTTCATGCTCTCTGACATATAGTTCTTTCATTTTCTACTCGATTTTCCTCTACCTCTCTTTCCTTCAACTTGTAACAGCTCTATCCTTCTTCCCACATAGTTCTCATTTCTACATTTGATCTCATCTGATCTGATCTGAAGGCAGATCTTGATCTATATTAGTCTTTCCAACTGCCATTCACTTTGTCTTTTTGTCAATGTTGATTTTAAGGCCTCTAGGATAACTTGCTTCATTGACTACATTTACTAATGTCTGGAGATCTTTTAAATTTTCTGCCGGAATGGCTGTATCGTCAGCTTGTCTAACGGCTGTTTGATCTAGATCGAAATCTAGAGCATGTTTCACTAAATGTTTTTGCTTTGCAATTTCTGCTCTAATAATACACAATGTCAGTTTGTAATTTGTATATTATTTTAGGATATGTACGACAAAATGTGCCAGATTGACCAGACCGCGCCGACTGACGAAGAACACAAGCTTAAAGGAGTTACAAAACCAAGGTACATGGTTTGGAGAGAAACGATTTCTTCGACGGCAACATTAGGCTTTAGAATTGAGGGTATTCGCAGCGCTGACGGTACGTCCACGAAGGACTTTAAGACTACCAAGACCAAAGACCAAGTTATGGCCGCGTTCGAGAAGTTCACCGACGGATTTCCACATGCCATAGTGAGTATTTTTATTAAAACATGTTTTGAAAATATATTTATGTAACATCATATCTTCTCCTCCTTCTTCTTTAAGTACTTTGCCCAAATTTTAGGCGTGGGTAGCATCCTTGGCAATCTGCCGATATCGTTCTCGATCTTGCGTGGCACGTAATCGTTGATCTTCTGATAAGCCAGTCCATTGACGAAGGTTTCGGAGCCATGAATATTTCTTCCTACTAATTCCCCTTTTTCCGTCGATCCTTCCGTTGAATATTAACTGCAGCATCCTGTACCTGCTACCTCTCATTATATGCCCGAGATATTTAAGTTTTCTCTTATTTATCATCTTGATTAAGTCACCTTCGCCTTGACCTGAAGATATTCTGAGCATTCTACGATATGAGCACATCTCGAAGGCTTCTAATTTAATCTTCATGATCTAGTTTTAACATCCATATAGTAATACAGGATACACATAACATTTTAGGAACTTGATTCTTAGTTGTAAGTTCAGCTGAGAGCTGCTCATATCAGAATACATAGATCTAAGTTTCATAAATGCTCCTCTTGCAATTTCTATACGAGTTTTAATTTCTTCATCCGGATTTAGTGTCTCGTTTATCCAACATCCTAGGTATTTAAAATGGTTAACTTTTGTTATCGGTTCAATACTGACAATTAGTTCCATAGGGCCGACGTCTTGTTTGATAACCACAAGTAACTTTGCCTTTGTTGTATTTATGCTAAGTCCGTTATTGGAGCATTATCTAGTGACTCGGTCTATAAGGAATTGAAGATCTTCGATACTTTCAGCCATGATCGTGGTGTAGTCTACATATCTGATGTTGTTAATAGTTTCTCTCCCGATTCGAACTCCACATTGTCCTTTTAAGGCTTCGTTAAAAATTATTTCTGAGTATACGTTAAACAAACTTGGGGACAACACACAACCCTGTCTGGCACCTCTTTGAATGCAAATTTTGTCTGTTTCTTTACCATCTACCAGAATAGAAGCTTCTTGATTCCAATATAGATGCTGTAAAGTCTCAGATCTTTATCACCTATTCCGTTTTATGGTTTGTGTTAATAACTTCCGTAGTTCAGAAGCTTAACAAAGTATCATGTGTGTGTGTTTTGCGTTTTATTGGCACTGGTTTTCACAACCAACTGGCCAGTCAATTTCATAATGATTTTTTAGACTATAACTTATCACTAACTCAGGGGAGTAATGTGTAGTGTGTGTGTTGAGTAAGTGTCTTGTTACATTGCAAAGTCGACGTCATTGTCTTTGCAAAGAGACGCTAATTGTATTCGAACGTCTGCGGTCCCTCCGGTGAGTACCGATCCCACAAGGATAGAAACTATTTCCATTTATTAATTTATAATAAACGAAAAATCTCTGACCCTGGCGAGATTCGAACTCACGACCATTCGGACCTTTCGATCCAAAGGTAGGCGCTCTTACCACTGAGCCACAGACTAATGTTCTCCACCTTGCACCTATGTCGTATATCTATACTTCTAGCTCTGTCCCACAGTGTCTTACCATCGATTTTTCGAAGGGTTAATCATCTTTGCTGTCTCTAGCATTATTTTTGTCCTCTCTGTCAGGTTGTGGTGCTGCAGCGTATGCCATTATTGGCCTGGTGACTGTTTTGTAAATTCTGCCTTTCATTTCTTTTTCCGATATTTTTATTCCTCCATGTTGTTTATTCTATTTAGGCAACCTGAGGTTCTGTTTATTCTATTCACTTGATCTTCGAGCTTTCCGTGGCTAGATAGTGTGATGCCTACATATTTAAACTCCATCACTTGTTCTATTATCTGACCCAGCAGCTCTAATTCACATCTTAGTAGATAGTATTCCAAAAGTTTAAAAAGTTGTTACCGATAACTTTTTTTTTCGTGTATATTATAGTTTAAATTAATTTAAAAAGCAAAGAATGATATGGAATTTATATTGTTAGTATTAATAATTAGTATTGTTATTTTTGTAAGAGTTTCTCTAACAGTATTTATTTTTGTCTTTATTTTTTTAGCCTAAATATATCCAGAGGCTGAAAGCTATTAAAGCAACTTTGGAAACTTCCCAATTTTTCAATTCACATGAGGTGAGTATCTATTTTACAACTTTTTAGCCCATTTTTGCAAAATAAACCACATTTCAAGATTCAAAATTGTTCAAATTTACGAAATTGCAATATCTACCTATAGAGATAGTAATCATAAACATATTAGTTTTAAAATACTTCGTATTTCATTACGTCACGTGTACTCGACCACTTTGTATTATTTCATTAAGTCAGTCTTAAAACAAATATTATGTGATCAGAAAGTGCCCAGTAAATCTTCATTGATTTGGATTAACTTCAATATTCTGCCAATCAGAAAGCGTAAGTCGAAAGATGATATATAAGTGGCCCAGAATTGAGTTAGATATATTTTGCAAGACATGGTTATATACAGGCAAATAAGAGCAATATTTCACATACTATGCTCAGCAACAATGATGGTAATAAACAAAAATACTATTTCTGTGTATTATGTTCCAGTTGATAAAAAAATGTTCACCTAATTTAATAAATAAAGGCTACTGAGATTCAATGAGTAATAAAGCTACGGAAGGAGAAAATAGGTGTCCTTATAGAAGCCGCAAAAGTGTGTCTATGGCTCCAAGTGTGCCTATGGCTGCACTGCGAAACACCTACAAGATGAGCATTACATACCCATAAGCCTGTTAAACCCAATCTACAAGATATTCATAAGAATAATAACAAATAGACTGGAAACAAAATTAGATATTTACCAACCGAGAGAACATGTGGGTTAAATGGTTAAAGTAAAAAGTTTTGCACTAACGAACAACCCCACTGCATAAATGGGTTTATGAAACACTCCATCGAATATAATCGAGTATTATTTCGTAGACTTTTGAAAAGCATTCAATACGGTGGAAATGAATAGCCTAATGAAAGGGTTGGACAAATGTCGTATATATATTATCGGTACTCGAAACCGATTGGAAATATATAGAATAATGCAACCAAGACCGTAAGATTACACAAAGATACAAAATGTATAAAAACATCTAATATACGTAAACATCTAATTCTGCTGAATCACTGCTTACTTAATGGTAGATTTCTCGCCTTGTCCGGCAGGTACGAGGCAGCGATTTGATCGCCATTACTGTTTTGTATGCATTTGAATGCATAGATATAATAACACATAGATTAGGTCAGGTCCGAAAAATATCGTAACGCGGAGCAGTTCGGGTCGGTGGTCTATCTATCTCTCTCTACTGGCGCTTAGCTTTCTGTCTCTAGCATATGATGGCCGCCGCCTCTATGTCTGTGTCGTTCCATTACTCCCACATCTTGGAAGATACGCTCACACTCGCACGACAGACAAAGATAGCTAGACCACCGTACTTGATATTGGCGTTACACCCCGATGCATTGAGTGGCATATCCCTAGCCCGGTCCATTGTTAACATGTCTCTGGTGGAATGACGGTATTGAGCAGGTGCCACATTACCATTTGTCAATTTTCTTTCGACGCTGACACCATCATCTGATCGAAAATTGTCTAAATTTAGCAGTTGCTGCTTAAATTCTACGCAGTGATTGTTCTGTCCATGTGATGCCTTTCACTGAATGTTGTTTTTTGATTTCTTTTCTAAAATACCTATCCATTCCATCACTCTAACACGTATGTGATGTACAGGGTGTAACGAAAATACAGGTCATAAATTTAACCACATATTCTGGGACCAAAAATAGTTTGATTGAACCTAACTTACCTTAGTACAAATGTGCATATAAAAAAAGTTACAACCCTTTGAAGTTACAAAATGAAAATCGATTTTTTTCAATATATCGAAAACTATTAAAGTATTTTTATTGAAAATGGACATATAACATTCTTATGATAGTAGCATCTCAAGAAAAAATTATAGGGAAATTTGGACACCCTATAAAAATTTTATGGGGGTTTAGTTCCTTTAAACCCCCCAAACTTTTTTGTACGTTCCAATTAAATTATTATTGTAGTACCATTACTTAAACACAATATTTCTAAAACTTTTTTGGCTCTTAGTACTTTTTCGAAAAGTCAGTTTTTATCGAGATATTTTGAATATTTGTCAAATCCACCACATATTTGTATTTGTATTTGTACGATTATGGATACTTGGTAATAATATGAAAAATTATTGTATGCTTTACATTTTTAGGTATATTTTGAACCGTATTAAAAAAGAAGCCATATCTCGATAAAACGTGCCTTCTCGAAAAAATACAAAGAGGCAAAAAGTTTTAAAAACATTTTGTTTAACTAATGGTATCGCAGTAATAGTTTAATTGGAGCGTACCCAAACATTTGGGTGGTTTAAAGGAACAAAACCCCCATAAAATTTTTATGTAAACATATTAAAAAAGAAGCTGCAACTCGATAAAAACTGCCTTATCGAAAAAATACGAAGAGCCAAAAAAGTTTTAAAAATATTGAATTTAACTAATGGTATCACAATAATAATTTAATTGAAACGTACAGAAAAGTTTGGGGGGTTTAAGGGAACAAAACCCCCATAAAATTTTTATGGGGAGCACAAATTGAACTATAATTTTTCTTTAAGATGATCCTGTCATAAGAATGCCACATATCCATTTTCGATAAAAAATCTCTAATAGTTTTCGATATATTCGAAAAAATCGATTTTTATTTTGTAATTTCAAAGGGCTATAACTTTTTTTCTGTGCATATTTGTACAAAGGTAAGTAAGGTTCATTCGAACTATTTTGGGTCCCAGAATATGTGATTTAATTTATGACCTGTATTTTTGTTACACCCTGTATATTCGCGTTTTGTATACCTACCTTCAATTCTAAAAATATTTTATCTACTCGTGCATTTCCAACAGATTGGAAAACTAAGAGTAGGTATTTCAGTAATTAATTTAGAATATAAAAAACAAAGACAATTAATGACCTTTGTTTGTAAAGTTTGTTTAGCAGAAAATGGTTGACTTCAGTTAGTGCGGTCGTTAATATTATTTATATTACAGGCATACAACCACTACAAACGAATCAGAAACGAAACGAATACTTAAGTGAGGCAAATAAAAAGGGAGCACTGGCAGAGTTTCTCAAAAAACAGATGGAACACGACTTCCACGGAACACAAAAAGAAGTATGGCGAATGATCAGAGGGCAAAGAAAGTAGATGAACGAATTAATAAAAGCGAAACACATTCAGAAGGAAACATGGGCAGACTACTTCCGATCTCTATTTGCTAAAGGCGACGATAATGAACCACCAACACCTGAAGTTACGACAAACGAAGAAATAAACATCGAGGAGGGAGAGGTAAAAGAAGCATTAAGAAAATTAAAAAATAGAAAATCTCCAGGAGCGGACAGAATATCGAACGAACTCCAAAAGTACGGAGGACAAGACCTAACTAAACAACTATTAAAACTAATACAAAATATAATAGAACAAACCAGAATACCACAAGAATGGAGATCAAGCATCCTAATACCTCTCTTCAAAAAAGGAGACAAATCAGACCCTGAGAATTAAAGAGGGATTAACTTATTAAACACAACATTAAAATTAGCAACAAAAGTGATAGTAACAAATAAACTGAATGAAATTATAACATTAGCAGAAGAACAACAAGGTTTTAGGTCCGAAAGGTCGATATATTTATAATGAGGGAAGTTCCAGAGAAATCGTTGGTATACAATAAACCGGCATATTTATGTTTCGTGGACCTTAAGAAAGCATTTGACAGGGTCACATTAAAGGACGTTATCCACTTGTTATACTGGAGAGAGGTACCTCCGGGAATAATTAAAACGATAGAAAACATCTACCAGAACAACACAATAAAAGTAAAAGTGGAAGATGAACTAACTGACCCAATTGAAGCCTGCAATGGGATAAGACAGGGGGATTCCTTGAGTCCTTTATTGTTTAACCTGATCATGGACGAAATAATAAAAAAGGTAAGAACTAAAAAAAGATACCAAATGGGAGAAAAACAACTTAAAATAATCTGCTATGTGGACGATGCAATACTAATCTCTCAAAGTGAAGATGATTTACAACGTATACTGCACCAATTCAACATAATCGCCAGAAAATTTAACATGTTAATTTCCTCAAAAAACAGCAGATCCAAATGCGGACGATGCAATACTAATCTCTCAAAGTGAAGATGATTTACAACGTATACTGCACCAATTCAACATAATCGTCAGAAAATTTAACATGTTAATTTCCTCAAAAAACAGCAGATCCAAATGCATGGTTATAACAGCAGATCCGATAAGATCTAAATAGGAGCTGGAAGGTCAGATAATAGAACAATAATTGATGGAGTTTAAATACCTAGGCATCACACTATCTAGCTACGGAAGGCTCGAAACAGAAGTGGAAGATCAAGTGAATAGAGCAAACAGAGCCGCAGGTTGCCTGAATGACACAATATGGAGAAATAAAAATATCGGAAAAGAAATGAAAGTCAGAATTTACAAAACAGTCATCAGATCAATAATGACATACGCGGCAGAAACACGACCCGACACAGAGAGGTAAAAAGATTGCTCGAAACAACGGAGATGAAAACCCTTCGAAAAATCGATGGTAAGACTCTATGGGACAGAGCTAGAAGTACATATATACGACGGAGATGCAAGGTGGATAACATTAATAACTGGGTAAGAAACAGAAGGATAGAATGGAATGGACACATAAGCCGAATGACAACAAATAGGGTAGTCAGGACAGCGAGAGACGGTTCCCCAATAGGAAGACGATCAGTGGGAAGACCACGAAAACGATGGAACGACAACTTACTAGAGCCACATTGAAAAAACAGACAGAGTCATGTCTATACAAAAAGAAGAAGAGAAGAAGAGTAAATATTATTAAATTTATCTGACTTGGCCCATTGTTAAGACCAGTCCGGAGCGATAAGCGAACGAGGTAGACAGAGTTGGTCTTTTGACAATTAACACTGACTAGACTAGACGGTACTCCTATAATAAAGCAAAGAATCCACAAAATTTTTACCTGAAATATGTAAATGAAACATAGTTAAATTTTATCTGAAACTGGGCCTTTTATACTATTATCGGTTAACCCAGGATGTTTTAATTGAAGTCAACCATTTACTGATAAACAAACTTTACTTATGTCTTTACTTTTTGACTCAAATGTTTATTATTATTTTTTTTATTTCTAGGTGATTGGAAGTTCATTGTTGTTTGTTCACGATCGATTCAACGCCAACGTCTGGCTGATAGACTTTGCCAAAACCATCGTTCTTCCAGAAAACGTCAAAATAACGCACAGCTCGAAGTGGAAAGTAGGCAACCACGAAGACGGTTACTTAATCGGCGTAAACAACCTTATAAAGATATACATGAACATGCTGGAGCAACAACCGGTAACAGTGAGTCCTCCGTTAGCTCTGCAGGACCCCCCTGAGGTAGCACAAGATTCCGTGGAGAAGACTTGACGGAGAAATCGAACGTTCAATACAAAAAGTCAAACTAATTATGTGATGATACGCTTTTTCGCAGAATTTTATGTAATAATTCAGGTTTTACACATCAGACGAGGCTTTATAAGAGAATATTTTACAATTGTATAGAATAGTGTACAGGAATTGTTTTTACAATTTCTTTTTCAGTTTTTACATCCTTATAGTGAATGTATAAGGAAAGTTGTTGAGTTGAGGTGTTGTCTTGTTGTATATATTAGTTTATTATTTATTGTTAATCTTTATGGATACTGTATAATATTGAGACGAGCTATATGCACTGATTTTGCTATATTGAATTCTGTTCAGGACCTAATGATATATTATCATACTTAAATTTGAATAAATTTATTCTTTAGCTGTCTTTTTCTTTCTTCTTTTTCACAGAATTTTATTTACAATATCTACTAACATGTATCAAATGAGAGAAACAAGAGACCATTGTCAAGAAAGATTGCACCAAAGGTTACAGGAATTTGATTTTAGTAATAATAAATGTACATACGATCATGTCAAACTTAACATAAAAGATATTACAAACCTTGGGAGAAGTTGAAATAAGAAATATCAAGTAGGTACCTAAAAATGAAGAAGCCAAAGTATAAAAGAAAATCTACGTGAAAAGTATGAGCACTCAAGCACCGGATGATATGATGTACGAAGAAAAGAACACAGAAGTAAAACAAAGGAAAACAATAAAAAAACAAAGAATCTACGTGCGTAATTTATAGATAAAGGCAGAGAAGACAAGCAAGAATAAAACTAAGATAAAGAAGAGATTGAACTAAGATTCAGCGAAATAAAGAAAACCACAACAACTTTAAAAAACATAAATGACTTCTTCGAGTTCTCTGAGCAGGGTTGACTCTGAGTTCTCTAGAAGGTCTATGTCTCCATAAAATTGCTCATTGTGAGGATGTTGCGTGGATGAGGTATGTCAATTAAGAAATCTTTTTATGATTCGGAGGTAATATCTGCTTATTTTTTCTCAGTATTTCATCCATATTAGCAGATATTCTTCTTCAGGTGCCGTGTCCATATTCAGACGTTGGATGTCATCATGTTTACTAGTTCTTGAAACCTGTCTCTATCGGCTGCTGCACGAAATAATTCTTCTGTGGAACCACACCATTGTCTAATATTACGTAACCATGAAGGTTTCTTTCGACCAATCTTTTTCCGTCCACTTTTCCTTGTAATATAAGGCGAAGTAAATGCTATTTAGGTCCTCTAATTATATGACCGAAGTATTCTGTTTTTCTCCTCTTTATGATGTTTATAAGCAGACGTTCTGAATTCATCATTTGGAGAACATTTTCATTGGAAGTGTGCGAAACCCACGATATCTTTAGGATTCGTCGATAGCACCACAACTTGAATGCTTCTAATTTATTTAGCATTGTGGTTTTTAACGTCCATGTCTCACAAACATACAATAATATAGACCACACGTAACATTTTAGGATCTTCTTGCGAATCTTCATCGACAGGCTTCGGTTACATAAAACTGGTTTCCAGGTCATAAAAGCCTTAATCATAAAAGTCTCTCCATCAAGAGAAAGCACGCCTTGATCTACATTTATCTTTCCAACTGCCATCCACTTTGTCTTTGAAATATTGATTTTTAGGCCTCTCCGATAACTTGCTTCACTGACTAGATTTACTAATGTCTGGAGATCTTCTAAATTTTCTGCAAGAATGGCTGTGTCGTCAGCATACCCAGCAAACAGACCGACGTGTTAATAACGTGAATTTTGGGTACATTTGTCACCAATATACGTAAATTGCTTACGTGAATTTCACGTGAAAAATTGGTTGGAATGTCACATTGAAACAACGTCTTTAAATTACGTGAATAACTCGTCTTCAATAGACGTGTTATTTACCTTAAATAGCAATAAAATGTTTCGGGAAATTCACGTTGCAAATACGTGTTGATTAACGTATCTTTTAGGGAACGTATATATTAGTTTTCACGTGGAAGATACGTCCTCGGTTCACGTAAATAATTCGACCTTAATTAACTTATGAATCACGTAATTATTATCCTCATATAATATAAATAAAACAAGCATATAAAGTATTAACAATGTATTTATTTAGTAGAATTAAGAGACTTTAAAACATTTGTCTTGTATAATTATTATTATACAAGATAATGCACCAAAAATGGTACGGACCTAAAGACACATTAAAAAATATGTCAACACAACACAGGTCACTTTTTATTTCGAACAGGACACTTTCTTGTTTTTTTCTAATTGCACCATTGACACTTCAACCCTCGAGCAGTGAGGTAAACGTTAATACGAAAGACATTATTATAAATAAACCCGCCGAAAATGATTCGAGAGAAGCTCTGCACGTTTCACTTTTTGTTGTGAGAAATGTAAGAAGCTGATATTAGAGGTTATGATCATCGATTATAAAAATCGATTATTTTTAAATTACAGTGAAACTATTCTACTTACTTTAAATTAGTATTACATATTTTCTTTTTGTTTTTAAACTCCTTCTACTATTAACTAATTGGTCTTACTAAAATTCCATTTCAATACCAAAATAATGTAAAAAAAATAATCCTATCGAAACGTATCTATTATTCGATAAATCGATTAAGTTAGTTTTCGAACCAACTATGTTAGTCACTGTGGTCACGTGATGGTATTTAAAGGAGGAGAAAGGCTTGGTAGTACGCAGTGGTAGTACGTCATCACCGCGCGTGATTTAAAAATTAGACTCATCATCATTTTAGCTCCTGTGATATTTTTAAAGAAAAAAATAGCAAAAATAGCTTCAAATCAAGGTTGGATTGAAACAGTTATGCTACATGATTTTAAAAGCGAAATCATAAACTTTTTGTTTAAATATTGGTATTATTTACATTACTTTTACGTGAAATACATCTAAATTTTCGACGTCCATAAAATACAGGGAGTAAAATTCAAGCGATACGTATTTAACCAACACCGTTGTAAAAATTTTTTTCCAAAATATTTCTCAAAATTTAACCAAAGGAAGTTATTTCTGTTTCGTGATTATTACGTGAAATAAACGTACCTTTGCGATGTAACCGACATTCACACCTATTATAAAAAACATGTAGTATATTCGTCATTATGATTTTATATTATTCTAATGTCAAACATGTTTAAAGGAAGTACTAATATATAGGTGCATGAATGATTTGGCACTGAAATACGTTTTTGTCCCGTCATAAATCACCGAGTTACGTATTCGTTGAAATTTGCCGTAAATTTAACGTAATCATCACGTAACTGGGCTCAAGTCTGTTTGCTGGGTATCTGCTATTGTTGATTACTTCTCCGCCCAGTCTTACTCCCTCTTGTCTGTCGTCCAAAGCCTCCCTAAAGATTTCTTCAGAGTACAAATTAGAGACTAGGTGACAAAACACAACCCTGTCGCACACCCCGTTTGATGGGTAGTTTTTCAATAAGACCATCTCCAACTTGGATAGATGCTACTTGATTGTAATGTAAGTATTTTAGTAGTCTTATATCGTAGTGGTCAAGTCCTGCTGCCTGTATGCAATTGAAAAGTATATCGTCTTGTACTCGGTCGAATGCCTTCTCGAAGTTGATGAAACAAACATAAATGTTCTTTCGGAATTCACAGATTTTTTGTAAAAGAACGCGCATACAAAAATAGTGCCTCTCTAGTTCCTAGACCATCTTTAAATCCAAATTGCTTATTACCCATTCTACTTTCACACAGAGGGAATACTCGGTTTTATATAATTCGTAAAAATATCTTAAGTGCGTGACTCATCAAACTGATTAGTCTAAAATCGCTACATTTGGTGGGCCTGCTTTTCTTTGGAAATGTTATACACAATGACTCCAACCAATAATCTGGTATCTTTCCTTCGTTGTAAATTTTGTTAAAGAAAGTGGTTAAGTAGGTAATGTTTTCCTCATCCAAAAGTTTAAGTAGCTCAGCAGGGATTTGATCTGGTCCAGGTGCTTTATTGTTTTTGGCTTGCTGTATTACTTTTCTGACTTCAGAGTTCAGTATACTGGGACCTCTGTCTAACTGGTTGCCACAGGTAGTATGCGGAGCATTTTGTCGAGAAACATCGTCAAAAAGGTCAGTGATGTATCTTTCCCATTCTTTGCACTGTTGTTCGTGATCACAAATTTTTTTTGTCTGCGTTTTTAGTACGTGAGCATTTTTCTGTTTTCTATATCCGGAGGTGTATTTAAGTTTCTTGTGGAGGTTGAAACTGTCATGTTTTTTTTTTGGAGGTTTTCTATTTCTTTACAGGAATTCTCGAGCCAGGATCCTTTGGCTTGTTTAATTTTTCTTCTTATGAGTTGGTTGATTTCACGGTATTTGATATTATTTCTATTTTTGTATTTCCGTCGTACTTCCATCAGGTCTAGAATTTCTTGGTTCATCCAGTCATTTTTTGCCAATATCGTAGGTGTTTTTAAATATTCTCTTACGTCCTCTAAAATAGAGTTTTGAATATCGTACCAACATTCGTTAATAGTTCTGTTTTCGTTTGGTATATTTGATATTCTGTGCATTTTACTATTTATCTGCTGCGATATGTGTTCGCGCGTTCGGGGGTTTTTAAGGGAGTCGATATATATCTAACATAAATATGTGTAACATAAAGACAACAAAAAACAAGAAAAATAAAATCAATGGGAAAAACCCAATAGTTGGCTGTATACCATAGTTTAAAAAACTCATACAAAAGTAAAAACTTCAACTTGTATTCTGGTATAAAATCGTTTATTAAAAAACTATCTAAAAAGTCATCCAAATGGATTGCAAAACGGTTTCGTTCTAATTCAGAATATCTTCAGTGCCTAGAATGAAGTATTTCCACGTTAGACTAAAGCAAAAAGGTTAAAATTGTGACTGTTAGAAAGAAAAAACATGTGGGAATACTTACATTCTGCTGAGTAGTTTGAAACTAGCACACTATTCAAAGTGGTAACCCCATAATATATGGTTTAAATATCTTATTTTAGCAAAACATGGTGAGTACAAGTCGATGTTATTAGATATAATAGAACACATGCTCAAAGGGCAACATGGATCCCTGCTCGGAAATGATAGGTACATGCCAGTTCAATGGGCACAGACCAACTGATAAATTAGGAAATGGACATGCAATATGACAAGGGTGACATGACATGACAAGATAAAGCCAATTTTTGGTTAAAGCTTAAATTTGTAGTTTGGTTTTGGATTTGTAGCAAGATGTAAAAGTTGTTATTAAGTATCTGAAAATGCAATTTAAATTATTTAAATATTATAATCTATTGTATAATCTCAATTAGCAACTCTCTATTCCAGAAAAACTTATGGATTTTATAGATTTAATGTGGGTATATTTCATGTTTCAAAATATGACGTCATCGAATGTGATATGACAAGATGAATACACTTTTTAAGCTTTAACCAAAAATTGGCTTTATCTTGTCATGTCATGTCACTCTTGTCATATTGTCCATTTCCTAATTTCTCAGTTGGTCTGTGCCCATTGAACTGGCAAGTACCTAGCATTTTCGAGCAGGGAACCATGTTGCCCTTTGAGCATATGTTCTATTATATCTAATAACATCGACTTGTAGTCACCATGTTTTGCTAAAATAAGATATTTAAACCATATATTATGGAGTTACCACTTTGAATAGTGTGCTAGTTTCAAACTACTCAGCAGAATGTAAGTATTCCCACATGTTTTTTTCTTCTAGGCACTTTTCTATGAAATACTTCATTCTAGGCACTGAAGATGTTCTGAATTAGAATGAAAACGTTTTGCAATCCATTTGGATGACTTTTTAGATAGTTTTTTAATAAACGATTTTATACCAAAATACAAGTTGAAGTTTTTACTTCTGTATGAGTTTTTAAAAAAAACAAGAACATAGATTCGAATCGTATAAACATAATACTCAACTGGAACCAAAATGTATTTGTTAGAACATAGATGGAGGACATTGAGACCAAAAAAATTCAAAGAGGTGTTAGACAAAGTTATATAATCTTCCCATTATTATTCAAAACTGTACTCAGAGGCGATATTTGTCCCTCTCTTGTTCTCTCCAATCTTCTTAGGCTGAATATGGTATCACTTGTTTGTGATCATACATACTCTAGTAGTGGAACATACTCTCTTAATTTTGGCTTAACTAAATAGTATTGTAGTATTCCATAAATGTTCTAGAATATTTGGAAAACGTAAATTTCTTTATAATTTTCATGTTGAGTTTGAGTATTTTTTACAAATTGGACTATCAAGTTTTCATTTCCTTTCTTCTTCTTTTAGTGCCTATTCGTTTCGAATATTGGCGATCATCCTGGCTATAATTATTTTATTAACTGATGCTTTAAATAGATTAATTGTTGTTGTGGTTGTGGAGAACCATTTTCTCAGGTTCTTTAACTATGATATTCTTCTTCTCCCAATTCCTCGCTTTCCGAATACTTTACCTTGAAGGATTACCTTCAGTAATCTGTATTTAGTTCCGTTTCTCATTATGTGTCCAAAATATTCTAACTTTCTTCTGTTAATGGTATACATCACCTCTCTTTCTTTGCCGACTCTTCGTAATACGGTCTCGTTGGTTATCTTGTCCGTCCATGATATCCTTAGGATTCGCCTGTATAACCACATCTCGAAAGCTTCAAGATTTTTCTCGATTGCTTCAGTGAGTGTCCAGGATTCAACTCCGTAATACAATATTGAGAAGATATAACATCGTAGGAGCCTTATTTTTATCTCCAAATTAAGGTTGTGGCTTTTAAAGAGTTTGACCATGTTATTGAATGCACTCCTAGTCTTCTCTATTCTACATTTTATTTCTTGTGAGTGATCTCGATGAAATAAAATTATTTTGACATAATATTTAAAAGTCAGATCACTAGACAATTACAATGGTTTTGAATCATCGTCATGGAAACCAATATCGTCGTCATGGAAACCAATATCGTCGTCGTGGTAACCCATTATATTGAAAGTTTGGTTTTGAAAACCTTGCCAAAGAATTAATTTGTGTATTTTCACTTCTAAAAATAAAAATTGATATAATTCTTTTTTTTGTGGCTTTTTTCCAAACGTACGACCCTGGAACAAATATTGTTCCTAACTCATGCGGAAAGTGTCTTCCCCGCACTCGACTGCTTACCCGAACTCCGCTATCGCGTCTTTCGGGTCAACGGCAGTCTCGTGCGTGAAAGTATCACTTTCCGCACTAGTTAGAAAAATAACTATTTCTATAGAATAAAATTTATTTATTTTTCTTAACACTCTTACAATCAGGTCTACTACAACATACATACTGCAGATAATTTTTAGTATTAGTCTTAATAGTCGAGGAAATGAAGCTGAAAAAATGGCAAAACCTCGCAATTTTTTCGTCCAGCATCGATTTGTACAAAAATTTGGGATTAGGCTCATTACACTTTCTAGTTCATTTTCTATATTGAGCGGTTGTACGCTTTTGGTTTTTTAAGGGTGAAAACTACCCCTAATTGTAAAAAATTATTAAATTAAATTTTAAACTTTAATATTGTCAACATTTGGTTCCTATCAGATACATAATGATTGTTTTATGCTTTAAGGTATACTATCATAATATTTCAACCCTTAAAGCCACCCTTGTAGGAACTATATATAAAAAATTTACTTATCCTAAAAGAATAATTTCGGCTTGCATCGATTTACATAAAAATTTGGGATTAAGATCATCTTACCCTGTACTTCATATTCTATATCATGCTTAAGGGCGTTGGTTATTTTTAGGGGTGTAAACTACCCCTTATTATCAAAAATTATATAAAAACATTTTAAACTTTAATATGGGTAAAATTTGGTTTTGATTGGTTAAAATAATGATTGTTTTATACTTTAGGATATAATATCATAATATTTCAACCCTTAAAAACCACCCTTAATAACATTACAGTTTTTATAAGTAGATATTTTAATAGATCTTTACAGAAAAAAAAGTAGAATTAAAGAATTACAAAAACATTTATTTACACAAAAATACGAATTTACAAATATGTACAAATACAAATACAAATAGTTTTTTAGTCATCTTCTAGTATACTAACCGGTTCTGTGGTATTATACATACATTGAAAATTATCCATAAGCGGACTATCCGAATTTTTCGAAAAAAAAATTCGTTTTATAAACATAGCTTTATTTTTGGCGATAAAAAGTTTTTTCAAAAAAGACTTTGTAGGATTTTTAAAGAGTTATAAGAATGTGTAAACTACTAAATTCCGTAAGATTCCTTAGTTTTTAATTAGGGTGGCTTTAAAGGGCTCGAACAAGGGGGTGTTTGCTCGTAAGTAGAGGTTTTAAACAGCTATATCTCGCTAACTGTTCACTATACTGAAAATCTATGCACAAGTGAATTTTGTTTATTAAAAAAGCTACAATTTAGTAATCAATAATTTTTTTCGTATCTCCAGTATTTTCGGAGATATTTTGAAGTAAAAAGCGAAAAATGGGAAATTCCAAAAAATTAATTTTTCTTTAAACTCCAATTTTTCTAAAATTACGCCTTGTAAAAAGGTCAAACTTCTTGGGTGTATTGGTAATATAAATATAAAAGGAATTATAGAAAGGTGAAGACCAATTTTTAATTAGGAGGGTAGTTAGGGGGTTGTTTTCACTGATTTTTTCATAGAGAAAAGCAGGTACCGACCTTTTTTTGATCATAAGTCGCTTAATTTTCAGGCTAGAAACTTTTTATTATTATTTTTTTAGAGGTGTAGCTGTATGCTTGAAAAAAGATTATTTAAGTTTTCTTCGAAAAATGCAAAGTTTTCCGTTATTTTACTTTGAATATTTCACATTATGCACTTTACGAAAAAAGCTAACTTTGAACATGCTGTATCTCGGTTTGTATTGGTCTTAAAGATATTACAGAAAAAGAATTTGATTTGTGTTGCTAAAAGATACAATTTTGATATCTACAGTTTTTTTGATTTAATGCATATTTTTCGAGGTATTCTCAAAAAATCCTCTAAAAAAGTCGATTTTTTTCATCGAAAAACTGTTACTTTCAAGCACGAATAACTTGAAAAATATTAGTTTTACGAAGAAAATGTAAAAAACATTTTTTTCTTAGAATTACTTTTTAAATCGATTTACATGGTTGAAATGTAATAAAAAATTCCCACCCCCGAGATGGGGTGGCAATCACCCCAATGTTTTAGCGTACAGCGGGATGATATAGAAAATGATGCTTGGACTATTCCCATTTCCTCGACTATAATAAATACAAACTCCTGAAAACTTCTGATCCCACAGCTCTTATTTACTTGTATTCTTGATCACTGCAAACGTTGAATATGCTGCTTTCATCACCTAAAAGAATAACACCGTATTTAAAACTATATGTAAATATACGAAAAGGTCTATAATTAAACATTAGATATTAATTCCCCTTCTTACAGAAAAATACTTACAGAAACGTATGTACCGAAAGTAAGTGGTACAAATTTTCCAGCGGTAAAAACCAATGGTCTTCCAGCTCTCACCATTGTGTAAAGGCAAGAATTCTTAAAATCTTTATCAGCTGTTAACCAGTCACATTGAAAAATGGAATCTGGTACTTCCTCAGCCTAAAAAAAACACCAAACAAAGCCTAAAAAATACCTACTCAAATCTGAACGAAAAAATTTTAATCAAGTTAATGCTTTCTGATAAAAAATAATTATGGTCTTTTACGCTGAACGTAAATCTACAACGATGACGATTGTCCTACGCGCGAAGACGTGATGTACAATTTTTCCATGTGCGAAACGTGGAAATTTCAAATTGATTCCGCCAACTTCTGACAATTGGCCTTATGATTTGTTTATCATCATTGCAAAAGCCAAACGCTTCTTCGTCTTCAGCCTTAAATAGGCTTTAATTTTAAAACTTTGGACATAGGCCTCCATAATTCAATCCAGGCTTTTAAATTTTGCGCCACTTGCATCCAATTGTGTCCTCCAATATTTTTAATATCATCAGCCCATCTCCTTGTCGCCTTCCTCTGCTCTTTCTTATATATCTGTTCATTTCCTAATTTATGCCCGTACTTATCGATTTACTACACTAAATTAACGATATAATACTGCGAGGCATAAGTTAGGGATATAGAAAATTTATGCTCATTTTCATAGTTGATTTTTTCGTGAACGGATTAACGAATTCCACTAATTTTTTTTATTATTTTAGACATTTCTTTAGTATTTATACAGCTGTGCAAAGATTTACTCAAACTTCTTTTCTGTACTTATACCAAGTGGAAGAAAAGATACGTTTTTCTTATATTAGTTTGAAATAGGGATGGCGGTTGTTGGCAAAACACCGGTTTTCGGTTATACCGGTTGTTTTTACCTACGGTTTAAGCTACCGGTTATAACCGGTCAAAAAAACCGGTTGTTCCAAAAACCGGTGTTCGGTTTTTTTAGTCACAGCCAATACCCAATAGGTTACATTTACATTGCGCTTCAGTTTGCGATACTCCATTCGAATGGATATCAGTCCATATCAGTATAGCAATCAGTCATCAGTGTTGTGAAATCGGTTTCAGTCAGCTTAAAATTTCTTATTTTCGCACGGTGGGCGAAAAATTTTCACATTTTTTCTCTGAATTCATTATTTTTTCTACTTACCCGGTTTTTACCGGATATTACTTTAAAAAGAAAAACCGGTTATAACCGTGACAAAAAAATAACCGGAAAAACCGATTATTGCAGAAGAAAAAACCGGTTTTAGGTTATAACCGGTAGGTTTTTCCCATCCCTAGTTTGAAACACTCAACTGTACTACAACTGTAGGGGCGACGAGGTACAAATCTGAGTATACATCGGAATACTATTAATGTAGTGTTATGTTTTGTGAACTTTTTGTTTTTTGAATGTGCCTGATATCTTTAGAAACAAAGAAAATAGACGGTTTTGTATTTTAACATGTGTTTTAACCGAAACAAAAGTTCGAGACACCCTGTAAGGAGAAAAAGGTAAAAAGGTGGTTATGCATCGATACTGTGTTGTAGTCCCATATTTTGTGAACCTTGTATATTTTTAATTTCTCTGATATCTTTAATAACAAAGAAACTAGATGGTTTTACTCTTTATTATGCGATTTAACTGACTACTTCGATACGTGAGGAGGCCATGTCTTATCATACCACTAAGATGAAATTATTTCTTATATTATAGTGCGAAAGGAAAAGAGTGTTCAAAGAAAACAAAATATGTGTAATGAACCCCTCGCTATTTAAAGATCTTCCACGTAGACACCAAATCCATATTAATTTCAGGGAAATTCCACCCCAAAACATCACAGAGCCTCCATTAAACAATCTTGTCTCTCTTATGTTGCGCTGTGCATACCGCTTACCTGGTCGACAAATATGTCTTATCGGTGTCGATAAGAACTGTTTACGTTATGTACCTTTCTCTTTTTAAAGTTCTGTTAACTGTTATTTGTTATTGTTAATTTAATTTTGTTTCAGTTAATTCACATGTTAAATAAGTAAAACCACCTATTTTCTTTGTTTCTAAAGATATCAGGAAAATTCAACAAACAAAATGTTCATAAAATATAAGACTACAATCACAGTCTCCTACAGTTACTGTAACTGTAGGAGGCTGTGCTACAATACGATTTCGATGTATACTCAGGTTTGTACCTCGTCGTCCCTACAGAGTGTTTCAAACTTAACATAAGAAAAACATTTCTTTTCTTCCACCCGGTTTAAGTACAAAAAAGAAGTTTGATTAAACCTTTTCAGAACTGTGTAATTACTAAAGAAATATCTAAAATAATAAAAGAAATTAGGGGAATCCGTTAATCCGTTCACGAAAAAATCAACTATGAAAATAAGCATACATTTTCTATATCCTTAACTTATGTCTCGCAGTGTATATCCTAATATGCTTTTTAAATCGTCAATTAATAGTATTATTTTAAACACTTACCTCCTGTGTTACAGCGTTTCCAAACATACAGTATATCGTTAGTTGAAAAGTCATGGCACACAAGTATAATAGCTCCGAAAGGTATAAGTTATCGCTGACTGGAGTCTAAAATTTTTTTTCATTTTATTTAGTAATATCTTTTTCTTTAAGTAGCCCAGTAAATGAACGGGAAATACGGCGACACCGTGTAATTTTCAGGGGCAACACCGAATTGCATGAAAATTTGGATTTAGATTCTACTTACCCTCTACTTCAAAGTTGAAATTGTGCCGTTGGCTGCTTTTATTGGGGGGCGGGGGGGGGGGGGGGGTGACAGTCACCCCTTCTCGGAAAAACATACGTTCAAGATAAGACCGGAAATGGATAAATTGACTCATTTTAAGCAACTTTTGTTCTATAGAGTTTTTTATGTAAGTCAATACTTTTCGATTTATTTGCGATTGAAAATGTTTATTTTTCGACAAAAGACTACGGTTTCAGACGGTTTTTAGCAAATAACTCAAGTAAATATTTGATCGAAAAAATATCCTTAGCAAAAGTGTCTATAAAAACCGAAAAAAAATGGTGTATCAGTAAAGTCTATCAATTAAATAAAAACAAAGTTGTAGCTCATGGAAAATACGTTCTTATTCGTTTAATTCCAAATCGAATATTTCAAGGTGACATCACCGAAAAATTAAGCACTTTTCGGGAAAAACCCATTCAAACTTTTTTAAAGTGTTTATAAACAGCTTTATTTTAATTGTTTATAAAAGTTTTTAGCATTAAAAGTAAGCGAGTTACGCTCAAAATAAAGTTGGCCCTCTTTTTTTTTGGTAAAAAAATCATGAAAATCTCCCAGTGTTTAGCTCCCCAAATGATATTAATCACTACCGCTTTACAAACAATTTACTTACTTATCTATTTTTTATATGATCTGTCAGTCTCACCGGTTTAAAGTGCTTATTTTTGAAAGGGTTATAGTTGAAAAAGCTTGAACGGCTTATTAATCACGAGTGTATGCAAATTTTAAACAGCCATATTTTAACCAATTTTTGTGTTACGGGAAAACAAAATGAAACTAGCACATGTATAATAGCAAAACCTACATTTTTTATTGTTTAAGATTTTACTTATCACTAATACTTTTTGAAAAAAAAAATTATTTTGAAAAATTGAAGTTATTTTGAAAAAAAAAATTTTCAAATTTTTTTTTTCTTTAAAACTAATTTTTTTCAAAAACAAGCACTTCAAACCAATCAAACTTACAGATCGTATAAACAATACACATACAGTTAAAATAAATGGTAAAGCGATAACGATTAATTTTATTTAGGGTGCCAAATAGAGGGGGGTTTTTACGATTTTTTTACCAAAAAAAAGATGCCAACTTTTTTTTCAGTGTAACTCGTTTACTTTTGATGCTGGAAATTTTTGTAAAAAGCAAATATAAAGCTTTTTTAGATACTTTAAAAATGTTAATAAGCTTTTCCCGAAAAGTGCTTAATTTTTCGGTGATTTCGCGTTGAATTATTCGATTTGGAATTAGACGAATAAGAACCTATTTTTCATGAGCTACAACTTTGCTTTTACTCAATCTATAGAATTTACTGATACACCGTTTTTTCGTTTTTGAAGTTATACTTCTTTAGGCGCGATTGAGATTGAGGGTGAATTTATATTGATCTGCGCGCATGCGCACACCGACAGTATGGTATTAGTCGTTATACGGGCTCTGATTGGGTGTTGAAATGATCTGTCAATAATAAATAATTGTTCAATATAACGGTAAACAAATGTATAATATATTAGTTTGATTGTTGTGAGGACAGAAACAAAAAGTTTATAATTGTAGTGACATTTAAATAGTTTTTAAAAGCAACAGGTACGTAATAATTGTAAATGTATCATAGGTACCTATTTGAACCTACCAAAATACATAGTATGTAATACTTTTATTTACATAATTTGATTACCATCAAAATTTCTATCAATGTTCACCGAATATATTGTTTTCTTACTCTATGTTTTGTTGTATCTTTTCAATTCTAAATCATTTCAATTCAAAATCAAAATAATTTAATTTAATTCAAAAATGTCAACAGCTTAATCCGTTTAGTTAGTCGATCTTCGCACATAATGACACATTGCCTCCGTGGCGAAGCGTTTAAGGCGAATGAACCCCAATATACCAACCGCGCTGATAGCTGGTTCGAATCCCAATAAAAACTTTTATTTTTTTATTTTTTTTTGTACATTTTATGATTGTAAGTATATTTATTATATAATTTTATTTTCAGAAAATACGTATAGACTAAGAGCCGCTATAGGTGAAAATTCTTAATCATTTTAGGCACGACGGGACCCTATAACTTAAATAGTAGAACCTAAAGGCAAACGTTTGAATACTGTGCCGTCACTTTTCAGTGGCACATGCGTCTACAGTGGCGCATCAAACTTTCCACTTATGGACGGGATACATAAATTAAAAAATACCCTCCCTAATTACCAGAATTTAATTTTTTTCATTTTTTTAAGTTTTATGTGATTAAGATATAAGATTCATCGTAATTTTAATCCAACACCCCCTTCTCCCTGCCCCCACCATCAAAAACTTTATTTTTCGATTTTATTTTTTTTTTGGTGGGATGCAATCAATTTTAAAATTTCAAAAAATTTACACGCATAGTTAAGGGTTTTATAAAACACGTCTATTTTTTATAGACCTGTAGGTTGAGTGTACATAACCTCAAAAAAATTTTAAAATTTTTTTTTTGAAAAAAAGTGTATAACTTTTTTTTGGGGATAGCTGCAGATCTAATTTTTTCTTAGTCTTGTGTATTTTATCAAACACTATATTTCTAATTTTTTTCAGATTTTTCTGTAACGTTGGTCACCTTCAAAAATCCAAAAAACTGTTTTTTAAGGGGGTTTTGGGGGGTTTGAACGTGTTTTTCTGATTTTTAAATATTCTAAAGAACTCAGTTATTTCAAGTTATATATAACCTATAAAAACAAAATTCATTTGATATATTATGAAGTCTATAAAATAGGGAAAATCCCCCAAAACCCTCCAAAAAACAGTTTTTCGAATTTTTGAAGGTGGGGAGACTTACGGAAAAATCTGAAAAAAATTTAAAATATAGTGTTTGATAAAACACACAAGATTAAGAAAAAATTAGACCGGCAGCTATTCCTCAAAAAAAGTTATACGCTTTTTTGAAAAAAAAATTTCTTTCAATTTTTTGATGTTATGTACACTCTACCTATGGGTCTATAAAAAATAGGCATATTTTATAAAAGCCTCAACTATGCGTGTGAATTTTTTGAAATTTTAAAATTGATTGCATCCCACAAAAAAAAAATAAAAACGAAAAATGAAGTTTTTGATGGTGGGGGCAGGGGGAAGGGGGTGGTGGGTTAAAATCACGATGAATCCTATGTGTTAATCACATAGAACTTAAAAAAATAAAAAAATTTAATTCTGTTAGTAAGTTCTGTTAACTTTTAATTTATTTATCCCATCCATAAGTGGAAAGTTTGATGCGCCACTGTCGACGGATGTGCCACTGAAAAGTGACGGCACAGTGTTCAAACGTTTTCTTTTAGGTTCTACTATTTAAGTTATAGGGTCCCATCGTGCCTAAAATGATTAAGAAATTTCACCTATAGCGGCTCTTAGTCTAGTATTTAGTTAAAAAAATTTCCGACAATTAATGTTCAGAAATCATTTGTGGCATTTTTAATGTGTTTGTGTGTGTTTTATTCTTTTATTATTTTAATCTTTGGCACTGTTTTAATAAAAATGTTTGAGAAGTAGTAAGTATAAATTAGTTTAATATTTAAATAAAATATAAATAAAAAGTATATTAATTTCGTTTAAATCATATAATAGAAGTATAACTTCTTACGTGCGTACAAAGTACACACACATTCTTTTTTTTATAAGCTACACTTTTGCTAAGAATACTATTTTCGACAAAATATTTACTTTTTGAGTTATTTGCGAAAAACGGTATGAAAACGTAGTTTCTTTGTCGAAAAATCAACATTTTCAATAGCGAATAACTCGAAAAGTATTGACTTACATAAAAATTTTTATAGAACGAAAGTTGCTTTTCACCCCCCGAGAAGGGGTGACTGTCACCCCCCAAGTAAAAGCAACCAACGGCACAAATTCAACTTTGAAGTGGAGGGTAAGTTGAATCTAAATCCAAATTTTCATGCAATTCGGAGTTGCCCCTGAAAATTACACTCCAAAACGGTCATTTATTGGGCTAAAGTTAAGTTTTTCAGATACAACGACGACAAAAGCATTTTAAAATTGATATTAAATTGTTAATTAAGTACATACTTGCAATATTATTTGAAATAAGACAAATAAAAATAAGTCCAGTAAATGGGAGAATGTATTGTCACGGAAGACCCCCAACCCGATAGAACAACAACATAAAAGAATTGTGACCAATAATTGTATAGTAGAGGCGCAGAACACAAGATGGAATAATAACTATAGGAGGCCTATATTCAGCAATGGACAAATCAGGGCTGATTGATGATGATTAATGATGTTTGGAAAGCCACTTTATTAAGCTAATAATAACTACTGTCGGAAAATGAAAGAATAGGGCTTTTCATAGATTGTCATTTGTTTCGAGCTTCTGTCATGTGTCACATAATATTAAGATATCTACGTCATACGTCTTTGGTTTGTATCATTGGTATATACCAATAACGTACGATGTAGATATTTATATTAATATTATGTGACACATGACAGAAGCTCGAAACAAATTACTGTGAATGATAATCACATATTTTGTATTTGCTGTCTTTTTCTATAAATAACAAACGAGAGAGATAGATTATTAATTATTATCTTAACAGGTGATTGATATGATTGCTCATGGGTAATCTTTAATTTTTCTGACTGTAATAAGATTAAGGTATGTAAAAAAGTAGAACATAAAAAAATATTGTGCTTCTTCGTCTTCGTGTCTTCTTCACCTAAACCTTTTACAAGTCCCTGCCAGGTGTCCCTCCATATTCTCCTCGGGTTTGCTCTACCTACGTTTCTCTCAAATTCTAACAGCTCTATGTCCCACAGTCTTCTTCGTGAATCTTTTTGGAAAGAGAGCCGGGGAAAGTCACTAGTCGCTAAAGCTCTTTGAATCAAGTCGTTTTTTCATACAAACGTGTTTCTTCATAATAAATATGCAAATTAGTAACTAATAGTAATAATTAATACTTACCGTTGACACTAGATATAAACAAGAACAAATAATAAATAATGTAGAGAATATCTGAGCTAATGTAACACCAGTATGCACGGTTTCTAAATCTTCAGATACCCTAAAAAAGACAAACCAAATATCACAAAAGAAATATACCACTTAGTACCTATCTACTGTTTCATTATACAATGATGAGTGTGCTAATAACCGGCAAAATAACGCATAAATGGAAAACGTAATACGTTGTGAAATAAAATAAAACGAAACTATAGTATAGGTGGGAAACCTATAAATTTACATTACATTACCACATCAATAGTTTCGTGTCTTTAAATGTATCGTAGGAGGCATCTTCGGCAACTAATACATGCTAATACACTAAATTTTATGAAATTCTCCTGTCACAGTTAGTTGCCATACACCTCCGACACGTCTAAAGGGAGGAAATTATCGATACTGTGTAAGTTTGACTAAAGTAGGTTTTACTCTTGGGCCAAATCAATACCGAATGGTAAGTACTTGAATAACTTTATGTGATAAATATGTACTATACCGATAAACTTCCTGCAAGTGTTGAATAATTTTATTCATTTCTTGTTTCATCTTTTCATTTAGTTCCTTTGAATTGTACAGACCATCAGGAGTTAAGTCCGGACCATTAATCTTTTTTACAGTTCTTTCTCGGATGGAAGTCATAGCCCCTCGGATAGTCCTCAAATGCATTGTTATATTGTTAATGATGTTGATAAACAGGCAGTCAGTAGCGATTATGCTAGAATTAAATTAAAGTGTATTAAATATGCACAAATTTTAATATAATACCTAATTAATGATGGCACTATCTGAGTACCTAGTAAAATAAGAAAGAAAAATAAGATCACAATACAACAACAAAAATCACTTATGAAATAAAAATCCAATAATAATAAAACGATTAATCTTTAAAAAGTAAACTGGGAAAACAAAGGTACCTATATAAAATAGATAAAGTTTGGACCATTTGTGATGTGCAGATAATATGGAACTCATTGCAAAAAGAATAAAAAATTTTTAAGCAATTACAACAAACGTAGATAGAAAATCAAATGAAAATAGGACGGAAAATTAATTATAACAAAACAAAGATTTATTTATTTATTGACGGGCTAAACCCTTTTTCAGTTCTTGTACAAAATGTATAAAATACAGTAAGATACATAAGCTAGCTACCACAGGTTCTTAACATGTATTTTAAATGATGCAGTTGAAGTATTACTTAATTCTAAATCTGTTCTAAGTATTACCTGTCGAAAAAACACTACAGTACCCTGGCTGTTGAAGTGTCATGGAAAAACCTTATTACCCTGGTCTATTTGTATGTTGAATGCTTTTAGTTTTATCATCGGACTTAGCAATGAGTGGAATAAGGACGTTGAAAATATATGTATCAATGAAAGACATAGTTAACTTTTCGAAGGAAAGAGATCACCTGAACAGATTTTACTATGTATATCACATATACTCTTCTCTGTTAGTAGTGATATGGACTCCCCCTTCTCAAGTAATTCTAATCTAAAACTGCGTTTCGTTGGTAATTGTAATAATTTATTTCTTGCCCCTTTAAAATCTTAAAATTAATGTGCGAGTATATTTTTACTATGTAGTATGTGATTAAATTAACAACTCAACTAAAATAACATGAATAATGACTTATGTTAAAATTAAGGAAACTAGTCCTGATTCAGAAGGGGGTCTACAGTTTGGAAGTCTTGTTAAAACAACAGATCATTCAATACCTTTAGAAACTATTAATCCAACAGGTATTGAATTGAGACGTAATAATCGTGTACGTCATCAACCACAGAGGTTGGACTTGTAAACTTTTAATTATAGGTAAGGAGGGAAATGATGTGTATTTAAATGTAAGTTTCTGAGTTGCTTGGCAACGTTGCGTTGGGCTGTCAAGTGTCAACGGCGACAGATGACAGGTAACCAGAAAATGGAGGCAAGCTCTTTTCTCATCTCTGTATTAGATAATTCATAATAAAGTAATCAAAGTACAATTTAGTATTTGTATCACGGGCTTAAACTTAACATTTTGGCAAATGATAAAATTTTTAAATATAATAAAGCAAAATAATAATTTACCTGTAAGCAAAGGAATACAAGGGAATTGCCTCATACAACACAGCTAGCAGATACGACTTAGTACTAACATCGATCTTGAATGGCATCCAAGCTCTATAAGGCATATAATCAGGTATATAACTATCAGGATCATTTTCATCGTACTGTAGTGCAACCAGCGTCGGAGGAACATACGACGCTAGGATGCCAATGGTAGCTACTGACAAAAATATACAGGTACATTTTCTGCCAAGGAGTTCGTACTCTTGTGATATCCTCCCGGGATAGAAATCCTTTTCAGGACAGCATTCGTAACGAAGGTTTTTTTTGGATAGAGTCTTCATGATTTTGATTAAAGCGTTTCGGTTAAAGAAGATAAAACTGACCTGTAAAGTAAAGTTTTATAACGTACCTATATTAATCTAGTTATCAGAGGTTTGATCTCTAAAACAAAACGAACAGGCTGCGAGTATTAATTTTTGTACCCCAAAATCACGCAAGATAGCTTGTCACTCCTACCTTCCGGCTTCCCTTAAAAACCCCTCGAGTTAAAGGGAGGGGAGTGGGAATCAAGGACCTGCACGCCGCGTAGAAAAAAATTTTCAAACAAGAAATGTAGCTGAGATAATTTAGAACAACAATGTTTTTTTTGTATAAAATGAACTTTTTTTAACACTTTTTGAGTAAAATGAACGTTTTCTCAGAAACAACGCTTGCCGTGACCGCAGAGCCGGATTTAAGGCAGTGGGGCAGATCCGTGGGCAAACCTATGGGCAGAATTAATGTGGGGCCCTACCTCCTACCATTAAAAAATTTGTTGCTATAACTATGGTATAGAACCAACTACAGGGTTTTCCCTTTTAGAAATTAAAAAGAAATATTGATCTACCTTTGTCTTTGAAATGAAAGTCTAAGTTTTTCAACCTAATAAAAATATTTTTAGCAGATGCCGCTACGCACCTACTACCTTTACGTCAGTTGCAATGGGGGACTAATAAATGTCGACAATTTTTACCTGGAGTAGAGATACCAGCCTATGCATTCTCTGAAGAGCCTCTAACAAGAGGTGAAATCGTCGATAAGAGTGCTGGCCGCTCTCTCTAACCTAAGTAAAAGTTAAGACAGTTTTGGTTTCGCATTGCAACTGAATTAAAATGGTATACATTTTTATTTTATATTAGTATTGCTCCTATAGAGTAACTAGGTCCATTTTCCGTTGGAACTTTACCAAGCTGCAGAAGGGGGTTGTGAATTGCATAGTGTAGAATTCCTTCCCTTTTGTCTTCACTGCAGCATCCATTTGATCAAACGAATTGCATCAAACGAATAATCAGGGATAAATTATCAATAAAACAACTGATACGGTTAGGACATATTCAAGGAATGGATGAACAACTAAAACTTTAACCAGAAGGAAAGAGAAAACGAGGTAGACCGAGAAAAAGTTGGAGCAAAGGCATAAACAAAGAACTGAGAGAAATAGATATATAAGAGGACCTATGGAACAACCGGCCGAAGTGGCGACTGGAAGTCGGAAAAAGGCGGAGAGCTTTATAAACCGACATGTAGTAGTATATTGTAGGAAACAGAGGTTCAACCCATGGTACAAAGGCGCCAGGTACGATAGCCGGAATATCCGAAATTCGGATGAGTTCGCGCATGACGTCACAATGAGAGTGATTTTAAATATTCCCCATTTAAAACATTAGCGCTCGGAGCACAATTAGTCTTAAATTGGTCATAAAGAGTAATTTTAATAGATTAATATAATTTCTGTTTAACTATTTGGGCGGAGGTAAATTCCTCACCAACCAGTAAAAACATATAATCTTCTTCTTCTTCTTGACTGGCTTTACAACTCGGGGTGAGTCTTCGCCGCATCCACTATAGCCCTCCATCGTCTGCGATCTTGCGCTTCGATTTGCCATTGTTGTACCCCAATCCTAGATAGATCGGTTTCAACATCATCCTTCCATCTTTTTCTGGGACGGCCCACTGATCTTCTACCGTCTGGTCTCTCGAAAAACACTGTCTTTAGCACTCTGTCTTCCTCTGATCTTACTACATGACCTGCCCATCTTATCCGATTAGCTTTTATATGTCTGACGAGTCACCATATAGAGACATATAGAGTCACCAATTCAGCATTGCGGCGCCTTCTCCACTCTCCTGTCAATTCAACTCTTTGAGGACCAAATATCATTCTGAGGACTTTCCTTTCAAATATCAGCAATTTATTTATTTCTCGCTGATGTAGAGTCCATATTTCACTCCCATATGTAACAACTGGGCGAATAATTGACATGTACAGTCTTAATTTAGATTGTCTTTTCAGCAGCTTAGATCTTAATAATGATGATAGGGAGTATAATGCTCTATTTCCCGCAGCTATTCTTGCTGAGACCTCTTTTTCTATGTGATTGTCCTCTGTGATTACTGCTCCCAGATATTTAAACTCTTTTACTACTTCAAAGTTGTGGTCATAAATAGTTACGTTCTGCCTAACTCTTGGTCTTGGATTTTTGGTCACCAGCATATATTTCGTCTTCTCTTCATTTATTCGAAGGCCCAGGTTACCTGTTTCCTCATCGAGCTGTGAAAACACCTCTCTTACGTCTCTTGTAGAATGAGCGACTGCATCTAGATCATCGGCAAAGGCCAACAATAGTTTTGATCCTCGATTTGCGAATCCCCCTGTTAGTTCAGACTAGTGTTGCCCAAAATCAGTCTTGGTCTTGCAGTCTTGGTCTTGTTCTTGCGTTTTAGCAAGACCAAGACCAAGACCGCCTTATTTTAGCAAGACCAAGACCAAGACTGACCGTGCAAGACTTGAGCAAGAACAAGACCAAGCCTGCGAGACTCTTGCGTCTTGCAGTTTGAGTGTCGTTTTATGGAATAATACAGGGTGTAACAAAAATACAGGTCATAAATTTAATCACATATTTTGGGATCAAAAATATTTCGATTGAACCTAACTTACCTTAGTACAAATGTGCACATAAAAAAAGTTACAGCCCTTTGAAGTTACAAAATAAAAATCGATTTTTTCCAATATATCGAAAACTATTGGAGATTTTTTATTGAAAATGAACATGTGGCATTCTTAAGGCAGTAGTATCTTAAGAAAAAATTATAGTGAAATTTAGACACCCGATAAAAATTTTATGGGGGTTTGGTTCCTTTAAACCCCCCAAACTTTTGTGTACGTTTCAATTTGATTATAATTGTAGTACCATTAGTTAAACACAATGCTTTAAAAACTTCTTTGCCTCTTGGTACTTTTTCGAAAAGTCAGTATTTTGTCGAAATATTTTGCATATTATTTGTCAAATCCACCACACATTTGTATATGGCCACATATATGTTATGTTCATCTGTGATATGGCTAAAGCACAATTATGGAGACTTGATAATAATAGGAAAATTTATTTATGATTTACATATTTAGGTATATTTAGGTGAAATAGGAAAAAGAAGAAAACACAATATCTACGAATCTCTTATTAAAATCAGTCTATTGTACGGAGCAGAAACTTGGCGGATAACCGAAAACAACAGAAGAAAACTGGAGGCAGTAGAAATTGACGCTTTTAGAAGATCAGTAGGAGTGTCACGCAGAGAGAGAATACGTAATGATGAGATAAGATAGCGAATGGGGGTTGACGGCTCTCTAACAACTGACATAGAAAGAAAACAGCTGATATGGTACGGACACGTCCAGAGGATGGATAACTCAAGACTCCCTAAAATAATTATGCAATGGGTACCACCAAACCGCAAAAAGAGAGGAAGACCCAAGAAATCTTGGAGAGAGGGAATAACGAAGGCGATGAGCGCAAGAGATCTTAGAGAGGGCCAATGGGATGATAGAGTGTCATGGAAATTAGGCATCGGACAACGTCGCAAGACGTTTTAAAACCGATTGATATATATATATATATATATATATATATATATATATATATAGGTATATATATATATATATATATATATATATATATATATATATATATATATATATATATATATATATATAGGTATATTTTAAACCATATTAAAAAAGAAGTCACATCTCGATAAAATGTGCCTTATCGAAAAAATACACAGAAGCAAAAAAGTTTTAAAAACACTGTGTTTAACTAATGGTATCGCAGTAATAGTTTAATTGGAACGTACACAACCATTTGGGAGGTTTAAAGGAACAAAACCCCCATAAAATCTCTACGTAAACATATTAGAAAAGAAGCCGCAACTCGATAAAAACTGCCTTGTCGAAAAAATACTAAGAACCAAAAAAGTTTTAAAAATATTGAATTTAACTAATAGTATCACAATAATAATTTAATTGGAACGTACACAAAAGTTTGGGTGGGTTTAAGGGAATAAAACCCCCATAACATTTTTATGGGGTGCACAAATTTCACTATAATTTTTCTTTAAGATATTCCTGCCATAAAAATGCCACATGTCCATTTTCAATAAAGAATCTCTAATAGTTTTCGATATATTGGAAAAAATCGATTTTCATTTTGTAACTTCAAAGGGCTGTAACTTTTTTATATGCATATTATTTGTACTAAGGTAAGTTAGGTTCATTAGAACTATTTTTGGTTCTAAAATAGGTCATTTAATTTATGACCTGTATTTTTGTTACACCCTGTATATTAGTTCGGCTATATGCTTAGAGACTATGTGATACAAAAAAATATGTAACAAAAATTTGGAAAAATGGATTTATCCGCATTATGAACAATACGATGAACATACATACCGAATTAAAAATATGAACACTTATTTATTGGATACGTACTTAGAGGTCATAATAAATTATTATACAATGTAAAAATAAAATATTTCATTCTTTCCTAATATCAGACGACGCCTTCGCTCCGAAATTAATTACAATTGAGCAATTGTCTAGATTGTGAGAATAGCAACCTTTCATAAAATAATCTTCTTGTGTTGTGTGTATAACAATATCGCATTGAAACTTTTAAAGAAGTATGTCGCCTATATAGTTCTGTCGCCAGGGGGGGTACAACGGCCTCCTTTATTCAGATGGACTTACCTAAGTTTTTTTTATGTATTTTGACCCGTAGAATACGAATTTTTTGGGTAACAGTTGATCCGGATGTCGATAAGATTGTTATTGACCAAGAACTTGAGGAATTACATAACCGCGATCTCTCGCAAAACAAAACATTTTTTGGAATTTTTTGGGTCATTCTAAGCAAAACATGTTTCTACAATTTTTTTCGTATGATGGCTAGTTTTCGAGATAACCGCGGTTGAACTTTCAAAAAATCGAAAAATTGCAATTTTTGAACCCGAGTAACTTTTGATTAAAAAATAAAATAGCCAGTCTGCTTACCGCATTTGAAAGTTTAAGTCAAATTATATCGGTTTTAATTATTTGCATTGCTAAAAGTTTATTTTTTTATTGTTTAACAAAGCTATAAACACATAGTGTTTCCCTTGCCTTTACATGCGTTTTAACGCATGCTACGTAGAAATAGCCTCGATTGCACTAGTACCTATTCTACCTACTTGTTCGATTTTAAATGAGAAATCATAGAAAGCATCACTCACGCACTAGGTGTTTGTAGCTTTGTTTAACAATAACACAATACATTTTTAGCAATGCAAATAATCAAAACCGATATAATTTGACTTGAACTTTCAAAGGCGCTAAGCAGAATTGCTATTTTATTTTTTAATCAAAAGTTATTCGGGTTTAAAAATCGCAGTTTTTCGATTTTTTGAAAGTTCAACCGCGTTTGTCTCGAAAACTGAGCATCCTACGGGAAAACTTGTTAGAACATTTTTTACTTAGAATGACCCAAAAAATACAAAAAAAATGTTTTGTTTTGCGAGAAATCTCTGTTATGTAATTCCTCAAGTTCTTGGTCAATAACAATCTTATCGACATCCAGATCAACTGTTACCCAAAAAATTCGTATTCTACGGGTCAAAATACATGAAAAAAACTTGGGTAAGTCCATCTGAATAAAGGAGGCCGTTGTACCCCCCTGGCGACAGGACTAATAAGGTGATAATAATATAATACGAATACCATATTCACTGTTACAGACAACCACTCAATTGTTTTTCCTTATCCATATCGTAAAGACTAAACGTCCTACTTTTTGCAGGGTGTGCAATTAGATATTAGATCAATCGGCCAAACAAAATTTTTTGCTGAAAAAGCACTAGATAAGATAAGGCCTGGCTACCATGTATAGCCCATTCGCGCACGGTAAAATGTTAAAAAACCTTCAAACTTCAAAAAAAGAGATATTTATTATTATATAAAAAGAGATATTGGCCGATGTGTGATTTGGCCATTGTTTTTTTATTGTTAATGAAGAACTTATGAGAGGATGGGTGATCGGGCTGCATTAAAGACTAAAAAACCATGTTTTTTAAAATGAAATAAACAAATTACTTATCGACAACTGATAAATAAAGTTTAAACTTCAGTTTAGGCACTTCGAGATTTCGAAAATAATATTTTTTTCCACCTACCTCTACCGAAAGTATACTTTTCCGGACCTGATTGTAGGGAGCAAAGTTGTACTTTTCCTCCCTAGGGAGGAAAAGTAAAAGTAACGTCATATGTCATTCATGAAATATAACTTATTGACGCCCTGTATAATATCTATTTTCTATTACCTAAGTATCTATACATTTTAACATTTATTTATAAAACACTCTGTATTTTGCAGAATGGTAAAAAACAGTAAATTGTTATTTTGATTTAACAATGTTTACATTAATAATTTGACTTATATTTGACAGTTGACAGTTATATTGTACATAGGTACTTGTTGGATTTAGTTCTAATAAATTTTGTTGGTTAGTTACATAAAATAAATTAAGTAAAAATGACTTGTTATTTGAGGAAGGTGGAAAAACCATATGTATAACCTGTGAGTAAAGTGTCTTTTCCTCCCTTGGATGATTACTGCCCTCCGCTACGCATCGGGCAGTAATCTTCATTCTCGGGAGGAAAAGTAGCACTTTCCTCCCTTGTTATACAAATAGCTATTACTTGTGTTTTTGAGCCTTGAACATCGTCATTTTTCGATTTTTTTCAGTTTTAAATTGTTTATAACTCAGAAACGAATAACTTTAGACAAAAACTACAAAAGACCTTTTTTGTTCCATATGATTCAAAGAACCTAAAATAAGTCTACCAGGGCTGAAACAATTGATTTTTATAATTTGTTTAATTTTTTTTTTAAATAAATATAGAAATAACTCAGAAATTACGGCATTTCGGCATAGGAAATATTACATGAACATTCATTAGTAGTTATTATGGTTCAAAATGCAAAAATATACTGGGTGTTCTATTGGAAATACTAAAGTTCATTATATTTTCAAAAAAACGCAAAATCTGGAACAATCTGTAATTACCACTATAATATCGGCCGTATTAGAAGATCTTTACTCACCAAATTCCGTAAAAATCGTTCAAGTCGTTTCCGAGATATTTGAGGCGTTCCATACATAAAACTCACTCTGTATAAATGTTATATAATTAAACTGCGTGTATTACTTTGTATTAATTCTTGTTAAAAAAAGTCAATCTTAAAATTTTCAACTAATAGCAAACAAAAATTTTCAACTAATAATAGTGTCAAAGCTATTGCGTACTGTGCTGTAATTTAATTTGTATTTTTTTTTATTTTTTATTTGAATAAATGGCAAATTGTAGAACTCTTTTATTCCATTTAATTTCATATACCTAATGTGAGAGTCCATCAATCCCTTTCTAGACAGATAATGTTCTTTAAAATACAATCTAGATAAGTTTATGTCATTTGTTTGATTTTTTGTGTTTTCACCATGTTTTAGCACATGTCAGGTTATTAAATGCAAACGTTTATTAAGAAACAGACTGACTCCCGTGGGACATGGTAGATAGCCCAGTTAGTTAGAGTATAGGCAGGGATAGTTTAGATCGTGGGTTCAAACCCACCTAATGTGAGTTGTTTATTAATAAATAGCAATATGCTAGTGGGTAACTGCGAGACTTGCAAGACTCTTGCTGCAAGACCAAGACCAAGACCAAGACCAAGACCAAGACTGGGAGTGCAATACCAAGACCAAGACCAAGACCAGGTGTACTGGTGCAAGACCAAGACCAAGACTGTCCAAGTCTCGTCTTGGTCTTGCATTTGGGCAACACTAATTCAGACGATATTTTACTTATTGCGTATTCTAAAGCCAAATTGAATAGCAATGGTGATAAAGGGTCTCCTTGTCTAAGCCCTGATGTTATACATATGAGTCTGTCACGCACATTTGAGTGAGCTGCACTAATTTTCTTGGTATTCCCATTTCTAGCATTGCTAGCCATACTCTGCTTCTTTTTATCGAGTCATATGCTTGCTGGAAATCTACGAAAATTTGGTGTACATCTCGGTTGAATTCCCAATTTTTTTCTAATATTTGTCTATTAATGTCGGAAACATATAGTCCGACAGGTATTTTCCTCACCAAATTTAAAGGTTCCTATTAATCCGGTAGGTATTTTCCTCACCAACTCACTCAGGTAATAAAATAAAAATATAGGTTTAATTTAAGAATGTCTATTATGAAAGCATCCGAAATCCGAATAAAAGACATGAATTTCCTTACATTATAATAATAGTTTATAATATAGATAATATGAAAGACGTATAAATTATTATTTAATATTTACTATAATAAGACAGACACTTTACAAAATCCATTCTAGTCATGCATTTGATTAGACTGATATCTTATTAATAAATTTACTACATTTTTCAATTTCAGTTTAACTTGTTTATCTTTGATAGGTTTTGCAATATGCAAACTTTAAATTTTAACATACGTATCACCTGAAATTCTTTAATTTTTTCAAAGAAAATATATATGGATGGATGCGTATTACAAATAGATAAATTAAAATGCGAATGAAAAGATTCGCAAGCATTCGTAATACGAATAACAGAAGAATTTGCCTCTGTCCACAAATATGGGGAGAATACGGCATTTTCGTCTATATAAGTTTCAACTAACTAATCAACATATCTATCTTAAATTTCATTTCCTGGTTTGCATTACATTAAATCAAACACAGAACAATCTGATACATCTTCTGGTTTTATATGTAAGGCCAAAAGTATGTTTGAGCCACTTGCCTCTTTCAGAATCATTTTTATATTCTGATATTAAATCAAGAGACCAAGACATTTCTATACCAAGCTTAGTGTAGGTGAAATTTGCAACCATGTATTTCAGTGTTCGGACACATTTCAATAATTGCATTCCTTTTCAAAACCTTCAAAAATTTTACTAGCATTAAACTCAATTTTGAGAGCTTTAAAAATTTCTGATTTTAACAAATAAAAAATATTGTTGTAAATTTCTGTTTTTTTATTTGACAGTATAATAAAGAAATATAATGCCCATTAATTAGCCCATAAATAATGAATAATTGCAATGTGCCATCCATATAATAAAATTCAATGTGGCTAAAAGTCTTATATTTGTTTCACAACTAAATACAATTATCCTACTTTTGACACAGTTTATAAAGAGAAAATTTTCCCTCTTGGTTGTTTTTTAAGCACACCCCATCACAAATTCTTGAACCTCATCAATATTGGAAGGAAGTCGACCAGGCATCATTTTTCGTCGATAATTATATATTTTTTCTTATGTAACTGACAACAATCGTAGTAATTGTTTCAGACAAATTAGCTGCAAGTGCTTGGCGTATAATTCTTGCTGGTTTTTCAATTCTCTTCGGCTTTACGTTTACAATAGTTAGAAACAATTTTTCGATATAACTTCTGACAATCTGGTTCATGATTATGTTTTCGGCTACTTCTAGATATTGTAAAAGTTGCACCAATAGTAAAAAATTTCGCACTACAAGTTGTTTTACCCTCCAGAACACTTCTTCACTTTTTAAAACTTTCACTTTATAAAAAATAAAATTTTTAAATACCAATACCGCGTAAGGTTTACCGCGATCACTTTCTATTAAACATGCCATTTTTGTCAAAATTCCAATTGTGACTAAAAATAAAATATTATAATTAATTAATTAATTATTATAGTTATAGCACAGAATAACTAACCATACAGAAGCGAAACTCAGGCCCAAAATGGTAACATAATTTTCATGCTCATGTGTCAACGTAACTGGTATAACCTCACTTTTAGACTGACAGTGACAGTTGTTTTTAGTTAAATTTTATATTTATATATGTTTTATTTTATAGTTTATTTATATTTTATAGTTAAATTTTATATTTCAAAATTAATTAATAACTACTTGTCAAAAATATCACATCATATGAATTGGTCTATTCCTTAGAACATCAAGTTCCATTCTGTAACTAGGGCTCAAGGTCAAATATTTCGGTTCCCACACAATCAATGGAAACGATAGTCAGTTTCGCTTCTGTATGGTTAGTTATTCTGTGGTTATAGGTACCTACTGTAATTTAATAGTAGATAAATAATTCAATTGAATGCCTTTTAGTAAAATCTACCTGAAATAACTGAAATAACATTTTTTGGTCTTGGTGAGGAAAATACCTGTGGAATTATGACATACCCTTATAAGCGCAGGTAAAAGATTATTTTGGTGAGGAAATTACACCAGCCGAACTATTTATATTAGGATTTATTGAAATGTAGGTGTTTTATTATGTTAATTTAAAAAATTAATTCACAATACAATGAACAAAAATAAATTTCTAAAATAAACTTGTGATGTATATTCAAAATTTTTTTTGTATTCGTCGCTTTTTAAATCAATTTCACGAGCTTGTTTTTGATTGGCAGTGTTAAGGAGGGGATCGAGCCATATGTGTACATATAAAAATTTGTAAGGGGGCTAGACTTGAAGATGTTGCACATTACATTTTGTATACTTTGGATGACAATATATAGTTTAATGCACCCGAAAAGCCATGGGGGGCCACGGCCCCCCTACCCATATGTATGGGCGCCTATGAATCGAGCCTTCATTTAGTTGCACGCAAACAGATGAAAATAATTGATTATTAATGGTGTGAAACAAAATACCAAAACAAATAAAACACAAGAATAAGTTACAATTTTCTTTAATTTTCTCTTATTTCTCATATTTTCTTTAAGTGTTCAGTTTAATTTCTTAATCCTAAAATACATGCGCGGCCGAAAAAACAGGTGTTTGGTTTTGTAATCACATTCAATCTTTTCAGACAAATCAATAAGTCTTTGCAAATAATTTTTCCCTGACTTTAACTGAAGTTCAGACCCATTAAAATTATTAAATATAGTATCCAGTTGATGCATTTTTACCACCAATTCTTCTGGAGGTTTCTTTAGGCCCCATTCGGATACTTGGTCAATCCACGTGTAAGTAGAAGGTATTTAATTACCCTATTTTTACCTGTAGCGATGTAAACGAAAAAACTGCCATTTTTGACCCTTATTTGTTAATAACTAAATTTCCCGTCTGAACTTTGACGGGCATTTTTGTATTTATAATGTATTAGGTATATAGTACCCAAAAAACCCAGTTGCAACCTGGCTGCTCAAGTGTCCCGACAAAAATCTTATTTCTCTGGACTAAAATGGCAGTAAGTATATATATGTGGCAGTACCTAAATAGGTACCTTTTTTATTGCCCAATGCCCAGCCGGGATGAAGTCACTGTAAGATGATATTTATTTTTTATCTAATAACGTCCAGTCGGAACTATTTTTTGTTCTGCGAATTTTGTTTTGCGATAGGGCAAAATTTGATGAATAATAATTATTACTTTGGTCTTCAATATAAAATATACTTTTCAGAGCAATGTGAACTATTTAGCATAGGAAAAATATTGAGTAGGTATATACCGACATATATAGCGTAAATTGTAATTAAGAACATTGGATATAATTTATATAGTATATAAAATCATCAATATTATACATAATTATACAGGGTGTCCCGAAAAGAATGGTCATAAATTATACCACACATTCTGGGGTCAAAAATAGTTCGATCGAACCTAACTTACCTTAGTACAAATGTGCTCACAAAAAAAGTTACAGCCCTTTGAAGTTACAAAATGAAAATCGATTTTTTTCAATATATCGAAAACTATTAGAGATTTTTTATTGAAAATGGACATGTATAATTCTTATGTCAGGAACATCTTAAAACAAAATTATAGTGAAATTTGTCCACCCCATAAAAAATTTATGGGGATTTGTTCCCTTAAACCCCCCCCCCAAACTTTTGTGTACGTTCCAATTAATTCATTATTGTGGTACCATTAGTTAAACACAACGTTTTTAAAACTTTTTTGCCTCTTAGTATTTTTTCGATAAGCCAGTTTTTATTGAGATGCGGCTTCTTTTTCAATATATTTACGTAAAAATTTTATGGGGGTTTTGTTCCTTTAAACCCCCCTAATGTTTGTGTACGTTCCAATTAAACTATTATTGTGGTACCATTAGTTAAACACAGTGTTTTTAAAACTTTTGTCTCTTAGTCTTTTGTTCATAAGTCACCTTTTATCGAGATGTAGCTTCTTTTTCAAAATATACCTAAAAATGTAAATTATAAATAAATTTTCAGATTATTAACAGGTCTCTATAACCGTACTTAACCATATACAAATATGTGGTGGATTCGACAAATATTCAAAATATCTCGATAAACACTGGCTTATCGAAAAAGTACTAAGAGGCAAAAAAGTTTTAAAAATAATGTGTTTAACTAATAGTGCCACAATAATAATTTAATTGGAACGTACACAAAAGTTTGGGGGGGTTTAAGGGAACAAAACCCCCATAAAATTTGTATGGGGTGCACACATTTTACTTAATTTTTTTTTAAGATATTGCTGTCGTAAAAATGCCACATGTCAATTTTCAATAAAAAATCTCTGAGAGTTTTCGATATATGAAAAAAAATCGATTTTCATTTTGTAAATTCAAAGGGCTGTAACTTTTTTTGTGTGCACTATTGTATATAGGTAAGTGAGGTTCAATCAACCTATTTTTGACCCCAGAATCTGTGGTATAATTTATGACCAATCTTTTCGGGACACCCTGTATAGTTATCCATCTTTAAATTTCAATCATTTCTGTAAAATTCAATACTTTGTCGACCGAATGAAATTTCAAAACTAATTTGTATATTATTTATTTATTAAGGGCATCCATTTACAAAAGATTTAAGGAAGCTGTACTTTATAAACAATAAATTTTAAACTATCAAATATCTCAGAATAATGAACTACAACAAACTTATTTTAAGATACCATTCAGTTGTTTTTTAAATAAACTAATTTTGGAGACAATACATTAAGGGGTAAATAATAATTCTTTCACACTAACAAGTCGACTAATCAACTTAAATCTCACAAAGATCTCCTCAAAAGCTACAAAACATATTATGTATTCCAACAGCGGCCACTCTCATTGTGACGTCGACAGAACGCGATCAGCTGATAGTCGCATGTGCAATACCGTACCTGGCGTGGTTCAACCTCGCAAAATGGATACAAGTCCGGTTTTATTTTTTTTCTGATGTATCAAGGGGTGCTTATTATAAAACTAACATTTTCTTAAAAAATTTCGCCCCGGAACCCCCCTTTTCATCCCTTTAAAGGGGGTAATTTGTGGTTTTTGCGAAACGTAGCCCTTCCTGTACGTTTTGCAAAAAAATTACTTAATAGTACCTAAAATGAAGAGAACTATATTTCCTACTATTTATTTTACGGCAGCATATGTCTGTCATCCACCGTTTAGCGGGGGTGGCGCTCCAAAGTTGAAAAGTTTTTAAAAAAGATGTTTAAAAAAAAATATTTTTCCCTAACTGTAATGAAAATTAAGAAAAAACCCTGGAGAAATTAATTACAAATAAGTAGCTGGTTTTTTGGTATAGGATTCATTTAAGGGCAATTGCCCATTTTTTAATTACAGAGTGTTACATTTTAAAAAACCCCTTTTTATACCATCTGAACGGCCTATGCTAGAGTAAAAAAACTTACAGCGATTATCCATGTACTTATGTTATTTACAAATTTCTATAATGCACCCCCATTATTTTTCCGGAAACCCCCCCAAAAAATGAGAATTAATGAAGAAAGTGATTTTCTTCGAATCCTTTCACACCATGCCCTTTACTAAAATGCTTCATATATCATTTTGTGCACGTTCTTATTACCCATGCATAGACACCAACAGCGATTTCTTAATGCAACCACTGTAGCCAAAAAAAAATAAATAAAGAGGGGGTTGAAAAATTTTTTTTTTGCTTTTTGACCCATATGGACATATGCTCCATCAATAGGGTTTGTCATAAATATATATGATTATTGCATGATCATTGCGGAAACTACCCCTATCCTTGAAAAGAGACTGCAGAATCTACCCTTTCCCTTGGAGATCAAGTTTTTACGATTTTCTCATTACCTATGTATTTCCCTAAAATAAAATTTATATAGAATTAAATACCACTTTTTTGTCTACAACTAAGGTCCTATGCATTCTTTTCGTATAAGCAACCGTTACGGCACAGTGGCACCGTAAACCTCATAAATGCTTTTATCGAGCTCCAGTTTTTGTTTTTTTTCGTCACTTATTCATTTTATGGATAACGTACGTATGGAAAATAAAAGAACACACTGTCTGCTACACATTATGATCTATGCATATTTTATTTTCTTTGCGCCCTAAAGCCACAGTGGTAGCCCAAAATCAATTTTTGATTATTTTCTTCATTAATTCTTCGTTTTTTGGGTGGTTCCGGGAAGATATGGGGGTGCACTATACAAATTTTTAAATAACACCAGTCCATGGATAATCGCTAAAAGTTTTTTTACTCTAGCACAGGCGGTTCAGATGGTATAAAAATGGGTTTTTTAAAATGTAACACCCTGTAAGTAAGAAATTTGCAATTGCCCTTAAATGAAATCTGTACCAAAAAATCAGCCACTTATTTCTGATTAATTGCCGTAGGGTTTCTTCTTAATTTTCATTACATTTAGGGAAAAATATTTCTTTTAAACAACTTTTTTAAAAATTTGTCAACTTTGGGGGCCACCCCCGCTAAACGGTGGGTGATAGACATATGCTGTCGCAAAAAAATAGTGGGAAATATAGTCTTCTTCATTTTACTTTTAAGTAAATTTTTTGCAAAACGTGTACAGGGAGGGCTACGCTTCGCAAAAACTACAAATTACCCCCTTTAAAGGGATGGAAAGGGGGGTTACGGGGCGAAATTTTTTAAGAAAAAGTTAGTCTCACAATAAACACCCCTTGATATACCAGAGAAAAAAGTAAAACCGGACTTGTGTCCATTTTGCATGGTTCAACGTCTGTTTCAGACACTAGTAGTATATAGTAGGTAAATCTTTAAAAAAAAAATATTAGAGTAGCGGAAATAGTGGAGAAATAAATCATAAGATAGGGTCAATTATAATCAATTTAATTGTGATATTTTAAGGGTTTTTCAATCTTAGTTTACACTTACCTTAACTAATCCAAGCATATGCGTTAAAGCCACGCTTATATTCTTGATAAATTCATACAAGTTTCCAACGTTATAATACAAATCCAATAACTCAGTGCCGGTAAAGTAGAAATTCACATATAGGAGAACAAAAATTCTATAAAATGCATATGAAATCTGGATACACTTATTAGGATTATCAGGTTTCCATAACGCGACACATTTTAAAATCCACCGATTTAACCAGAAGAAATCTTCGACATGTTCTTTGTCTGCCATGATTTTAGCTTATTTCTCAAGAATATTGAGGTACATTTTTTAACCCTTTGATACTAAATCATATAGTTGAATAAATACAATAGTTTAATTACAAGCTCGACGAAGCTATTATGTAAATTACTAGAGCCTTTATATCCACGAAAATAAATTAGTAGGGAGTTACTGAAATGTAAGATTATTTTTAGTGCATATAACATATAATTATATGTTTTAAATATTTAAAATGATCTTATTCCAGAAATTAGAGAGACCTGGAAGCATTTTATTTTAGCTTTAGATTTATATATCGAAGGGTTAAAGGAAAAATTACTAATCATTAATTATTAATCGCTAAACAGATGGATGGACAAACAAACATAAAACCGGAAGTATTATTTGTTCTCGTCTTGATAAGGCGCGTCGAATAATATACTGCTTGTACCACATCGGCAACTTTAAAACAGTACTTCCGGTTACAAATATAAAACCGAAAGTCCTAGGTCAAATTTGTCACCCTTAGTACTATCTGTGGTTTAAAAGATTTCATTCGACACCTCATTTTTGTCATTCTATCTAGTATAGAGACGAAGGAGCTGTGTTTACCAAGCCTTCCAGTTTTCACAATGGGTGAAAACAAAAAGCTATTAGTAATCCATAGATTTATTTCTTTACAGAATTCTAGAAATCTGTCCTCTCTATCCTTACATTGTCCAAGGCTAAATTCTTCTACTATATTACCTAAGTTACTTCCCCTATTACCTTCCCCTTTTATTACCTAAGTTAATCTTTCCTAGTAGTCACTGCTTTCTGCAATTAGTATGGTGATAGTAGCGTACTGGTTTAATATAACTCTCAACCTGCTTTGAGAATATGAAAGTTACTCTATTTCGATGATAATTACTGTTTTCACTAGGGATGGCGGTTGTTGACAAAACACCGGTTTTCGGTTATACCGGTGTTTTTACCTACGGTTTAAACTACCGGTTATAATCGGTCAAAAAAACCGGTTGTTCCAAAAACCGGTGTTCGGTTTTTTTAGTCACAGCCAATACCCAATATGTTACATTTACATTGCGCTTCAGTTTGCGATACTACATTCGAATGTATATCAGTCCATATCAGTATAGCAATCAGTCATCATTGTTGTGAAATCAGTTTCAGTCAGCTTAAAATTTCTCATTTTCTCGCGGTGGGCGAAAAATTGTCACATTTTTTCTCTGAATTCAGTATTTTTTCCACTTACCCGGTTTTTCACCAGTTATTATTTTAAAAATAAAAACCGGTTATACACCGAGAGAAAAAAATTCTTGACATAAAGAAACTTTATTAATATTTAAGAAAGATCGACTTGGCATATTGCCTAAGAAATATATCTTTGTATGTAAGATATAATTTTGTAAAATATTTCAAATAAATTCCAATATAGCCAAAGAAATATATCTTAAACATGATTGAACTATCACTTTCTGGCAAACTTCAAACCCATTTATCAGAAAGAAATTACACTTGATGTTAATTAATTTTATTAGTCTTAAAAATATATTTTCTACACAATACAAAACTATTCTTTCTGAGCAATAATATTTCTTAGTAAGGAATATTATTATTTTACTATTAATAATTAATGTATTTAATGTTAAGAAATATATTTCGCAGAGATAAACGTATATTTAGAGTTAAGTTAATATTTCTTGAAAATAAAGTAATATTACATACGGCGAAATAAATCATTGTGTTAAGGTAAAATCATTATTTATTAATAAAACAAGATATAAAACGTTATTATTACATACAAATATTTTCTCAACTCTTAAAATCACTGGCTTCTACACAACAATAAAAGGATGGAGAGGCAAATCCAACTTCCTTAAATTTTCCTTATTTTGTTAATAGCACTTTGTATATCAGCAATTCACTAAAACAAAATCGTTATGTATAGAAAGGGTAAACTTACTTTAATAAAATTTTTTTTATAAAGATATCTATAGATATTTATTTTGACAAATTTAGGAAATACAAAAAAACCAAATACACGGCCCCATATAAGAACTATTAATACTAATAATAATCAATCATATTTAGTTCAAACATGGCATTATTTAACCTACACATCTTTGTTTATTTTTTTCTTTTTTTTTATGAAATATTAATTATTTATCTGTATAATATTAAGTCACACAATAAACATTGTTTATCTAAAACAAGAGGGAAAAAACAACCAATGTAAAACATTGAAGCAGACATAATAATATGTAATTTTCTTATAATCTGAAAGAGACAGCATACCTAATCATTAAGAAATTTGATTACGGGAAAGTATTATTAGTTTACATCTAAGTCATTTAATACATATTAACTAATTCACGGTTTTCGGCAATAACATTTCTTAAATATTTCTTTTAGACTAACTGATTTCTTTATCTCAAATAAATTAACAGAAAACGTCCTCAGCGTTGCAACCGCCATGTTTGATATAGCGTTGTATTGTATATTTTTATAGAAGACGATACATTCAAGAAACCTATTATAGTTGATACATAAGTATACACATTTTTAAAAAGTTACTTACATGTATGAAGTTCTACCATTTCTGGAAGGTCCCGCAGTTGGTTAATAACTCCTTTCTTAATATTGTTCTGAAGCTATATATTATATCATTCTGTCCTAGCTTTAAATTGTGGCATATTTCCCAGTTAGAATAATAAGCTCCTTTATTTCATAGTCGTCCATTATTATACCTAAAAAGCATATAAAGATACTGTTGTGTATCTTTTTTAACCATTCGGATACGCAACAATATTATTATTACATCTTAAATTACTCAATTTAATTTTATGTAATACCTATATATGTACGTACCTTCAAAATATCCGTTAATTTTTAAAGAACACCAATAAATTCAACATCCATCTATATGAACATGAACATATCAAGCCATCTTGACAAACACTGACGACTAAATCATAAATAGTTAATCTGCGCAATTCTTTTGTGGAAGAAAATCTCTTTGCAAGTAACATTTCGGCATTAACGGCAAAGTTTTTATTTTATAACCACAGTTACTACAGAGGGTATTTCGGAAGAATTATTTCTTGTCGTTTAAAATATTTATTTGATTGCAAGAAAATTTCTTGTTCACAAATATAAATATGGATTAACTTATATTTATATAACTTATATATATATTATATTTCTTATACTGCAAGATATTTGTAGTTTTCAATTTAAGAAATAAAAACTTTAGGATAAGAAAATTAAATGTAACCATTAATGCATTTCTTAGTATTGAAGAAATTATCTGTAAGAAATTATTGAGTTGTGTTTAACAAACTCGTTTCTTTATATGTGAACCGGTGTGTTTAAGTTAATAGGATATGTTAACTTTTAAGAAATATTGCTCAAAGAAATCGGTGTTTTAGGAGAAAAGAAATTGTTCTCTCGGTGTAACCGTGACAAAAAACAACCGGAAAAACCGATTATTGCAGAAGAAAAAAACCGGTTTTAGGTTATAACTGGTAGGTTTTTCCCATCCCTAGTTTTCACCTGAGTAGTATACTATATTAAACATTTCAATAGTACAATGCGACAAGCGAGAGCTGGCGGCTGACCTTCTCGTATTCTGCATTTGTCGCTGTGTATTTTCGCTCAAGGTCTTTTCGCTTTTTCAATATTGAAATGTTCAGTTTCTATCAATCCTTTTATAGTATTATGGTTTTTCCAGCCTCATACAGCTTCTTTGTTTCCAAATGCCTATCCTTAGTTAATAATTTATATCAACAGCGGCTGAAAAGGAAATTCTTAGCACCATTGTCTTATTTAAAGGGTACTCGTACTCGGAATTATCGTTTAATTCTTCTACCACACTGATGCTTGACTGCTTTCCTGGGAAGTAATATTCCCTTGCTTTCTTCACGGCAATATCACAGTCAGTTAAATTATAATTTGGTTGGCGCCTGTGACTATCCAGTATTAGACCGGTATAGAGATCATTTCTCCAACGCTTTGATCCCTCTGATCCTGTAATAGCATAGCTATTACATAATTACATCTTACCATCCCATACCATACTTACTCTCAGTTGACTCGCGAATGTTTATTTGCATAGCCTTATTTTCACTTGTCGACTTGTCCTACACATCTGTAGGAAGGTTCTCGATCAGCCATTGCAATGCGTTATGTCGAAGTTAAGAGCTACTCCCACCCTAGTGTGTTTTCTAAGAAGTACTGAAATGCTCTTACTCAATTCAGAACCCCTCTTTCATGGAAACTAATACATACTGGCACGGTTTTATTGCATAGGGATACAAAAAAGCTTACGACTTCTTTTCAGACCTACTAAATATTCTTCTTCTTCTACGGCACTACAGCCCAAATTGAGCCTTGGCCTCCTTTATTTTTTGCCTCCACCATTGCTTGTCTGTGGCTGCTCTTCTCCATACACGGACTCCTAAAAGGGCTTGTGCGTCGCTGTTTACTGTGTCTTCCCAGCGCTTTCTTGGCTTTCCAACCGGTCTCTTTCCCTGCATTCTAGCATTCAGTGCTCTTTTTGGTAGCCTATCCTCTTCCATTCTTATCACATGCCCGGCCCATTGCAATCTTTGTATTCTAATGAAGTCTGACAGGGGTGTTTTCTTATAGAGTTAATAAAGCTCGTTGTTGTATCGACTTCTGAAGATTCCGTTTTCCCTTACAGGTACTAGTATTCTCCTCAGTACTTTCCTTTCGAATGTGTCGAGTTTGTTTTTGGATGTTTCTTTCAGGACCCAGGCTTCACTGCCATAGCATGCTATTGGTCGAATTAAGGTTTTATAGATTCTCATCTTTGTATTTCGGTGGACCGTTTAGACCGAAATATATGGGAGAGGGCCAAATAAGCTCTGTTTTCCTGCGTTATTCTCTTGCGTATTTCTCCATCTTCTGATCCGTCGGCATAAATTTCTACTCCCAGGTACGTAAACTTTCCAACCGTTTCAATGTCATCTTCATGTATAATGATTTGTGGGGCTATATTTCTTCTCATCTGAGTCATTATTTTTGTTATTTCTGTGTTAATTTTCAGACCGAGCATTTTTTTTTGTGTTTTTAACTCTGCGTATGTTTCCCGTGCTCCTGTTGATGTTCTACTCATAATATTAATATCATCGGCATAATCGGCCAATTGAACCGTTCGTTTGGTCAGTAGGTTTCCTCGTCCAGTTTGCATTTGCCTAACCGCATACTCCAGTGCCGGGTTAAACAATGTTGGGGCCAGCCCATCCCCCTGCTTTAGCCCCTGCGAAATTTTGAAAAAGTCTCTCCGGTGGTTTTGTATTCATACACATCCCTGAGTTTCGTCCATTGTGGCTTTAGTGAGTCTTATTAGCTTGTGTTGTATTGCCAATTCAACCAATATATAGTATAGTTTGTTCCTTTTGGCTGAGTCGTATGCCTGTTTGAAGTCTACAAACACGTTGTGAACATCAATATCGTGTTCCCATGATTTGCACAAGATCTGTTTGACTGTAAATATTTTGATCCAGTGTCGATCTTTTCCGTCGTAAGCCCGCCTGATACTCTCCAATAATATTTTCTGCTAGTGGTTGGAGCCGCTGGTTTATAATATAGGTGAGGACTTTATATGCTGTACATAATAGAGAGATTCCACGGTAGTTTTTGCACTGGAGTTTGTCTCCTTTTTTATAGAATGGGCATACTATACTTTTCTTCCGGTCCTCGGGTATTTTCTCTTCTTGCCATATGTCTTTGATGAGCGCATGGATGTGGTCGCCACCTACCTTATACAGTTCTGCTGGTATTTCGTCAACTCCCGGAGCTTTATTGTTTTTCTGTGCCTTAATAGCTTCGAGAACTTCCTCTATGGTTGGAGCTTCGACTCCATTCTCTACTTCATTTTCTTCTACGTAATTCATACCCATTTCATCTTCCATGTCTACTTGTGTTCCAAGTAGGCTCTGAAAATAATGCTTCCAGGTTTCTGTTACTTTCTGTTGGTCACTGATTATTCGCCCACTTTCATCTTTACATAGTCTTGTTTGAGGTTTATACCCACTTTTTATCTTTTTTAGGTATTCGTAAGCCACTCTAATTTCATTGTTTTTGAAATTCTCTTCCATTTTTTCTATTTGTCCATTCTCATAGGCTCTCTTTTTATCTCTACATATCTTGTCTGCTTTCCGTCTTGCGACTTCAAATAATGTTCGTTTTTCTCGTGTTCTTCTTGTTATGTACATTTTGTGTGCTTCATTTCTTTCCTCTATTGCTTGTCTGCACTCGTCATCCAACCATGCTCCTCTTCTCTCCTTTTTCTTGTTTCCCAGGGTGGACGCTGCTGCTGTTAGTACTGCTGTTTTGATATTACTCCAGTTGCCCTCTATGGAGTGCAGTTCCAGTGTCCTTAACTCATTTGCGACTTCTTGTTCGAACTTCTCTGTACATTCCTGAATCTTGAGTTTTTCCAGGTCCAGTTTGTTTGTTCTTTGTTGTCTTTCGTTTCTTTCCCTGTTAACTCTGCATCTAAATTTGGTTTGTAATAAAAGATGATCTGATCCACAGCATGCTCCTCGTCGTGTTCTTACATCGGAGATACTACTAGCTGCCCTTTTGTCTATCAGCACATGGTCGATTTGATTAGTTGTGGTTCCATCTGGTAAAATCCATGTCATTTTGTGTATGTTTTTATGTGGGAACCATTTTTACTGGTAAAAAAATTTATCAAAAACTCCCCATTTTCGTTTGTTTCATTGTGCAGTGAGTGTTTCCTTATTGTGCCATAGAACTGCGGCTGCTTGCCTATTTTAGCATTCATATCACCCATTATAATCTTGATGTCATTTTTTGGCGCATTATCATATACTATCTCCAGTTGTTGGTAGAAGTTGTTTCCTTTGTATGTTGCTCTTGTTCTTCTGTGGGCAGTGAATGTTTATCATTGCTAGGTTGAAGAAGTAGGTGCAAATTCTCAACTTGCATATCCTTTCACTGACTGCCTGGAAGTCTGTGATTTTTTACTTATAATCATTATCCACCACAAATGCGACTCCATATTCTTTGCTTCCTTGTTCCTTCCCACTATATAGAATTGTGTGCCTGAAACTAGTGTCCCTGACACCTTATCCCAACCATCTTGTCTCCTGAAGACCAGTAATCATGAGCTTATATCTTTTTAGTTCTTGCAGAAGTGCGGTACTAAATAAAGCTATATAAAAAATTTATCGGTCAAGCTGTGTAGTAGGAGTTCAAAAACAAACACTGTTACACAATATATTTTTATAATAGCATATATTGTTAATTACAAAGTGCTCTATAATCTACAAACTTTAATAGCAAAACAACTACCATACTCGATTCGCTATGAGACAGAACTGTCTACACTACAATCACAATAGAGATGCACTAGAAATAAACAAGTACGAGGAGCACTCCCAAGTCATGATTTGGGAGTGCTCCTCGAACATTCAACGTGCATTGGTTTGTTTATTTCTATATAGTGCATTTTTATTATGATTGTAATGTATGCAGTTGTGTCTCGGATTAGCGAATGGACTACGCTGATATAAGTTCGATTTTATTCTATTTGAATATTTAATACAGCTATTCCAATAAGCGGGTTCGACGTATATTACTTTATGAGGCGGAGAAGCATGACTTTTCTTGACGCGCCCGATATTACGCGCCGAACATAAGTGAGTCGCGTAATAGAGGGCAAGTCAAGAAAAGTCGCTTCTTTGCCGAATAAAGTATACTATTTTTTCTTCAAACGTAGCAATTTTCAACCATAAATAGTACAATTCATACGCTATTTTTACTCGAAATTAACTGTGACAACTATCAAGTCGTCTAGATGTTAGAAATTAAAATAATTAAGTCGTCGGTGGGATTTGCGTATCCCTGGTTACAGTTGTTTGACAGTTGTTTGCAATTATTAAAGACAGCTTATTGTTGTTGCAACCGCAAGCGCAAATTTAGTGCGAAAATGGAAAACCTAAACGAAATTGAGTCCGCGGCTAATGATGCAGTAGCACGTTTGGGGCCCTCCAAGTCTGGAATAAAGTATCGGTTAGCGTACAAGCACTTCCAAGAGTGGTGCGATACAAGAGGAGTACGGCAAGTTACCGAAGACGTTTTACTGGCATATTTTAATATAATGGAAAATGAAAATAAATGGAAATCTTCTACAATGTGGTCACGATACTCTATGATAAAATCCGAGTTAGTTATTAGAAAAAATGTGGATATAAGCAAATTTTTAAAGTTACGTGCCTTTCTGAAAAAGACAAGCGAAGGATGTACTGCAAAGAAGTCTAAAGTTTTCACTAAAGACGAGTTTGATAAATTTTTGTTTGAAGCGCCAGATAAGTTGTATTTAGGATTAAAGGTAAAAAAAATTATATTGCAAAGCATGTAGTATACTCTACTAAATTATAAAAATATTTCAGATTGTTTTGTTAATTGGGGTTACCGGCGCCTGTCGATGCGACGAAATGGTAAAAATGAAGACTGTGGACATTGAGGATAAAGAAAATGTAATAATTATCAAAATCCCAGACAGCAAAACACGACAAATTAGATATTTTACGATAATTGGTCAAAACTACATTAAACTGTATAAAAAGTATGCATCACTGCGGCCTAAAAATTTCACAGAAAACCGATTTTTTATCAAGTACCAAAATGGAAAGTGTTACCGAAGCGTCATGGGAATACATTCGATCAGCGCAGTAGCCCAAAAAGTAGCTAGTTATTTAAATTTAAATGATGCAAGCGCATACACGGGTCACTCTTTACGACGAACTTCAGCAACACTTTTAATTGATGGAGGCGGAAATCTAGAATGCCTCAAACGACATGGGTGCTGGAAATCAAGCACGGTTGCCGAAGGATATATAGAGGATTCAATAAGAAATAAGAACGATAATGCTCAAAAAATTTTAAACCCTCATGATTCGCCAACATCGGGAATGATTGCTGAAAGTTTTGCTCGACCATCAGTATCATCAACAATTACCAATGCGTATCAAGAGTCGGGAACATTTTTGCACGGTTTCAATTTTGAAAATGCCTCATTAACTAATTGTACTTTTAATATTACTATAAATAAAAATGATGTTTAATTGTTGTTAATGACATTTGTATTGTAGCTTTGTGACATGTTTCATATTGTTGCCATGACAACATTTTTCCCTCCGCCGTAAAGAAATGGGAAAAAAAACTGCTGCCGGCGGAGACATCAAACTTTGACAGGATCAAGTTAGATAAGTAATGTCATCATTATTTGACGTTTAAAGAAAAAATATTTGTTGACTAATTTTTTACCTACTAATTTATTAAAATATCGACTCTTCGTCTTTATACAGGGTGTCCAGAAACTCTACCGACAAACGAAGACAGGATATTCTTCAGATAATTTTAAGACAATTTAGCTCAATACACCTAGTCCGAAAATGATTCCTAAGGGAGCTAGATCTCTTTGAAAATGGCGTCTTGTAATTAGTTTTTCTTAAATACTTCCAGAACGCTTCAATTTAGAAAAACGAAAATCGGTACGTATATTTATCTTCCAGAAAGAAATCGATTCCATCTATTGAGAATTTCTAGTAGGTACCGATCATAGGCGTCCGATTTGGGTAAAGCAACGGTTATTTTATCACATAACTTGTTTGTCTTTAACTTTTAAGCATTTTTGACACTGGATTATTAAATTGTAAGGTATTCTAGTACTTAAAGGTACTCTTGTTTTAAGTCAGTAGGATACACGGTTTTCTAGAAAAACCGATTTGAAAATTTTTCGGCTTTTGAATTTGAAAAAAAAATTAAAAAACGGTGTATTTCTATCCACTTAAAACGGAGTTTGTTTTAGTTGTAGAATAGCTCATAATTTAATAATCCAGAATAATAATGCTTAAAAATTTAAGATAAAAAGGTATGCGATAAAATAACTGTTGCCCTACCCAAAACGGACGCCTATGGGCGGTACTAGAAATTCGCAATACCTGGAATCGATTTATCTCTGGAAGATATATATGTGTAACAATTTTCGTTTGCCTCATTAGAAGCATTTTGGAGATATTTAAAAAAAAACTAATTACAAGACGCCATCTTCAAAGAGCTCTAGCTCCCTTAGGAAGCATTTTCGGACTAGGTGAATTGGGTTAAAATATCTCAAAATTATCTGAGGAATCTTCTGTCTTCGTTTGTCGGTAGAGATCTTGGACACCGTGTATATTCGTCTTTATATTTATTATTGTAAATATTTTTTTTAGCTTTGTATCTAAAAATAAAATATTTTTTGACTGATCAATTCCTTAGAGTAACGTCGAGCAGTCAATCTCCATCTCTTAATGTACTGCTCATTTATAGTTCGAATTAGTGCTCGAATATTACTATTCGATTTGATACTACTACGTTAGAGTTCTTATTTTTATAGCCCCAACAGAGATCGAAACCCTTCTAACCCACTCGAATACTAAATATGGTTGACGAAATAGTTGTATTATGTATAAAAATATTATATAGGGTGTCCCAAAAGTAGCGGAACGGTCGAATATTTATTGGCGGAACTCGAAATAAACATAGTATCGAAAAACTGAAAAATACGTGTTCAATAATTTTCAAAAATCTATCGAATGACAAAAAACACGACCCCCCACTCCACCCCCTAGAGGTGGGGCGGGGGTAAATTTGAAATCTTAAATAAAAACCCCAAGTTTTTATTTCAGATTTTGATTCCTTACGTAAAAGTAAGTAACTTTTATTCGAGACATTTTTTTAACTATGGACAGATAGCGATATAATTAAAAATCATCATTTATCCTGATGTCATAGGTAAATAATAGAAACGGTCTTATATCTCGAGAAACAAAAAAAAATACGTGTTTAATATTTTTCAAAAACCTATCAAATGGCACCAAACAAGATCCCCCACTCCACAACCTGGAGGTGGGGTGGGGGGTAACTCTAAAATCTTAAATAGCAATCACCATTTTTTATTATAGATTTGGATTCGTCATGAAAAATTAAGCAACATTTATTCGAAACAATGTTTAGAATTGTTGATAGATGACGCTAATAAATAATCTTTTTCCCATTATAGCGCCATCTATCCACAATTCTAAAAAATGTTTCAAATAAATGTTGCTCAATTTTTCATGATTAATCCAAATCTGCAATAAAAAATATAGGTTGCCTTTTAACATTTTAAAGTTAACCCCCACCCCACCTCTAAGGAGTGGAGTGGAGGGTCATGTTTGGTGTTATTCTATAGCTTTTTGAAAAACATTAAAAACATGTTTTTTGGTTTTTCATTTGAAGGTGTATTTCTCGACATATTAGAGCGTTTTTTCAATTTACCTATGGTATTACAATAAATTGTTTTTTCCGATTATAGCGCCATCTATCCACAATTCGAAAAAATGTCTCAAATAAAAGTTACTTATTTTACATAACAATTCAAAATCTGTAATAAAAACTGGTTGTTTCTATTTAAGATTTTAAAGTTACCCCCCACCACACCTCCAGGGGGTAGATTGGGGGATCGCGTTTGATGTCATTGGATAGACTTTTAAAAATTATTGAAAATATGTTTTTTCTACGAGCGTGCAAAAATGTCTACTTTCGCGCAGGCATTTTAGTTTAAAAAGTTTCACTTTTCCGCACGCGTATTACTTTTCCGCACGCGGTTTTTACTTTTCCGCACGCGTGTTAATTTATATATTTGTTAATATGGCCTTAAAGTAATTATAATACATGCAATAAACTAATATTTAGATATTATTTACTAATTTATTTCAAATATATCTTATTGTGTTCCTGTTTTAATGAAATTAACGCGACAATTCGATGAAATAAAATTATTTTGACATAATATTAGAAAGTCAAATCGGTAGACAATAAAAGTCGTTTTGAATCATCGTCATGGAAACCAAGATCATCGTCATGCTAACTATAATTATATTGAAAGTTTGGTTTTGACAACCTTTTCAAAGAATTAATTTGTGTATGTATTTTCATATTAATTAAATTAATTGATTAAGATTTGGTAATTTTTTAAAGACCCTTAGAAAATAGCTATTTGTATAACAAGGGAGGAAAGTGCTACTTTTCCTCCCGAGAATGAAGTTTACTGCCCGATGCGTAGCGGAGGGCAGTAATCATTTAAGGGAGGAAAAGGCACTTTACTCCCATGTTATACATATGGTTTTTCCACCTTCCTCAAATAACAAGTCATTTTTTCATTTTTACTTAATTTATTTATGTAACTAACCAACAAAATTTATTAGAACTAAAACTAACAAATAGGTACAATATAACTGTCAACTGTCAAATATAAGTCAAATTATTAATGTAAACATTGTTAAATCAGAATAACAATTTACTGTTTTTCACCATTCTACAAAATACAGAGTGTTTTTAAATAAACGTTAAAATGTATAGATACTTCCGTAATAGAAGCGGCGTCAGGGCGTCAATAAGTTATATTTCATGAATGAAATACCATGACGTCACTTTTACTTTTCCTCCCTAGGGAGGAAAAGTACAACTTTGCTCCCTACAATCAGGTCCGGAAAAGTATACTTTCGGTAGAGGTAGGTGGAAAAATATTGTTCCTAACTCTTGCAGAAAGTCTCTTTTCCGCACTTGACTGCTTGCCGAACTCCCGCTTCGCATCGTTCGGCAAACTGCAGTCGCGTGCGGAAAAGAATGACTTTCTGCACTTTTTAGGAAAATAACTATTACAGTTTTTTGATCCGATGTTTAGTTCGCGAAATATTTGACCGTTCCGCTACTTTTGGGACACGCTGTATATGTATACATAGCTCTTTTCCTTGAAAATATACCGAGATATACCGAGTATAAAAAACTAACATCAGCTATCGTTGCATTTCATTTAATAAGCAGATGTCATTACTGCTGCGGTGATCCAAAAATATATTATTTTAGTGACACTTAGAAAACGATATTAATAGAGGCTCATCTTACTATTAGTCGAGGAAATGAAGCATTTTGGCTCGCAATTTTGTCGTCCAGCATGGATTTACTTGAAATTTTCACAGAAGGTAGGGAATAGTCCAAGGATCATTTTCTATATCATGCCGCTGTACGCTAAAACCTTGGGGGTGGTTGCCACGCCATCTCGGGGGCGGGAATTTTTTATTACATTTTAACTATGTAAATCGATGTAAACAGTGATTATAAGAAAAAAATGTTTTTTACATTTTCCTCGTAAAACTAATATTTTTCGAGTTATTCGCGCTTGAAAGTAACAGTTTTTCGATGAAAAAATCGACTTTTTTAGAGGGTTTTTTGAGAATACCTCGAAAAATATGCATTGAATCAAAAAAACTGTAGATATAAAAATTGTATCTTTTAGTAACACAAACCAAACTATTTTTCTGTAATATCGCTAAGACCAATACAAACCGAGATACGGCATGTCAAAAGTTAGCTTTTTTCGTCAAATGCATAATTTGATATATTCAAAGTAAAATAAAGGAAAAACTTTGCATTTTTCGAGGGAAACTTAAATATTTTTTTTCATGTATACAGCTATTCCTTTCAAAAAAAAATAATAAAATGTTTCTAGTCTGAAAAGTAAGCGACTTATGATCAAAAAAACTCGGTACCTGCTTTTCTCTATCAAAAAATCAGTGAAAAAAAAACCACGAACTACCCTCCTGATGAAAAATTGGTCTTCACCTTTCTGTAATTACTTTTATATTTGTATTATCAATATACCCAAGAAGTTTGACCTATTTAAAAGGCCTCATTTTAGAAAAATTGGAGTTTAAAAAAAATTAATTTTTTGGAATTTCCCATTTTTCACCTATTACTTCAAAATATCTCCGAAAATACTGGAGATACGAAAAAAATGATACTAACTAAATTGTAGCTTCTTTAATAACTAAAATTCCCTTGTGCATACATTTTCACTACAGTGAACAGTTAGCGAGATATAGCTGTTTAAAACCTCTATTTACGAGCAAACACCCCCTTATTAGAGAACTTTAAACCCACCCTAATTAAAAACTGAAGGATCTTACGGAATTTAGTTTACACAGTCTTATAACTCTTAAAAAATCCTACAAATTCATTTTTGAAAAATCTTTTCACCGCCAAAAATGAAGGAGCTATGTTTATAAAACGAATTCTTTTTTTTTTCGAAAAATTCGGATAGTCCGATTATGGATAATTTTCAATGTATGTGTAATACCACAAAACCGGTTCGTATAATGAAATATGACTAAAAAACTATTTGTATTTGTATTTGTACATATTTGTAAATTCGTATTTTTGTGTAAATAAATGTTTTTGTAATTCTTTAATTCTACTTTTTTTCTGTATAGACCTATTAAAATATCTACTTATAAAAACTGTAGTGTTATTAAGGGTGGTTTTTAAGGGTTGAAATATTATGACATTATATCCTAAATTATAAAACAATCATTATTTAACCAGTCAGAACCACATTTTACCCATATTAAAGTATACAATGTTTTTATATAATTTTTGAAAATAAGGGGTTGTTTACACCCCTAAAAATAATCAACTCCCTTAAGCATGATATAGAATATGAAGTACAGGGTGAGATGCTCCTAATCCTAAATTTTTATGTAAATCGACGCAAGCCGAAATTATTCTTTTAGGATAAGTAAATTTTTTATATATAGCTCCAAGAAGGGTGGTTTTAAGGGTTGAAATATTATGATAGTATATCTTTAAGCATAAAACACTCATTATGTAACTAATAAGAACCAAATATTGACAATATTAAAGTTTAAAATGTTATTTTATAATTTTTTACCACTAGGGGTAGTTTTCACCCTTACAAAACCAAAAGTCGTACAACGGCTCAATATAGAAAATGAACTAGAGGGTGTAATGAGCCTTATCCCAAATTTTTGTACAGATCGATGCTGGACGAAAAAATTGCGAGGTTTTGCCATTTTTTCAGCTTCATTTCCTCGACTATATATTCTGAATATAGCAAGGAATCATGTGCAATATTTGTTTTTACGTGTAATATAGCAAATAAATGTAAATTGATATTGTAGTTCAATTATGGGTAATTCTAATTAGCTGAGTATGCTTCAGTTACCGGTATTTTTAAGCACTGCAAATGCTGAATAAGCTCCCTTTATTACCTGAAAAGCAAAATAAAAAAAAATCAGATATTCAATTTTTAAATACAGAATGACGTTTTTAAATAAATTTATTTTAGATGTTAAAATTAAAAGTTTCATGGAAAGATTGTCCTCTCTGGAGCTTTTATTGTTAATTTTTTTTTAATATTTTAATGCAATTTAAGCCATAATCAATTTAATATTTTTACTAGAAAGATGCCACAATTTTACTTAAAAATAAATTTATTTGACGTTTCGATTTCTACTTAAAACATCGTTCTCAAAATAAAAAAAAAACGAGACAACAAACATTGTTTTAAACATTCTATTTTCTTTCTCTCCAGTTACTGTCTATTAGAATATAATTTTTTCTCTCTTAGTTAAAAAGTTGTATTGGAAAAACCTATAATCACAAAGGCTCTCTCTCGGTCTATCTCCCCTTGTGGAGTATTAGGCAATTATGCGTTTCTTGGCAAAAAGTGTAAGATTGCTGTCTGACCGGGATAGTGCATCTTCTTTTGTTTTTATTTTCTGGATAAATTGTGAACTAATTCCCTCTACTCTATTCTATCTTTTGCTTTTGCTCTCTTTTTGACTTAGCCCCATCTTAGTCCAATTTTTTCGTGTTCTCTCGTTGTTGTTCCTTTCTAGCTATTTTCTGGTCTGCCTCTCTTTTTTTCCCTCTGGTTGGTATTCAAGTACTTGTCTTGCTATGCTGTTTTGGTCTTTCCTCAAAGTGTGGCCGATCCATCTCCATTTTTTTTCGTTGACTGTAGTAGATATGTTAGTTTGCTTTGTGCTTTCCCATAGTTCTGTATTAGTTATTTTGTTTGGCCAGTATATTTGCAGGATTTTTCTTAGAGATTTATTTACAAATGTTTGTAGTTTTTTAGTTGTATTTTCGTTCTGTTTCCATGTTTCTGCTCCATAAAGCAGTATACTTTTAATGCAACTTTTAAAAATTTTAATTTTTGTTGTTTCCGATATTTCGTTTGTTTGCCAAATTCTATTTAAAGCGTTGAATGTGTGTTGAGCCTTTGTTATTCTCGTCTGTATATCCTTTTTATACCCCCGCTCCTTTCCATGACAGATCCTAGATATGTGAACTGGTCTACCTCTTCTACTTCTTTACCGTTTATCATTATTTTATTTTTTGAATGGTTATTATTTTTTAGAAGTTTAGTTTTCTCTGTGTTTATTCGAAGTCCGATTGTGTCGGAGTACTGTGCCAATTTGTCAATTTTTGTTTGCATATGATTTCGGTGTTCAGTTATCAGGCAGATGTCATTTGAAAATTCGAGATCTTCTAACTGTTTGAATTAGTTCCACTTGATGCCTGTTTGATCGTCGATTACTTTTCTCACTACCCAATCTATCATAATAAGGAATAGGGTAGGTGATAGTACACAACCCTGTTTGGCTCTACTTTCTATGGATATTTATTATATTTTCTTCACCTGAATGTTTTAGTTTGAATCACAAAGACTAACATCAATAAAAAAAAACATCAAATTTGTTCTAAAAAGCTCACCTTAGTACAAGAGTTAACTAATATTTTTATTAACTTTAAATAAAATATACTTACACAAAGGGACGTTTCGAAAGTAAGTGAAACAAACTTTCCAGCTGTAAAAACCAAAGGCTTTCCTGCTCTCACCATAGTTAAAATACAAGACTTCTTAAAATCTCTGTCGGCTGTTAACCAATCGCATTCAAAAATAGAATATGGCACCTCCTTGGCCTAAAATAGTTACAAACTTTTTACACTTAAACAAAAAACTTTTAAGAATTATGCGATTAGGAAGATACCAGGGAAGGCGAAACGAAGATATATAAAATAGCCAAACAGAGAGCAAAGAAAGCAAAAGATTTTAATCAGATTAGATGTATCCGAGATGAAAATAATAAAATACTAGTTCACAAAAAGAATGTCAAAAATGATGGAGAAAGTACTTTGACAGCTTATTAAATGAAGAATTTGATAGACAGCCTGTGGAGTCAAATTAGACAGTAGCAGCAATGGTCACCAAAATAACAAACGAGGAAGTGGCTCAAGCGCTTCAAAAAAAAAAGAGAGGAAAAGCGGTAGGACCAGATGAAATTCCTGGGGAGGTATGGAGAGCATTGGGAGAGACAGGAACAAGGTGGCTAGCAGGTTTATTTAATAGAATTATGGAAGTTGGACAAATGCCAGACGAATGGAGAAGCAGTATACTACTACCTGTCTACAAAACAAGGGAGATATACAACAATGTACAAACTATAGGGCTATCACCATGACAATATGGGAGAGAGTAATTTATAGACGGATACGTGAAGAGACCGAAATACCCGAGAAACAATTTGGATTTATGCAGGACAGATCAACAACAAATATATTTTTGTACATCGACTTATTGTCGACATTGTTGTAGCCTAAATGGCTTATTTTAAATAATGGTAAGGTCATTCGACCTGCCTATGTAGCTAGTTCCAACTACTTTGGATCTGAAGTAAGTAACCACATGTTTTAATTTTTTTCCACATTGCATCTCTCATTTTAAAAATTAATTGCTCAATCATTTGACAACCGATTTAAAAAACCCTTATATCGCTAGATAGGTAAATGACTGTTCTTTCAATTTACAAAAAAAGTACTGGGTGGTTCAATAAAAAAGTCAACGTTTTTTTAAATCCGCCATTTTTATTTAAAAGCGATATAAAAAATTCAATTCATTTAAACAAAACTTTTACTAAAATAAAATATTTCAGCGAAAACCGCATATTTCTATCTTGAGTCGTTTAGCAGTTATAGACGGTTAAAATGGGGGAAAATATAAGTGGACACCCGGTATATCCACAGTCAAGAAAAAGCGAACCTAAACAATTACACTTTTCAACAGTCAAAATTTCAATTTTGCCTGTTTATACAGTGGTTTACTTATTGGTTTTCTTAGTGGTTTACTATACCTACAAGAGAAGTTTTACTTCCTTAGTAATTTTTTATTATGGTATACAGACAATGAGAGGAATTTTTTCCTTTTTATTTTATCTGGAGGCCTTTGTCATTGCATTTCCACAATTACTAGACTGGTTTTTTGGACTTCCATATCAAAAATTTGTTTTAAATATTAATTTTTAATAATCATGGCTCCACAATCTTTTGTGGGTCTTGGTCTGCACGCAGAAAAGTCATCACCGTCGATTCCTAGCTTCCCGAGACCTTCTGACCCTTAGAATCATAAAGTCTTCTTCCACGTCACCAATTCATCTTCTACGCTACTAGGCTTCTACGAAAGTATTCTTCTTCTTCTGCCCTCTATGTTTGAGAATATCACTCTCATCGTGGACTCATTATCTGAGATTCTAGAAATGTGTTCAGCACATCTTAGTCTGCACCTTAATAAATTTTACAAGTACAAAAACGGCCAAAAATTTACGGACTCAAAAATCTTTCTTTGTAAGAACGTTTTTAAGAACGTCTCTTAGTTTTTTGTAAAATTCATTTTTTGTGTGTGTATTAACGTCTTCAAGAGAGACGCTAATCCATAAACGATAACTGTTTGCCCATTTCTGTAAATTTCCCCTACTCTGTTTGCTATTTACCATTTTCTCGTCTACTCTATCCCAGCTTATAATGTTGTTTCTGAATCTGTTGTGGACTCAGAAACTCCACATTTTACATTCACATATTTTTCAACTCAGATATATGGATGAATGTACTCACTTATTTCCTTAATCCACTTTCCTTTCTTTTTAGTTTTTGTGAAGATATAATATATACAGTGAGCACGTAAAGGTTGGAATAAATTCATTTTCTCGAAAATTGACGATTTTGGAAAAAAGTACCGAAACAGGTCAATTTTTATTTTTAAATTACGACTTTTTGGCATATATATCCTACCAGTGACGTCACCCATCTGGGCGTGATGACGTCGTCGATGATGTTTTTAAATGAGAATAGGGGTCGTGTGATAGCTCATTTGAAAGCTAATTCAATTGTATATTAATTAATATAAACGTTAACATAATTATTTATACAGATTTTCCAAAAAAAATTTTTTTAAATATATTTATTGACATTAAACGAAGAAGAATGTATGTAATTTACTTAATTCAAAATACATTTTACTGCTCTCGAAAAACAAAAAGAAATGTTTATTTTAAAAATAATCATTGCTTTTCGCTTAAATTAAATGTTCAAACTGTCAAGAGGCAGGTGAGTGGCTGCTTTAATATTGAATTTAAGCAAAAAAACAATATTTATTTGTTAAATAAACATTTTTTCCTGTTTTATGATAGTAAAAGGTATTTTGAATTAAATAAATTACACACATTCTTCTTCTTTTAAGTCAATAAATTTAATTGAAAAAAATTTTTTTTTGGACACCCTGTATAAATAATTATGTTAATGTTTATATTACTGAATAGAGAATTGAATTACCCTTCAAATGAGCTATAACACGACCCCTATTCTCATTTAAAAAATTATCGATGACGCCATCACGCCCAAATGGGTGACGTCACTAGTATGATATATATGCCGAAAAGTCGTAATTTAAAAATAAAAATTAACCTGTTTCGGGATTTATTTCCAAAATTGCCCATTCATGAAAAAATGAATTTATTCCAACCTTTACGTGCTCACTGTATACAGGGTGGGGCATTAGTGGGACAAAGTCCAATTACTCGTTTGTCGTAAGAGATACGAAAAAAAGTTATTTAGGTAAAAGTTGGGGCACACATAGTACCATAATTTAAAAATAATAATAAATTTATGTTTTTTTAAATGGAACACCCTATATATTTTTACATTTTTGGATTCTCCTCAATGTTTCCTTTCTTAAAATATATGGTCTTATAATATTATACGAGGTAGTTTAAAAGTTAATTACGTTTTTTTGTTAATTTCGTAGCAATATCTACACCCTGTAGAATTGTAGTGATTTGACATTAAATGCTCTATTAATATTCAAACGATTTTTAATATAGTCTACTACTGTTAATCATTAACAGTATAGCAAAATGTTTAATTTTAGTATACAGGGTGGGTCGAAACTCGGAATGAGTATTTTCTTAGTTTTCTTAAACGGAACACCCTGTATTTTAGTATTGTAATGAAATGATATTTTATGGTACTTTTTTATTTCTCAAGCATTCCCTATACCTAACTGCTTTAATTTGTAAGTTATTCGTGATTCTTTAAGCCAAACATTAATTGCAACAAAAATTACGTGAAACATTATTAGGTGGCCGTGAATATATCCAATCAAAAATAATTTAAAAAAAATACACAATAATCTAGCTTGATCCTTAATTTATTCATATTGGATGAGATATCCAAATACATTCGTAGTTAAGGTTGTTGGTGCTTAAAAAATTTGTCAAACACACCAAATCCTCCCTAGTTGACTATGACACAAAATTTGTTTGAACATTTGACATTGTAGTATTTATATAGTTCCAGTTGATTTATTACCATCACTAATATTAATTTTTCTAATGAGGAACTGATTAAAATGGCTTTGTGCTAGGAGAGTATAACAAAATTGAGCTACTTTATCAAAAAAAAAAATTATCATCAGCAATTCCCTGATAGACGACAACCAAAAAGAGAAACTTTTGAAAGTATACTAAAACGGTTTCAATAGACTAGATACTTAGATTGTAAGAACGGTTGTACTAATATGCAGATCCTCAGTGACACTAAGAATTACATTTATTTCCTATTTTCTTCACTTACAAAAGTTTTTGTTCGATCAGATTTATCATAATCTAAGTGTCCAGTCCGTTAAAATCGTTCTAGTATATTTTTAAACGTTTCTTTTCTTAGTTGTCGTTTATCAGGGAATTTCTGATGAAAAATTCTTATTGCTAATAGCACGTTTTTGTTATACTCCATTAGCACAAAAATTTTATCAGTTCCTCATTAGAAAAATTCATATTAGTAATGGTAAAAGCAACTGGAATTATAAAAATAGTATAATGTCAAATTTTTGAGGAAATTTAATGTCATAGCCGACCAGGTAGAACATTGTATATTTTTATTAATATTTTGCACACCAACAATCTAAACTACGAATTTATTTGGATATCTCATCCAATATTAATAAATTAAGGATCAGGCTAGATTATGATGTATTTTTTTTCGAAAAATTATTTTTGATTGAATATTTTCACGGCCACATAATAAAATTTCACGTAATTTTTCTTGCAATTAAAGTTTGGCTTAAAGAATTACGAATAACTTACAAATTAAAGCACATAGGTATAGGTAATGCTTAAGAAATAAAAAAGTACCATAAAATATCATTTCATTACAATACTAAAATACAGGGTGTTTCATTTAAGAAAACTAAGAAAATACTCATTCCGAGTTTCGACCAACCCTGTATACTAAAATTTAATATTTCGCTATACTGTTAATGCTTAACAATAGTAAACTATATTAAAAATCGTTTGAACATAAAATAAAAATTTGATGTCAAATCACTACAATTCTACAGAGTGTAAATATTGCTGCGAAATTAAAAAAAAACGTAATTATCTTTTAAACTACCTCATATAATATTACAAAACCATATATTTTAAGAAAGGAAACATTGAGGAGAATCCAAAAATGTAAAAATATACAGGGTGTTCACTTTAAAAAAACATAATTTTGTGTCACCCTCTCAATACGTACGCCCCTGTATTTTTAAAAATATTTTTAAATTATGGTCCTATGAGTGCCCCAACTTTTATCTAAATAACTTTTTTTTGTATCTATTATGACAAACGAGTAATTGGACTTTGTCGTACTAATGCCCCACCCTGTATACTGTATAGTCGATTCGCTAAACTCACACAAAACTGGCTACTGATTTTAGTAGGTAATTCTTTTGATTTTTGCCATTTTTGCCAAAATTGGCAAAATTACTAACTATTTAGTAATTATTAACTGTTTAGTAATTGAAATGAATGTCGACTCGATTCAAGTTCTCTGTTTAACCCAGGTATGACAATATTCCTCGTTAGAGGTCGTTCTAACGATACTGCGGTATAAATAGTTTTATTTCATACCGAGAAACTACGGACGTGTTGGTGTAAATTTGTCTTGTGCAGAGCCTCCTTGACAACGGGTAGACCTAGAAATAGTACTATCAGGGGATGGCAGGAGACAAATTGAAATCAAAAAGAAGCCGTAGATTTTCTATTTTTATTTAGTAATTATTTTTGAAGTTATACTTCTTTACCGGCGATATGAGGGTGAATTTTTATATGTTAAAACTTATGATCCCGGCTAATGCGCATTATAACTTTTTTCTGATTGGATGTTCAAATGACATGTCAAAAATTATTCAATATGGCGGCTGTGGCACAGCTGTAGTTAGATTATTTATGGTTGTTGCGTTTTAAAATTTGTTTGAAAAGAAACAACAAACAAAAGTTAGTTAATAGTTATACTGCCTTTTTAAATAGTTTTCATATACCTATATTTTCGGACTTTTGGACTATTTTGGATAAGGAAAACTCATTCTAATTTGGTAAGTAGTTTTTATTATAATCATATTGTAATTATACATTTGGATTAGGTTGGAATACAGTAGAGCGTCGATTATACGAACTAATTGGGGGACATAGGTGTTCGGAAAACCGATTTGTTCGGATAATCGAACTACAATATATTGATACATATTTATAGTCATACATATTTATCCACAAGTGAATAAAAGCCATATTTATATACCTACATATTTATTTATATCTTGATAATGACAACTAGCAACTAAACAAAAAAGTGAAGTCTTTGCAACAACATAATTATTTTTGGATACAATATTGAAGAAAATTGAAGATATTTTAAGCGTCAATTACTAACGCTTGCTCGGTATTCGAGTGCGGGACGTGGCAGTCGATAGTTCGAATAAGCGGTCGTGCGGTTGATCGACGTTCAGATAATGGACGCTCTACTGTACATTTATTTTCTCAAGAATGGGAATTTTAGAGAGAAATCCCAAATTAGGTCCGATTTTTATTTTTAAATTATGATTTTTTGGCGTAGATTTATTTATCTAGTAGGTATTAGTGCTTTGATTTACATACTTAATTTGATTACCAACCAAAGTTCTACCAATCTTCATCTAATATATTGTTTTCTTACTGTTTTGTTATATTTTAATATTTTTTTCCACAAAATTTAAACTACATAATTTAATTATATTCAAAACAACTTTCCAACAGTAAAACGTTCAGTTACCCTATTTTTCCACATGACAAATAATGTGGAATTGGACGAGTGAGTCTAGGCTACGATTACGAATCAAAGCGCCCCGAAATTCACGGGTTCGATTCCCGATAAAAGTTTTTATTTTTTTATTTTTTTATGCATTTTATGATTGTAAGTATATTACAAGTAAGTATATTTTATGCTACCCGCGAGCTGCTTGATAACATCAAATATAGAAAGATGGCCTATTTTGGACACGTAGTAAGGGGAGACCGGTATAATATTCTTCAACTTATTATGATGGGTAAAATCGAAGGACGCAGAGGAATTGGTAGAAAGCAGGCCTCTTGGTTGAAGAATATCCGGGAGTGGACAGGAATAAAGAAAGCAGAACACCTATTTAGAATAGCTCGAGACAGAGACAGTTTCGCCATGTTAATCGCCAACGTCAAGGGGACTTGATAGGGCACGTTAAGAAGAAGAAGTATATTTGTAATATATGTTTTTTTCAGAAAATGCGTATTTAAAATTTTTGCCAACAATTATTATCGTTCAGAAATCATTTTTTCTTTGTGGCATTTTTCAATGTGTTTGTGTGCGTTTTATTCTTTTATTTTTTTAAATTTTTGGTATTGTCTTAAAAATCACATAATATGTAGTAGAAGTATAACTTGTTACGTGCGTACAAAGTACACACACATTCTTTTTTTTTGTCAATTTTACCAAATTGGCAAAATTACTAAAATCACTAGCCAGTTGTGTCTGAGTTTGTAGTGTAGCGAACCGACTATATCTATATTGTGCTGTTTCAGTTCTTCGAAGATTTCTGTTTGCTTGGTCCATTTACCTTGGATTTACCTTTTATTTCCATCCTGTTTCCAAGTCTCTTGATCGAAATTTTAACCAAATTACTTTTTTCTGAAAGATAGCCTGGGTAAACCATACTTGTTTACCCAGGCTTGGGACTGGTTTCCGATCACTGAGTTGTTCAGTATATCCAATGATCTGAAGGCGAAGGCTTTTAAATAGTTTGTAATAAGCTTATTCACGTATTTCTTTATGAGATTGAAAAATACAGGGTGTCCAGAAACACTACCGACAAACGAAGACAGGAGTTAACCCAATTTACCTAGTCCGAAAATGCTTCCTAAGGGAGCTAGAGCTCTTTGAAGATGGCGTCATGTAATTAGTTTTTCTTAAATACCTCCAGAACTCTTCTATTTAGAAAAACGAAAATTGATATGCATATCTACTTTCCAGAATTGAATCGATTCCATATATTGCGAATTTCTAGTACCGGTCATAGGCGTCCGTTTTGGGTAGGACAATGGTTATTTTATCGCCTAACTTTTTGTATTTAATTTTTAAGCATTTTTGACCCTAAAATATTAAATTATGAGGTATTGTAGTACTAAAAGGTACTCTTACTTGAAGTCGATAGGATACACCGTTTTCTAGAAAAATCGATTTGAAAATTTTTCGTTCTTTGAATTAAAAAAAAACTATTTAGAAAGATGAAAACTGGTACATTTATTTATATTCCAGAGATTAATCGATTTCATTAATGACGAATTTCTAGAAACGGTCATAGGCGTCCGTTTTGGGTAGGTCAACAGTTATTTTATAGCATAACTTTATTATCTTTAGTTTTTATGTATTTTTGACACTAGATTATTCAATTATGAGATATTCGAGTACTAAAAGTTACTCTTGCTCACAGTTGGTAAAATACATTGTTTTTTTTAATTTTTTTCAATTTTTTTTCAATTCCCAAAACCAAAAACTTTCAAATCGATTTGTCTAGAAAACGGTGTGTCCTACCGACTTAAAGTAAGAGTACCTTTTAGTACTAGAATCCTCACAATTTAATAATCCAGTATCAAAAATTCTTAAAAATTAAAGACAAAAGAGTTATGCGATAAAATATCCGTTGCCCTACCCAAAACGGACGCCTATGACCGGTACTAGAAATTCGCAATAGATGGAATCGATTCATTTCTGGAAATTAAATATGTATACACATTTTCGTTTTTCTAAATAGAAGCGTTCTGGAGGTATTTAAGAAAAACTAGTTACATGGGGCCATCTTTAAAGAGCTCTAGCTCCCTTAGGAAGCATTTTCGGACTAGGTGAATTGGGTTAAATTGTCTTAAAATTATCTGAGGAACCTCCTGTCTTCGTTTGTCAGTAGAGTTTCTGGACACCCTGTATAATGAGGGTTAGATTTATTGTCAAGACAAATTACAAGAATATGCATGACAGAATACCCATGCATGAGTTAAAAGAGATGACCAGAGACAGAGCTCTTTAGAGACGGACAATACACGAAATCAGGTCGACCACTACACTCCCACCAGGGGTCAGGATTGAAGAGACAAAGATTTACTGTATCTATAATGAGATATTATTTATGATACAAAATTTATGTTATAAAATAATAGTACATTGTTTACCGGGTAGGAAAATCTTAACATTCCTGGACGACTGTGAAGATTGCTAAGTCGAGGCGCAAGCCGAGACTTAGCAACACAGAGTCCAGGAATGTGGCTTTTCCTACGAGGTAAACATACTATTTTTCCGCAAATCGTTTAAAATTCGACAGATATTGATTGATTTAAAAAAAACGCGATAATTTTATTCCCAAATAAATGGTGCTTTGAAATTCCTAATAAAATTACTTGAGTTACTATGGAAACGTATTGAGGTTGAATTATCATTTATGTAGAACACTAACAACTGTACGGAAATATCATTTCCTTACAGTAAGAAAATGACATTTCCTTACAGTAAGGAAGTCCTGACTTTTTCTTCAAGAAATTTTGACAGGAATGTCAAAATTTCCTGGCGATTTGCGGAAAAAACTATTCCTTAAACTAATTACCTCGTTTGTTACAGCATTTCCAAACATGCAATACATTGTTAATTGCAGAGTCATAACCACCATATATAACATTTCTCCAAAGTATGATTTATCATTGAGCGGAGTCTAAAACATAGTATATAGTCTAAGAGCTAGTGAACCCTCCGACTAACGGTCGTCCTGTAAGGCTAGAAATTTGCCTAGTGATAATTCATAGCACACCAAGGCTAAAAACCATGACCTGACAGGCATCAGCGGTGCACGTGTATCTACCAGGTGAATCGAAAAATGCAAATTTAGGGGGTAAAATAAACTTTCTCCTGTAAGGTTTAAATTTAAGTATGTGTTTGAGTAAGTCATTTAGAAGAAATGTGTACAATTACAGGCGATTCTGAAGAGCATAAGACCTTGCCAGGCGAGGGGAAAGATTAGGGATTTTTCCTAAAATTATTCTTTTTGCATCGAAAAATTTTTTTTTAGGTTTTTTGAATCATTCCAAACAAAAAAAGATCTTTAGTGATTTTTCTCTTAAATTAATAGTTTTTGTTATATAAGCGATTGAAAATTTTGAAAATAGCCAAATCGGCAATTTTTAACCCTAAATCGGACATTTATCTAAAAATTTCAATGTTACCAAGGTACACAGATATTCTTTAAACATTGATTGATGAAATTCCGAAGAGCTTTTTGCAATAAAATATCGAAAACCCCTTTGTTTTTTTAATTGCTAATCAAGCGGGCGCGACACTGTAGTATAAGTGAGGACGTTTGAGTTTGCATAAATTCATTATCTCGAGAATGGGCAAATTTCAAGAGAAATCCTCAGACAGGTCGATTTTTATTTTTGAATTAGGACTTTCTGGCATATATATAATACTAGTGACGTCATCCATCTGGGCGTGATGACGTAATGGATGATTTTTTAAAATAAGAGTAGGGGATGTGTGATAGCTCATTTAAAAGGTTATTTAATTCTATATTCAGTAACATAAACATTAATATAATTATTTATACAGGGTGTACAAAAAATTTTTTTCTTCTATTTGTCAAATTTAATCAAAGTTAATTTAATAAAAAAAATTTTTTTGTTCGCCCTGTCTAAATAATTATGTTAATGTTTATATTAGTGAATAGAGAATTAAATAACCTTTCAAATGAGCTATCACACAACCCCTACTCTCATTTTAAAAAATCATCTATTACGTCATCACGCTCAGATGGATGACGTCACTAGTATTATATATATGCCAAAAAGTTCTAATTTAGCAATAAAAATCGACCTGCCTGAGTATTTTTCTTTAAATTTGGCCATTCTCGAGAAAATGAATTTATGCCAACTTAAACGTCCTCACTTATACTACAGTGTCGCGCCCGCTTGATTAGCAATTAAAAAACAAAGGGGTTTACGATATCGTATTGCAAAAAGCTCTTTGGGATTTAATTAATCAATGTTTAAAGAATATCTATCTACCTTGGCAACTTTGAAATTTTTAGATAAATATTCGATTTAGGGCTAAAAATGGCCGATTTCGCAATTTTCAAAATTTTCAATCGCGTATATAACAAAAACTATTAACTTAAGAGAAAAATTACTAAAGATCTTTTCTGTCTGGAATGATTCAAAAAATTTAAAAAAAAATTGTTCGATGAAAAAAAATAATTTTAGGAAAATCCGCTAATCTTTCCCCTCGCCTAGCAAGGTCTTATGCACTTCAGAGTCGCCTGTCATTGTACACATTTCTTCTAAATGACTTACTCAAACACATACTTAAATTTAAACCTTACAGGAGAAAGTTTATTTTACCCCCTAAATTTGCACTTTTCGATTCACCTGGTAGATACACGTGCACCGCTGATGCCTGCCAGGTCATGGTTTTTAACCTTGGTGTGCTATGAATTATCACTAGAAAAATTTCTAGCCTTACAGGACGACCGTTAGTCGGAGGGTTCACTAGCTACTAGACTAATACAATACATGCTATTATTCATAAAAAAAAATAGTTTCTCCTCTTTTATACAATTACATAATATTAATATGTATTATATAAAATGTACGGTGGTGAGTATACTTCAATTATAATAAAACATTAATACGTACAATTGATACCAAGTATAAACAGGAACAAACAATAAATAATGTACAAAGTACTTGAGACAATGTAACACCAGTTTGGACTATTTCAAAATCTTCAGAAACTCTAAAAATTAAAAAAAAATATATATAAATACAAAGATCAGTATATAATATGACAATAAGAAAAAACTACGACACTACAAATAATCTTGACTATAATTATAATATATAACTCATTTATCTTTTCCAAATTTTGCAGTCTTTTTCTTCTTTCTCTTCTTCTTAGCCTTCTGTCGTCCATTTTTGGACATATGCCTCTTCCAACTAATTCCATCGACCTCTGTGCTTAGCAACATTCTTTAAATTTGTTCGGACTATTCTTTTTATGTCATCTATTCATCTGATCTGTGTTCTTCCTCTTGGCCGTCTACTTTTGTAAGGTCTACAATCAGGCCAGGCCCTAGGGATTTTGCCGCCCTGGGCAACATCAGCAACCGCCGCCCACCCTTCCCTTGGTAGACCCAAAAACAAAAATTTTACCATCGCTCTTAGTTTTCTGAAAGCTATCACTTAATGCGTTAAAGGTTGTATCTAAAATTTTTAAATAGAAGTAAACTTTATCTCGTGTCTCTGTATCTACGTACGTCTATACTTTCATCTTCAGCCTTATAGCCAAATTTTCTTTTCACTTTTGTCTTTGTTGCAATTGCTGTGCCTCCGATTTTCATATTCTCAATTTATAACTTTGATACTGGCTCTTTTGCGGCTGTCCAATAGCCCTGAAATTTTAAATCACTTCTGAGAGACTTAAAATGGATTTCCATCGCATATCAATATATTATTCTGCAGTGATTGTGCAGTGCTGACTACGTTGATGTGAAGTAAAATGTCATGCCACATTACCACAGAGCAAAGAAGAGTAAAATCACGGATTTGATTTGCCAAACAGCTTGCCTGATGAGCAACCATATTATCGTTGCTTTTTTGACAGCGATTTCTACAAGAGCTTTGTAGATTTCTTCAATTTTGCATCTAATGGGAGTCTTTTTCTTAAAGTGCCTATCCGTTCCGGATGTAGGCGATCATCATGGCTATCTTGACTTTGTTAACCGCAGCGCGGAACAGTTCAGCGGTAGTCGTGTTATACCACTTACGTAAATTTTGAAGCCAGGAAATGCGTCTTCTTCCCGGTCCACTTTTACCATTTACCTTCCCTTGGAGAATCAGTTGGAGAAGGCCGTAACGTTCTTGATTTCTCATTACGTGTCCTAAATATTAATTTTTTTGTTTTTATGGTTATGAGAATTTCACACTCTTTCCCCATTCTACACAGGACTTCCACGTTGGTAATTCGGTCAACCCAGGATATACGTAAGATGCGTCTATAACACCACATTTCGAAAGCCTCGAGCCTATTCATAGATGCAACAGTTAGTGTCCATGCTTCCATTCCGTAGAGCAGAACTGAGAATATGTAGCATTTTAACAGACGGTATTTTGTTTTTAATACTATGTCTCTACTGTTGAAAATGGGTCTCATTCTAACGTATGCTGCTTTCGCCCTTATTATTCTCTGTTTAATTTCTATTGAGTGGTCCCATTGGCTATTTAAATTCGTATCAAGATATGTATATTGCTCAACTCTTTCGATATTCTGTTGGTTGATTGTAAGTTGAGCGTTTAGTATTGGTTTCTTACTAATTGTCATAAATTTGGTCTTCTTTATGTTAAGAGCTAGTCCGTATCTTTTGCTGACTTCTGTTATACGATTTGTTAATATCTGTAAATCATTGAGATTATCGGCAAAAACTATGGTGTCATCTGCATATCTAATGTTATTCAACCATTCACCATTTATTAATACTCCTTTGGCACAACCGTCTAAAGCTTCCTTAAATACCCATTCAGAGTAAATATTGAATAGTAGTGGAGATAAAATACAGCCTTGTCGTACTCCTCGTTCTATTTAATTTTAATTTTAATTTTATCAGTTAACTGGTTTTCTATTTTGATTTTGGCCGTTTGATTGTAATAAATGTTTCTGATAATTCTTAGATCTTTGTTGTAAATTCCAATTTCTTGCATTAGAGTTATTAATTTGTCATGTTTTACTCTGTCAAATGCTTTCTGGTATTCTATAAAGCATACATATATATATCACCGTTTACATCCCTGCATCTCTGAAATAGCACTTGCACAGCAAAAAGGGCCTCCCGTGTTCCCAGAGCATCACGAAATCCAAATTGTGTTCTTGTTAGTTGTTCCTCGCACTTTGTATATATTCGTTTGTGAATGACCTTTAGAAATGTTTTAAGTAAATGGCTCATAAGGCTTATAATTCTACAGTCTTCGCACTTTCTCGCATTGGGTTTTTTTTGGAAGATTTATGAAAGTTGATTCTAGCCATTTTTGGGGAATTATGCATGTGTCATATACATTGTTAAATATTTTTGTCAACCATTTTATGCCGTCGTAGTCCATAAGTTTTAAGAATTCGGAATGAAAATGATCAGGGCCTACTGCTTTATCATCTTTGGTACTTTTGATGGCATACGTTACTTCTTCAACTGTAAGTTGAGGTCCAGATTCGCATTTGGTGTTTGTTGTTATGTCAGTGTTACTTCGTATATCTTGAAAAGTTTTTTCCTCGTATTTAATCCAAATATCCCTTTTCTGTTCTACTTCCAATACTATGTTTCCCTGATTATCTGTGAGAATCAGAAATTCAGTGTTCTTGTGTTTATATAAGCCTGCAGCTTCTTTGATCTTTCTATGGAGGTTAAACGAATCATGTTTTTGTTGTAATAACTCTATCTCTCTACATTTCGAGCTTAGCTAATTTTCTTTTGCTATTTTAATAACCCTTTTAATTTTGTTATTTATTTTGTTGTAGTTATTCTTATTATCTTTAGCCTTTCTTCTGTCTTCCATCATACATAGAATCTCCTCTGTCATCCATTCTTTTTTCTTTGTTCTTTCAGGTCTTAAGTATTTCTCTGATATTTCTTGACTTACCTGTGTATCTTTTCTAGTTCTAACTCTGTGCTATCTATTTCTGTATGAACCCACGTTTCTTCTTTTAGGCGTTTTTGTATCTTTTCTTTTACTGTTTTATTTTTCAGTTGATTAATATCGTATTTCCGAATTTTTGGTCTTTGAATTTTCTTTAAACTTTCATTTTGGCGACAAGTGGATTGTGATCTGATTTTATGTTGGATCCTGGGTACGTTTTTACCGATGTTATAGAGTTTCGAAATCGTTTGTTGACAAGGATATGGTCTATTTGATTTCTTACTGTGTGATCTGGCGTATCCTGAGGAGATTTCGATATACAGTCGTCTTGGAGGAAGATCATAAATGTGTTTGTGACTACGAGCTGTTCTTCAGTTGCAAATTCAATCAAACGGTCTCCACGTTCGTTACGTTCCCCTAGCCCAAAGGATCCTACTAAATTTCCACTTTGTCCTTTGCCAACTTTGGCATTAAAGTCGCCCATTGTTAGTAGCATTTCGTTTTTCCGAATCCTTTTGACAATATTAGTAAGGTCACTGTATAATTCTTCTATAATTTCTTCTAGGGCGTCCGCTGTAGGAGCGTACACTTGAATAATATTTGTTTTTATGGGAGTTGTGTTTAGCTGAACTAAGAGCATTCTTTCTGACACAGGTACAAAGTGATTGACATAGTTGGCGATTGTAGTATTAATAATTAGGCCCACTCCATTTACATGTTCGTTTTTGAGATTTCCGGAGTAGAATATTTTGTGGTCTTTGATAACTCGGTGTCCCGTATCTGTCCAATACATTTCGCTTATTCCCATAATACTAATCGAGAGTTTTTCCATTTCTTGAATGGCATTATAGATTTGTCCCTCTTCGTATATTGTTCTAAGGTTCCATGTACCTATTTTTACGGCTGCTCGCAAAACTCTTAGAGATCTATCATCTAGAATGTATTCTGGTTCGTGAGGATTTTTCTTGTTGACTACCTGGAAGGCCTCACGGTCTGAACTGGATTTACCTTCCCTGCCGGATCTTGAATTCCGATTTTCATGATCAGTAGTCAAAATCTTTAAGTTTTTTATCACCATGATAATTGTACTAGAGATACTTGCAAGAAGTCTTTAATGCAGTAGTTCCTCCGCCTTTGAAGCCAATTTCTCAGCTTCTGGACAAAAGAGTGCCCTTCGATCCCATACAAACCCTAAGATCAAGGGGTTGCCACGTCCGCCATCCATACCGTACCGAAGGTGTTCTTCTCCGCCATGACTGCCGTTGTGGTCTTCATCCGTAACCCTGGACAAGGGACCCTAAACAGGGACTAGTTTCCTGGGTCAGGAAACCCCTGGAATCTACGGAGGGCAGGGATTAATTCATTTTCCCTGATAGGACTGTCCAAAGGAGTTCCTATCCGATACCCAAGGATACTCCCTAATAGGAGTAATTGCATCAATTCTACTTTCCCATCTAGTTTCGAACAAAGGTTAGAAATATGATTCTTCAGTATAGCCCCACGATGAATAGATCCTGTTGAAAAGTTGTAAATTTTTGTCAGTAAAGAAAAGAGAGAAACTGCAAACTGTGAGGCTTTAGCAGCATAATTCATGACTAAGTTGAGTGAATGGCTAGTATTGGCTAGAACATGGGACAAAAAATGCTCTAGGATTCATTTTCAAAATTCTGTTTTGAACTTCCAACTTCTTCCTTTTCATGTATGCCCCATTATCATACATCATACCCTTGTTCTCTCATATCTTCCAAAGGTATTCACAGTTCATTCAGTTTTTTCAAATTAACTTCTTCTGTAAGTCCCAAGCCAGTGGTTTTCAGAACAGGCACAAATCCAAGAACATGTGCTTTAATTTGAACACTTTGTGAACAAATCTAAATCTACAAAACGTATAACAGTAGTTATCTTTTTCACTCCAGCAATATTAGGTGTATAATCTAAAATTATGCTATAATTCTTTCATCATCATCATCATCCAACCAATTCACGTCAACTGCTGGACATAGGTCTCCCCCAATTGTTTCCACACTTCACGGTTTTGTGCTGATTGTTGCCAGTTTTTACTAATCCGCCTGATATCATCTGTCCATCGTGTAATACACTTTGCTGAGTTCAAAAAGTTTAAAATTTTATTTTTGATTTGTTCATGGAGAAGCTGAATAATTACGTTTGGATACGTTTTCCCAAGTAGTGATGCTGTTTGTTACTACCATTCGTTGTTATCCTAATGTGCTCTTGAAAAACAGAATCAAATTTTCCAAAGAGCTCAACAAGCTTTAAAAATTACCATGGTTGTGATTAAAAAGTTTATCAGAATCGCCCCTCAATGGAAGACACTGTTGTGCTAAGAACTTTATTATTGATACAAGTCGTTCTCTTACATCTTAGAACTTTTTGTGTTTCTTCGTCTATGGATTTGCCCGATTCTAGTATAATAAAATTGCTAGTTCTACCCACTGTCGGTGTGACTGTAGATTAGTGTAGATGAGCTGGAGACTTAGCGTGATCTGGCTTAGCAAGTAGTTTTGATCCCACTATCCTTATACGATGATGAAGAAGGCGGTGTTGTCGATTTCCGGTCGAATGAACAATTGTTATTATTTCACTTTTTTAATTCTCGTTTTTGCAGAGGCATTTTTGCCGCTCTTGTTTATAATGTTGATTTTTTATAATATTAAAAACATAATTTATTATTTCTTCAATTTCAAAAATTGGCTTTTCAAAAATTTGCCGCCCCTAAATTTACCGCCCTGGGCAGCCACTCAGTTCTCCAACCCCTGGGGCTGGGTCTGTCTACAATGTTGTATTGCTGCAGTCCAACGTGTTTTTTTTGTCTGGCTGTGTGGCCTGCGAAGCTCAATTTGAGTTTGGCAATTTTTATTGTCATACTCTTGACTTTCGTTTTGGATTTTACTCAATCGTTCCTCTTTCTATCTGACAGTCGTATATCTAACATCGCTCTTTCCTTGCCCTTTCTGTTGTGGCTAGTTTGTTCATGTTTATTTGCCTTGGTTAGGGTCCAGGTTTGACATCCAGATGCCATGATAGGAAGGATGGACTGGTTGATCAATTTGCTCCTTAAGTATTGAGGTATTTCTCGCTTCTTAAGTAGCTCATAAAACTCTATGTAAAAACTACTTATACAGGGTGTAACAAAAATACAGGTCATAAATTTAATCACATATTCTGGGACCAAAAATAGATCGATTGAACCTAACTTACCTTAGTACAAATGTGCACATAAAAAAAGTTACAACCCTTTGAAGTTACAAAATAAAAATCAATTTTTTCGAATATATCGAAAACTGTTAGAGATTTTTTATTGAAAATGGACATGTGGTATTATTATGACAGGAACATCTTAAAAAAGAATTATAGTGAAATTGGTGCACCCCATACAAATTTTATGGGGGTTTTGTTCCCTTAAACCCCCCAAACTTTTGTGTACGTTTCAATTTAATTATTATTGTGGTACCATTAGTTAAAATCAATATTTCTAAAACTTTTTTGCCTCTTAGTATTTTTTCGATAAGGCAGTTTTTATCGAGTTGCGGCTTCTTTTTTGATATGTTTACATAAAAATTTTATGGGGGTTTTGTTCCTTTAAACCCCCAAATGTTTGTGTATGTTCCAATTAAACTTTTACTGCGGTACCATTAGTTAAACACAGTGTTTTTAAAACTTTTTTGCCTCTTTGTATTTTTTCGAGAAGGCACTTTTTATCGAGATATTACTTCTTTTTTAATATGGTTCAAAATATACCTAAAAATGTAAATTATAAATAAATTTTCATTTATTACCAAGTCTCCATAATCGTACTTAGCCATATACAAATATGTGGTAGATTTGACAAATATTCAAAATATCTCGATAAAAACTGACTTTTCAAAAAAGTACTAAGGGGCAAAAAACTTTTTGAAATATTGTGTTTAATTGATGTTACTACAATAGTAATTAAATTGGAACGTACACAAAAGTTTGGGGGGTTTAAAGGAACAAAACCCCCATAAAATTTTTATGGGGTGTCCAAATTTCACTATAATTTTTTCTTAAGATACTACTGCCATAAAAATGCCACATGTCTATTTTCAATTAAAGATCTCCAATAGTATTCGATATATTGGAAAAAATCGATTTTCATTTTGTAACTTCAAAGGGCTGTAACTTTTTTTATGTGCACATTTGTACTAAGGTAAGTTAGGTTCAATCGAACTATTTTTGGTCCCAAAATATGTGATTAAATTTATGACCTGTATTTTTGTTACACCCTGTATAATTAAGTACGGTTTTTTTAAGATTAACGCGGTATTCTCAATTTCATATTAAATATAAATTATTGCCTTAATCACTAACATACACAATTACAGTGCTCTGGAATAAGTGTTACCCTCCCCTTATTAACTTATTTATTTTTAGCACATAAGCAAAACGCTCGGACAGGTCAATTTTTAAAATAATCATAGTGTATGTTTCACTACTGCACTGCATCAATGTTTCGAACTTTACGTGGTCCCTCTTCAGGTGACAGTGATAACTTTGATTTTTTTAAATGGGAAAGTACATCATGTTATACCTCATTTAAAAGCTTTTGAAAGACTGATTACAAAAATGTATAATACTTTAATCCTTTTTGAGACCGGATTCGAAAAAAAATTAATGCGTTTAAAAACAATTCGATCGAAATTTTGCGCCTACGTTCTTAAAAAGGATTAAAGTAGTATACATTTTTGTAATCAGTATTTCAAACGCTTTTAAATGAGTTATCAGATGATGTATTTTCCCATTTAAAAAAATCAAAGATTTGCCTGTCACCTGAAGAGGAATCGCGTAAAGTTTGAAACGTTGATGATATAATATATAGTCCGTCTAGAAAGTATCCGGAAAAAAGAAAGCAGAATTATAATTTTACGGTATTTATTTCTACCACTTGAAATATAAAATTTCAACAAATAATTCATCTCATTTACTTATACAACCTCCATTTAAATCTAAACACTTAACTAAACGTCCAGGTACACCTGAAACTAGGTCAAGGCCATAATTTTCGGTAATGGTGTTCTAGGCCTGTAAAACTGACCGGATCAAACCATCATTATCTCGTGGCGCTGCTCGTTCCACTTAAATCTTCATCAGTCCCCATATGTTTTCAATTGGGCTAAGATCTGGAGATGCTGCTGGCCACGGAATTGTTGCCAATTCGTGTTCTTGCATCCAAGCTTGAATATAAGCAGAAGTATGGCATCTTGTATTATCTTGCTGAAAACGCCACCCCTCTGGATATAAATCATGAGCCGTTTCAAGAAGAAAACCATTTAGGATTTCACAATATTTCGCACTATCAACAGTACCATTACCTATACAGAGAGGTGTAGCACTACGCTGAGATATTGCTCCCCAAACCATTATTTTAGTGGGAAATTTGGAAATTTGAACGGTAACACTTTCTCTTAATAGGACTTTTAGATCACTTGCACCAAGCTGGAAACAACTTTCATCAGATATAAAGACATTATTAAAATTATCTTCTCGAAAAGTTTGACAAAAATCTATTCTTCGTTGCCTTTGCAGAGGTGCCATTGTAGGGATTTTTTTGGATTCCTTGATATGTAGCCTTCCTTTTTCAGCGGCATGCAGACAGTTTCTGGGCACACTTTTATTCTTCGTTGATTTCCAAATCTGTTCGCTAATTTTCGAAACCCTAGGCGCGGATTTTTTCGTCCTAAAGTCACTAAAGCATTTAAATTGTTTCCGCGAAAATGTCTCATATCTATGCCATTTTTGAAGTTATACATCTTTACACGCGATATGAGGGTGAATTTTTATATGTTAAAACCTACGATCCCGGCGCATGCGCATTATAACTTTGTTCTGATTGGATGTTCAAATGACATGTCAAAAATTATCCAATATGGCAGCTGTAGCGCAGCTATGGTTTGGACGGTTGACGGTTTGGTTATGTATGGTTGTTGCGTTTTAAAATTTGTGGGAAGAGAAACATCAAAGGTTAGTTAATAGTTATACTGCCTTTTTAAATAGTTTTCATATTATATTTTTGAAGTTACTTCATACTTCAAAATGTTTTAATTTATGTATGTATCAGTCCAGAAAAGGTGTGGAAAGAATATATTAGTGTTTTTAAATATATTTTTCTACAAACGTGTTAAAAATGCAATTTTTAGGACTCCATAGGAGCGTTAAAAATGCTACTTTAAGGCACTAGTGCTTTAAAATTTTTAAGGCACTGCAGTTAAAAGTGAATTGTCAAATTGTGAAACGTCAAAATATTTATATTTCATTTATTAACATTAATAATAATGATACAACTTGCGCAATTTGAAAAAGGTGGTTTAAAAGGTTTTTTATTATAATTTTGTGTAATAAAACATCTATTTTTATATTTCACTTGTCACCGTGATGTATAATTATGTATATCTGAAAGGTAAGTAGCATGCGGCTTGATGGCCTTGTTGGTAGAGCATTGGACCAGAGATCAAAAAATCGCGAAATTGCGGGTTCAAATCCCGGATGATTCATATTTTTTTCTTTTTTTTTTTTTAAATATTTGGCATTGTTAAGTTTTGGTTCATTTTTGGTAATTATTTTTAATTATTTGTATTGTAACTGTTAAGTAGGTATATTTATTTCGTTGAAATTATATCATAATAGAAGCATAACTTCTTACGTGCGTACAAAGTACACACACATTCTTTTTTTATCCCCTTTATTGTCTCATACACTGCACTTTTTCCGAGTTCAGTCAATTGCACTAATTTTTTAACGTTTCGGACACCCTTTCTATGCAAATATTCCACCACTTTTCTTTTTTCTACTTGCGACATTATTTCACAAATCTTAAGTCTGTTTACAAACAACAATATTTGACAGATGGTGTTGTCATGCGATTTTGTCCGTAACCTACTATCGGCACAACCTACTTGATGCATTACTTTTGTCTTAAAATGTTACTAAAAGGAAATCTGTTAAAATTAGGAAAAATATAAAATTCCGGAAACTTTCTAGACGGACTATACTTTTATTATTTTAAAAATCGACCTCTCCGAGCGTTTCGCTTATGTGCTAGAAATAAATATGTTATTAAGGGGAGGTAACATTTATTCCAGCGCACTGTACAAGCACTATACTGCGATGGTTAAGAGCGCAGATATAGTATGTCCAAATACCTTAATTGTTGAGGAGAACGTTTTGAAGTTTTCGCGTTACTTTTTGTTTGATACTGGTGATATACGGAAATATCATAATGTTTGGGTAATAAGTTCGGGTATCATTATTAGCTTAATGTAGATATTTTTTAAAAGATTATGTATTATTGGGTTAAAGAATAGGTTCTTACTGTTTGGACATACAACATGTGTAACCTAGATTAATAAAATAAAGAGTTTGGTAAAGTTCTATTTATTTTATGCTTTATTTGTTAAAACAAAAAGTGGGTACAAAACAGTAAAACATTAAAGCAATATATTTTATTCACAATCATCTTCCTCATTTTCAGGGGTCCGCAAAGGTACAAGATGTTTTGTTTTTCTTGATGTCGGAAGACTTTCAGAATACGTTTTATAAACTGTTGGTATGATATCCTTACTTAGTAAATACAATAAGTCTTTCTTTTTTGCCTCAGATATGAAAAGTATTTTCTGATATTTGGCTTTTAGCTGGACATCTGTCCATGCAACTTGTGTAATTTGTTTAGTATGTCTTTTGTTTTGTATGACATCAAACTCTAAAAATTGTTCATTAGTCAATGAATATTTATATTGAATAACAAATGGCCTTGTTTTTTCCAATCGGAACCACTTAACCTGGAGCCATTTTATTGCATCACCTAACAGATTTTTCTTATTTTGTATTATAAGGGAAGCAAGATTCTGCAGGTCATAAAAATGTGAATAGTTCAGTCTATGTACTTCGTAGGGTTTTGGTTTGTGTCTTGCTAATCAAAAGTGCTAATTCTTCGGTCGTGAATATCTTTTTGTGCTTACGAGCATGCTCAATTGTTGCATGAATTGAGTCAGCTTCCAAATAAGAATGACCAGAAAGATTGTCAATTTTTGCAACAGCGTATAGCATCGAAGCACAAACAAACTGGTTGCGATTTTGCCCACCACATGTGTCTTAGAAAGTGGCTTCATGTTCAACGGTTTCTGGCAAACTATACAGGTATTTTAAAAGGTATGCCCCTATCTCTGAGGCACCTTTGGAACCCTGGGTTTCATCCCACACATAGCAGTGACCACTGTGATTAAATTAGTCATAAATGGTAAAATTAAAACTGAAAGTTTTCGTTTGTAATAAATCTGAGAATCTGCAGAAAATGGCACTGTCAAAATTGCTTCTAAGTCAAACGTGATCGCTCTATAATTGACTCCTTTTACTTCAATAGCTTTCTTCTTGTCTGCTTTTTTCATTGTCATAGCTTCTTCTTCCCTTTGCTTATGGAGTTTCCAATTATTTTCCAAAGAAGATTTGTCTGAGACATTATAATAAATATTGCATGTAGAACATTGATCCTTTTTGAGAATGTGGAAGGACAGCTGTGGAAGAGCACAAATATTGCATGTCCGGACAAACAATATTTACAGCCATGATAAATTTGATCGCGTGAGCACTAATATTGTATGTCCAAAACATACTATGTTTGTGCACTTCCAACGGACATAATATATCTGTGCAAGTCGGTTTTTAGTACAAATGGGAAATACTATATTTTGGCAAGGCGGTTTAACCCATTTACAATCATTCTGGACTTACAATAATTATGTAGAACATTCATATGACCCTACTGAATATTCTTATGATGTTATCTTAAAATCAAAAAGTGGACATACTATATCTGCGCTCTTAACCATCGACTGTTTAAATTTAATGGCGCGTCCGCATGGGTAAATTTTTCGTGCGTACCAGCTGTTCGTCGCAAATATTTGCATGCTCGAAGTACCTAAATTGTGCTAGTGTGGACATGTTCGTCGCATAAATCGGACGCAAGAATTAATGACGCACACAACGCATACGCTCCATCGGTTATAGTTTTCGAGCGAAGATCAAAAATGATCTGAGCACCGCGTAGTCACTGGTAAAAATTTGCGACGAAAATTCTTGCGACGATCCATTAGTTCAATACGCACGAAAAATGTAGCAATGCGGACGCCCATAAAACTGGAAACTAAACTAGAAAATTGACAATACTTTTATGTGTTTTTTAAAATTAGCTAAAAACATATACGATACCGATACACTTCTTGTAAGTGTTTGATAATTTTATTCATTTCTTCCTTCATCTTTTTATTTAACTCATTGGAGTTGTGTAGACCGTCTGGAGTTAACTCGGGACCTCTAATTTTTTTCACACACCTTTCTCTAATAGAAATACTTGCCCCTCGAACAATTTTTAAATGCATTGTTATATTGTTCATAATGTTAACAAAGAGAGTATCAGTTGCAATAATACTGAAATTTATTAAAAAGAAAATTTCTTAGAAACGTGAAGTCTGATAAATTTCATGTCAAAGTCTTATAATAATATAATAATTTTCTTAAGTTCAGTGTATAATTTTGTACTCATGAGTGAAAACATCTTAAGTCAAAAAATATAGCGTTGAAATAACTTAGTCAAAATCGATATTTTTGACTTAAGACGTTTTTACTCATCAGTACAGAATTATTCTCATTAATGTTGAATCATATAAAAGGGAAACGCGTGTTGAGCTGTCCCCCCCCACTATCAAAAATTAAAAAACAAATAGCGCTGATTTATGAGCTGTTTATGAGCTTTCATATTGCGCAAAATATGAAATTTTGAGCTCGTTACACTGAGCAGGAATTTAATATTTTAGTGGGGTGGGGCTGACTCGCCCCCCCTACTTAAAAATAGGTATATTAAATTGATCTTTGCGGCAGAATTACGAGCTATTTATGAGCTCTTGAAATGATATAGCTTCAATTTTTGAGCTCATCCCCTTCACCCCCAAACAACCCTTTAATTGATTTAACTTAAGAGAAACATGCTGAAAAAAATTGAAATATATCGTATCGCGGATATAATTCCTATAGCTTATAATATGTTCTAAGAATAAACTCTTAAATTACGCGCATTTCGATTATTGAGCTACAACCCTTTCTGCAAGAAAACCACCTCATCTTCCTAGGCTTAAGAGAAAGTTGTACATAAAATGCATTATATTAATTATTAGGCGACTACATATCATTCAATAATTTATGAGCTCCCAAAATACGCGCATTTTGATCATTAAAATACAATTCCGTTTGTATGGTGCAGTCACTGAAGGTACAACAACTATTACCTTCAATTTCGTTGAACCTTCATCGATTTTCACGAAAATTGGTGAGAGGTTAGACGATATCTCAAGAAACAAAGATGGCATGGTGCCACCTTGAGCCTTTACCCTGAGGGTGGATACCGCCCCTTCTCGGGGGTGAAAATTATTTTATTAAAAATAACTTCGCAAATCGATAGAGGGACAAATTATCAGCAAAATTTATTAAAGTTATTAAAATAAGTCAATACTTTTTGAGTTATTAAAGATCACAAATTTTAATTATTCGTGAAAAAAAAAATGCATGTTTTAAAGCGGTTTCTCGTAAATCACTGAAAAACTGTAAGTTTTTACAAAAGAGTTAATAGTAGTTTAATTCGTATAGCTTGTATTCTAAGAATAAACTCTTCAATCACGCGCATTTCGATTATTAAGCTACAACCCCTTCGCAAGAAAATCCTTCCCGGCTTAAGAGAGTTGTACTTAAAATGAAGTAAATTAATTATTTGGCGACTACATATCGTTTAATAATTTATGAGCTTGCAAAATACACGCATTTCAATTATTGAATTGCAATTTTCTTTCTATAGTGCAGTCACTAAAGGTAAAAATCAACTATGATTTTCGATCGGTGAACCTCCATTCATTTTCACAAAAATTGGTTAGTGGATAAAGGATACCTCAAGAAACAAAAATAAAATGGTGCCAACTTGCAGTTATAGCCTGGGGTAGATGTCACCCCTTCTCGGGGATGAAAATTACTTTATTAAAAATAACCCCTCAAATCGATTGAGTGGCCAAATTCTAAGCAAAATTTGTTATATAATGTTATATCGATACTTTTGAGTTATTAAAGATCAAATATTAATATTTTTGTTAAAAAATGCCCCCTTTAAAGCGATTTTTCATAAATAACTTAAAAATTATAAGTTTTTACAAAACAGTTTTCATCACTAAAATTGAAGCTAATAAAAACTATAATAAATTCCTTACTTGTAAAACCATTTAATGTTAATTTAAAGTAAGTTACTTATAGGTAATTGAATGTATATTTTTTCTGCGAGTATTCAAATCTAAGGATCCAAACTTAAATAACGGGAACACGATGCATTTTATAACACTTACTAAATACTTGTCAAAGTACTTAGAAATACCTATCAAATGAGCTCCAGAAGAAGTTGATAGCATCAAAATTTATACTCCAAAAATTTTTCCAAAAAACTGTATTTTTTTGAATAACTGTTAATTTCTATGATATCAGGCACATCCAACTATTTGCAACGTAATTTCAAGAGCTATAAAACTGTATTACATTTAATCTTTCAAAAACTTTATTTTTTTAGGATAATAGGTTAAATATGCATTCTAAATCGGTCAAAATGTTTAAGGTCATTACTTATGCTAAAATTTTATAGGGATTGCTAAAGATTTTAATTTTTGTGGAAATGGCGTTCGTTTTATTTTTCACTTTTTACTAAAAAATTCGAAAGGGTCCTATTACTTTCATGTTCACTTGCTTAATTTTGATGATATCAACTTCTTTCGGTGCTCATTCAATAGGTATTTCTGAGTACTTTGACAAATGTATGTTAAGTACCTATATTTTATAAAATGCAGGATTTTCCTGTTAATTAGGCTTGAATAATAAGATTTGAATACTCGCCGAAAAAAAATATATTTAGTTACTTTTAACTCACTTTAAATAATTAATAATAAAATATTTTTCAAAGCTTTAATTTTAGTAATGATAACTTTTTTATAAAAACTTACCATACGTGATTTACCAAAAACCGCTTTAAAACAAGGAATTTTTTCACGAAAAATTTAAATCTTTGATCTTTAATAACTCAAAAAGTATTGATAGTAACTTATATTTAGTAACTTATAGTAAGTAACTTTATATAACACATTCTACTTATAATTTGTCCATCGATTTGTTAAGTTATTTTTAATAAAATAATTTTCACCCCGAGAAGGGGCGGTATCCACCCTCAGGGTAAGGCGCAAGGTGGCACCATGTCACCTTTGTTTCTTGAGGTATCGTCTAACCTCTCACCAATTTTCGTGAAAATCGATGAAGGTTCACCGAAATTGAAGGTAATAGTTGATTTTTACCTTCAGTGACTGCACTATATAAAAGGAATTGCAATTTAATGATCTAAATGCGCGTATTTTGGGAGCTCATAAATTATAAAATGATATGTAGTCGCCAAATAATCAATTTCATGCATTTTAAGTACAACTCCATTTTAAGCCGGGAAGATTGGGTTTTCTTGCGAAATTGCGAAGATAGTCGAAATGCGCGTGATTTAAGAGTTTATTTTTAGAATATATAAGCTATAGGAATTATATCCGCGATACGATATATTTTAATTTTTTTCAGCATGTTTCTCTTTAGTTAAATCAATTAAAGGGTTGTTTGGGGGTGAAGAGGATGAGCTCAAAAATCGAAACTATATCATTTCAAGAGCTCATAAATAGCTCGTAATTCTGCCGCAAAGATCGATTCAATATCCTTATTTTTAATTAGTGGGGGGGGGCTGAGTCATCCCCCCACTAAAATATTAAATTCCTGCTCAGTGTAACGAGCTCAAAATTTTTAATTTGAGGAAATATCAAAGCTCATAAATAACTCATAAATCAGCGCTATTTGTTTTTTAATTTTTGCAAGTGGGGGCAGCTCAACAGGGGTAAAAGGGAAACTACAGGGTAACATTCATTAGTGCTTAATGTATGCTAATGGTGTAGTATTAATAGGAAATACTAAAATAGATTTAGTAAACAAAAACTGGAAGTATTTGGAATATTTTGGAATGATCAATTAAAGATAGAATCACTGCCAATAAAATGAAAACTGTCTATGGTGATATGATTGTGGAAACGTAGGTAACAGTTTTAAGTACCTAGTATCCGAGTAGACTAGTAGACCATGTTGAAAGGCGAATAGTGGCGGGAAATAGATCATTCTTTGTAATGCAACATCTACTAAGAATAAAATTTCTCTCACGAGGTGCAAAAATTCAGATATGTATATGTTACCGTAAAAACCCGATTTCAGTTAAAACCCGAATTTAATAGGAAAAATTAGTTTTCACTATGAGTTTTAGACAATTCTAGTTTTAACTAGTGAAAACTAAAACTATCAAATATTTTCAGTTAATTCTAGTTGAGACTAAACATATTTCAGTCAAAACTAGTAGGTCTGGATCCCGCGTATGAAAAAAAAGTTGATTAATAGCAAGCTGAAAATTTGTTAATAGCTTAAGGGTGTCTAGTCGAATAAACTTTGATATATGGGAACACTGAAACAGGGGTAGTTTTAATTGTGGAACAGGTTAAAAATTTGGAACGGTCACAGCACGAAAACGGCACATTTATTTTGTCCGACAGAACAGACTTAAACTCTCCGAACAGAGATTAAACTCTTATGAAAAAATCAGACTGCTATTTATTACCTGTCATAATTCCTGTCATTTGACATATTCTACATGTTCCACTCATTAAAACGCCCATTTGGTGATAAATAGCAGTCTGATTTTTGCATGAGAGTTTAATCTCTGTTCGAAGAGTTTAAGTCTGTTCTGTCGGACAAAATAAATGTGCCGTTTTCGTGCTGTGACCGTTCCAAATTTTTAACCTGTTCCACAATTAAAACTACCCCTGTTCCAGTGTTCACACATATCAAAGTTTATTCGACTAGACACCCTTAAGCTATTAACAAATTTTCAGCTTGCTATTAATCAACTTTTTTTTCATACGCGGGATCCAGACCTATAGTTTTTACTAAACTTTTCAGTAATTTCTAGATTCAACTAAAACTCGGTAAATAATTGGCTGCTCTGGTTGTTTGTAAATAATTTCTCGAAAACGTAAAATACTGGACAAGATCTTTTTCTTCTTTATGTGCCGTCTTCTACCGAAGGTTGACCATCCAACGATAGGTTTCTCTGTTTTGTGCCGCATGTATTATGTTCGCAGCTTCTGGTATTTGAAACCATTCTCTCAAGTTTCTCAGCCAGGATTTCTTCTTTCTGCCCAAACCTCTTCTACCTTCAATCTTGCCTTCCACGATAAGCTGTAGCAGACTGTACTTATCATTACGGAACACATGGCACAGGTATGACGCTTTCCTCCTTTTAACAGTTGTTAACAATTCCACCTCTTTACCCATTAGTCTCAATACCTCTATGTTGGTCACTCTGTCTGTCCAAGGTATTCTCAGTATGCGTCGATACAGCCACATTTCTAGAGCCGCTAACTTCTTTATAGTTGCTGCTGTTAACGTCCACCCATCTACTCCGTAAAGTAGCGTAGAAAGTACGTAGCATTTCGTGGCGCGCCATCGGAGGTTAACGCTTAGGTTGCGGTTGCTTAAGAGCTCTCTCATTTTTATGAATTTGGATCTTGCTATTTCAATTTGGATCCTAATCTCTACGTCTGGATCCCACTTATCATTTACTGTATATCCCAGATATTTAAATCGGTGTACTCTTTCAATACGTTCGGCTTCAATATTCAGCTCGATATGTTGAATGTTCTTTTTACTGATCACCATAAATTTAGTTTTCTTTCTATTGTTCTTCAGTCCAAATCGGTTGCCAGTTGTATTTACTCTATTTAGCATCATCTGTAAATCTTCGATGTTATCGGCCAGTATAACAGTATCATCTGAATATCGAAAATTACTTATTGGTACGGCATTAATCATGATGCCCTCATTGTACTCTTCCAGTGCCTCTAGAAATATTTGTTCCGTGTACAGGTTGAAAAGCAGTGGCGAAAGAACACAGCCCTGTCTAACCCCTCTAGAAATGGTTATGTTTTCACTCACCATATGTCCATTCTTTATGTGGGCTGTTTGATTCCAATACAGATTTTTTATAATCTGGATGTCCTTAGTGTCAAGTCCTGAAAGATGTAATAGTTCTATGAGTTTGTCATGTTTGATAGTATCGAAAGCGTTCTTATAGTCGATAAAACAGGCGTAAACATCTTTCTGTTGATCCAGGCATTTTTGAATCAAGACTTGTATTGCAAATAGGGGCTCTCGAGTTCCAAAACCGCATCTAAAACCGAACTGTGTTTTACTTATGCTGTGTTCTAATTTTGCTCGTATTCTGGAATGGATAATATGCAAGAATACTTTAAGGGTGTGACTCATTAAACTTATAAGGCGATATTCGCTACACGTCTTAGAATTAAGATCGGACAAGATCGTTAACGTAAAAAACGCAAGTCCTTTGACCACTTGTTGTTATTGTCTTGCATCCAGACTGCTAACATTTTCTCGATGTCTTGGTTAGCTCGCTCTACTGAACCTTGACTCTGGTTGTGCCTTGGTTTTCCATGAACTAATTTCGCCTTAGGCCAGTATGACATTACCGCATTTATAACTGCATTACCGAACTCTCGGCCATTATCGGAAAGTAAAATGCATGAATGTAAAAAATCAAGAATATATCCGTTAATTATTGATAACCAACTTCGTCCACCCTCTTACTTTGTAATGGTCTCAACAAAACAAATTTTGTAAAATACCGTGATCCTCTTGTGATTGCATGTCGATCAAATCTACCCAACAGCGACTATTCATTTCTGAATGCAATAAAGTTTTCGACACAAGACCCCTCTTAGCTTTACTCTTCTTCCGTTGGGAGGTCTCACAAATTGATATAAAATTATTGAAAATACCAATTGATACATTTGCGTATTTTTTGGCGGTTTCAGTCTTCAACCTATCACAACTTCCATGACCAATAGCAACGTGGGCTGCTTCAATTATATCAAAAATGTCTTCATCAGGTACATAATATTTGATGGGTTCAATTCTAGAAGACAACTTTTTTATTTCGCTAACTTCAACAATTCTAAATCGTTTTAGTGTTTTCTGGGCAGACAGTTCCGCATCTTGTACTTCGGGCATTAATTTATTATACATGCTTTGATCACAACATTTTAGTGACTTTCTTTCTGCTCGGTCTGTTCCTTTTGTAAGATCTTTCCAAAAAACGTTCTTTCCAAGTTCTTATATCTCTGCTCTCAACCTGATCTTCGACATTATCACTTACGGTGAATAATACAAAGTAGTGTAATATTGATAATATAACCAATAAAAACGATGCAGAAAAATCAACAGTTGCACACACTAGTTTGTTTCCGTTTGTAACCCTACCCCGAAAACACCAAATCGTCTTTGTCTCTTCTCTCAACGATTTTAACTGGTATTCGCTAGTAATTCCAGTAAAAACTAGTTTAAACTAGTATGAACTACTGTAAAAATGAAATCCGGTCGGGATTTCCAGTTTTAACTGAATTTAGCAGTAAAATCTAGTTTTGACTAGTTAAAACTAGAATTGTCTAAAGCGCTTAGTTAAAACTAGTTTTTCCCAGTAAATTCGGGTTTTAACTGAAATCGGGTTTTAACGGTAACATATACAAAACTATAAAACGACCAGAAGTCACGTACGAAAGCGAAACATGGACGCTAACCAAAAAAGAAGTAAATAAATTGCTAGAGTTGGAACGTAAAATTCTTCGAGTATTATATGGCAGGGGTCACCAATTAGTTTCCCTGAGGGTCCGTTTCGATAATCTATGACACTTCCGGGGTCCGGATTTAATACTACCTGTGTCTGGTTGTTCTCTGATTCGGTTCCTAGGCGGATTCTTGTTAAAAAATATCCCCTATAAACAAATCAGAAGGGCTCCGGGCGAAATTTTTGGGCAGAAATTGTTTACCAATTTTTTTTAAGAAGTTCAAAACATCACCTTTTTCCCCCGAAAATATATGCTTTTAGCATTTTGGGGTCATCTTAACACGTTGACGGACAGAACGTCTATAGACGTCTAATTTTCATTGATGTAATGTGACACAACGTCTATAGACGTTGCATTTTTCCCTATTCTACTTTGCAAAATATATAAAGTGTCACAACACTTGCTTATTCTTATACATTTGACGCACTGTCCGTCAATGTGTCCGTCAACAACAAAAATCTTCTGCCATTTTCTCAAAACTTGATAGATTTCGAGTTTTAAGCGATTTAAAATCTGAAAAATGCGAAAATAAACATTTTCGAAGCTTGAACACTTAAATTATTATTTTTGCGGTTGTGCCTAAATTGAAGTTTAAACATTAAATTTCAAGATTATGGCTAGTAATCCGGGATTGTTTTAATCTAAACATTTGTTTTTAATTGTTAATTATGCGCGTCCTTTCGACCCTTAAGTCGTCCTGTCGCGAGGCGGCGCGTTGCACTATACTTATGGTGCGTATCGCACTATATGATTGAAGTATTTAAATAGCATATTGGCAATAATTAATTGAATAAATAAATAAATTATTAAAAAAAACTCTGGTTATAATAAATTATAAGATTTTAATAAATGTCAAGTATTTTTTGGGAATTTTTTGCATAAGTAAAGTGCGACGCGCTGTGATTTAGAAGTCGAGTGGAGGCGTATAATTAACAATTAAAAAACAACGGTCTATATTGAAATCAGCCCCGATTACTCGTTGAAATCTTGAAATTAAATGTATAAACTTCAATTCAGGTACTTGGTCACCTGAAAACTAATAATTAACATAAATATATAAGTTTTCAAGCATAAAATGCGTATTTTCGCATTTTTCAAACTTTAAATCGCTTCTAACTCGTAAGCTTTTAACTTTTCAGAAATATAACAAGAGACATTTTTTGTTGAGAATTACCCAAGAAACCTAAAAATATATTTTCGGACCAAAAAGGTAATTTAACATTTGTTTAAAAAATGGTTTTCTTTAAAGAAACTCTACAAAATTAAATTAGCAGTGAGAAAAATTAAATGTTTTATTATGTATAACCTGTCTGAAGTTTGAAGTGAGTTTAGTGCAACTGATTCTCATTAGAAAGTTGAGATATTCATATATGTTAGCTGAGATCTATAGGTACGGATTTTTAATAAAGTTCATTCTTGATAAAGCGGCTTCGCACACATAAGTTGAGCGAAATGTAGTACACAGTTTCATGGCCAAACATTTCCAAAATTGCCAAACATTATATTCTGAATTTAATGGAGGTCCGGACAAAACTCGCCCACGGTCCGGATGCGGACCGTGGTCCGCTAATTGGTGACCCCTGTTATATGGCACTTGTGGAGATAGCTTCACAAACGAATGAAGGCGCAGACACACCAGCGAGTTAGAGTCTCTCTTCGAAAAGGAAAATCTAGTCAGATATATAAAGGCCAATAGTTGCAAATACGCAGTTGCAACAATCGTCCTATAAACAATGTATTTTAGGAAAGACCTGATGGGAGAAGGTCTATATAGGATGACCTAGAAAACGGTAAAAATATGTAGTTTTGGAGGATCTGGAGAAAGTGGGAGTGAAACAATGGAAAATCGTGTCACAGGATTGAGAAACATGGAAAGTAATATTAAACGCGGCAGACTTACGAACACTTATAACGGCATTGATGATGATGACCAAAATATATGGAGATGCGTGTATTAGAATTAGTATGGAAAGAATATATATAACACCGGATTATAGCGTCCTGCGCCTTCCGGTTCCTATTCTCCAGCCGCGTCGATCTGTCCAATCTCCTGGTCGGAGATCTCTCTCAGACATGGCTTTCTGGATTCCACTTATCCAGGTTGTTTTCAGTCTGCCCCTTTTCCTTCTTTCCGGGAGTTGCCATTCCATTATTAGCTTTGGGAGTCGATGTTCCTCCATTCTGTGTACATGGCCATACCAAAAAATTTGTTTTTGTTGGACTTCTTCAATTATGTTTGTTTTTCTATTCATAATATCTCGAACCCGTTCATTCGTTATATGTGAGAGTCTGGAGATGCAGGCCGATCTTCGCCAGAAGTTCATTTCCAGTGCGAGCAACTTCTGTTCTGTTCGCTTATTCATTTGCCAGGTTTCACATCCATACAGTACCACGCTTTTAAAGATGCTATTATAAAGCTGTGCTTTCTTTTCTTTTGATATGATTTTTGACCAAAGTAGTGAGTTCAAAACTCCTATTACCTTCTTTCCTTTCATAATTCTTTCCTCTATTTCGAATTCTGTCCTTCCACTTTGTTGGATTCTCGTTCCAAGGTATACATAATCAGAGCTTGGCTCGATAAGCATATCATGCTCTAGTTGTAACTCACTTTTCTCTCCTCCTATACACGTATATTTGGTTTTCTTTATATTAACGTATAGGCCCCATTTTTTGTATTCTCGAAACAGCCGGTTTGTCATAAATATTAGATCATCTTTATCCCGGGCAATCACCACCTGATCGTCAGCAAAATGCAGTGTGTATAGTGTTGAGTCGTCGTTTAACTGTATCCCCATTCCAGAACACGATTTCCGCCACTTATTCAAGACCTCATTTATATAGATTTTAAACAGTGTTGGCGATAAGCTGCATCCCTGTCGTAGTCCCTTATTCACCATGAAGCTATTGGATAATCTGCTGTTGATTTTTATGTTTGCTTATATTATATTGTTATAGAATTGTTGCACTGCTTTTATTAAAGTTATATTAATAAGGGATTTTTCCAGGCCATGCCATAATTTACAAGGTGGTACGGTATCATATGCCTTAGTTAAATCGGCGAATAGTGGATGTATTTCTCTGTCTCTGGCTACTTTTTTTTTCGTTGAATTGGTTGATCGTGAAGATGTGGTCGATACAGGCCGATATAATCTGCTAAAGGTGCTGGTTACAGTAATACAGCGATAGTTTTGGCAGTCTTCCTTGTTACCCTTTTTGTGTATTGGGGTTATACATCCTGTTTTCCAATTTTCTGGTATGTTTTCTCCATTTGTGTAGTTGTTGAAAATTATGGTTATTAGTTTGATCAATTTTGCAGTGCTATTTTTTATAAGTTCCGCTGGGATTCCTTCTGGACCACATGCTTTTTTATTTTTTAGTGATTTAATCATTCTCTCAACGAATTCGTCATTTAATTCTACGACTTGATTATTTAAATTGTAGTGCTTTGGTGATGTATTTGTGTTTTCCATTTCTTTAAATCAATCATTTGAAGGTTTGTATTATTTCTGTTTTTGATCCAGTCTGTTCTGGTATAGGAACCTGGTGCTGTCGTCGATCACTAAGAGGTGATAAATATAAATCTATAAGCAATATTGACTAAAGCAGAATTAATTAGAAGCAAATAATATTTCATTATTGGAGTGGAGGCCACGAGAAAAAGCACTATGGAGCAGAGGACGACCACCAACCAAACGATCTAAAGCATGTTATCGGTAACTGGATGCAAACCGCACAAAACAGAGACAGATGGAAAGAACTGAGGTAGACCTATGTCCAGCAGTGGACGCGTAAGAGTTGATGATGATGATGATGATGATCCTTAAAATACATTTACCTGCAAGCATATGAATATACAACAATTGCTTCATAAAGCACACCAAGCATGTAAGCTGTAGTACTCCCGTCAAACTTAAATGGCATCCATGTCCTATAAGGCATATACTGAGGTATTTGTCTCTCAGCGTTGTTTTCATCATGTTGTAGTACAAGTAGGATATTGGCTATGAACGTGGCAGATATATCGGCGCAACTGCCTAATATATAAATATAAATACATCTTCTACTAAGATGTTCAAACTCATTTGATGTCTTTCCGGGATAAAAATCTTTCTCGGGGCAACACTCATATCGCAACTTGGGATTCGAAAGTCTCTTCGTGATTTGCTCTAATTCTGAGCGATAAAAGAAATAAAATGCAATCTAAAATAAAACAGTATGCATTATATAAAACTATTATTTATAAAAATACTTGCTAATATAATGTATGTTATAATCAAAGCCCGAATTTCAGGCACTCCTAGGTTTGACTATACAATCCTCAGGTCTGACTGACGGTCTTAGTCAAAGCCCGAAATAAAATACAGTTTCGGCCTTTGACTAGTCAAACCTAGGAGAGCCTACGTTGGTCAGGCAAAGGTCGAAATTTAATTTTATGAAATCGGGGTTTGACTAGTCAAACCCCGATCAGCTATTAAAATGTCGTAATTTGATAGATTAGGTTTAATAGAGCGTCATTTTTTAATTATAATATTTATTTATTTTATATTTTCGTACTTAATTAAAATAAAAAAATTAGTTTTTGTTCTCGCATGTTGAGGCATTATGGCATTTATAGTTGCACAATACATTAGACCTTTTACAATTACATCGTTTTGAAGAGCACTTCTTATTGCAGTGGTATTTTATAAATCCTTGTCCTCCAAACTTAGAAACTTTTGTACTAACAGCTTAACGTCTGGAACATCTTCGAAATTAGAAAAATTCTGTTTGCATTCTCTTATTTGATTTCTTGAGAAAAGTGTGTTTATTGTTCCGTATTCCATACCAACTCTATCTACTTCTTCTTTAAGTACCGTGCCCAAATTTTTAGGCGTGGGTAGCTTCCATAACAATTTGCCGATATCGTTCTCGATCTTGTGCGGCATGTAACAATTGATCTGCTGATAAGCCAGTCCATTGACGAAGGTTTCGGAGCCATGAATATTTCTTTCGACCAATTCCTCTTTTTCCGTCGATCTTTCCATTGAGTATTAACTGCAGCATCCTGTATGCAGCATCCTGTATATAAACCGTCAATTATAATTCTTGTTTTATCTTGTATGATACCCAAAATATTTCGAGCATCTCCTTGACACGCGTTCAAGCATGCGTTGTGCACAAGGAAATGCGATTGAAGGTCTTCATGCCCAGGCTAATGCTATGAAACAATTAAGTGAACAAAAAATTTCCTCCAATTTCGATCAGAAAAACTGTAACAATACCTATCTCCAGCTTTGATAGAGCCAAAGAGGATGCTCGAAATATATTGAGTAGCATACAAGATAAAACATTTGACGGTTTATATAGAGTTGGTACGAAATACGGAACAATAAACACACTTTTTTCAAGAAATCAAATAAGAGAATGCAAAGAGAAATCTCCTAATTTCGAAGATGTTCTAGACGTTAAGCTGTCTCTGTCTCTAAGAGAAATCAGTACAAAAGATTCTAAATTTGAAGGACAAGGATTTATAAAATGCTACTGCAATAAGAAATGCCCTTTCAAATTACGTAAGTGTAAAAGGTCTAACGTATTGTGCAACTCTAAATGCCATAATGCCTCAACATGTGAGAATAAACACTAATTTCTTTATTTTAATAACGAAAATATAAAAATAATAAACATTAAAACAAAAAATGACTAATCTAACAAATTACGACATTTTAATAGCTGATCGGAGTAATCGGATAAAATTAATTTTCGACCTGTGCCTTGACCTCGATTTTTGACACTTCGCTTCGTTATCGATCATTCGCTATCTGTACACTAATCAGATACGAAGCGAATACGTTCGATAACGAAGCGAAGGGTCAAAAATCGAGGTCCTGACCAACTTAGTCTATCCTAAGTTTGACTAGTCAAAGGCCGAAACTGTAATTTATTTCGGGCTTTGACTAAGACCGTCAATCAGACCTGAGGATTCCCTAGTCAAACCTAGAAGTGCCTACATATTTAATTTACTATACATAACATGTATACTAAATTTACAATCAAGATGCAGTAGATATATACAAACCAAGCCACGTTAAATGCTACTAGGAGCACTCCCGAAGTCAATTTTTATTCCTTACAAAAATGTATTAATTAACAAAATTATTATTATAGTGAACAACCAATGAAATAAATCCTATTTATCACGAGATTGTTTATAAAAAAATGAAAGACAATATTTATCCGTGGCTCTCTAGAGTTTAACAGAATGGCTGAAATACGGGTTTATTACACTTCCAAAAAAAAACAGGAACCAAAAAATCTGAAGAATTACAGTACGATATGCGTGATGAGTCATTTCCTAAAATTATTCCTAAAAATAATCCGGAAGAGAGTTTACAAGATGTGTGTGAAAGTCATATTTCCTCCAACCAGTTTGGGTTTATAAATGCTATTGGTACAACAGAGGCTTTGTTCTCAATACAAGTTCTATTCCGAGTAATACAGAGATGCAATTGCGACGTATGTGCATGTCTGGTTGATTACAAGAAAGCGTTTGATCGAATACAGTTCGCCAAGATGATGCAAATACTAAAAGAATCAGGAATTAGCAATTAGTATCCGAAAATAATTAAAAACCTTTACCCAAATATATGAAACCAACCACACCAAATATGTGAAAATCATGCGTGGTGTGAGGCAAAGCTGTATTTTGTTTCCTCTAATACCAACTTCTAGTCTGATAGAATATTTAGCAAAGTTTTTGCATGAAACTAAAAATGTATTCTATTAAACCGGTACCAGCTAAACAACATCAGGTATGCAGATTATGCCATAGTATTTGTGGACGACGTAGACCTACAAGTCCTTATGAACAAAATCACATATAACAGTCAAACCATGGACTCAACATGAACGTACAGAAGACAAAGTTTTTGACCATTAGCAAGAAAATGGTAATAAAAGGTCAACTCTACATCAACCCTTTCTTCAACTCAGCATCTTACCTCGACAAACACCAAGTTAATTCTGTCTTTTCATTGTATTATTTTTCGACAACCAATGTGTGTAATTGTTGCAGATACACGGGTTCCTTATTCAGCACCCGTGGCTCAAGGATTAGTACAATTATATTTGTAAAACAATGATACATTTGGTTACTCGATATTTCACAATCTTGACCCAGTTCAATATTGGACATTATTTAATATTCATAATTCATCTTCTGATACTTATAAAAATCCTAATCTCATAATCTTATTCCAGGACAAAACCCCTGTAGAAGAGTAACGTACTACAACTACCTTGGCACCATAATAAATGAAGAATGGACCAACAACCAAGAGATAAGAGAGCGCATCTGCAAAGATAGATGATAGATCCACCTTCAATCGGATGGGACCTTATTCAAGAGCCACAACCTCTCTTTTGGCATAAAATGTAAGAATGCTGCGATGCTACGTCTATTCTGTTCATTTTTATGGTGTTAAATCGTGGACCATGGACGAAGATATGTGCAGAAAATTGGAAGCATTTAAGATGTGGCTAAATCATAAAATACTTCAAATTCCGTGGACTGGCTGGGTCATAAATGAGGAAGTCCTCGGAAAAATGAAGAAGAACCGGAAAGTACTGAAAAATATGGAGAAAGCGGTGTCCAGGAAGAAGAACATCCTGGTTGAAGAACCACAGAACCTAGGTGAACACAACATCTGTGCAGCTTTTCAGCGTTGCTACAGATAAGACAAAGACTGGTATGATGATCGCCAACATTCGTCATGGATAGGTACATCAAGAAGAAGGACCTACAATTCGATTCCGAATAATTTTAACTATAATTACTCACCTACGTATAGGATATACAAGATATATGCACTCTTACCTGCTTCTTCTTGTAGTACCTATCCGTTTAGTATGTTGGCGACCATCATGGCAATCTATATTTTGCACACTGCTGCTCTAAAAAGACTTGTGGTTGTTGTGTTGAACCATGTGCGTAGATTCTTCAGCCAGGAAATCCTTCGCCTTCCTGGTCCCCGTTTTCCCTCCACTTTTCCTTGCAAGATTAGTTGCAGTAGTCCATATCTTTCGCTGTTTTTCATGATGTGACCGAGGTATTCGATTTTGGCTGCTTTTATTGTAGTTAACAGCTCTTTTTCCTTTTGCATTCTCAGCAAAACACCCTCATTAATAACGTGGTCGGTATAAGATACCTTCAGGATTCGACGATAAAGCCACATCTTAAAAGCCTCAATTTTCATGCAGGTGGCGTCTGTGAGAGTCCACGACTCAACTCCGTACAACAGTATAGGAAAGATATAACATCGCAATAACCTGACTTTTATGGGCAATGAAAAATCATGACATTTGAATAACTTGGTCATTTTTTGAAATGCAGATCTTGCTTTTTATCCTATATTTAATTTCTATGAAATAATCCCAGTTTTCATTGACCCTCGTACCAAGGTAGGTGTATGTTTTTACTCTTTCTATTTGTTGACCGTTCACACTGATTCGTCCAAGAAGTTGCTGTTCCTTCTTAGAGATCATCATACATTTTGTTTTCTTAGTGTTTAGCGAAAGTCCGTATCTCTGGCTGACTTCTGTGATTCTATTCATTAACTCCTGAAGGGCTTCAGAACTGTCAGGGAATACCACCGTGTGGTCTGCGTATCTTATGTTATTGATACATTGTCCGTTAATTTGAATTCCGGCTTCAACATCATCCACTGCTCCTTGAAAGATTTGCTCAGAGTAGATGTTAAACAGCAGTGGTGATAATATACATCCCTGACGGACCCACGTTTGATTTTGATATCGTCTGATTCTCCTGCCTCTGTCCGGATAGTTAATGTTTGATTCCAGTACAGATTGCTGAGAATTCTTAAATCACAGGTGTTTATTCCAATATTGGTTAGTATTTCCATCAGCTGTCGTGCTTTACTGTATCGAACGCTTTATGGTAATCAATGAAGCATGCATAAATATCGCAATTTACATACGTCTCTACATCGTTGAAATAGCACTTGTATACTAAAGAGAGCCTCTCTCGTACCCAATGAATTCCGAAAACCAAACTGTTTTTTTCTTCGCGCAGTCTATATATCATTTGATGTATAATTTTTAGAAATAATTTTAAAATATGGCTTATTAAGCTGATGGTTCGGAAATCACTTCAGTATGCGGATTTTCTTTTCTTTGGTAGAGCAATAAACGTCGACTTCAGCCATGTACTTGGTATTACTCCGCTCAAATATATGTCATTAAATATTTTTGTTAGGCGTTGAGTACCGTCAGTATTAAATAGTTTTATGAGTTCAGCATATGCATTGTCAGGTCCAGGAGCTTTGGCATCTTTTAGTTGTAATATTGCTTTTTCCACTTCATCTTATGTGATTGGTACGTGGTCATCACATATGTAGGATGGAGGTTGTTCGGTTTTTCGGTTGTTACCTGCTTACCGGAGATAATCTCCCTATATGTGAAATTTTTGACAAAATACAAATAGCAAAAAACATTTTTTAATCGACTGTCCATTTTTTGCAAATGAACGTAACATGTACATTGTTCCGAAAAATATAAATAAACTTTTCTATACAGATTTTAATTCTGTTAGAATTGTATACCTATACAGGGTGAGGCAGATAAAGGACCTATTAGAAATATCTCGAGAACTAAACGTAAGAGAATCATGAAAATTGGAATACAGGGGTTTTAAGGTGTGAACTATTTAATGAAAATATTTTGGGCTGTTTGCTACTACCAGTTATACCGGAAGTTGATTGTAACTTCGTTTATTTAAATGGGATATCCCTGTATATTTTTACAATTTTGGATTTTTCTCGATTTTTTTTTTTTCTTAAAATATAAGGTTTTGTAATATTATACAGGGTAGTTTTAAAGATAATTACGTTTTCTTATTAATTTCGTAGCAAACTTCACACCCTGTAGAATTGTAGTAGTTTAACATAATAAACTCTATTTATGTTCAAATGATTTCTAATATAGTCTATTATTGTTAAAAATTATTGGTATAATTAAATTTTTCATTTCAATATACAGGGTTGGTCGAAACTCGGAATGAGTATTTTCTGAGTTTTATTAAATAGAACACCCTATATTTAAGTATTGTAATGAAATGTTATTTTATGGTACTTTTAAACTTCTTAAGCATTCCCTATACCTAACTGCTTTAATTTGTGAGATATTGGTGATTCAAGCCAAAAATTAATTGCGACACAAAATACGTGAAATTTTATTAGGTTGGACGTGAAAATATTCAATCACAAATTATTTTTCGGAAATAAATACATATTAATCTAGATTGATACTTAAAATTGCCAATAATGGTTGAGCTACCAAAATACCTATGTAGTTAAGATTGTTGGTGCGATTAACAATTAAGCACAAATTAAAGCAGTTAGGTATAGGGAATGGTTAAGAAGTAAAAAAGTACCATAAAATATCATTTCATTACAAGACTAAAATATAGGGTGTTCCATTTAAGAAAACTCAGAAAATACTCATCTCGAGTATCGACCCACCCTGTATACTAAAATTAAAAATTTAGCTGTACTAATAATTCTTAACAATAGTAGACTATATTGAAAATCATTTGAACATAAATAGGTATTTTGATGTCAAACTACTACAATTCTACAGGGTGTGAAATTTGCTATGAAATGAATAAAAAAACGTAATTATCTTTTAAACTACCGTGTATAATATTACAAAACCGTATATTTTATTAAAGAAGAAATCAAGGAGAATCCAAAAGTGTGAAAATATACAGGGTGTCCCATTAAAAAAAACGAAGTTACAATCAACTTCCGGTATAACCGGAAGTAGCAAAGAGACCAAAATATTTTCATTAAATAGCTCACACCTCAAAACCCCAGTATTCCAATTTTCGTGATATTTTTACCTTTAGTACTCGAGATATTTCTAATAGGCCCTTTATCTGCCTCACCCTATACACACTGTATTCTCGCTAATCACCTATGGCGAATGTGGTAAATTTTTCAATAAAAAAAATATATTTTAAGTACTTTAATAAAACAGGAATTATTGTGAGAGATCTTTATATTCGTCTAAGTTAAGTAGTGTATGTTTGTATAAATCCCTTTCTTACCTTTATTAGCCCAAGTATGTGTGTTACTGTCACACTTAAATTCTTGAGGAATTGATAAAGATCCCCAGCATTGTACAAATTCCAAATTTCCGTTGCAGGAAAAAATATGTTCACAAACAGTAAAGTAGCAATTCTGTAAAATATGTATGAGTAACGAAGCAATCTATTGGGCATTTCGGCTTTATATAGCGCTACAGATTTTAGAATCCTCCGATTTAGCCAGAAAAAATCTTCAAAGTACTTGTCGTCTGTACCGTACATGGTTTTCCCCATTTTAAAGTTTGATTCAAACCTGTTTTTGGTATTTAAATGCATTTTGTTAATCGATACTAAATAGAAACGTTTAGATAATTGCAGTATTTTTAATTACAAGGTAGATCATATTCTAGTAAAATATTATGAGAATTCTGCTAAATAATTAATATTAGTGTTTGACCTATTTATGTTTGCCCTATTTATTACGTGGCCCTATTGCCCTATTGCATATTAATACATATAATTGCAATAAAAGTGTATTTTTCACATTAGGTATCCGTAACTTTCTATTTTGGATCACACTGTAGCATTTTTTCTCTCACTTATAATTTCGAACGAGAAAGCATACATTTTCTGCAGTCGCCCCGAAAATAAAACTTTCGGTATGATCTATTAAATTGAAAGTGCCATTTTACACGACTCGTACCGAAAGTAGCTACTTTCGGGACTATTTTTTTCACTTTCGGGACTCTTTTTTTACTTTCGGGACGATTTTGGGCAGCTAGGTAACGCCTTTGATAATACAGTAATATTTGTAACATCAACTTTGTATTTTTATTATGATAACGCTTGTCATTTAATATTCGTGTGTGTTTTCGTTATTGAATTCCAAGAAATGGAAATCAGCAGTGAGAGTGAAGCCGAAATGCTTCCAGATGGATTGGGGAAACTGCTAAAGCCGCTATTTATGAATAATTGTGTTATTAATATTCATAAGTAGATTTTTCTAATGTTGAATTCACGAGAGTAACTTTAAATTGTTTAATAAAAGTTCATAAGTAAAGTTTATCCATATATTCTTTTTAACATACAAAACGCACGACGGCTGCAAAAAAAATATTGTAAGTAACACGATCCAAAAGTGATTTTACGAGACTCGCAGGTAAAAATATGTAAATACATATTTTATATGTTTACGTTTTTTTTGTTTTTTCCCAAAATTATTTTTTGCATCGAATAAAGTTTTTTTTTGGGGTTTTTTGGATCATTTCAAACAGAAAAGGTCTTTAGTGACTTTTCTCTAAAGTTGATATATAGTTTTTGACATATAAACGATTAAAAATTTAAAAATTGCGAAATCGGATATTTTTAACCCTCAAAAACTATGTGAAAAACTGAAAATTTGAATGTTGCCAAGGTAGGTAGATATTCTTTAAACATCGATTGATGAAATCCTGAAGAGTTTTTGCAACACAATATCGAAAACCCCTTTAATTTTTAATTAACCGTTGCATGTGTATGTAACATGCGTAAATATATGTGCGGAAAAATATTTCGATTCAATTTTTTTTCATCATCTTGTTTGAAAATATCCCTTCTTAACCAATTTGTATGTTTCCAGGATCAAAAAGTCAAAAAATTTTTTAAACGTTTGTTTTTTGTTTTTTTCTAAAACTAACTTTTTGCATCAGACAAATTTTTTTAGGTTTTTTGTATCATTCCAAATAGGAAAGACCTTAAGTGCCTTTTTTGTGTAAATGTGATAGTTTTCGAGATATAAGCGATTGAAAGTTTAAAAATTGCAAAATTGGCCATTTTTAACCCTCAAAAACTATGTAAAACACCGAAAATTTCAATGATACCAAAGTACGTAGATACTTTTTCGAGATATAAGCGATTGAAAATTTAAAAATTGCAAAATTGGCCATTTTTAACCCTCAAAAACTATGTAAAACACCGAAAATTTCAATGATACCAAAGTACGTAGATATTCTAAGAATATCGATTGATGAAGTCCCGAAGAGCATTTTGCAATACAATATCGAAAACCCCTTTGTTTTTTAATTGCTAATCAAGCAGGGGCGGCCCGTCGGGGTAGGCAAGGTAGGCGCCGCCTACCCTCTTCAAATGTAGTACAATAATATAAATTATTAATATAAATTACTTATTTCAAAATTGTAATTTATAAATTTTGACACAATACCTACAATAAAATAGCAAAAATTATCCAAATTATTTTTAAAAATATCCAAATAATTTTCTCCTTAGTTATAATTATTGTACGCTCCTTGTAGTATCAGTAGTACTGTATAAGATTCTATATTCTTCCTTGGTCAGGCACTTGAAAACGTAGCCTGAAATAGAATGACGTTAACACCGAATTGACGTGCGATCTCTCTCTGTTTACGCGAGCAGACCTGCTGCAGGTCTGCTGGTAGCGACCGTATTCTACGATTTTGACAGGCGGGTAGGCACAGAGTCTTATTATAGCCGGACCTACAAAATTTTATCAGTTGCTTCTCTTGTGTCTTGTGAAACTGTTTTAAATAATTGTTTTTTGATTTTGGCTGTTATTAGTAGGTTAAGTATTGAATAAAACTAGGTAGGACAGTTTAAATTTGTTTATGAAAACTGAATAATAAACAGGTAAATTTGAGATCGATCTATTGAAGGGCATTTTAGTTTTATATTAATTTAGTAATAATTCATTACCGACAAATAAATCTGTGAATAGTTATTTGTCAGTCGTCCATTATATTTTTATTGTGTTTCAATACAATTTGGATAATTTAAAGTTAAACTGACGAATTGTGTTATTAGATTATATAGATAATTAAAAATTTAAAGCGAGGTTAATTGTTAACTTATCAATTTATTCGAAGAGTAAATTATTATTTGCTACATAAATAAAATAAGTAATATTTGGCGCTGTTGAAACGTAGGTGTGTTAGTTTTATTGGTGGAAAAACTTTAGTAATCGAATATGAATATTTTAAACGATGTAATATGCAGTTTGATCGAGACGCCTTTTTCAAGGCGCCAAAATCAAGAAAGATCAGAAATTATTTCAATGGGCCGGCCTTTACCAAATTTAACAATTTTATCCACAGATAAGACAATCGACCATTTTCGAGATCGTTTAAAACAATATGGTATGAAAATCATAAATGGCTAAGCGGAAGTTATTTTAAAAATTGACTTTTCTGTTGGCCTTGTCTGTTGCTCTCAAATTTGAAGCAAAATGTTTGGGTGAGTCAGGGATATTTAGATTTGAAAAATTTATCAGCTAGTGTAAAAAAACATGAATCTTCGAAAGAACATTTAAACAATTGCTTAGGTTTAAAACGGTTAGAAAAAAATAAACAAACTATTGACAGTGCTTTAGCTGGACAAATTTCTCTATCTAATAAGATATATAATGAAGAAGTTGAAAAAGATTGAAGAAGTTGAAGAAATTGATGTTACAATTCTGTTAGTAAAACAAGAACTTGCATTTCGCGTTCGTGATGAGAGCCATAATTCTTCAAATATGGGTAATTTTAAAGAAATTTTTAATTTAGTAGTTAAACGCGATCAGGAAATCCAGGATCATGTTAAAAAATAGAAGGGGTGTTCACGGGTTTGTCAAAAACAATACAAAATGATTTAATAGATTGCCTTGCCGATTACGTAAAAAATGAAATTTCAACAGAAATTAATGAAAGTCAATTTTTTTCTATACTAGCGGACGATACTACTGATATAACCGAAAAATCACAGTGTACTTTAACAATCCATTTTGTTAACAAAGTTAGTCAGGTAACAGAAAGATTTTTAGGGTTTTTTGATGTTAGCGAGAATAGATCTGCAGACGCTCTATATAGTTTAATTTCAAACGTGCTTGAGCCATATGATTACAAAAATAAATTAATTGCTCAATTTTACGGTGGTGCAAGTGTAATGGCTGGCTCTTTAAACGGATTACAATCAAAAATTAAAGTAGATGCTCCAAAAGCAATTTTTACACATTGTTGCGCTCATAGATTACATTTAGTATTTCAAGACGGCTCAAAATGTATTACAAATTTTAGGATATTTTTTGTCGCCTACCCTAAGTATATGTGTAGCCTACCCGCATACTGAGGTCACGAGCCGCCACTGTAATCAAGCGGTCGCTACACTGTTTTTAACCGTTGCATGTATACAAAATCTAGCTTAGAAAGGTTCCCTATTAACAAATTTACATGTTACCAGGGTCAAAATTGTGTCAAAAAAAGTTTAAACAATTTTTTTATACTTAAAATGTTCTCCTATTACATACATACCTAAACGGTTGAAAATAGTGTCGCTCCCGCTTGATTATCAAATAAAAAACAAAGCGGTTTTCGATATTGTATTGCAAAAATCTCTTCGGGATTTCACCAATCGATATTCTTAGAATATCTACGTACCTTGTTATCAATGAAATTTTCGGTGTTTTACATAGTTTTTGACGGTTAAAAATGGAATATTTTGCAATTTTTAAAAATTCAATCGCTTATATCTCGAAAACTATCACATTTACAGAGAAGTCACTTAAGATCTTTTCTATTTGGAATAATCCAAAAATCCTGAAAAAATTTGTCCGATACAAAAAAATTAGTTTTAGGAAAAAACAAAAAACAAACGTTTAAAAAAAATTGATTTTTTTGATCCTCTTAACATACAAATTTGTTAAGAGGGGATATTTTCAAGCAAGATGGTGAAAAAAAAAATGAATACAAATATTTTTCCGCCCATATATTTACGCATGTTACAAAAAAAATACATATAGATACAGGGTTATTCACTATATTTTGACCCCCTGTAAACTGCTTTATTTACAGAATTAGAAAAAATGTAAAATACAAAAGTTATTAGATTTTTAAATTATGATTTTTTGACATATATATCGTACTCGTGACGTCATCCATTTGGGCGTGATGACGTCATCGACTATTTTTTAAATAGGAATAGGGGTCGAGTACTAGCTTATTTGAAAGGTTATTCAATTCCCTATTCAGTAATATAAACATTAATATGATTAATTATACAGGGTGCCCAAAAATTTTTTTTTTAATTAAATTAATTGACACAAAAAGAAGAATGTATGTAATTTATTTAATTCAACATACATTCTATTTCTGTCAGAAAACAGAAATAAATGTTTATTAAACAAATAAACATTACTTTTCACTTAAATTCAATGTTCAAGCTGCCACCCATCTGCCTCTTGGCAGTTTGAACATTGAATTTAAGCAAAAATCAATGTTTATTTTGTGCAATAAACTTTTATTTCTGTTTTATAACAGCAGTAAAATGCATTTTAAATTAAATAAATTACATACATTCTTCTTTTTGTGTCAATTAATTTAATTAAAAAAAATGGACACCCTGTATAAATAATTATCTTAATATTTTTATTACTGAATAGAGAATTAAATTACCTTTCAAATGAGCTAGCACACGACCCCTATTCTCATTTAAAAAAATAGTCGATTACGTCATCATGTCCAGATGGATGACGTCCCTAGTATGTTTTATATGTCAAAAAATCATATTTTAAAAATCGAATAACTTTTGTATTTTACATTTTTTTCCAATTCTGTAAATAAAGCAGTTTACAGGGGGGTCAAAATATAGTGAATAACCCTGTACATGCAACGATTGCCAATCAAGCGCCCGCTTGATTGGCAATTAAAAAACAAAGGGGTTTTCGATATTATATTGCAAAATTGTCTTCGGGATTTCATCAATCGATGTTCAAAGAATATCTTCTTGTGTTGGTAACATCGAAATTTTCAGTTTTTCACATAGTATTTGAGGATTAAAAATGGCCGATGTCGCAATTTTTAAATTTTTAATCGCTAATAAATATGTAAAAAACTATCAACTTTAGAGAAAAGTCACTAAATACCTTTTCTGTTTGAAATGATCCAAAAAAACTTAAAACTTGAAAAAAATAATTTTGGGAAAAAAGCAAAAAAAAACGTTTAAAAAAATTTTGACCCATTTTTGGACATGGCAACATGCAAATTTGTTGAAAGGGATCCTTTTTGAGTAAGATTGTGGAAAAAATCCGAATCGGAATATTTTTCCTAGCGGATGCGCAGTGGCTTTCTGCTTCGAAATGTGGCTCTACTTAAAAACTCTACGCGTATTCTAGATAGAACACAGAGTCAACCTGTCAATTCACATAAGAGACAGGATATTTAAAAAAGTAAACCGAGCAAACCTAAGTCACTTCGGCTACGTACCCAGAAGAATGGGAGCTATGAAACTGTTAGTAGCAGAAGGAAAGGTAGAATGCCTTAGATCAACAAGAACAACAAGATAGGAAAACCAAATGAAAACTCTGGTGGGAAAATATCTACATAAATCCGCCCACCTAGTAGTGATGTTGATTATAGTTACTTTCGAGGATTAGTTACAAATCGTTACTTTTGTATAAAGTAATCATTTACAGTATTCGTTACTTTGATTACTAGAAATTACTTTTGTTACTTTTGTATTTGTGTATCGGTTATCATATCGAGAATCATATTTCTCAGTAGGTAGGTATTTTGTATAGCGTATTATACAGTGATGAGTGCGCTAATAACCGGCAAAATAGCTCAAAAGATAGAAAACATAATACATTGCAAAACAAAAAGAGATGAAATTAGTGGAGGTGGAAATTATCGTTATAAATGTATTAATTAATATTACATTACATAGTTTCCTACCTTTAGACGTATCAGAGGAATATGACAACTGCCAATGTGACAGTAGAATTTTATAAAATACTCCTGTCACGGACGTCTAAAGGTGGGAAACTATGCAGTGTAATGTTAATTAATACGTTTATAACGATAATTTCCACCTCCACTAGTTTTATCTCTTTTTGTTTCGCACTGTATTATGTATTCTATCTTTTGAGCTATTTTGCCGGTTATTATTGCGCTCATCACTGTATAACAACGACCTTAACCGATATGTTTAAGGGATAAAAATTATTTTATTACTATGATCACTCTTGTTACTTTTTTATTTTGTAACGAAGTAATCAGAGTAATCAAAGTAGATACAATAGTCGTTACTCGCTCTGATACGATTGGTACGAAATAACGAGGTAATTAGAGTAATGAAAGTAACGATTTGCCTCTCTGTATAGTAATCGTTACTTTCGGTATTCGTAAGTAACGAGTACTTTGTAACGAATAGTTACTTTTTCAACATCACTACCACCTGGTGTACGATAGTACGATCGTAGCCAGGTTTTGCGTATGCAAAATCATTAAAATAATTTCAGAGTTGTCAGGACTGTATGAATAGGTGTGGTTCACAATGATTAGAAGTGGTAATTAAATGAGTATCTATCTTTTGCGTAAAACAAACTAATATAGCGATTTTTTTTCATTGTCCAAAAATGTCTGTATCTCTCGAGGGTTCGGTTAAAGTTGAAAGTAGGCGCCATTACTAACAATTGGCTCAAGTAATAATTTTGAAATTGATGTTAGGGGCAGTGAATATGACATCAGATGGCATCTTTTTCGTTTTAAAGAGATTTACGTGGTTCCATATTTTATCATATCCCTATAATTATTATAATGAAAGAAACAAATAGATGCAACAAGTTTAGAAAAGCAGCAACTATGTTTTTAACGCAAGGGTGCAGCAAAACATATATTTTTTTAAGAAAATATTTCAATATAAAAATTAAGAAAAAATCTTTACAATCAAGACGAAGAATCGATGTTTCAGTAAATCAGTATGTATGGTAATATAATTAATATACCTACGATATTCTTGCGAGCAATGTAATGTTTGAATATTGTTGTTAAGTTAGCATTCAAATAGAATGCTTTGTTATTTTTAAGTTTTTAGATTATAGGGCAGTTTTAAAGTTTAGATTATAAAGAAGGTTTTATTTCTCGTTTTAATAACTATTTTTTTTTTCGTTTTCTAGCAAACTTGGTATCTGTGAATTGGAAATCAAAAGAGTAGTTGTACAATTATTAAGGGCTACTGTATAATATGCAAAATCATTAAAATCATTTCAGAGTTGTCAGGACTGTATGAATAGGTGTGGTCGAGGATCGAGGTCAAAGAAAGTCAGCCTTTCTTCAAATTTCTAAAAGCATAACCTCATACAGCTATCGGTTATAAAAATACTCATTAATATTTTTGAAATAATCTTTTTTGAAAACGATTTCTAAGTGGAAATCGAAACGTCAACGTCAACGTCAGTTAAAAATTTAATTTATCTACTCTATGCATATTATGTATAAGTTGTTAGTTTGTGAAAACTGGCATTATAGATAGCTGTGCGTGAAGGATTTAAAGTGTGCGTGAAGTAACAATATATTTTTAATGAGATTTACTTTTTTGCACACTTTCAATGGGTTTTTTGGCACACTTTCATATGATCAAATATCCTTAACTTTCGCGTTGTGATGGTGATGACAATATGAGCAAAGACTTACAACAAAATTTTTGACAGTTTTGTGGTTTGAAAGTAGTTAGGATTTTTAAATGTCAAAGTTCTTAAAATTTTAGAATAGAAATGAATTCCAGTGACGAAGAGTTACAGTTTTTTCATTTGTTTATCGTAGATAAAATATTGTATGAAACTGTGCGTGAAATACTTTTTTCGAACTTACGCGATGTATAGCACTCGCTCCGTTGTCGCTAGTGCTCTAAAAATCGTGTGCGTTCGCAAAAAGCATACTTCACGAACTCTTTCATAAATAACTATTATCTACTCTATGTCATATTATGTATAAGCTTTTAGTTTGTGAAAACTGTCATTATAGATAGCAGTGCGTGAAGTGTTTAAAGTGTGCGTGAAGTAACAATGTATTTTAAATGGGACTTACTTTTTCGCACTGTTTTTGATACACTTTCATATAATCAAATATCCATAACTTTCGCGTTGTCATGGTGATGACATAATGAGCAATAAATTACGACAAAAGTTTTGACAGTTTTGTGGTTTGAAAGAAGTTAGAATTTTTAAATGTTAAAGTTCTAAAAATTGTTGAACAGAAATAAATTCCAGTGACGAAGAGTTACAGTTTTTTTATTAGTTCATTATAGATAAAATATTGTATGAAACTCGCTCCGTTGTCGCTCGTGCTCTAAACATCGCGTGCGTTCGCAAAAAGCATATTTCACGAACTGTTTCATAAATATCTAACTATTTTAGTACAATTCATTGTGGCTAATATCAACATAATATTTAACTTGGACATGTCATAAGAAAACAGTTTCAGATTCGGAGACCGGCCCTGGCAAGGTATGGTTAAGTTGTACTGATATTGTACTCCTAGTTTTTAATAAAAGCAAGTAGTTTTATTAAATAGTTTTTTAAAATTAAAGTGTTTATCTACTAGATACTACTACGTAGGTCATCTATACGTAATTATTATTTTATTATTATTATTGTGAAAAAAAAACGTCAAATAAGAAATATACACCACCGTACAATCATTTTGTAAGGTTAGCTTGCATGCGGTTGGTCTGCCACTTACAAGAGTCGGAGTGAAGCTTTCGCCACCGCAGCTTATAATGACTTTACACAATGTGAACACACCTTCCGATCTAACCAGTCCAGTAAATCAACGTTCGGATATGAAAAACAGTTATGCATCAGCCGCTTCACATTCTTTTCCGAGTAAGACCCAAACAATTGTATTTAGTTGTATCGATAATGCTAAACTGCAGGATTATTTAATTCCGTTGGGCACAATCGTCAACCCAAAAAATATTATTTTTTCATCTAGATTATCTCATAATAGAACCTGCATATATTTGGCAAACAAAACCGTAGTAGATAATTTCATGACACATCATGGCTCTATAGAAGTACTCGGCGAAGTTATACCAGCACTAAGACTTGTCTCTCCAGCAGAAAGACTAGTCTTGTCTGGAGTCTGCCCGTCAATTCCTCATCAAGTATTAGTTGAAGAATTACAGAATATCGGTTTAAAGCTTATTTCCCCAATAACATTTCTGAAAATTAGCTCGACTCTTCCCGAATATAGTCACATATTGAGCTTTCGGAGACAAGTTTCTGTAAGCCCTATAACATCATCAATTCCAGATTCTATTCTAATAAATTTCGCCCAAACACCTTACCGCATATTTTTGTCACAAGGTACACTCACCTGCTTTATTTGCAAAAATATAGGACATATATCATCCCCATGCAATAACAGTTCAGTATTTTTAACAGTTTTTGTTCCAAACTTTATCGTTAATTAGTAATATTAATTACCAGTGTTTTAAAAAAACGCAAATAAAATAAAACAAGTACTATTTATCTTTTCTATACGCAAAAATACCGGCAAATAAAGTCATAGGCGTCCCATAAAATAATTGTTCGTGATGTATAAAACATTTAATTGTGATACAGGATGAGCGAAAATGTAGAAATCATAGACAAAGACAATCCGTTTCTAAATTCAAATAAAGTGAGCAGATCTCCGGCGAGAAGATCAACTTCAGAAGAATACACCGCTAACTTGCAAACAAATACCATGGAACAACCATCGAGAGATTCAACCACAGCCTCGTCTAGTGAGCAACAAAGCAATGAAAATTACTCAAGCATTATAGTGCACCAAGAGACTGATTCTAGTAACAATCAACAAGAACAACCAGGTAACTCTTTTCTTTCTAATCATGCTTCTTCTTCTTCTTATTCTTATCAACCATCACAAATACACATCAGTAATCTACACGATAGCCAAGAAAATCAGGACCAAGGATGGGACACTGTTCAAGCACGCAAAAGAGCAAGAAAGGACAGCCCTGAAGCTGATAAACAACTAAGACAAACAATAATGAGCGATTACTGGCTCAAAGCACCCACACCAACGTCTAATAGATTTGCTAGCTTAGATGAAATACCTGATGAGACCAACCTAACCGAAACTTATGAAGTTAAAAATAGTATTCAGCCACCACCCATATTTGTTTCAGATGTAGGTGATATAAAACCTCTTAGAGAATTGTTAGAAACAATATCCCCACTGGGATACACCATCAAATGCCTTTATAACAACCAAGTAAAGATCCAGCCCACAACCTCTGAACATTACCGAAACATAGCCAAAGCACTAAATGAGAAAAAAACCCACTATTACACCTACCAGACAAAAGAAGAAAGAACATTCCGAGTTGTACTTCGTAATATGCATCAAACAGCAGATAAAGATGCTTTAAAAGATGAGTTAGCACAAATGGGACACGAAGTAACCAACATAGCTAATATATATAAGAATGGATCCAAAACGGCGCTTCCGCTTTTTTTGTATAGAACTAAAAGCTAAGCCAAATAATAAAGACATTTATGAAGTGAGAGCACTTCAGAATATGATTGTGTCATTCGAACCACCACATCCCAAGCGTCAGGTTCCCCAATGTACCAAATGTCAACGTTATGGCCACACACAAAAATTCTGTTATATGCCTCCAAGATGCGTAAAGTGTGCAAGTAATCATCATACTCTAGACTGCCCACGCAAGGAACGCAGCAATAACGTACAATGTGTACTCTGTATGGGAAACCATCCGGCCAACTATAAGGGCTGCAGCGTATACAAACAAATACAAAAAGAAAAGTTCCCCCAACTCAGACAGAAACAAGAGACCCATAGAACAGACATCAATACAATTAACAGCCAAACAGTAACCCCTGGTGTTTCTTACGCTCAAAAAACGTCAGGAAATAGTCAAACAGCTGAAATCACAAACCAACAAAGTAATGTTAGCTCAAACCATTTAACGACAATTGCCAACCTGGAAAACATGATGGCAAAATTAATGGAGAGAATGGATACTATGCTTAATCTCCTTACCACTATGATCTCCAAAATGCACTAATGCAAAACGCACTTAAAATAGCCGTCTGGAACTCAAATGGGCTAACGAATCATATCCAAGAAATAAAAATTTTTCTCGACGAGAAGAAAATTGATGTTATGCTCATATCAGAAGCCCATCTAACAGACAAAAATTATATAAAAATTCCAAAATACACTGTTCACTACACAAAACATCCAAATGACAAAGCACACGGTGGCACAGCTATCATTATCAAATCTAATATAAAACACCATGAGTTAAATAAGTTCAGTGAAAAGTACCTGCAGTCAACTAGCATTGTTATTGATGACTGGTTAGGCAACGTTACCTTATCTGCTGTCTACTGTCCTCCTGGCCAATCCATCAACGAAAATAACTTTAATACCTATTTTAGTTCACTTGGACACAAATTCATAGCAGGAGGAGACTTTAACTGTAAACATCATCACTGGGGCTCTAGAATAATCACAACAAGGGGTAGACAACTGTTGAAGTCGATAAGAGGAAACAATCTACAACACATATCTACAGGAGAACCAACTTATTGGCCTACAGATCCAAATAAAACACCAGATCTCTTAGACTTCTGTGTGATTAAAGGTATCTCTCTTAACTACTTAGCAATACAATCATGCTGGGACCTCTCGTCAGATCATTCTCCCATTCTAATTGACCTAGACTCCAAAGTCATACTCAGAAATAAGCCTCCAGTCCTAACCAATAACCAAACAAATTGGAACATATTCCGAAGTGCATTAACAGAACAAATATCAACGAATTTGCCACTTAAAACAGAAATACAAATTGAAAATGCAGTACAACAACTTACTACCTCCATACAAAAGGCGGGATGGAGGGCTACACCTGAACAAACATTATGGAAGGAAACCATAAATTGTTCTCTGAGTGCAAAAAACATGATTGAAGAAAAAAGAAAACTTAGGAGAAAATGGCAAAACACACATGCACCTATTGACAAAGAAAATCTAAACAGAATTACCAGAAGACTTAAAAATCTATTAAAAGAAGAAAAAAACAGGGTGATTCAAACTTACTTAGAAAATCTGACTCCATTCAAAGACACTAACTATTCGCTATGGAAGGCGACGAGAAAAGTAAAAGGACCAAAAGACGCCATACCTCCTTTAAAAAATGCCAAAGGTAAATGGGCAAGAACAGACACAGAGAAATCCGAGACATTCGCAGAACATCTTTCGTCAGTATTTAGTCCCTTTACTAGAGTAGTACCATTAGAACAAGAAGAACCATTTCATTCTTTTCTTGAGGCTCCATATCAAATGGAACCGCCAATCTCCAAGTTTAATATTAAAGAAGTAAAACAGATAATAAATAATGAGATACAACCTAATAAGGCACCAGGATTCGACCTCATAACGGGTAAGGTCCTTCAGGAACTAACCGATGATTGTTACAGAATAATCACTATGATCTTTAATGCTATGTTAAGTCTGCACTACTTCCCGTTGCAATGGAAAGTGGCACAGATTATACTAATTCAAAAACCTGGAAAAGATCCAAAAGATGTCAACTCATACCGACCGATAAGTCTGCTCCCAGTCATCTCTAAGGTGTTTGAAAAACTTCTGTTAAGAAAAATAAAACCAATATTAGAAGAGAAGAGTCTCATAACTGACCATCAATTCGGATTTCGTAATCAACATAGTACAATAGAACAAGTTCACAGACTGTACACAGCAATAAGAACTAGTCTCGAAAACAAGCAATACTGCACTGCAGCCTTTTTAGACGCCTCCCAAGCTTTTGACAAGGTGTGGCACACAGGACTTCTGTACAAATTAAAGAAAAACCTACCTTACACTTACTTCAAACTGCTTCAATCATACCTTACAGAAAGGAGATATCTGGTAAAATATAGTGAAGCCTATACAAAACTCTACCCCATCCTATCTGGTGTACCTCAGGGTAGTGTGCTCGGACCGATCCTATACCTAATATATACGGCTGACTTGCCAACAAGCAACGACCTAACACTTGCAACATTCGCAGATGATACTGCTTTCCTGGCCTCTCATGGTAATCCAATAATAGCATCAGAGAGACTGCAACTACATCTGAACAAAACAAATGAATGGCTTAAACTCTGGAGAATTAGAGTAAACCCCTCAAAATCCACACATATTACATTCACTCTAAGAAGAGGTACATGTCCAGAACTTAATCTCGATGGACATCCTTTACCTCAAAAGGATGACGTAAAATATCTAGGTATTCACCTTGACAAACGACTAACTTGGACCAAACATATATGGACGAAAAGACTTCAACTGGGAATTGTATACAGAAAACTTTACTGGATGTTGGGAAAAAACTCTCACCTATCGATCGATAACAAGCTGCTTATATACAAAACAATAATAAAACCCATTTGGACATATGGTTCGCAGCTCTGGGGATCAGCTAGCAAATCTAATATTATGAAAATACAAAGATTTCAATCCAAAACTCTAAGAACAATCGCTAATGCCCCTTGGTACATCCATAATGACGCAATACATAGAGATCTTCAGGTACTATCAGTCTCCGAAGAGTGCAAAAAATCTTCTGAACAATATCAAAATAGGTTGCGGGTACATCCAAACACCCTGGCACACAATCTTCTAAACAAGCAACAAGCAAAGAGATTGAAGCGATATGATCCCTTGGACCTACCTAACCGATCCTGACAGAGCCTACAGCAGAGGAAGCTACGCCATCCAACAGCGTCCAGCCATTGTGTTCTGTGCCAGTTTTACTTTTAGTTTTCGTGCTCGCGTATCAGTGTATGTGCGCATCTCACCGGTAAACAAGGTAATGTGTGTGTGTCGTGATGCTTTGGTCACTGGACCTTACATCTCTCTGCCATTGTAAAGACAAACAATTTTACTTATTGTTTTCATTGTAAAACAGATTGTAAAAAAACTTGGATGTTAATAAAAAAAAAAAAAATCTACTCTATGCATATTATGTATAAGTTTTTAGTTTGTGAAAACTGGCATTATAGATAGCTGTGCGTGAAGGATTTAAAGTGTGCGTGAAGTAACAATATATTTTTAATGAGATTTACTTTTTTGCACACTTTCAATGGGTTTTTTGGCACACTTTCATATGATCAAATATCCTTAACTTTCGCGTTGTGATGGTGATGACAATATGAGCAAAGACTTACAACAAAATTTTTGACAGTTTTGTGGTTTGAAAGTAGTTAGGATTTTTAAATGTCAAAGTTCTTAAAATTTTAGAATAGAAATGAATTCCAGTGACGAAGAGTTACAGTTTTTTCATTTGTTTATCGTAGATAAAATATTGTATGAAACTGTGCGTGAAATACTTTTTTCGAACTTACGCGATGTATAGCACTCGCTCCGTTGTCGCTAGTGCTCTAAAAATCGTGTGCGTTCGCAAAAAGCATACTTCACGAACTCTTTCATAAATAACTATTATCTACTCTATGTCATATTATGTATAAGCTTTTAGTTTGTGAAAACTGTCATTATAGATAGCAGTGCGTGAAGTGTTTAAAGTGTGCGTGAAGTAACAATGTATTTTAAATGGGACTTACTTTTTCGCACTGTTTTTGATACACTTTCATATAATCAAATATCCATAACTTTCGCGTTGTCATGGTGATGACATAATGAGCAATAAATTACGACAAAAGTTTTGACAGTTTTGTGGTTTGAAAGAAGTTAGAATTTTTAAATGTTAAAGTTCTAAAAATTGTTGAACAGAAATAAATTCCAGTGACGAAGAGTTACAGTTTTTTTATTAGTTCATTATAGATAAAATATTGTATGAAACTCGCTCCGTTGTCGCTCGTGCTCTAAACATCGCGTGCGTTCGCAAAAAGCATATTTCACGAACTGTTTCATAAATATCTAACTATTTTAGTACAATTCATTGTGGCTAATATCAACATAATATTTAACTTGGACATGTCATAAGAAAACAGTTTCAGATTCGGAGACCGGCCCTGGCAAGGTATGGTTAAGTTGTACTGATATTTTACTCCTAGTTTTTAATAAAAGCAAGTAGTTTTATTAAATAGTTTTTTAAAATTAAAGTGTTTATCTACTAGATACTACTACGTAGGTCATCTATACGTAATTATTATTTTATTATTATTATTGTGAAAAAAAAAACGTCAAATAAGAAATATACACCACCGTACAATCATTTTGTAAGGTTAGCTTGCATGCGGTTGGTCTGTCACTTACAAGAGTCGGAGTGAAGCTTTCGCCACCGCAGCTTATAATGACTTTACACAATGTAAACACACCTTCCGATCTAACCAGTCCAGTAAATCAACGTTCGGATATGAAAAACAGTTATGCATCAGCCGCTTCACATTCTTTTCCGAGTAAGACCCAAACAATTGTATTTAGTTGTATCGATAATGCTAAACTGCAGGATTATTTAATTCCGTTGGGCACAATCGTCAACCCAAAAAATATTATTTTTTCATCTAGATTATCTCATAATAGAACCTGCATATATTTGGCAAACAAAACCGTAGTAGATAATTTCATGACACATCATGGCTCTATAGAAGTACTCGGCGAAGTTATACCAGCACTAAGACTTGTCTCTCCAGCAGAAAGACTAGTCTTGTCTGGAGTCTGCCCGTCAATTCCTCATCAAGTATTAGTTGAAGAATTACAGAATATCGGTTTAAAGCTTATTTCCCCAATAGCATTTCTGAAAATTAGCTCGACTCTTCCCGAATATAGTCACATATTGAGCTTTCGGAGACAAGTTTCTGTAAGCCCTATAACATCATCAATTCCAGATTCTATTCTAATAAATTTCGCCCAAACACCTTACCGCATATTTTTGTCACAAGGTACACTCACCTGCTTTATTTGCAAAAATATAGGACATATATCATCCCCATGCAATAACAGTTCAGTAACGGAATCAACTCATATTTATTCAAGCAATGAAGTACCAAATCAAACAGCTCCAACAAGTATATTACACAAGGTACCAAACACTCAGCAGTCCTCAAGTTATCCATTATCAAATCCGAGCACATCACCTACACCTACAAATCTCCATGACCAAGAAATTACTAATACTCCTACTCGTAGCAACACTTTCAATCAACCTCATTCAGCGGCAATACCGTTTTCACAAACTTCGGAAGCAATATCCTCCAATCTAACAGCACCTCTTCCATTAGATACAACTGCAGAAAACTCTAATAAAACTGATACATCACCACAATTTTCTGAAACAACCACTTCAACCAATCTTACAAACAAAACTTCAAGCTCGAATTCTGTCACTACCAATGAGTCTGCTCCAGTATTTCCAAATATAATAAAGCCACAGCATCTACGTAAAAACTCTAATAGCACTTGCGAAAACGCAAGTTCTTCCATAAAACGCAGTATTAGTGAGATCGATACGCCTCCTTCAGACTCAGCAATTTCATCACAAAATCTGTTTGCAAAACCCAAATCCTCTAAACCAAAAAAACCGCGCTTATGTAAAGTCCCATCTACATGGGAAACTCTTGAAAATTTTATTGATAATCATACCCCAGCATTCGTTATAAATTACCACCAATTATCCTTACTGATTGATAATGTCCAAGGCTCCCCCGACACTATTAGCGTCGTTAAAGAATTTACAACTGATATGGCTGGTTTACTCCATCTTTTACAAAGCAGCTATCAATATGCAAATGATAGATCTACAAAAACCAAGTTTACAAAACTTCAAAAGAAACTATACATTCATTTAGGGAAAGAGAGTTCTGACTTAGAAAGTGACTCTTCTGTAGACAATTGCTCAGTAGCATCTAACGCCGAATCTGTTAACAACATTTAACTCGATACTTCAATGGAACATTGATGAATTTTTCCATCGTCTCCCTATGCTACAGCTTCTTTTATCTGAATATTCTCCAGATATTATTTGTCTACAGGAGACAAACTTAAAGACCAATCAGTTGTACAATTCAAAACATTTCACTTGTTTCCGCAAAGACCGTACAGATGCAAGTCGTGCAAGCGGTAGTGTAGCAATAGCAATGGTTTCTTCAGAAAACAATCTTCTTCTCCGTTTTAACCCAGCATGTAGCACATATTCAGCTGAACTCTACGCCATATACCGTGCTGTGAAACTTCTTAACGACCTTACACTCACAAAAGCCCTGATCATAACAGATTCCCTTAGCTCTCTAAACTCATTAAACACATTTTTCCGAACATCCTTTTAAAAAGTTGCTAAAATACCAGCTGTCCGAAGCTCATGAACATGGAAGAATCGTCCAATTTGTATGGGTTCCCTCACACGTCGGAATAACAGGAAATGAAGAAGCTGACAGGACTGCACGAGAGGCAATTTTAAGTGATTTTTGTATCAAGTGTGGCAAGTGTGTTTCCAGTGACTTAAAAGCTTATTTTAAAAATAAAGTTGTGTGTTTGTGGCGAAACGAGTGATCTTAAAATAATTCTAAGGTGAAAAAAATCTAAAATAATGTGTCTCAGTGGATTCCATCGTCGCGCAATAGACGAAAACAAATTGCGGTTGCGCGTTTACGTCTAGGACATACCAGGTTAACGCACTCTTACCTTTTCACAAAGAATAATCTACCTGTATGTGATCAGCGTAACGTCCGATTAACAAACGAACACTTTTTAATAAGTTGTAGTAAATATGACCAAGAAAGACAGCGCTACAATATTCCAAACGCTCTACCAGCGGGTCTAGGTCAAAACTGTTCCTATGACAATATAGTTAATTATCTAAGATCCATAAAAATTTTGTACAATCTGTAGTTGTTTACTTTTGTTATTTATATTTTGTTCCGTCGCTAATAACCTTTTGGTGGATGCGACTTCTTTTTCTAAAAAAAAAAGTTTCAGATTCTTTTTTTTTAAATCGATATCGTTGGATTTTTCCCGAAAAAATGCATCAACCCCTGTAAATCTACACTAGACAAAAATAAGAAGGTAGCAACAAAATGTTCATTAATCTTTGAATATATCAAGGCACGAGTCTTTTAGATATTCTGTTTAAGTCTTTTATAAAATATGTATATTTTATATAATACTATCCCTCGTGCAACATCTACTTTTTGCATCAATTAGGGGTTGATACATATTTTAGCGCTGTTCTAAAAGATTAAAGAATAATAATTGCAGTAAAATACACGTCAAAACTGTGGAAAGTTCCATCGTCGGAAAATTTCATGTGAAAACTGAATAAAAGACGACTCAGCTCGAATGCGCGACACGGAAACTAGCGATATTAAAAGAAGAAGTGGCTACTGTAAAAAAAACTGAAAACTTACAAATCATCTCGAACAGGCAATATTTTTACGGAGATGTTTGTCTCGATCTGAGATGCAGGCACGAATATTATTTATAAGTATTTACTTACGCGATTCTTCCTAGGTCAATTCGGTCAACATGATCCATCTATTTGCGGCATCTTGATCATGTACAACTTATCACTTCCTTGACTCAAGTTTGTCTTGAAATATGCTCATTCCTTATTCTATCTCTGAGAGAAATTTCTCTTTTGGTTCTTAATATGTACGTACATTTCTATAATTCCCAAAAATCTTGCCACCGACGCTTCAGCTCTTGTTTTCGCTGCATATGTTGGTATTGACCTTATAGAGGCATTATATATCCGGATTTTGCTCTCTACGCTCATATACTTGTCCCATTTGTTCCTCCATATGATCTCCTTCAGGTATCCCGATATTCTGGCTGCATTACAGGCTTGCTCTTTCACTTACTCTGCAGGATATCTATCATACAAAACATCCACAATATTTCGAGGTGCTTAAAATTCATGGCTTGTTCTATTATGTGCTCGCTAATCATTAGCTACATCTGATAGGGCTCTTGGCTATAACCATTAACTTGATCTTTACGAGAGATATTAACATATTTCTGGTGCGCAGTAATATTTAATCCATAAAAAGGCGTCGAAGGTCATGATTATTGCACCATTCGTGTAGCCAAATTCACTCAAAGCTTGGTTATCTATTTTGTAGCCAAAATTGGTTTCATTTACTCGTACCATTATCTTGTCGATGAACATGTTAAAGAGATTCGGACAGATATTAATCTGCCTGATTCCTTCCGATGCATTTATTTCTTTGGTCAGTCCATGTTCCGTTTTTGTTCTTGCTTTATTGCGACTATTAAGCACCGTGATTATTGCTATGATTTTTACTGACAGACGTTCCTTTGCTTCATGATCGGGTTTACGCATTTCAGTTGGACTCCGTCGAACGCTTTTCTAAGATCAACTGAGATCAATAATGAACTCTGTACTAGTTGCTGAATTATGAATAGCTATTGATCCTGGATCTTTGTTGTTCTTCTGATATTCCTACGGTGTTAGTCAACTTCTGTGATTCTAAGATTTTTTTATGTAGACTTAAGTAGTGTTATTTCTCTGTAATTATGTGCGTCAGTTTTTACTCCTTTTTTGTAATTATTGTTGTAATGCTCGCTGACCATTCCTCTGGTATCTTATTATTTTTTTCAAATATATTTTTCAATTTTGTCACGATTTCTGAGCTAAGGTTTATTAGTAATCTCGTTATTGATACCATTGATTTTCATTTTTTGAATTCTACTTGTACTTCGTCACTAGTTATATTCTTCATATATCGGTATCATTGTACATATTATTTAAAATTTCCCATCTCGGTTTTATGTAGGCTTAATAACGTCTTTTGTTTCTTCATTTTTTGTCTGCTTTCTCTAAGCACATTTAATACTTCCTTTTGAGATGTATACATGTCACGATCTAACTCTGCTGAGAATCTTTTCTTTATTTACTTCAGTCCATCCATATTTGCTTCATTATTCAGCACTCTTTGGCTTTGGGAAGGCTCATTATTAAGCAAAAGCTTATTGAAGAGTCAAGTAGTAAATGAAGTGAAAAAATAAAATGACATTCTTATAAAATAAAAAAAAAACTATTTATTTACAATACTGATATTTTAACAATATATCACAATCGTATTATAATTATTAATAGGGTAATATTCTAAATATTCTATCTCTATAACATTGCTTATTATGGTGTGTTTATATCATAATAGTCAAAAATTTTAACAAACATATTGAGACCAACATTTTTGTAAAGTTACCAAAATTTTACAAAAACTTTTATCCATTAGATATAAATAAAGTGTCATATTATGTCAAAACGGTGGAGATAAGTTGATTTGACTGGGAATTTATTAATCTCAAATAAGTTGTTGAATTGACAATATAATAGAATGTTACCCTAAATACTACTTTTGCTGTATTACATTAACCTAGAATTGTACCTCAAAACTACTGGTGTATTTTTTCAGTCATTAGTCATTAGAAAGGCACATAATGAAGGCCATAATCAAGTTTCATAAGATATAACGGTTTCTTCGATTTAGCCTGTCTAAATTTTTACGAAAAAGAAATGTGTGTAATATGCTCTTTGATATATTTTTATAATCCCAGAGAACGACAGTTCTCGCTAGTGGCTCACAACCCCTCTATATGCGACACTATACAGGGTTGCGAGAAAGTCTGGCCACACGTTATTTTCCCGGAAACCGCTAGAATGATTTTTATAAGTTTTGGTGGGTAAGGGTCTTTTAATGCGGCCGATATTATAGTGGTAATTACATTGTTGTCAAATCTTCCGTTTTTCTGAAAATCTAACGAACTTTCTTATTTCAAATGGAACACCCTATATATTTTTTAATTTTTGGAATCCTTAAGGGATACTGATTATTTTTCATATGACATTCCCTATACCTAAATGCCATAATTTCGAAGCCATACAATTCATACACGTTCTCTGAACCGCATATTGGAATATTTTCCTGTGGATTTTCCCTAATTATAGTAGTGCTTTGGCGGGCCGCGTAAAAAGTTGCAAAGGGCCCCATGCGGCGAGCCGCAGGTTGCCGATCTCTGCACTAAAGCATCAGCAGTTCATCCATATATACCGCCATCATTTTGTACTCTGCTCCAAGTATAGCGTGAAACCAAAGATTTAAGCTTGGAAGATTTAAGTCGTACTTTTACGGCTTCTAATAGTATTGGTCAATACCTTTCCAACGCGTGTCTAATTTTGAATCTCAGTTATACCATTTAAAAGCCACCCAGCTTAGAAATTTGACTCAATTTCTATTTGAAAACGGGAAAATAATTATAGGTGTGTGTGTATGTATGTAGAAAAGTTACACCGTTGTGAATTTGTTTTTCTGTTTTAAGATAGAGTAGGAACCGACTCAGAATCGGTGTAGTTTATTATATTTGATCACCCATAAGCCAACCTAACAAAACAAAACATTCCAGGACTGTACTATCAAAGTTCTATTAATGTTTGAATGTCCTGGACATTCAAGGAACATTCGGTGAACATCTGATTAAATTATTGGTGGAATGTTACCACAAGTCATTCTATGCATATTCTACCAATGTGCTATATTTTAAGAGAGGCCATTTACTATTCAATTTGCGTTCATTTTCAAATTTTCCGCGCGTGTATCTGTGTAGGGTCGCGTGGTCATCACATTTCATGATAACCTAAAAATTTCTGTAAAATGGAAATTGGTGGCTTTTTTTGCTGTTCTGTCTGTTAGTTTTGCTCTGCTCTGGCCGGATCTCTTTTGTTTAAACAATTATGTAAGTATTATAAAATCCTTCAATTTTCTTTATTCTTTATAAAACGAATTTTTTATGCATATTATTACCTGTAAATAGCACCTATTCCTTTTGATTTTTAATTTTAAAGAAGAGAAAAATTACCATTCATTTTAATTTTTTTTAGAATCAGCTGAAGGTGGTCTACAAAAAACCAGATATAACCAAAAGAAAGATATAAAAAGTGTGTTGGCTAGTTGGAAGAAACTCCACATTGTCGATGCATAATAAGTTTACTTTATAAATAAATATTAAGACCTGTATGGAACAAGTAATATAAAAATTATACAAAGATTTCAGAACAAAATACTGAGAAATATTGTAGATGCTCCTTGGTATGTGACAAACAGCGATCTCCATAAGGACCTAGAAATGAAACTTGGATATAATCATCAAGAAGATGACAGGAAGTTACGAGCAACAACTTCATAAGAACGAGAATATTGAGGAAATCCAGCTCCCCGATAGTACTGGGCAAACTAGAAGATTGAAGAGGACAAAGCCTTTTGAACTAGTTTGAGTGATAGGTGATAGTGATGTTAGAATAGTGCACGATCTGGTTAGATTAGATAAGCGACGCTATGGGGTAAGCTCTTCAATTTAAAGAACAGTAGTGATTTAGGTTAAATTAAAATTGCTCATTGGTCAGTATTGACCAGATCGTAATTGTAATGTACAATTCAATACAATGAATCATCATCGTAGTGATGATTATGGAAAAAAATATATGACAAAATTTTGTGCAATACAAATGTTTATATGTATCAAGGATATATTATTTGGTATGGCCACATATACATCTGGTATATCGTCGGTGATGTGACAATACCTCCTATCTGCTTTTTCATGAATTTTGTAGGAGACGAAAAACCATTTTTAGGGTCATCTCTTGTTGTCACATGTAAATTTTGACATGTTTTGTAGTAAATAGATAGTTGAATTTACTACAAAACAAGTCAAAAAATATTATATGAAAACAGGAGGTGACTGTAAAAAAAGTTTTTATTCTCTCTTACAAAACTCATGAAAAAACAAATCGGTGGTATTATATCACATCAGCGACTATATCCAGGAAATGTGTAAAAAATATACTGTGAATGTTCAAAGAATATTCGTAAACATTCATGGAAAGTTCCAATAAGACATTCAGGGAATGTTTAAAATGCTGACGGAGAGGATTTTCGTGGGACATTTAGGGGACGTTCTTGTGCTTTTGAGGACATTCCAGGAATGTTTTCAATGTCCTGTGTGTACATTCTAGGATCATACATTGAATGTTTGGTGTTATTAGGGCAGGTATCCGCTGTGAGCTCGTAGGTAGACGGGATATCTAAAAGTTCGTGAGCACCAGTAGTGACAAGTCAGTGCTGGAAATGTGACATAAATGTCAAAGTGATTAATTTAAAACATTGAAATTAAAAACATTAATAGGAAAATATATTAGTTGGTCAAAACTGTGGCATACATTTTTCCTTAAATATACTACTTACGTTTTAAATATTAAAATTTGGTTTTTTACGTTTAAATATAATTATTAATCTAAGTGCCATCTACACGATAATTGTCAAAGTATCAGAAGTAAGAAAGATGGAAACTAATATTCGCCAGTAAATACGTCAAAATAATACGCAAAATCTTAAAAAAACATAATCTAATTACTTCTTTATACTGTATATGGTCAATATTACACGATAAGGAATAAATAATAAATTTGAAACAATTATTTGCTATTATTCGTTATAATTTTCTCATTAAATTTCCGACAAAAGTTGAACTCGTAATCCGCTAGTTGTCGATACCAGCGAAGCTCCTAGCGGATAGGATTGGGCAGATAAAACAAGGGATATTGTTGTTTTTAGCAGATCATTATTTAATATATTTTGAGGTATAATTTGTCTTATATTGGTTCAATGGACAATCTACGAATTTTATAAATTAATACATACAAGATAGGTTTATATGTATTATAAGAAAATAATACCTGGTAACTACATATGATATAGGTAATTGCTAATTTGAGTATCTTAGAATTTGATAATATTGAAGATTTGAAGTATCATTTTTAAAGTGGTAGATAAAAATAACGCAGATAATAAAACTCTTGAAACCAGCTGACAAAAAACCTTTGATTAGGTTTTAATTTTTTTCAAATAAGAAGACTGGAATAGTATTCCTTTACAGAATAAGATTAAACGTATAGGTAACTGTGGTGAACATGGTTAGGAAAACCCATATTAGATCGAAAAAATACAAAAGAATGGTGGGGTGAACATATTAGAGTAGTGGTATAGTGGAGCAAAAATCAAAGATGGCAGCAAAAAATTACTCATGGTATAATAAATACAAACAGATCGACCAGAGCATATGCATCAGCAAAGCAAGCGATGCATGGAGAACAATAAAATCCGCAAGAACGCATAGAAAGAAAAAGCTCGTACCATCCTAACACCGCTAATACATAGATTCAAAATATTATTATCAAAATCTGTTGACTGAAGATAGTTCACATTTATTACTGAAGATATTGAGCACTCTTTCCAGTCAAAGATATCTTTTGTAGAAGAAAACTCAATAACACCAACTGAAGTAAAAAAGTTCTAATGACAATGAGAACTGACACACGAATGGAAAACAGCATTCGTATCAAACATATGTATATGAAATGGTGATGGATGAACGTCCTACGACTACAGTCGTTAAGTATATCAAACTCTATATGTATTTAAACTTTACTCTAAGAATATAAAAGAAAGAAAGAGAACCAAGTAACGGAAGAGAAGAAGCCAACAGGATTCCAGGAAGAAAAGTCTGTAGCATACTTCTTTTACCCCAAATATATATATTGGTATTTAAGCGACAACGCCCTTCGGGTAGGGACGTAGGGAGGAGTATCACTAAGCCGCAAGCCCGTATATCTTGTCCTACTGCTCCCCCATTTGCCGATCAGACAATCGCACATTCCAGTCTAAGTATCAGGTTCCTATGAATTTTAAACTGCTGGGTTAGCCTTTCTGCTTTTCGTGTACCGAGCGAGGAATTGATCTCGCATTCATCACAGCGAAGAAGTGATGTACTAGCCAACTCTCGTCCCGCTAATCTATCCAATCGACGTCCCAAATAGCTTTTAGAAAAAAGAATAGCCATAATCTTAGAAGTATGTATGTATATGATATTCGTAGATCTAAAAAAGCCTATGTTAACATACCCGGCACTAAAATGGGACCTCCAATGAAGGAGAATGGTTTAAGTAATATATTTATTCAAACAGCTAAGGACATTTATACGAATATACAACTTACAATTACTAAAAGGAATAAAACAAGGCTGTGCATCCTTATTTAAAATTGATTTAAATCCAGCACTAATAGTACATTCTTTCACGGTTTTTGCTGTAAATTTTAAAGAACCCCTTGGATTGACATGGAATTTGGCATACGCATGGCTAACATGTCAAAGAAAAAAAGAGATATTGTATCGATGTGTGCTTTTCCCCTGGGGGTGACTTTCACCCCCTCTTGGGGGTGAAAAAATATATGTTCACAATAAGACCGGAAATGAATAAACTACTAATTTTAAGTAAATTTTGTCCTATAGAGCTTTTTTGCCAATTCAACACTTTTCGAGTTATTTGCGTGTGAATATGTTCATTTTTTAACAAAATAACCACGTTTTTAGATGGTTTTTCGCAAATAACTCAAAAAGTAAGCATTATGTCGAAAAAATATTCTTGGCAAAAATATAGCCTGTAAAAAAGTAAAAAAAAAAAATGGTGTACGATTGAGGTCTCTGGACCTCGTAGAACCAGAGTTCAAATTTCAAATGGAACACTTCAACGTGAAATATCCAAAAAATGAAGCACTTTTTGGGGAAAACCCATTATAACTTTTTTAAAGTTTTTAAAATATGCTTTATTTCTGTTTTTATATCAAGTTTCTAGCAACAAATGCAAGCAAGTTACGCTCAAAATAAAGTTGACCCCTTTTGTTTTGGCAAAAAAAATCAGGAAGATCACCCCCTAATTAACAACTTTAATGAAATTAATCGTTACCGCTTCACAAATTATTTTACTTATTATGTTGTGTTTATATGATCTGTAGGTTTCATCCGTTTAAAGTGCTTATTTAGAAAAAAATTGGTTTTAAAGTAAAATTTTTTAAATTTTTAATTGGTTTTTTCAAAATAACTAAAAAATTATTAGAGATACTGAAAATCTCAAAAAACAAAAAATGTCAGCATTGCTTTTCTGAATATCTTCTATTTTTTGTTTTTATGTAAGACAAAAATTGATTAAGATTTAGTGTTTCTAAATTTGCATACACTCGTGATCAGTGACTTGTTCAAGCCCTTTTAACTACAGCCCTTTCAAAAATAAGCACTTTAAACCGATGAAACTTACAGATCATATAAACAATACATACACGAGTAGATAAACTTGTGAAGTGGTAACGATTAAGTTCATTTGACATACTAATTAGGAGGTGATTTTCACGATTTTTGTACCAAAAAAGGGATTAACTTTATTTTGAGCATAACTTGTTTAATTTTGATGCTAGAAATTTTATTTACAAAACAAAAATAAGTTTTTTAAACAGTTTAAATAAGTTGTAATACGTTTTTTCCAAAAAATGATTTATTTTTTTGGTTATTTCACGTTAAAGTATTCCATTTGGAATTTGACGAATATGAACCTCTTTTTTCATTAGCTATAACTCTGCTTCTACTAGGTATAGATACCTAATATACACATCATTTTTTAAAATTTTTTACAGGCTATATTTTTGCTAAGAATGTTGTTTTCGACAAAGTACCTACTTTTCGAGTTTGCGAAAAACCGTCTAAAGGCGTAGTTATTTTGTTGAAAAATGAACATATTCACTCGCAAATAACTCGAAAAGTATTGGACTGAATACTGAATGAAAAAACGCTATAGAACAAAAGTTACTTAAAATTAGTCAATTTATCCATTTCCGGACTTACTTTGTACGTATAGTTTTTCACCCCCGAGAAGGGGTGAAAGTCACCCCCAAGACCAAAGCACACCTCGGCACAATATCACTTTTTTTCTTTGACTTGTTTGAAGCGGTCCTTTAAATTTAGAGGTTTTGCAATATTTTACCGTTAAAGAACGTACTATGAAACGATGGAGACACATTATACATATAATATTATGTTATCACATGGGTAAATCTACTGATGACGATAAACTTGTCACTTTGCTGACCACCAGATCAGACCTATTAGTTAAGTATGAGGATGAGATCGAAACACTAGCTACTCGCATGATTTTTACCTTTAGGTTGATAAATGAATAAAAGACAACAATGCAAAATTGAAAGTTATTCTAGGTAGCAGTTGACTGTAGGCAGTCGTTTGAAACTCGTGGGGTGGGTGTTTAGAATTGAAAAATTGAATAGTATCTGCATACAGTTTAAATGAATAATAGTATATTATGCAACGAGCATTTAATGATGGTCATTATGAAGCGAGTATGAGGGTTACGAAACGAGCCGTATGCGGCGAGTTTCGTATAGAGTACAAGCTTCATAATGATAATTAAATGCAAGTTGTATACACTATTTTTTCTATGATCATTCACAACAAAAAATATATTCAAATTTATTAATTTTGTAACACAAGTAAATTCAGTAGTTTGTCAGTTTGACGGTTTGTTTACATATTGAGAACTGTCAAAGCGTATGTATTTGACTTGCCATTGGTCACTGCGCGTGTACCATCTTTATCGCGAATGCCATATCGCGATTCTATTGGTTAAAAATTTGTATCTTAATGAAAATCTGTATCATAATGAAGTTCATTATGATACAGGTAGTGACATCATAATTGATATATTATAGTATAACACGTGGTGACAGATATGAACTCCTAAAATTAATTATGCAGTGAAAGATTCAAGGAAGGCGCAGCATAGGTAGGAGAAAAATGTCTGCCTGAGAAACCTCAGATAATGGATTGGATGCAGCTCAACTGAACTCTTTCGGGCTGTAGTGTCGAAAGTGAGAATAGCAATGATGATTGTCAACCTTCGTCGCGGAGATGGCACGTAAAGAAGAAGTATGAGAATAGAAAATAGTATATTATGCAACGAGCATTTAATGATGGTCATTATGAAGCCAGTATGAGGGATAAGAAACGAGCCGCATGCGGCGAGTTTCTTATAGAGTACGAGCTTCATAATGATAATCAAATGCAAGTTGTATACACTATTTTTTCTATGATCATTCACAACAAAAAATATATTCAAATTTATTAATTTTGTAACGCAAACAAATTAAGTAGTTTGTCAGTTTGACAGTTTGTTTACATATTGAGAACTGTCAAAGCCTATGTATTTGACTTGCCATTGGTCATTGCGCGTGTACCATCTTTATCGCGAATGCCATATCGCGATTCTATTGGTTAAAAATTTGTATCTTAATGAAAATCTGTATTATAATGAAGTTCATTATGATACGGGTAGTGACATCATAATTGATATATTATAGTATGAGAATAGAAAAACATAGTTATAATCCAATTATATCAAAGAGCATATACCGGCAAAAACTCGGTCTTATACGTTAACACAGTATTTAACAAGTATTTGTTTTACGGCTTTCTTATCCTTAATACTTCATATTGGTAGTTTTAAAATCATTAAACTGATAATATACAAAATGAGTATGACAGTTTTGCTAATTGCACCACTATAGCCCGTTTTGGGAATCACTAACACATGTGAACAGATAACAACAGTCTCTTGATCTCTATATATCTAACAGGACCCATAGATTACAAAAGTGTTGTTCTTCAGTCTTTACTATCTTTCTCAGTTTCAGTTTGCTTACTCTTTAGTACTTGTGCTCGCACTGGACTCGAATGGCTACTGGAAGCTTTTCGTACAGAAAACCTTCTTAATTCTGATGTTTCCTGCAAGGTTAGGGAATTCCTTGCAGAAACACAAGGGCTATATGGTGGAGGAGAGCTCAGTATATTTTCAGATACTGGAGTCATTGAAAACCTTCTTGGCTTTGGACGATTTCTGGTTTGTGGTATTAAAGATGCCCTCCTTATTGAAAATGAAGGTACTAATGGATTACTGGGTGAATACCTTGGTGGGGTCAAACTAGCTAATCCTATTTTTCTTCTTGGTGGTTCTTTGTACTTACTTTCTGTTACTGCAGAAAGCGCTCTGATAAATTCGGCTATCGACGTTTCTTCTAAAACATTTTGGTCTGGCATGTTCTGCCTTTGGGAGTCACTATTAGAAGGAATGATGCTAGGATGACGTATTCTATTAAAAGATTCATCTAAATTTTGTTTTTCAATATCGTTTTCTCTAGAATTAGATTTTCTAAATCGATTAACCACTGTTTTCTGAACCCGCTGAAGAAAGGAATTCTTAGAGTCTGGGCCTGGAGCTGGAGCAACTGACATAGCTCTCTTCTTTTGATTAAATGCTTTAAGAGCTGTAGAAGCATCGTTACCATACCATGTATTGACAGATTGCTCTGTTAAATATTTTGGTGGAGGCTTGACGTCGCTTATTGCTCTTCTTCTTTGATTAGGCAACATGGGTGGTGGTGGATCATATCTTGCATTATTTAGGTTCTCGTCTTCAGAATAACCGGAAATTATACCGTCTCTAGCAGATGCCAAGCTTAACGCATCAACGACTTTAAGAAGAAGATCTTTCTGTTTCATAAGAGCATCAGAAGGCCTGAAGGTTAGTTCTTTATCGATCTTGTCTAGTTCTGATTCGGATTGTACTCTCTCCAAAACGTTGTACTTGTAACATTCTGACATTGCTCTTTTTCTAGCCGTGGTAGGAGAATTTTTGTTTATCCAAATGGTGAAATCTGGACAACTTTGACTTCTTTCCAAATATTGTGGGGTGTATTCGAATTCACCCTTATAAACTGGTTTAACTCGCATAAACAAAAGCTCGTGGAGCATGCTTCTAAATTCATTTCGTATCTTCGTGGGGGTGCTTTTAACCGTATGTGCTAATATTCTTTCTAGTTTCTGAATATGCCGGCTCTGCATACCTTTGGTAATAAATCCTATGATCATAATAACATATCCTAAGCCTCCTATTACCCACACTAGTAGGAAGATGTGGTAACACACAAAGACCCCTTTGCTGAACTGATGAACATTTTCAGTTCCTGAAAAAAAAAACACAAAATATTAGGGATGACTTCAGGCAATCTATTATTAAAGTAAAACATAAATAAAAAAGCAAAGTAAAATATAAAGTAACCATAAATAATTGAATCAATAATAATCAAATATAATCCTCATAACAAGATTTTGCATTTAAGAACACAGGATTAGTAAAATATGTAGGTAGGTACTTATAAATAAACTCGAAATGGAAATTTTTGTTGTTTTTGGAGTTTAGCCTATGTACCGGGTGTCCCAATAAGAATGGCTCTCGGCCATATCTGAGGAACCGTTTATAGTACAGCTTTGGGAAAAAAAAAATTATAACAAAAGTTACCTCCAGAAAAGCCTGGAAATTATTTTCATAATTGTAAGTCCACCGCTAGAGGGCGTAATTGAATATCAAAAATTAAAAAATCGAACTTTTACCTAATTTGTCTAATGAAAGGGCACTGGAAATCCGATTATCGTATTCTTCATAAAATTCTGCGCATATTTCATTTCACAAGTTTGTCTACCTGTGCAAATAAGAGGTGGGGGTAAGTGGGAACCTTGTTATGAAAAAATCGCTGTAAGTCCGGTTCTGCTTAATCGATTTTTGCAAACTTGGTCTTGTTGAAAACAGCTCTTTTTTGTCAATGTAATAGTTATAATTTGGAAACAGCATATTACGTAATATGCCGGGTAGTAGGCACTATTTTTTTTAGAAATCTTGTTTTCTTTGGAAAATATTAAATGCAAGTATGTATTTTTTCCCTGTTTTACAAAATTAGACCAAATTAGCAACAGAATACCGAAAACCGCATGTCGATACCTTTTTTCTATCTCGAGATATCTTAAGAAACGTGTAAATTTTAAACATAAGTGTTGCTGTCATATACCTAAGTGGAAATATTATAGAAGCAAGTAGTGCGCTATGGAAAAAACCAATGAAAGATTTTCCAGATGTCACCGTATATAATAAATCAAAACAAAATATGAAAAACTCTACTACTGGGGTGACGTCTTTGGGGATATTTCATTGCATATATTCTAGCCGCAACAGTTGCATTTCTCATGCATTCAAAGAATGTGGCTATCATGTCAAATGATTCTTCGTTTGCAAGAATCATCTTGAATTTCACTCTGCATAAATTTTATATAAAATTTAATCGAAACAAACCGCAACAAACCATCAATGAACAAATTTTGATGTTTTACTGATTTGACACATAATTTGACACATGATGACTTTTTGAAGTTAATACTTCTAATAGTTCTATTTTTTTCCATAGCACACTACTTGTTTCCACTTTGACTTCCTTAACTTAGTTTACCGGTGACAATAATAGTTATGTATTTATCTTAGTTGGAAATAGGATAATTGATATTAAAATATAATGAAATAAAAATTAAAAATTTGTGTAGAAAATCTGACGTTTTTACATTTTCTACGATTCATCGAGAGAAAAGCAAATGCCCGGAGGCAACAATTCGTAAAAATTTACATATTAACGCTAATTTTTTGGTATTATTTTAAGTATTAAAATTAGTGTAATATTGAAATAAATAAAATTAAACTGATTAAAATTATTTATTTCGTTAAAATCATAATAATAGAAGTATAACTTCTTACGCGCCTACAAGGTACACACTTTTTTTTTTTATTATATTTTATAGTGTAATTTGTCTTTTTGTTGTTTTGATTCATAATATACGGTGACATCTGGACAGTGTTCCTTTGTTTTTTTCCATAGCACACTACTTGCTTCTATATATTCCCACTTATACGACAGCAACAGTTATGTTTAAAATTTACACGTTTCTTAAGATATCTCGAGACATAAAAAAGGTATCGACATGCGGTTTTCGGTATTCTATTGCTAATTTGGTCTAATTTTGTAATACAGGAAAAAAATACATACTTGTATTTAATATTTTCCAAAGAAAACTAGATTTCTAAAAAAAATAAATAGTGCCTTCTAGCCGGCATATTACGTAATAGACTGTTTCCAAATTATAACTATTACATTGACGAAAAAGAGCTGTTCTCAACAAGACCAAGTTTGTAAAAATCAATTAAACAGAACCGGACTTGCAGCGATTTTTTCATAACAAGGTTGCCACTCACCCCCACCTCTTATTTGCACAGGTAGACTTAAACTTGTGAAACAAAATATGTACATAATTGTATGAAGAATACGATGATTGGATTTCCAGTGCCCTTTTATCAGGCAAATTTTGTAAAATTTCGATTTTTTAATTTTTGATATTCAATTACGCCCTCTAGCGTTGGACTTACAATTATGAAAATAATTTCCAGGCTTTTCTCGAGGCAACTTTTGTTATAAATTTTTTTTTTCCCAAAGCTGAAGTATAAACGGTTCCTGAGATATGGCCGAGAGCCATTCTTATTGGGACACCCGGTACCTACAAACACCGGCTAACCAAAAATGGTGGTAACTTTTATTAAGAGGTAAATTTTTTCAGATGCTTCTTCTATTAGTGTTGAATACAATAAGAATATCGTATGGCATTTTTGCCGGGAGATCTTTTCCGATTGTTCCGGTGCCATTTACATCTTTAAACCTGTTTCAAGTAACTATAGTCCAGGGTAATAAGGTTTTTTCCATGACACTTGAACAGCCAGGGTACTGAAACATTTTTTCGACAGGTAATACCTATAAGAGCAAATTGGAACTATTTCCTGCGTAGGATCTGGCGGCCATTTTTATTTATAAACAATTAAGTGTCAAAAAATGGCATTTTTCCTTTTTTTTTTTCAAATCAATGGAGAACAGGGAAACTTATGGTTTTTTAGTACAAATATCTTCGATATTATGGAAAAATCTTTAAAATGACGTATTACAAAGTTTGATATATACCCTATTCCACGGACATACGCCTGTTTTGGATTACTTCGACAACGAATATTTTACTGTGCAAAATAAGAAGAACGAAAGTAAATTGCAAATTACATTGTTGTTTATTGGAATAATTATTAGCGCCATTTACTTTCGTACTTCTTATGTTGCACAGTAAAATATTCGTTGTCGAAGTAATCCAAAACAGGCGTATGTTTGTGGAATGGCCCATACTCATTTATTTTTAATATAATTGCGAAAAAATGTCGGAATTGCAAAAAATTTATTTTCGCAATAACTGTTGTAAAAATTAATGTACCGTTTTGAAATTTTTGGCAAATAAGGTCTCTTTGGTGCTTAATATGCGATAAAAATTTCAAAGCGATTCATTCAATTGTTCAAATCTTATTCAAATCGTTTTTCCCAGACAGCATTTTTTTTTGCAAATAACATAAGTCAGAAGAAAATGACGTTAGAACCATTCCACAGGTGTCAAATGAAAGAGCATGAGCTATATTTTCAACAAAATTTAAAAAAGTAAATAAAAGAATGCATTTATTAGTAATAAATAATTATGCAAAGTATCGTAAATCTTTCCTTATAAACTTTTTATTTTGTTATATAAGAAATTATACATATTTATTACAATTTTTTATCAATTATGATATAGATAACATTACTTGGTTGTTGTGCACTTAAAACAGGGTAAAAAAGTTAATTTTTTTGGAAAAAGTTATTCAAAAAGTTTATAAAGAAAAATTAACGATACTTTGCAAAATTATTTATTACTAATAAATGCATTTTTATTCACTTTTTTAAACCATGTTGAAAATATATCTCATGCTCTTTCATTTGACACCTGTGGAATGGTTCTAAGGTCATTTTTTCTGACTTATGTTATTGCAAAAAATGCTCTCTGGGAAAAACAATTTAAATAAAATTAAAACAATTGAATGAATCGCTTTGAAATGTTTATCACATATTAAGCACCAAAGAACCCTCATTTGACAAAAATTTCAAAGCTGTACACTAATTTTTATAACATTTATTGAGAAAATATTTTTTTTTGCAATTCCGACCTTTTTTCGCAATTATATTAACAAGAAATGAGTATATCAAACTTTGTAATACGTCATTTTAAAGCTTTTTCCATAATCTCGAAGATTTTTTTTTTTTTTTTTTTTTTTTATTTTGGCTTAGACTTACCGTCATACTGCCAGACACATAAGGAAATCTCGAAGATATTTGTACTAAAAAAAAAAAAAAAAAAAAAAAAAAAAAAAATCATAAGTTTCACTGTTTTCCGTTGAATTGAAAAAAAAAAAGGAAAATGACATTTTTTGACAGTTAATTGTTTATAAATAAAAATGGCCGCCAGATCCTACTCAGGAAATAGTTATAATTTGTTCCTATATATATTACTTGTCGAAAAAACGCTTCAGTACCCTGGCTGCTGAAGTGTCACGAACAGGGTATATTTTTGTCTTATTACCGTGGCCTACTAGTGTCGACGTATACTAGCCCAGGGCAAGCAAAATGCCAGCCAGTATGAGTGTTGAAATTTTACATTTATACAAAAATTGTGGTTTTTTCTTTGTGCGTTACCTCATAGAGTACTTACTCAATAAAGTAATTGGGTTATACGTTTTTTGAAAATTCGCAAAATGACAAGAAATACTTTTTATCACTATTTGTCCTATCTATTTTATCACTATTTATCACTATTTACTGCATCAGTTTTTAAGATGGTTATATTCTTTCTCATTCAAACTTGCCGTATTTACTGCATTTAAGATAGAATCTGGTAACTTCTCATCATAACAGATAGCATTAAAAGCTTCTCAGTTTTTTCATTATTACCCCAGGTAGTCCTGTCGCCAGGGGGGGTACAACGGCCTCCTTAATTCAGATGGACTTACCCAAGTTTTTTTATATATTTTGACCCGTAGAATACGAATTTTTTGGGTAACAGTTGATCCGGATGTCGATAAGATTGTTATAGACAAAGAACTTGAGGAATTACATAACAGTGATTTCTCGCAAAACAAAACATCTTTTTGTATTTTTTGGGTCATTCTAGGCAAAAAATGCTCTGACAAGTTTTTTCGTAGGATGCATAGTTTTCGAGATAACCGCGGTTGAACTTTCAAAAAATCGAAAAATTTCAATTTTTGAACCCGAATAACTTTTGATTAAAAAATAAAGTAGCGATTCTGCTTACCGCATTTGAAAGTTTAAGTCAAATTATATCGGTTTTGATTATTTGCATTGCTAAAAATTTATTATTTTATTGGTAAACAAAGCTATAAACACCTAGTGCGTGAGTGATGTTTTCAATTATTTCTCATTTAAAATCGAACGAGTAGGTAGAGTAGCTACAAGTGCAAGCGAGGCAATTTCTACGTAGCATGCGTTAAAACGCATGTATTAGGCACGGGAAACACTATGTGTTTATAGCTTTATTTAGCAATAAAAAAATTAATTTTTAGCAATGCAAATAATCAAAACCGATATAATTTGACTTAAACTTTCAAATGCGGTAAGCAGAATTGCTACTTTATTTTTTAATCAAAAGTTATTCGGGTTCAAAAATTGCAATTTTTCGATTTTTTGAAAGTTCAACCGCGGTTATCTCGAAAACTATGCATTCTACAAAAAAACTTGTAGGAATATTTTTTGCTTAAAATGACTCAAAAAATACAAAACGATGTTTTGTTTTGCGAGAAATCGCTGTTATGTAATTCCTCAAGTTCTTTGTCTATAACAATCTTATCGACATCCGGATCAACTGTTACCCAAAAAATTCGTATTCTACGGGTCAAAATATATAAAAAAACTTGGGTAAGTCCATCTGAATTAAGGAGGCCGTTGTACCCCCCTGGCGACAGGACTATAGGTGAAAAATAGGTCGATTTCAGGATATAATTCAGGAATTTTTGAAACCTGTCAGGTGTTGTAAAGGAGGATGCCAGGAATAACTTCTACTAAAATGTAACCAAAAATATTGTGCGCTTTTCTTATATTGCGATTTTCATTTGTTAAATTTGCAATTTTTAAAGATTTTTAATTTTGCAGCTTAGGATATTGATTTTAGAAAAAAACCTTTTTGTAGAAAACTATAGTAAATTAAAAAATCTACAATTTGAGCTATGGTAAGTTTAATTTTGTTTATTGGTTATTGCAAAACAGCCTGCGAAAATTCCAAAATGGCCGTTTTTTACAATTGCAATATTTATTGTACAAATCATTTTTTATATTTTTTAAAGCTTTAAAATGAAGATCTTTCAATTCCAAACATAAAAAAAGTTGTAAAGCCAGATTAACGAATTTGTTGCTTAGATATTATAAATTGTTTATCCCAAGGGGTCAAATATCGAAGGCTATAACTTTTTGAAAAAAAAATCGTAGAGAGTTGGTGAAACATCCAATCTCCTTCTAAAGAGTTATATTTTCATATTCTGATGTAAATAAATGCGTAAAACATTTTTAAACCTCTAATTTTTGGGTTTGAAAATAAGGGGCAAATTAGTTTTAAACATTTAGAGCTGAAGCGGCCCTGTACATCCTATGAGTTTTTAACTTACAGACTATTGTTGCTGAGGACGAAACCAAGATTTATAAAAAATAAAAAAATTCTACGACTAACTGAAGCCGAGATAATTTTTGGGTTTGAAAATAAGGGGGCAAATTTCGTTAAAAACATTAAGAGCTGAAGCGGCCCTGACCATCCTATGAGCTTCTAACTTACAGATTAAAGTTGCCGAAGACGAAACGAAGATTTATAAAAAAATAAAAATTTTCTACAACAAACTGAAGCCGAGATAATTGTTTTTGGTTTTCTTAAATCGTAGTGCCTTTTATTATAACCATTAAGAAATTATTTTACAGTCATTGACTAAAGAAAGACTTATGTTATCTTAAAATAAAAATTATTATAAAATATAAGTACATTTAATTATTAAAAATTATTTTTAAAATCGGTGCTTTTGCGAGCGGCCGAATTTTGCAAATCGCTTCAAATCCGCGCGCTCGGAAAATTTTTTACGTAACTTATATTAAATTTTGACAGAAAACAATTTAATAATATTACCATTATAATATAGAGTCTGTTTACCACTGTATTTGTTTTTCTTGTTAAACTTTTATATGTGAAATCTCATTTCTGAACAAATAATATTACAAAATATGTGAAATATATAACTATATTTTTAATTTTCTCATTGTTATATAAATATAATAATAATAATGTTACTTCTTATTATACAATATAAAACTTTTTCTTCTTGGCGAACATCCAAAACGGATAGTAACTACAAGAAGAAAAAGTTTTATATTGTATAATAAGAAGTAACATTATTATTATTATATTTATATAACAATGAGAAAATTAAAAATATAGTTATATATTTCACATATTTTGTAATATTATTTGTTCAGAAATGAGATTTCACATATAAAAGTTTATTAAGAAAAACAAATACAGTGGTAAACAGACTGTATATTATAATGGTTATATTATTAAAGTCTTTCTTTAGTCAATGCCTGTAAAATAATTTCTTAATTGTTATAAATAAAGGCACTACGATTTAAGAAAAAAAAAACAATTATCTCGGCTTCAGTTGGTTGTACAGAATTTTTATTTTTTTATAAATCTTCGTTTCGTCTTCAGCAACTTTAATCTGTAAGTTAGAAACTCATGGGATGTACAGGGCGGCTTCAGCTCTAAATGTTTATAACGAAATTTGCCCCCTTATTTTCAAACCTAAAAATGATCTCGGCTTCAGTTGGTCGTAGAATTTTTTTATTTTCTTATAAATCTTCGTTTTGTCTTCAGCATCAATAATCTGTAAGTTAAAAACTCATAGGATGTACAGGGCTGCTTCAGCTCTAAATGTTTATAACGAAATTTGCTCCCTTATTTTCAAACCCAAAAATTAGAGGTTTAAAAATGTTTTACGCATTTATTTACATCAGAATATAAAAATATAACTGTTTAGAAGGAGACTGGATGTTTCACCAACTCTCTACGATTTTTTTTTTCAAAAGTTATAGCCTTCGACATTTGACCTTTTGGGATAAACAATTTATAATATCTAAGCAACAAATTCGTTAATCGGCTTTACAATGTTTTTTATGTTTGGAATTGAAAGATCTTCATTTTAAAGGTTTAAAAAATATAAAGCAATGATTTGTACAATAAATAATGCAATTGTAAAAAACGGCCGTCTTGGACTTTCGCAGGCTGTTTTGCAGTAACCAATAAACGAAATTAAACTTACCATAGCTCAAATTGTAGGTTTTTTAATTTACTACAACTCTCTATTAAAAAGTTTTTCTCTAGAATTAATATCCTAAGCTGCAAAATTAAAAATCTTTAAAAATTGCAAATTTAACAAATGTAAATCGCATTATATAAAAAAAGCGCACAATATTTTTGGTTACATTTTAGTAGAAGTTATTCCTGCATCGTCCTTTACAACACCTGATAGGTTTCAAAAATTCCTGAATTATATCACGTTTTTTCACCCACAGCCTGGGGTATATTTACTATTTTCGTTAGGAATAAGCTACAATTTTATTTCATTCAAAAAAATTTAGTTCGTAATATTGATTAACAGTGATTATTGAATAATATTTCGTTGTAACAACAATTTAATCTTTTGTTTCAACGAACTTTCAGACATTGGCGAATATATTTGGTTATTGTCACAATGATTGAATAATAATTGTGAAAATAACTAGAGTACATTAATCAATAACACTCGATTTATTCAGCCAAAAACTTAGTTTCATATATTTAATAAATAATGCTAATTCTGGCAGCAACTCACTTTCTTGATTTCGTAGATGACAAGCAATTACCTTGGTTTATCGTGACAATGTACAGATTTCATTAAAACAATGTACAAATGTTGTTAATATAGGGTAATATATGATTATTGTATAGATGTAAACTGATTTTTGTGACAACGAATGCATTATTCAATCTACTTCTGCGTTTAATAACCACAATCAATGCGTTCATGGTGACAATAAACGTAGTTGTTGAGACCATAAATGTTTTGCTTGACCATTTGAAATATAACGGCTTTTCCTTATCGTGATACAAATAGCTTCTCTGTGTTACCATTGTTTAAAAAAGAATTCTTTGTTAAACGATGCTGTTACCTCTGCCGAAGTTCCGAATCATAATTTCATTTCGTTTCCAAGTGTAGTCCGTAGTAGAAGGAAGTTTTCGTGTGTCTATTATCGTGAAATTTCGGTCGAATTCTTTTTAAATGTATTCATTTTTTTCGAATCCAGAGAAAACTAATTAGTATTTTTGAAAATTTAAATGCAGAATAAAATATTACAGTACTATCGAGGGTCTGAAGTCCCTGAGAGCTTCTAAAATGATTACTTTAATAAGTCACAGGGGTGAAAAAAAGAAAATTTAGTATGATTTTTAATTTCAAATATACCATTCAAAAGAAACTTTTTGTTTATTTGTAGGGACTTTGAGCCCTCGGTAATAATGTAATCTTTTATTGTGCGTTTAAATTTTTCAAAAATACTTATTAGTTTTCTCAGGATTCCAAAAAATAATTAATACGTTTAAAAAGAATTCGATCGAAATTTTGCACCTGCGCTCTCAAAAAGGAATAAAGTGTTATACATTTTTGGAATTACTATTTCAAACGCTTTTAAATGAACTGTCACATGATGTACTTTTCCATTTAAAAAAATGAAAGTTATGCCTGCCACCTGAAGAGGGATCGTGTAAAGTTCGAACCATTGATGTTCCAATATACTTTGATTATTTTAAAAATCGACCTGTCCGAGCGTTTTGCTTATGTGGGGAGGGGTTAAGGGGGGTGTAACACTTATTTCAGCGCACTGTATAAGTGAAATCATATGAGAAATCACACAGTGTAAATTCCATTAGGTTTAGGACAAAAAAGGGAGATTTAAAAAATTATTATTAATCAATATCATACATTGGGCTAATGCATTCAGTAATTATTAATATAAATTACGTTTATAGTAGGCATGAACGAAACTGATTGTAAGAATGAATAGAATTGCTTGTAAGAATAACCGCATTTATTGTGGGAATGAACGGAATTATTTGTAAGAATAAACGGAAATAATTGTAGAAATAAACGAAATACGTTAGGGGAAATAACACTGTTATTGACACAACGAGTAGTCTTCGTCGGTCAAATAACGACGTTGTTGTTTCAATGAATAGTGTTCGTTGACTCAGTGAACAGAGTTCGTAATATCAATAAAGTGATATTATGGTATACATAATGAATGTTCATCCATTCAATAAACGTAACACATTGGCTCAACTAACGAAAATAATGAATTAATGAACATCGCTTTGTTGTTCCAATAAAACCAAGAATTGGACAAATTTTAAGTATTGCGTTTGTTGTCTGAATTAACATTTTTATTGATATTACGTACCTTTTTCGTTGAGTATTTAAAATTAAGCTGGCTCGATCAGCGCATCCTCTTCGGTTTTATTCTTTCTACATTTGCTCTACAAGTCTTCTCCACTTCTCTCTATTTCTCGCTCTTTGTTTGACCTCCCAGGCCAATCTCAGGCCAATTCTTTCAATATCTCTTGTTAGAGTTGCTCTCCAGCTATTGTATGGTCTTCCTGTTCTTCATTTTTTCCGTCTGGTTGGTATTCGAATCCATTTTTCTACGTTTGATATTTTATCCGGCCAGTTTATTTTTAGGGTTTTCTCAACGATTTATTTATAAGGGTTTCTAAATTTTTCGAAATTTTTTCTTCCTGACTCCAAAATTCTGCGCCATACAATAATATACTTTTAATACAGCTTTGATTTTGGTTAATTCTGATATAATATCACCTGTGCTCTATTATATTTACTTTAAAGAGTTATATGCATGTTGTGCCTTTATTATTATTTTTTCTACAGCTGATCTACTACTGCCATTTTAGCATGATGGATCCCAGACATGTAAAGTTATCTGTAGTCCGTCCGCTATAACTTATCCCATGCGGTACGATTCATATTCAATCAAAATAAGTCAAAACATAAATTTAAATGAACGTCGATGTGTATATACATTTTGTTTACTGTGAGCTATATACTAGACACATCGGCGTACATTTCACTTTCTGTTTTGACTTAATTTGATTGAAAATGAATCGTACCGCATGGGAATAGCTATTTGTATAACAAGGGAGGAAAGTCCTACTTTTCCTCCCGAGAATGAGGTTTACTACCCGACGCGTAGCGGAGGGCAGTAATCATTCAAGGGAGGAAAAGGCACTTTACTCCCATGTTATACATATGGTTTTTCCACCTTCCTCAAATTAATAACAAGTCATTTTTCATTTTTACTTAATTTATTTATGTAGCTAACCAACAAAATTTATTAAAACTAAAACTAACAAGTAGGTACAATATAACTGTCAACTGTTAAATATAAGTCAAATTATTAATGTAAATTAAATCAAAATAACAATTTACTGTTTTTTACCATTCTGCAAAATACTGGGTGTTTTATAAATAAACTTTAAATGTATAGATACTTACGTAATAGAAAATAGATATTGTACAGGGTGTCAATAAGTTATATTTCATGAATGACGTCACTTTTACTTTTCCTCCCTAGGGAGGAAAAGTACAACTTTGCTCCCTACAATCAAGTCCGGAAAAGTATACTTTCGGTAGAGGTAGGTGGAAAAAGTTATAGCGGACGGATTATACTTTCTCTATTTGTCTTCCATTTATTTTAATTTTAGTTTCTTGGTTTTGTTTCGTTTCGTTATTTTTTGTATATATCTTCATGTCCAATGTCCATTACGTTGGAGTATTTTGCAAGCTTGTCGATCTTCTTTTGCATATGGTTGCTATGTTCAATTAGGAGACAAATGTCACCAACAACTAATTATGCAAGTTGCATCTAATACTTGTTTTTTATCGCTTACGTTCTTCATGATGTAATCCGTTACTATTAAAAATAATGTAGGGGGCAGTACGCATTCTTGTTTAACTCCGCTTTGTATAGCTATGTCGTCTTCTACCAGTTTTCTCACATGTTCCAGTCTAGCTCTATATCCCATGTAGGATAGTCTGATCGAGTTAATATGTTTCATCATCGGCAGTCCACATAGTTTTACAATCTTCCACATGTGTTATTTGTTTGTACTATCGAAGGTCTATTCAAAGTCAATAAACATTATATTTATATTTTTTTGCCATATCACTAGCGTGTTTCAAGATGGAATTGACCTTCTTTTTCATGTGCCATCTTCTCCAAGAAGGTCAGCAACCATCATGGCAATTCGCACTTCCGATACTGGTGTTCTAGAGAGATCAGCAGAAGTTCAGTTAAACCATGCTCAAATTGTTTAATCAGGAGATGCGTCTTTTTCCACGACTTTTTCTACCCTGTATTCTTCCTTGTATTATTAATTGCAACAAGTTATAACGCTCGCCCCTTATGACATGTCCCAGATATTGAAGTTGTAATGATACGCTGATACGCCGAACAAGCATCGACACTTGGAACCGTGCGATTCTCTCAAATCGCGCAGATGCCTCCACTCAGTTCCACCTGTCCGAACCAACACCGGCAGAAGGATATTTAAGAGAGCCGCAAGCAGAGATCCGAGAGTCCTGAAACGACATTTCTGGACTCCACAACCAGTCAAGCGAGGTGAGCTAGGCAGGCCGACCTGAGTAGCGAGGTGTACCGTACCGACGTGATTCGCAAGCTTAGACAGGTCAACTCGCCGCAAGGTGCACTGTAGTGAAGTGATTTGTGGCTCATAAGTAAACGTCGTTACTCGACGCCCGGAAAATACCAAAAATGCCGACAGATAAAGACACAGACTCAGTTACAGGCGCCACGACAGGTACATCATGGATAAATCGTCTCTCCAAAGAAGAATTACAGCGCGACGCCGAAAGATGCGGAATAGGTTCCAAAGGAACCGTCAACGAGTTAAGGTTAAGACTCAGAACCTTTTAAAAAGAACGCGGGGAAGCAACAGGAACAATTCCAAAAATCAGTACTTCCAAGGAAACTGAACCAGACACACTTGACCCAGGGAAATTTCGATAATCAGAAGCCAATTACAGGACTTAACAATGACAAAACAAATGAGGCAATCAGATTTGTTAAATCAAGTACGGAGGTGGAACACACAATTCTACAAGAAACATTCGGATGCGGTAGACTTCATGGAGAGAATAGACGAGTTAAGCCTAGCCTACGAGGTCGATAAGCAAGATCTGCTAAAAGCATTACCAGAATTGTTAGGAGACCATGCACAGGTACCGAAACAACAACAGAAATTGGAATTCATGGAGGGACTTCAGCAAAGATTTTAAGAAAGCTTTCTATCCCAGAGAATATTCGCTGTAACTAGAGGAGCAAATCAGAAACAGGAAGCAAAGGAAAAACGAACCAGTGGATAGATATATCACGGATATTCAAACATTAATCAGAAGAGAAGGATCTTTTTCAAGAAACCAAGAACTGGAACGGATATATAAAAATATGCTGCCAGAATATAAGCTTTATGATCGCCGCCGGGACTTCGAAAATTTATCGGAATTGCAAGAATTAGCCCAAGAATACGAAACTTTAGAAGACGAAAGGACCCGAGAAAATCAAAATTTTCGCGGAAGTTGGAGACGTACACACCCTACAGGATACGTTGCCAAAAGGACATGCTTTCGATGTAGGATGCCAGGTCACTTCCGTAAGAATTGTAAAAACCCATGGAAAAAGTTTTGTTCGCGATGCGGCAAAGAGGGGGTCTGCAGCAGTGACTGCTGTTCCAGACGTCAGGGAAACGAATAACACACTGGAGAAACAAGGAGTCGTCCCAGTCTGAGGAGCAAGATTCGACTCCGTTCGTTCTCCTAACTTTAGTTGTATTTAAAACCCATCTTTCTTTTCCCATTCTTCTTAACACCTCAACATTCATGAGTCCATACATGGAATTGATAGAAGCATGCTATTTAAAGTGACAGTGAGCAAAATTAAGATAGATATGATGGTAACCATCGTTCTGAAAGGTACATACGTACGTTAAGAAAGATAAGATCCAAGGAGCAACAGAAAAAGTTTGGCTTAAAGTCGGTGAGTTGAAAACCAAATACATGTGCTGTAGCTTCGTCAACTTATTTATAACGACAACAAATATAAGAAAAAAAATGAAAGTAATCATTGCTATAAACAATTGAATTAATATACAAGTAGAGATAAGAAAACAATTAGGTCAATAACTCAATTCAAGTGGTAAACATTGTTACAATAGGCTTCTGGGAAATTATTTGTCCAAGTAGGTACATGCGTTCAAGTGGTATATCAGTTCATTAGCAAATCAATACTGCGTTTAATCATAATATGGTAATCGTATCTGTACATGTGTCTCAGACAGACGCAAAAACACAGAAAAAATAAATACACAACACATATGTTTGTTTCATCTCGAGAGTTTATAGAGCTTCAACCTATTGAATTTGCAACACCATAATATTGTTACATAAGTTATTCAAAATATATGGGAGATATCTTAACTTATCTGCATCAATTAGAATTAAGTCACATAAAGATTGCACTTACATTATATTTAAAATATGTTTTTCTATGGATGCTATACAATGTGCAACTTCTCTCACTACTTACGTACATTCAAAACGAACAATTTCCCATTCTGTGAGAAAAGTCGGCCATTGCAGTGAGAAATATTTTTTCTCATGGGTTCCATACGTAGAATCGCGGTTTCCATGGAAATATGCACAATACAAACACGAATATTTTCGTGAAATAAAATGTGTCAAATCAAAAATTACCAGAAATTACCTTTCAAAACTGTTCAAATATAACTGGTAACTATAATTTTAAATAAATAAAAGTATATAAATATTAAGAATATTAAATACCTAGATATGTGTATAATATGTATTTTATTTCAATTTTGGCATATAATCTACATAAAAGCACCTACATTATTTAATTTTGAAGTTTCAACTCTTGACAAAAACGCATCGATAGAAAAAGTATAGTGTACAACACGTGAGATAACGACATATTTCTCCCTCGCTTGATTTGCGGCACTCTCCCCGTGCCTCGGCTCGTGCTAACAAACTTCTGCGCTCGTGAGAAATATGTCTTTTTTCTCTCTTGTTGTACAATATACTATTTTATTAAAATATGGCGTCATTATTATCTTCTCTTTTTTATTTTTGGTGTATGACTGTTTATTCTGGCATCTCAGCTCTCCCACTGATAATGAGTTTATGTTATATTATGTTATATTATGATTCTTCTAACAACTTAGCTTGTTTAAACATCCTCTATCATTTTATCTCATATAATTGATTTGGTTATCATGTTTAACTCCTGATTTTAGCATAGACTCCTCCTTATTTGCTTTTGAGAACGACACAGAGAGAGAGAGAGAGAGAGAGAGAGAGAGAGAGAGAGAGAGAGAGAGAGAGAGAGAGAGAGAGAGAGAGAGAGAGAGAGAGCGAGAGAGAGAGAGAGACAGAGAGAGAGAGAGAGAGAGAGAGAGAGAGAGAAAAGAAGAGGGTGAGACATAGTACTTTGTGCAAGAGAACTGAAATTAGACTTGAGAGTTAGGCTGGCAAGGTGTTATATTTTCTTGACCCGATTTACGGGATAGAAGCACTTAACGCGTCGACTACTAAAAAGTTGGAAGCATTTGAACTGTGGGTGTATAGAAGAATCCTGAAGATATCATGGACCGAGTATATAACAAACAAAGAAGTCGTGAGAAGAGTCAACAAAAGACTGGAAATATTGGAAACCATCAAGACACGAAAGCTGCAGTACCTGGGGCATGTTATGCGTAATGAGAGATACAACATACTTCAGTTGATTATACAGGGGAAAATCCAGAGCAAGAGAAGTATAGGACGGAGACGAATCTCGTGGTTGTGTAACTTGAGGGAATGGTACGGATGCACATCAACCGAACTATTCAGAGCAGCAGCATCTACGATCAGAATAGCCATGATGATTGCCAACCTCCGTCGCGGAGATGGGATGTGAAGAAGAAGAGACATAGAGATAGAAAGAGAAGGAGAGAGTAATAAATAAGTGTTAAGTATCTATTTCTTATTCGTATCTCTTCAGAAGCATACAGTTTATTATATTTATTTTTTTATATAATCTTTATCCGGAGCCTTGTATTTTCCATCTTCTCTAGAAGCCCTACCACATGAGATGCTTTTCTTCATATCTGTCGTTATTAAGCCTTCAACTCCTATTCATCGTCTTAGAATAGAATAGAATAGAAGAGAATAGAATAGAATAGAATAGAATAGAATAGAATAGAATAGAATAGAATAGAATAGAATAGAATAGAATAGAATAGAATAGAATAGAATAGAATAGAATAGAATAGAATAGAATAGAATAGAATAGAATAGAATAGAATATAATAGAATAGAATAGAATAGAATAGAATAGAATAGAATAGAATAGAATAGAATAGAATAGAATAGAATAGAATAGAATAGAATAGAATAGAATAGAATAGAAATATGCTTTATTGTCACTGAAAATTTTTAAAATTTTATGGACAAAGCTTACATACAGTCAAAAGAAAACATAATATCAATAACAAATAAAAACTACAATTTACTAAAATTAGATAAATCGTCAATATATGTACAGTATAATATAAGATATAAAATCCAAGACAAAAACAATTTATTGCAAAATTTATATCAATTGTAAATTGAACATACTTATAACAAATAAAATAAAATACATAATGAACTGAAATGTTTATGCTACTGCGTATGAAACCCAATTTTCTTAGTTATTCATTAAGAAATTCTTCTATTGAATAGTATTGGTCTTTTAGATAGATAGGCTTTTGTCATTTTACGGAACTTTGGGAAAGATGTTGCAGATTTAAGTTGTAACGGGAGATGGTTGTACAGATTCTTTGCGGAATATAATATAGATTTCTTTACTAACTCGATGGATGGAATCGGTAAATAAATGTCAAAGATTGAATTTCTGGTGGATTAAATATGATTGGGCCTTGCTGGAAAGACATGAAGGTGTTTACGAATTAAACAAACCGTTTCTAGAATATATAAAGAGGGAAGTGTTAAAATTCCGTGATCTCTGAAGTAACTTCTGCAATGTGTAGATCTTCTGAGGCCAAACAGATATCTTATTGCTCTTTTTTGCAATTTAAAAATAACATCAAATTGAGCAGCTGTACTAGAACCCAAAAAAGGAAGACCATATCGAAGAAGAGACTCGAACAACGAAAAATATGTTATTTTAGAAGATGCCAAATTGAGTTCCCTTGAGACAGATCTTATTGCATAGCAAGCTGAGGCGAGTCTCTTACTTAACGAATCGATATGAAGGGACCATTTGAGGTTGCTGTCTAAAAAAAGACCAAGAAATTTTACAGAATCAACGGTACTGATCTGGATGTTATTAAGACGCAAAGGTTGAAGAGCTCCTTTATAGGATAATGCTACTGTTTTATTTACGTTAAAAGAGAGTAAATTAGAGTCAGACCAGGTCTTTATCGTCAGTAGATCCGAAGTTATAGTTTCATGAAGAGATGCAATAGTTGAGTAAATCATCTCCACGTTGCGAATTATCTCTCTGTGGGATACCCTAACTGACCTCTTAAAAACGTCCATTTCAACTTTCTTCAGCTTCTTTAGTTATTCCATTTACATGACCATAAAAAGAATACCTGAGAATGAAAATAATATAGAAGTAGACAACTATACTATTGAAAGTGTGGATGCCTTCACATATCTGGGCACAGAAATTAATCAGAAGAATTCCATAAGTAGCGAAATTAATACACGTAGGTATTTACATCATAAATATTGCCCAAAAAATATAAAAAGTATCGAAAACTTCGACTTTTCACCCTCCGTAACTCTGGCACCCTTGATTTTATAACAATTATGTATAGAATATTTTTTGTTTTAAATTTCACGCAGAGCATTTTTGTATATAACATTGTTTTCGCTAAAGCATAGTTTTAGAAATATTGACGAAAAACTTAAAAAAACTACTAATTTACCGGCTTCTCTCCCATCTCCCTCCCAAACCGGAAGCTCAAAATGGTGTAACTTTTTACTGAACAATATGTGGACCATATAGAACATTTTGGTGTGGGAGGAAAACTTTTACTTTGGATATTTGTGTTAGGCCTTTTTTTGGACCAGTTATAATATACTACCTCCGTAACTTTGGAACCATTCATTTTAGAAAGATTATGCATAAGGCCTTTTTTATTTCAAATTTAATGTAGAACAATTTTGTATAGAAGGTTGTTCTTGCTAAACCGCATAGTTTTAGAAATATTGGCGAAAAACTTAAAAAACTACGAATTGACCGATTTCTCCCCCCTCTCCCCCCCAAACCCGACGCTCAAAATGGTGTGACTTTTTTCTGGACATTGTGTGGACCATATAGAACAATTTGGTGTTGGAGGATAACTTTCACTTTGGATGTCTCGGTTATGCCATCTTTTGTATCAACTATACAGCAAAAGAACCAAAATGACTATCTACAGAACATTGATTAGACCCGTAGTAACCTATGGTTGTGAAACCTGGATAATGACGAAAAAAGATGAAACCCAACTCAGGACATTCGAGAGAAAGATACTGAGAAAAGTATATGGCCTGGTGCAAGACGAAGACTGTACAGGGAGAATCAAGAGAAAAGCCAACGACTGTCATGGCTGGAACATGTTCAGTGACAAGCAGATACTAAAATGACAAAGAAGATAAGTATTACAATGGAAGCCGGTCATCATCATCCAACCAATTCACGTCCACTGCTGAACATAGGTCTCCCCAATTGTTTCCACACTTCACGGTTTTGTGCTGATTGTTGCCAGTTTTTACTAATCCGCCTGATATCATCTGTCCATCGTGTAGGCGGCCTTACTCTACTGCATTTATCTTCTCTTGCTCTCCATTCCATCAGCTTTCGTGTCCATCTTGAATCTTTCAGCCTGGCGACGTGTCCTGCCCAGTTCCATTTGAACATGGTGATATCGTCGCCTCAAAGTAACAGTAGGATATGTAAAAAAAATGACTTTTGGGATAACCATTTCAAATGATTGGAAATAAACCCTTTTGTTGAGTGTAACATTAAGATAACTAAAAAGTGGAATATTTTTTCACAATATTATATATCCTTGTGTAGCTTAATTTTCTATAACTCATATTATGCTATAATGTAACACTAAGACAACATACATATTATATCCTACTGTTGTATTTTGTCGTTTACTAATTTTGGTCACAAAATATTAATGCAACACTAAGTTATCTTACGCACATCCTACTGTTAATGTAGTAGTGCCGAATTGCGAATATTTGTCTTTGTTTATATTAAACGGCTTGCACCCACAATGTTTATTATCTTCAGAAATCTTACCAAAGTTCTACTATTACATTCATGTTAAAAGTTGTATTGTGAGAATAAAAATGAATAATTCAGCCTCAGCCAATTTAAGTTATAAGAAATCTAAAATATCTAGTATAAGTCAATATTTAGTTTAGTCTGCATCCGATGTGACCAGTGACCACAACTAATTCTGATTAATTTTCCATTCTCTTTTGTTTGTCATTTTTGTTGTTGAGTTTTAAAATTGTCGGAAAACATGACAATGTATATTGAGTTTATAATTTATCTAATAAAATGTTTAAACAAAACGTTTGAACAACATTGTTTTGTTTTTTATAATAAAATGTGTAAAATTTTAAACAAAACTTCAGTACAAAAATATATGTTTATACCGGAATGGGACGTTTCGATGCCGCCGGTTCATCGCCAGTCCATTTCATCGCCGTCATATCTCGCATTTCCTAGAATTCCTAATTAATACTAAAAATAGCTAATAATTGTAACTGTCGAAAATTCGAAAATATATCAGATAGCGATTAATTGACTGGCGATGAATCGGCCGGCATCGGCATCGAACTGGCGGCATCGAAACGGCGGCGATGAAACGTCCTAGACCCGTTTATACAGTGAGGACGTTTGAGTTGGAATAAATTCATTATCTCGAGAAGGGGTGAATTTGAAGAGAAATCCTGAGACAATTCGATTTTTAATTTTAAATTATGACTTTTTGCCATATAGATCATACTACTGACGTCATCCATCTGGTTGTGATGACGTAATCGATGATTTTTTTAAATGAGAGTAAGGGTTGTGTTATAGCTCATTTGAAAGATTATTTAATTCTCTATTCAGTAATGTAAATATTAACATTATACAGTGTGTTCAAAAAATATTTTTTTTATTAAATTTTTTTATTAAATTATTTGACACAAAAAGAAGAATGTAAGCAATTTATTTAATTAAAAATACATTTTATTCTGTCAGAAAAACAGGTGATAATGTTTATCTCAAAAATAAACATTAATTTTTGCTTAAATTCTATGTTTAAGCTGCTAAGCGGCAGGTGGGTGGCAGATTTAACATTGAATTTAAGCGAAAAACAATGTTTATTTATGAAATAAACATTTCTTTTTGTTTTCTGACAGCACTCAAATGTATTTTAAAGTAAATTAATTACATACACTTTTCTTTTTGTCTCAATTAATTTAATAAACCAAAAATTTTTTTGGGCACCCTGTATAAATAATTATGTTAACGTTTACATTATGAATAGAGAATTAAATAAACTTTCAAATGAGCTATCGCACCACCCCTACCCTTATTTAAAAAAATCATCGATTACGCCATCACGACCAGATGGATGACGTCATTAATATTATACATATGGTAAAAAGTCATAATCTAAAAATAAAAATCGACCTGTCTCAGGATTTCTCTCCAAATGCTCCCATTCTAGAGATAATGAATTTATTCCAACTCAAACGTCCTCACTTTATAACACATATTTACGGATATCGTTAAAAAACAGATTAACTGTTAGAGCAACAGTAGGACAAATAACTTTTTTTCCAATTATTCTTTACTTTTTTATGAATTAATATAAATATTTATGTAAGGCCTGCAAAGTTATATACTCAAACAAAATTCCATGTAATTCCATTCAAATATAAAAAAGTTATTAGGTAATGAAAAATTCGTAAAAATTTCAATTGCGTTTTTCTCGAAACTACAGTATTTGACATATCCTACTGTTGCTTTAAGGCGACGATATGTTCTATAACATCTGCGATACCGGTTCTTTGTCTGAGATCTTCATTTCTTATTTTATTCCGTAGGGTTACACCCAGCATGGATCTTTCCATACTCCTTTGAGCAACCCGCATTTTCGACGCTGTTGCCTTGGTTAGATCAGTGTCTCTACTCCATATGTCATTACCGGCAGCACACATGGAAGCCGGTAGGAAATCGAAAAAAGGAAGGCTCAGGACGAGATCGTTGGATGACGTGTAAGACGACCTGAAAACCATGAATATAAGACAATGAAAGAGAAGGGAACAAGAGAGATCTGAAAGGAAGGACAGATGCCAGGATACCAGACAAGCAAAGACCCAAAAGAAGAAGAAGAAGAAGGGATACCCCAACTTACCTCTTAGAAACGTCCATGTCAACTTTGTTCAGCTTCTTTAGTTATTGTCTAAGTTTTGCTCCGTATAACAGACTATTTTTAATTCGAGCTTCATATGTGTTCTTTTCTTTGTTTCCCTATTTATTGACACCAGAGTATACTGTTTAAACAGCCTATTATTCTCCTATCCGAAGTTATTGTGAGTTACCGAACAATATAAGATATGCCGATGATACGGTGATTTTTGCCAGTAGCATAGATGAAAACGGACTACAATAATTATACATTGGAGACCGTGGAACCACATACGAAAAAGGGGAAGGCCACACATGCGATGGTCAGGGCCGGATTTAAGGGAGGGCAGGCTGGGCAGCTGCCCGGGGCCCCCACATTTCGGGGGCCCCCACAAAGTCTTAAACATAAGAGATTCATAACAGATATTGGCAGGAGATACAGGAACAATGTATGACAAGTATAAAATAAAGGAGCGAAGGAGTGATAATATTGCATTGTTCATGGTTATGTTTTTGACCTTCCACCGGGTGGGTGTATTGCTTCGTTTGTAAATTCTTATGAAGTGATGAGAAGAGAATTTTGTGATAGGAAACATGTAGATGCAGATAGTAGGCTTATGGATCACGAAATGTCTAAAGCACACGAAAGAATTGGGCGTATTGATACTGAAGTAGCAAAACAGATCGAAGAAATAAAGAATTATTGGAAAATGGTAACTCAAAGACTAATTTTAGAGTTATAAAGTTTATTTGTGAACGAGATTTAGCATTTCGCAGCGAAAAGGAGTTGTCGAGTTCATCACAAAATGAAAATTATTTGAAAATGCTCCAGTTATTAGCTGAATATGATCAATTTTTGAAACACCATATTTTAATAAATATTCAAATTCTGGAAGCGGACGTGTCAACTATCTTTCATCAACCATATGTGAGGAAATTGTACATCTGATGGGTCAAAACGTATTAAATGAAGTAGTTTCAAGGATTAAGAAGTCAAAATATTATTCAGTTCATACAAATCAATTAACTGTGACATTTCGTTACATAGAAGGTTTCACTCCTGTTGAAAGGTTTACCATATTTTTGCCAAATCGCCGTCATAAAGCAGAAGATATATTTAATTATCTAATGACATTTTTGCAAGAACATGATATCGATCTGAAAAACTGCAGGAGACCGTTCTACGTTAATGCGTCAGATATCAATGGAAAATACAATGGTGTTCAGGCTGAAATTATAGAACAAAAAGGTACATATCCATACGTGGGTGCTCCGTGCTCGGTGTAGCTGCTTAAATGGATACAGCATGCGCTCCCCTACATATAAACAGCAAACCAGTTAAATCACTGGTTGGCGATCACCAACGTATCTACTATGTGGAGCTGCTACATTGAGCACGGAGCACCCACGTATGGATACGTACCTTAACATCTTGGAGTTGTGGATTCCTTGTGTCGCCCACTCTCTAAATTTAGTTTCAAAAGCTGCAACTGAGTGTTATCATGCATTAGCATAGCACCGCATTCTTTAATTTCTTAAAAGAACTAGCTTATATATATTTTTCACTTCCTCTACATATAGATACAACTTAACAGAATGTTTTAAGCTGCGTCTTAAAGCGACAGCAATACAGACCGTGCCAAAAATATTATTGTTCCTAAAAGAGCAAATACTACTAGATGGTCATCGAGGTAATGCCGCAAAAGAACTAGTTAAAGGTTATATTCGGATTAAAGGAGCAATATCCAAAATTTCGGAAGACTATTAGCAACAATCTAAAACTCATTGCAAATGGTTTGTTGTACCTATAATCGAATGTGTTTACTGGAAACAGAGAGGATATCAGGGAGGACAAACAGAATAAGTCGTATTCTTCAAGATCCAAATATTGACCTTAATTCAGGAGTGGCAGCACTTATATCACTTATACAAATTTTACAGTCAAGACGTGACAATTTCGAAAGATATGAGAACATCGGGGAAGTTTAGAACTCAAAATTTTATCGGTATTATAGATTAGGTCAAGTCAGAGGCTTTCTGCATAGGATTCCATCCATTCCAATTTTGGATTTTTACATCATTTTGGAAAATTGGAAAATTTAACTCTGAATGAAATTGAAGCTCACTCACTAAAGCTTACCAACATTTATAGCATTGATTTAGATGAAAACTTATGTGTCCATCTGGTACAGTTTGTAAGATTCTTTAATTCATTTAAAGAGGAAATCAGCTCATCAAATATAACCAAAGAATTTCAAATGTACCAACTGCTAAAAAAAAAGAATATGAATTTTTCAAATGTTGAGGTGACACTTTGTTAATATTTAGGTCTGATGCTAACTAACTGCAATGGGTAGAGATCATTCTTAAAATTTAAGTTAATTAAAAATCGACTTCGGTTTATGATGGGCCAAAAGTGTTAGACTCATCTCTCTACAATGAGCATTGGCCACGATATCTAAATGCAACTTATGTCCCACATATCAAGAAATTTTTATTTAAAATATCTCGAAAAGTTCCCGGACTTTAACCATACATCTTACTATTATTTTTAGTATTTTACTCTAACAAGTTAGAGCTCTTGTACTTTTTATTATTTAAAATTATATTTATAAAAGTAGATCAATATTTTTTTAATGGTAGGAGGTAGGGCCCCCACACCAATTCTGCCCAGGGGCCCCCACAGGCTTAAATCCGGCTCTGATACCAAATAATATCTCATGAGAAATCTCATAGAGAAGACATTGTAACGTAGATGATTTTGATATGACCAAATCTAGAAACTTATCAATTAAAATGACCAACTGACTATGTAAGCTTTATGGTAATTTAAGATATCCTTACACAAAACTCTATACACTCTGTAATCTACAGACGTGAGTACAGTGAGTAGCGAATTAATAATACTACATGTCTCATGCCTTTCAGATTATTTATTAAATTTACATGTTTTTAAGCAGGTCGCATGGGAATTTATTTTAGAGAAGAGTCATAGTAATGTTAAAATATATTTTATCGCCAACCGTCACTAAAGTCATTCATTATTGTACTCATTTGCGGGAGTAAAGTAACACTTTATTGTACTGAAAGAAGAATTTTACTTTACCTGCCGCGATTAATCAAATTAATCGAGATTGAATGTAAGTGGTCGATGCCAGTAATCGAATGGCGAGTTTGAGTGGATTTAAATTTATTTACTTTAATTATTAAAAATATTGTACGCAATTTGCGATATTATCAGTAGTAATTGCACAAGAGCTCTGAAATTATTGAATTTTTCCCAAGTGACACTTTGATAGTTTTAATTTCATGAGCCGAAGGCGAGTGAAATTATGTCAAAGTGTCACGAGAGCAAAAATTCTATATTAATTTCAGAGGTCAAGTGCAATTTGTTGCGATTATTTCATGAATAAAACTGTTCAAAACCAAAAATTTTATTGTAATTTATTTATGTAAGTACCATTAAACACACAGTTTTTATAAATAGTTGACGATTGAAAGTCATCACTTTTATAATTTTTAAAACATTAATTGTCATTAATGTCACTGAATGTATTTTTTCGTAGCAACGAAGGGCATCTGACGTAATATACTTAACGACGGGAGATTATCAAAAATTATCGATTTAATTCAGATTTCTGTAGCTTTTTATTGGTCAGAATCTCATATGAATGAAATAATCAATTAAATTTATGTCAAAAAGTTAAATTCTGTAGTAATTATTTATTTATTAACTAAAACTTTACCGATTTAGTAATTATTGAATATTGATAACTAACAATTAAAAATCGAAAGCGGCCATCTTGCAAGTTATCTGTCATCAGTCATCACTGGAATAGGAATAAAAGAGATTTAATTGTATCACAAATTTTTCAGGTATACTTTTTGTTAGAACACATATTATGTATCTACTTAATATAATTTCTTTTTATTTTTAATATGTATTTTCCGTTGTTGTCGTTTATAACCCCAGTGGTTCGGACGACATTAAATTAAAAAGAATATTGTAAATATATTCATATAAAATAAATTAAAACTTTACCGATTTAGTAAATTATTCAATATTGATAACTATCGATTAAAAATCGAAAGCGGCCATCTTGCAAAAGTTATCTGTCATCACTGTCATGAAATTATTATGACGTCTAAAATTTAAAAAGTTCTTAAATTGTAAATTGCAAGTGAGTGTTAAAACCCATATCAAATTATTGTAGAAAGTGAAATTGTAGATTTATAAAATATATTTTGGCATTATCCAATCTGTCAATCTTCCAGTACTTCATTTCTCTAGTTTTTAATTCAGGGATTATTAAAATTAAAGATAATTATGAAGATTATGAAGATTATTTCATTCATAGGAGATTCTGACCAATAGAAAGCTACATAAATCTAAATTAAATCGATAAATTTTGATAATCTCCCTTCGTCAAGTATATTACGTCAGATGCCCTTCGACGAAAAAATACATTCAGTAACATTAATGAAAATTAATGTTTTAAAAATTATAAAAATGATGACTTTCAACCGTCAAATTAATATTTATAACAACTGTGTGTTTAATTGTACTAATTTGTACTTACATAAATAAATTACAATAAAATTTTGGTTTTGAACAGTTTTATTTATGAAATAATCGCAACAAATTGCACTCGATTTTTAAAATTAATATAGAATTTTAGAGCTCTTGTGCAATTACTACTGATAATCGAATTAAAAAAAATTGTGTAGTGTTATAATGAGATTTTAAAGAAGTTAAATACACGACAAATTTTTATTCATTTTTTTTAATTTTATATTATTTTTAAATAATTACAGAGCCCAAACTTTTACGTAGTCAACTTGAAGGTGCCAATCATCGGAATTCAAATTGCAAGTTGATTTCCAATCAAATTATGTTGGCGATAAAATGTTTTATGCACCATGTCAGTAAAGACTCTTTATCGAACTCGTCTGTTACTCGCTTCGCTCGCTACGTTCGCTCTCTTCGTAATATCAGGCTCGTTCGATAAAGTGTCACTTTACTGATTTGGTTCATAAATAACTATTATTGTTTCAATTCAGTATGTTTTATCTCACCTGCAACAAAATCTCCAAATCCAATAGTTGTTAATGTAACAAAAGCATAATAGACAGATACGTCGTAGTTCCAGTTTTCAAAAAAACTCATGATGGTGGCCGGCAGAAAAATGAAGAAAGTTAAACCTGGAACTGCGTATAGAATGATTTGACCTATAAGTCCCAATTTGGCGGTATTCTTTTCTAGGCGTACCTTCTTCCATCTGTCATACAATTTTGTGAACTGAAACAAAAGTCTATATTATTGGGGTGATAATACAAATTAATATAATGCAAAATATAGTCCAAGAACTTTACAGAAACTTGTCTGGTCTATCTTTTTACCAAGACTAATGATCCATGTAATAAAGCATTCAGCTGGAAACTCATTCTGCGAAGCTCTTAGAGCAGCTCAAGATAGAGACCAATAGAGAAACATTGTTAGGAATATTGGAAGAAATCACAATCTTCAGTAATGGGGACAAGAGAGGGAGAAAATGATCTATATATTTAGCCCATATTTATTGTTACATTGGACAATTCATGGTATTTCGATGACGTAGCATTTCAAGATATTTTATAAGATATAAAAGTTCTAATCTGTTTTTGGAAAGCTGGACGGCCACTAAATAATTATGGTATAAAATAAACTTCAAGCTTACGAAATGTGAGTGTATCCAAGCCATGAGCTTGGTTGACAGCTTGACAAATGAAGAGGTATTACAACGTTTAAAATAAAACGAGAAGTAGCTAAAATGAATATTCCAATCTGAATGCGACACACAGAACGATATGAAGTCCTCCATTTTATTATTGAGGGCCATTATTATTAAATATATGGAAAGAGGAACATCATATCTTCTTAACCTACTCAAGTGGTTAAATCAGTCTTAGTCATTCCTATTAAAAGCTGCTGATTAAAAATATTATAGCTAAAATGATAACCAACCTTCAGTAATGGACATGGTATGGAGAGAAGAAGAGAATAATTTTCAAGCTCCTATTTATAGGATAAGGAACTTCAAGATAAAGCAAGCGTATGGAGACTATTGCTGTCACTTGAGATAAAACAGTTTTCGTTATTAAATAAGATTGAAAATAACAGAACACTACTATTTTCATTTTTTTGCTACCCATAAAACGTATTTTTGAGAACATCAATGTATTCTTCAATAAGTTCGTTGTCGATAGGTATTAGCAATATTTTGGAAAGTAGTTGTTTTCCAGGCTAGTACAGCTGTCTGAGGAGGATGGTTTCAGCCCTATTATTAGTGTTGAAATCGTTCTCAAAACGTATTTATTAATTAGGAACTGAAATCGGGTAGTGTGTATGAGAGTGTATACTTTGGACATGTTATGAGAGCAAACACAGAATACATGGAAGAACTCATTATACAAGGAAAGGTGGAAGGCCGAAGATCACGAGGAAGATCCCCAACAAGATAAATCGATCAAATTACAGGAATATGCAAAAGACCTACGCATGAGTTAAAAGAAATGAACAGAGACAGAGATCTTTGAGGCGGACAATACACGACATCATTCGACCACTACACTCCCTCTGGGGGGTCAGGATTGAAGAGAGAGAGAGAGAGAGTATGAGAATGAAGGGATAGTAGTTCAATAGCTTTATGCCAGGAACTTTGTGTATAAATATAAGAGGAGAAGGATAGCAGTTCTCCTTTATGAAACAAGTTTATGCAGGATTGTTATCTCCACTGACAAAATGTCGTGCCTATGTCTCCGCTTAAGCAGCAACTACAATGCTCAGCATCAGCATTATAGTACATTATTTCACGGTTTTTGCTGTAAGTTTTAAAGAACCACTTGGACTGACATGATATTTGGCATACGCTTAGCTAGCAAGTCAAAAAAAGTGATATTGTACCTATGTGTGCTTTTGCCCTGAGGGTGGGTTTCACCTCTTCTCGGGGGTGAAAAAATATACTTTTAAAATAAGTCGGGGAATAGATAAAATGACTAATTTTAAGCAACATTTGTTCTATAGAGTTTTTTCATTAAGTCAATTCTTTTCGAGTTATTTGTGAGTGAGTATGATCATTTTTTAACAAAATAACCACGTTTATAGACGGTTTTTCGCAAATAACTCAAAAAGTAAGTTTTTTGTCGAGAAAAACATTCTCAGCAAAAATATAGCGTCTAATAAAGTGAAAAAAATGGTGTATGCATGAGGTTTCTAGACCTGGTAGAAGCAGAGTTATAGCTAATGAAAGATAGGTTTATATTCGCCAAATTTCAGATAGAATATTTCAACGTAAAATATCCAAAGAATGAAGCCATTTTTGGAGAAAACTCATTACAACCTTTTTAAAGTGTTAAACAAAATAACCACGTTTATAGACGGTTTTTAGCAAATAACTCAAAAAGTAAGTTTTTTGTCGAGAAAAACATTCTCAGCAAAAATATAGCGTCTAATAAAGTGAAAAAAATGGTGTATGCATGAAGTCTCTAGACCTGGTAGAAGCAGAGTTATAGCTAATGAAAGGTAGGTTTATATTCGCCAAATTTCAGATAGAATATTTCAACGTAAAATATCCAAAGAATGAAGCCATTTTTGGAGAAAACTCATTACGACCTTTTTAAAGTGTTTAAAAAAATCTTTATTTCTGTTTTTATAAAAAAAGTTTCTAGCATCAAATATAAGCACATTAGGCTAAAACTAAGGTTGGTCCCCTTTGCTTTGGCAAAAAAAAAATCGGGAAAATCATCCCCTAATTAGCAACTAAAATGCAATTAATCGTTATCGCTTCACAGGTTGCTTTAGTTATGTTGTGTTTATATGACATGTAAGTTTAATCCATTCAAACTGCTTATTTTTAAAAAAATTTGGTTTTAAAATAAAATTTTTAAAAATTTTAATTTTGAAAAAAATGTTTTTTTCAAAATAATTTAAACATTATTTAAAATACCAAAAATCTTAAATATAGTCTGGGCAGATTATCCGACAATAGGCCATTTTTGGGAACAGTTATTTACCAGCAATTTTATTACTGGAATCGAATCTTATGATTGCATATATTAATAATATAGATATGCAAAGTCCGCAGATAGTGTGCTACTTTTTTTATAAACAAAATGGTGCCCGAAAATCGTGTATTTTTTTTAATTTTTGCTCTATAACTCCAAAGATTTTAACTTTACACCAAAAACGTCCAAATAAAAATGAACCGTAACTAAATTCTGCATAGAGGCGTGTTTTTTCCAATTTACTTCGACGGAAATTTTTCCCGAAAAACGCGGGTTTTTCCAACAAAATCTTTAATTTTTAACTAAAATTTTAGATAAGTAATTGTTTATCAATAATTAAATAACTTGGTAATATAAAATATCTTTTCGTCTAGATTATAATTCCAGAAGCCGATGGAAATTAAATGGACAGTTTAGCAACAATTGAATTGTTAATTAAAAATTTACGGTCGCTATAATAACCACAATAATTACGATACATAAGAATAACTATGATTTTTTATAAAAAGACACTGTACCTATCTAATGCACTTTACAAAATGGGACTATTTAAGCGAACTCAGGAATATTTTAAAATTATAAACAATTTTTTGGCTTATAAACAAACGAATATCTCGGGAAATATTAAATTAAATTAAATGGTGAAAACGGTATTGGAAAAAAAGCAGCAGGGCACTTCTTTTAAAAGAAAAAACGTTTAGTTGTAATGAGTGGTTCCTGAGATACTTCCGGTCAAAGTTGATCGGAATTTACGGCAAAGATATAAACAAAACGATCATAATTTTTGAACCATCACCTTTTCGTTTTTGTCCTCATTCTCCACACTAATTTTCATACGTTTAAAATACTCATAACATTTATTATAATAAAAACTATCGATATTACAAGTGAAAATTGCCAAAAATAGCAAAATTCCAATCAAAAATTAGGTTAGAGAAAAAAAATGTAATTTCAAAGTTCAAAATCGGTACACGTTAAAAAAATGCATGTTCTCGGCTTCCCATGGAGCAATTTTCTTCATTCCTTTTTTCTTCCAAAGTAACTCGAGTAGAGCCATCTAACTAACGCATTATTAAATGTCAAAGTGGCTTTTGTTTTTTTATAGTAAATTAATTTTCTTCTCTTTCTTTTTTTCAAGTTCTCAGGTTATATACATTTACTTTTGTTAGTGGATAGTAGCTCATTTTTAGTCTATTTTATAGTATCCTAAACAGGTACATAATGACTAAGAATAACAAGAAATAGTTTAGTACCGTGTATTGCCTCGTAATTAGATACTCATCTTCTTATTCCAAAAAATATATTTGAATAGGATTTAATTTCTTATGACCTCTAGCCTACGTAAAGAGTAAGCTTATATAAATGCTGACCTCATACAAGCGATGTATATAATAATGTCACATTAACATCCGCATGCATAAATAATTTATGGCGATTTACCGCAGCCAGTTGTAAAAGCTCTTAAAGAAATTTCTAGTCGAATATAAAACAGAGTTTGTTAAATCGTGAGTTACAGCCTTCGAGTTAGAGCATTATTATTATACAGTGTGGATATCAAGTCTTACCCCCCTAGTAAACTCCGTTATTTAAGACAAATATGAAAAATGCTCGGACCCGTCAATTTTTTATTTTAATAGAGGTATTTTATAACATAAAAAAATTGTCACCCGTTTCATCCCCTTCACTTGACAGCTACCCCCTCAGATTTTTTAAATAGCAATGGGGGTCGTGCGATAGTTCGTTGGAAAGGGTTTGAAAAGAAGAATTCAAAAATGTATCACACTTTACTTTAACCTCAAGGGTATGTTTGTTAATAACGATTAATTGTTTGGAGATACACTTTGCGAGAAGATGGATTGGACGTCGTGGATTCATTGAATGGCCACCAAGATCACCAGATCTGACTCCTCTAGATTTTTACCTATGAGGTTACCTTAAATCCAAACTGTATGGGAGCCAGTTGACGACACTTGATGAACTCCGTCAAAGAATAATCGAAGAATGTAATAGGATTGATATGGAGACCCTACAAAGTGTCAGGGGAGGCAACGAAACAAAGAATCTACTTCTGCCAGGAAGTAAATGGAGAACATTTCGAGCATCTCCTGCAGTAATTTAAATTTTCTTTAGAATAATTTGGCAGTTCCTTTAATTTTAAAGATGTAATTTATTACAATATTTTTTGTAATAATTTTAAATAAAACAAATATTTTAAATAAAATACAAAATTTCAAACTTGTACATTTTTGAATTCTTCTTTTCAAATTCATTCCAACGAACTATCGCACGACCCCCATTGCTATTTAAAAAATCTGAGGGGGTAGCTGTTAAGTGAAGGGGATGAAAGGGGTGACAATTTTTTTTATGTTATAAAATACCTGTATTAAAATAAAAATTGACGGGTCCGAGCATTTTTCATATCTGTCTTAAATAACGGAGTTTACTAGCGGGGTAACACTTAATATCCACACTGTATGGAGATTAGAAAAATAATTAATTACTTTCTTTAATTAATCAGTGCCATTATTTAAATTATCGCATAATTATTGGAGTATTCCATCATGTCTTCTGTTTTAACAGCAGCTTATAAAAGTGACTCAGTTTGCTATCTTAAAAGGAGTCACACAAAGTTCTGCACTTTCGCCTTTGCTATCCGCAAGACGTGAGGTGCAAATTTGCAAATTCTACTCTTCTAAAGAGCTCTTCTTCTATTCTAAAGGTACTCTAACCAGTGCCATGGGTAAGAGACTAAAAGCTGTTGAATCTTTTTAACAATGTAAGTCTAGAATGGTCAACCTAGATAACGCAAAAAAACTAATAAGTACTTCTTCCAGAAGACGCCAGAACTCGCGGTTGAAATTCCTGAGGAGATGGTTTGACCGCTCATCGTCAGCAATCTTTCGTATAGCAGTTTCCAAAGCTACAGTTGCCATTTGGATAGCCAACTTTCTAAAGGAGACGGCGTAATAAGAAGCAGGAGGCAGGGCCGCCGAGAGGGATGAGCGGGTCCCGGTAAGAAGTGAAGAGCGGGCCCCCGGCAAAAAGTGAAGAGCGAAAAAATTGTGTATTTTTTATGGACATAAAATTATCAATAATAAATAATAATAAACATTTCAAATATAACTTTTATTATATTTTGATTATATTTTTATTTATAGTGAAAATATTTACCATACCGATGCTTTTCGAGTTTTTTCATTGGCAAAGATATCTATAATTTTCGGCATGATTTTACCAAATCATTCTCAATACACAAAGTTGTTAGGCCAGGTTACTGATCCTGTTTCATTTTAGATATCATAGCATTTTTTATGATAGAAAGAAAACTAAAGGATATTTTCCTTTTTTGCGACTTCCACCGGTAAGGTGCAAAATATTCTTGACGCTATAACGAACTTAGGAAATAATGATTCCAATTTAGGATGTTTCCTTTAATTAAGTAAATATATTGGAGAAAGTAAGATTCACAAATATTCTCCTTGTATATTTCTAGCGTCTTCTTTATAAACTCGCACAATATATCAATTTTTTTCTTTATACTGTCGTTATCTTTATCTCAGAATGTCCATAAAATATTAAATATCCAATGAATCTCAATTGCTGCATTAAAATATTCTGGTTAAGTTGCTTATTATACAATCTATGACAATATTAAATATTTCACAGCGAACTATTGCGTCGGGCTCAAAATAATTTTTTTTGCACGATTGATTATTTTTTACTGTTTACCGTGACAGATTTTACGTCAGTAGGTGACATTTACTAGCAACTCGACGGTAAGTAATCCAACTCAACGGTAAGTACTCCAACTCGACGGTAAGTAATTCACTTACCGTCGAGTTAAAAAATCTTTTAATTTTAATTTATTTTTTGAAAGAATAAAGGAAACTAACGAATTATTTATTAATATTGAAACTTATGGTACAATTTGTTAAATTATTTTGCAGAATTTCTAAATATGGAATTTTATCGTCTGGTTTACTAACGACTGTAAAAGTACGCTGGATGTTCGTTTTTGTATTGGGTACTTTTACAATCATTAAACCATCGGTTTGTTGGATGTCATTCATAGTAATATTATATAATTCTTCTCTTCTACAGGCACCAGATATTCCCAATATCATTGCGACCTACAAATTATGAAAAAATCTTCATTAGAGTATTTCTTCTACCTAAACTAGCTTATATTACCTTGTGAACTAGAAATTCTTCAACCGGTGCTTCCATCAGAAATTTTTCAAATTGCTCCCGTGTAAAAATGCTCGCTTTCTTAGGCCTATAGCCAACATTTTTTCTCTTCAAATACGCGATCAAAGTTGAAAACTTGGAAATATCAATGCCATCATAAAGAAAAACGGTGGATTTAATCATTGAATATTCTGCCCAAAGGCTTCCAGGAGCTTTCAACTGCATATGTCTTTGAACGAAATATGCCAATAGAGTCTTTTCTTCGATTCTTAAATTCTTGCCTTCGCACCATTTTTTAAAATTTTGGTAGGTATTTTGATAACGGATTTTGGATTTTTCGGGAATAATTGCGGAACACCCTTCTTCCCAAGCCCGTTCAATTTCTTCAATTCACTTTCGCTCATATTTTAATTTATAATAATCAAAATTGTACTTAAAATTATTGAAAACTAAATAAAAACTCAATTCTCCATTGTTGTTATGCACCCTAGTTACTACCTAACAACCAAAGTATCTATCTTGATAAAATGAATGAAACTAGTCAATATGACGAAAATGTTTAATTTTATAATTTATAATGGTATCAATCGTGCAAAAAACGTTATAAGCATGTCGAACGTTAAGGCAAGCCGCACACCAAAGAAACATGAAACGAAAAACATGAAACATGAAACGAAAAACCTGTTTCATGAAAAGAAATCACTGCTAAACAAATCTCAAAGTCCGTCTATCAATGAAACGAGTGTGATTCATGCTAATGACACATTTTTATTTTCGGAGAGTCTCATAAATGGCCGGACGTATATTTTTTAACAGTGGTTTATTTCCATGAAACGTAATTTACGTTTCATGTTTCTTTGATGTGCGGCCTAGCTAAGGGTAACCGATCTCAGACAATAATTGGAGTCGTCGCTCCGCTCCTCCTCCAAACAATTGTCTTCAATCGGTATAAAACCCTTACCGTTCTCCATACTTAATATACTATATCAGTCGCCTCAATACTAGGCCCTATATTTCAAAATAGAGGTAAAGGTCATATTAAATATAGCTGAGTATTAACTAAACGCACCATATTCTATCGGTACTTGTTTTTTTTTGTAGATTATTTTTATAATAATATTTTTCTTATATTCTTGTTTGAATTAATAGTTTCTTTTTTGATCTGTTTTCGTTTTAACCAAATTAGGCATTTTACAAATCTAAATATTCAAAAATGTTAAAATCAACAAAAGTATGGGTACTCATCCAATGATTTACAAAGTTTTAACTTCTTATAATTTTCAATTTCTTGATATTTTAACCAAACTATGTGTGAACTGTATTATCCAATACGCACTCGTATGATGCCATTAAAACACTAACGTCAGCAGGATTGATATCTTTCAAATTTCGCAGAAAAATACCAAACTGAACAATCCAGTTTTAATTTGAAAATATTGAAATCTAGGTCTAGTGCTACCGTATGCGTATGCTTATATTTCTGTTAACAAAAAATGTGTTAACAAGTGAGATACTGGGTGTGGCAAATTAGCGATTTAATTTTTACAATAGTAGTACTGCAGGTGAATTTCAATGAACAGATAATAGTTTAGTTGGCAATGCTACTTTAAATCAGACAATAATATTAATAAATCAGATTTTGAACAAAATACATGCATTATAAAATATGTAGGTATACAGGGTGTTTAGTAAAGAATGGACCAAAGCGTAACCTTAGATTCCTTAGGTCTTAGGTTAAAATAGGTCGATTTAAGCTAACTTACCTTAGTACAAAAGTTGATAATAAATGAAATACAGGGTGACAAAGTTAAACTTTTATATTTTATTTTTGAATATTTTTTGACAGGCATGGGACAACAACACGAAATTTGGAAAGTGGTGCTGGTACTATACACCCTGCTAAATTATGTTAAACAAACGTTTCTGGCTACTACCAGAGGCGTACGACGGGGGAACGTGAATTTACTTTGAACCCTTCCTAAATTCTACGCCACTGGCGGAATTGCTATTCTAGTGCAATTTTTTGATTCTTTAATAAATTATATGCAAATAACTTACTCTTCATTTGTAACGATAAAGCCATTAGTTTTCGAGATATTTAAAGCTAAACACGAAAGAGCATAATATATTTTTCAAAATAAGTGTGCCTTTTCATGTTAACTTCAAATATCTCGAAAACTAATGACTTTATTGTTACGAATGAAGAGTATATTATTTGCATAGAAAGTATTGTATAATTTAAAAATTATGCTAAATAGCAGTTTCATCAGTGGCATAGAATTTGAGAAGGGTCAACCATTCACTTTCCCCTGTCGTACGCCTCTGGTAGTAGCCAGAAACGATTATTTAACATAATTTAGTAGGGTGTACAGTGTCTACACTTTCTGCCAATTATGACATGAATATGTCAAATTATTTTAAAGTATTCTTTTTTTTTTAAATAATTTATTCTTTATTTAAAACTTTAAGAATTATGTGTGCCCGGTACTATAAAACTATTTGACATATCCAAAAAAAGTTGATAAATAGCAAGCTGAAAATTTGTTAATAGCTTAATGGTGTCTAGTCGGACAAACTTTGATGTACGGGAACACTGGAACAGGGGAAGTTTTACTTGTGGAACAGGTTAAAAATTTGGAACGTCAGACTACGAAAAGGTCTCGTATATTTTATCGGACGAAACTTCCGGACAAAAACCAAAAAGTGTAACAAAGGCATTTGTTACCCTTTCATTGAACTCTCATGCAAAAATTAGACTGCTATTTATCACCAACATAATTTCTGTCATTTGACATGTTCCACTTTTCGGACTTATTAAAATACCCAGTTGGTGATAAATACCAGTCTGATTTTTGCATGAGATTTTAATGAAAGGGTAACAAATCAATTAGAAGTTCTCTATGGCAAAATACATGGGACGTTTTCGTAGTATGACGCTTCAAATTTTTAACCTGTTCCACACTTAAAGCTTCCCCAGTTCCAGTGTTCCCATACATCAAAGTGTGTCCGACTAGAGATCCTTAAGCTATTAAAAAATTTTCGGCTTGCTATTAATCAACTTTTTTTTAGTACGCGGGATCCAGGCCTAATAGTTATAATTGAAAAAAAGGAACAAGAAGAGAAATATACACACATATGGAATGGGGAAGAGAAAAGGAATTTTCAATGTACTAAAATATGTATTAGACAAGGGAAAGAAAACACAAGATAACCTAGTAACTAACAGTGACATAGAAAAGGAAGATGAAGATATAATGGGAAGATTCGGAGACGACAAAATTAGAAATGACAATGGAAGTCGACTAATACAAGATTTCAGCATACAAATATATATAGATACAAATGGGAGGAACATCAATTATTGATACAGCTATGATTGATGGTGAAGAAGAAGAAGTAGAGTGAGAAAAGTCAGCAAAACAATAATACAAGATGTAACAGTATACAGTCAAGCAGAATATGCAAGTAGAGACCTCAGAGAAGATGACTGGGATAATAGAGTGGTGTGAATGACGAATGTCTATATTTTGCTTTTAAGTCTACACTCATCTACAATTGAACACGATAATTCTAGCAGCTCTTTATTTTTAATTTTTTACTCCAGTTGCTTTATATTTTTAATATAAAACTTCACTCAAAATGAATGTCTTATGTCATAGAAACTAAAATTTCTTATTACGAATGTTTTACCCCTTATTTTTTGTTTCTTTTGCTCTTGAATTCAACTGGCATACGCTAGTTTCTAAATGATGACACTGCAAACGAATATTCCTTTAATATTAAGAAAACTTGAATACTATGTACTAAGTAATCTACAAATTATTCACTAATTAATTTTTATCAAAAGAGTGCTATTATATTAACAGTGCTCAAAGTATTAGAAATATGGTGTTATCGATTTTTGCTAACTATAACTTCCGTATGAGCCAAAGTTGTAGAAATACAACTTATGGGAAACGAGTTTAAACTTTTTGGTTTTAAGTCAAAGAAATAAAGAATAATTTAAAAACACTACTATTGAAGATGTAAAAAATATGCGAAAACACCTACAGAAGGCTGCTTAACGATAAAATGTGGAAAAATAGACACTTGAAAATATAAATTAAAACATACAAATTTGTAATTTCGATGGCCTAAAAACAATACCTCGTAAGTACCAAAAATTCAAAAATCACGCTTTTGGTGCCGCAGTAGGTACTGATTTAAACCTTTTCTACCAATCACCAAAAGTATAAAGGCGCAAAGCAATTCATCATCGTACTTTTCATTTCGTACTTTTCATCATCATGAATATCGTACTTTTCATCATGTGTCAATATCTCGCCTAAATATTTTTGCCTGCAATACCTCGTTTGTGTTTATTTTGCTGTGGTAGTTAATGTCGATTATAACGTAAAAGTTTGTTATGCAAGTTTATATTATAAAGTTTACCAGTCTGGCGATTGGTAGAAAAGGTGTATGTCAGTATTGCGGCGCCAGAAGAGTAATTTTTGGTACTTACGAGGTATTGCTTCTAGGGCATCAATTTGTCTAAATATGATGTAATCCGTAGATACCTATGAAAAAGAAGTATTGCCAATTAGTGAAACTTACTGATTTTCCAAAGAAGTCGCCCAGCGTAACCATAACGATACCATTCATTGGGATTCCAATTAGACCATAAATTATCATAAATATTCTGGTGAACATGGTGGTTGGAGAAAGATTTCCATATCCTACAAATAAAAGATATTGAGAATGTTGCTGGAAATTTCAATGGATCTTAGTACATATGTTACCGGCCAAACCCGATTTCAGGACAAACTAGATTGTCCTAACCGCGTTAGGATAAACTAGTATGACCTAGGCCAAACTAGTTTGTCCTAGGCCAAGCTAGTTTATCCTGATATAAATACACACACTTCAGGCCAAACTAGTTTGGCCTAGGCCAAACTAGTTTATCCTCATACAGGGTGTCTGCGTAACTTTGCACCATATGGGAAACTTTTTTAATATCAATTTTACGAAAAAAAGTCATTCTTTATAAAGTGCTCTGCATAGTCTAAAACCTAAGGTGCAATCATCAGATATCAAATTTTGTCAACAGTATACGAGGTATGTCAAAAAATATTAATTTCGCTCAAGAGCAAACTACCTTTATACTTCAAAATATCAAAAAAATTTATTATGAAAAGTTATAATATATACGAGACAGATATACGAGCAATAACAGCCATCTACGAGAAAAAAAATTTCTGAGATTTGCCTAAATTAGTGATTCCGAACATCATTTTTATTTATTAGACCTTAGTCCTGTCGCCAGGGGGGGTACAACGGCCTCGTTAATTCAGATGGACTTACTCAAGTTTTTTTTATGTATTTTGACCCGTAGAACACGAATTTTTTGGGTAACAGTTGATCCGGATGTCGATAAGATTGTTATAGACCAAGAACTTGAGGAATCAAATAACAGCGATTTTTGGCAAAACAAAACAATATTTTGTATTTTTTGGGCCATTTTAAGTAAAAAATATTTCTACAAGTTTTTTCGTAGGATGCACAGTTTTCGAGATAAACGCGGTTGAACTTTAAAAAAATCGAAAAATTGCAATTTTTGAACCCGAATAACTTTTGATTAAAAAATAAAATAGCAAGTCTGCTTACCGCATTTGAAAGTTTAAGTCAAATTATATCGGTTTTGATTATTTGCATTGGTAAAAATTTATTTTTTTATTGTTTAACAAAGCTATAAACACGTAGGGTTTCCCGTGCTTTTACATGCGTTTTAACGCATGTAACGTAGAAATAGTCTTGATTGCACTAGTACCTATTCTACCTACTCGTTCGATTTTAAATGAGAAATCATAGAAACATCACTCACGCACTAGTTGTTTGTAGCTTTGTTTAGCAATAACACAATAAATTTTTAGCAATGCAAATAATCAAAACCGACATAATTTGACTTGAACTTTCAAAGGCGCTAAGCAGAATTGCTATTTTATTTTTTAATCAAAAGTTATTCGGGTTTAAAAATTGCAGTTTTTCGATTTTTTGAAAGTTCAACCGCGTTTATCTCGAAAACTGTGCATCCTACTAAAAAACTTGTAGAAATATTTTTTGCTTAAAATGACCCAAAAAATACAAAATATTGTTTTGTTTTGCCAAAAATCGCTGTTATTTGATTCCTCAAGTTCTTGGTCTATAACAATCTTATCGACATCCGGATCAACTGTTACCCAAAAAATTCGTGTTCTACGGGTCAAAATACATAAAAAAAATTTGGGTAAGTCCATCTGAATTAACGAGGCCGTTGTACCCCCCCTGGCGACAGGACTACCTGTAATAACTCTTTTATTAATAATTTTAGGAAAAAAGGTATTCCTCATAAAAATCTGTGCATGGTCTAAACCTCAAGATGCAACCATCAGTTATCCAAGTTTGTTAATTTTATACGAGGTGTATCAAATAATATGAATTTAGAAAGAATTCTTTCTATATTCTTTCTAAATTCATATTATTTGACACACCTCGTATAAAATTAACAAACTTAGAAAACTGATGGTTTTATCTTGAGGTTTAGACCATGCACAGATTTTTATGAAGAATAAGTTTTTTTCCTAAAGTTATTAATAAAAGAGTTATTACATGTCTAATAAATAAAAATGATGTTTGGAATCGGTAATTTAGGAAAATCTCAGAAATTTTTTTTCACGTAGAAGTCTGTTATTGCATATTTGAATATGGTTTTTAATTACAAATAGCTTTTCTTAATAAAATTTTTTGATATTTTGAAGTATAAAGGTAGGTTGCTCTTGAGCGAAATTAATATTTTTTGACATACCTCGTATACTGTTGACAAAATTTGATATCTGATGATTGCATCTTAGGTCTTAGACTATGCAGAGCACTTTAAAAAGAATGACTTTTTTTCGTAAAATTGATATTAAAAAAATTTCCCATATGGTGCAAAGTTACGCAGACACCCTGTATAAAGACGCATACTTCAGGCTAAACTAGTTTATCTTGAAGTGTATGTTTTTATATCAGAATAATCTAGTTTAGCCTAGTCTAAACCAATTACATTACAGATAAACTAGTTTGGCCTAGGCCAAACTAGTTTATCCTGAAATCGGGTTTGGCCGGTAACACATACATAGTTTATTTTGGAATTGCAATGGTTCTTCGTACATACATACAGTATTTCTCATGATCATCTTTCAGTGCGTCACAGTTTTTCGATTTCTTTCTAATGCATTAAATTGTATGTGAGAGAAAAAAAGGCACGTCAGTGATTACATTTCGTCGGTGACATTTTTATAACATTTATTCTAGTTATTCTAGTTGTCGATAGATGGCGCCATAATAAAAAAATTATTATTTTTTAATTAGATAATAATATTACAAATATAATCTGTGTAATTTATAAGACTATACAAATCAAAGAAAATACCATTTTTTAAATGCAAGAGACACTTTTGATTTGTTTTTATTCCAAATTGAAAATAAAATGTGACAACTGTCAGATTTAACTAAAATGTCATGTTAGAATAAATGTCATAAATGTGTATTATCACGGACTTACCCTTTTTCCTATCATTTGTTACGCACTGAAAAATGATCATGAGAAATACGTACATAGAGTTTATTTTGATAGTTTGATGTTACTGCTTTTTAACAGCACAGTCAATTTAGAAACTAAGAGAAAAAGAGATTTTTATTTTATTATTTTACTTCGTTTAAACGTTCACAAGCAAAACTTAAGAAGAAAAGTGTTCAACCAGCACATCCTTTATCATAATATATGTGTGTATATCGAACATGGCTCCTAATTATGGCAAATATGAATAAACTACCTACAACAGAAAGAGCAATAATTTTGTAGGTATAGACTATCAATGAAAAGAGGAATGACTGCGTAAAATCAAAAACAAATGAGAATAGGGGAGAGTCGGCTAATGGTGCGCGTCGGGTAATTGTGCGCATCAATGTTTCTAATCTCTTATTTAATAAAATTACAAAAACTATATTGTCGGGCCATCTAGTAGAAACTGCCATATCTATCCGACACAAACGAACGTCGGGAGATACTTTACCGGATGGCAGTTATCGTTTACATGTTTTCGCATGGTTTGATATTGTTTGTGTATCTGAAAAAATAAGCGATAATTTTTTTCTCGACAGATATATAGTTTAAATTGTGCTTATATCCTTTCTTTATCATTTTAAACACTGATATAGTTAGTTTTGCTTGTTTATTTTCTTGTTTTTATCAAATTTTGTGTTATGTGGTGAAACGTAACGTCGTTTAATGATGCGCATTGCGCACCATTAGCCGGCAAGATTTATAAAGGCATTTTTTTACGTTTTGTGACTGCGTCATAGAAGGTAAACAAGCGTTAAACAACCGTCAAAGTAAAGAAAGGGGCAAAAAGAAAACCACGAAATTGAAAAAAGGTACAAAAGGAAAATTTTTGAACACAACAGCTTCGAAGTTATTTCAGAAAGTGAACTGTGCCATTATGATGAGTTGGACGATCTCGTGTCAGATCAAAATGAGTTCTGTGTATTGTGGTGATGGTAGCAAAAAAAACTAGGTATGGTGCAAGTGTTCGATATATTATCAATGGTTTCATGCCATGTGTATACGACAGGATAGTCCAGAAGGATATATTTGTGACTTCTGCAATACTTTGTTTTGTTTCTTTGTTTGTTCCTTTAATATTTATGTTCAATATATTATATTTTCGAAGGTAATTTTAAGTTCTATTATTGCGCACAGTTATCCGATATATGCGCACCATTAGCCGAATAGGTCGGGCAATTTTGCGCATTACACTAATTGGAAATTTCACCTTTCACTTCTCTACTGTTCAGCCATTCATTAAATGTGGTCCCTACCAATATACCTAAGTCTTAGAAGTATATCTTCAAAAAATTTGGAAACTGAAATATTTCAAGTGTGTAAAATATCCTGAATTTACCTTAGGTGCGCACCAATAGCCCATTCTCCTCTATGACAAAAAATTTCCAAACTTAAATAGAGATTTGCAGGCCACACTGCTAGGCCAAAAGACCAACGTTGGAATGCCACATACAACTTTGGTGTTGGAGACCATACAAAGGTAGGCGACCAACAGAAATACTAGAGATAAAATGAGGAGATGACATTATAGTCCTGTCGCCAGGGGGGGTACAACGGCCTCGTTAATTCAGATGGACTTACTCAAGTTTTTTTTATGTATTTTGACCCGTAGAACACGAATTTTTTGGGTAACAGTTGATCCGGATGTCGATAAGATTGTTATAGACCAAGAACTTGAGGAATCAAATAACAGCGATTTTTGGCAAAACAAAACAATATTTTGTATTTTTTGGGCCATTCTAAGTAAAAAATATTTCTACAAGTTTTTTCGTAGGATGCACAGTTTTCGAGATAAACGCGGTTGAACTTTAAAAAAATCGAAAAATTGCAATTTTTGAACCCGAATAACTTTTGATTAAAAAATAAAATAGCAAGTCTGCTTACCGCATTTGAAAGTTTAAGTCAAATTATATCGGTTTTGATTATTTGCATTGGTAAAAATTTATTTTTTTATTGTTTAACAAAGCTATAAACACGTAGGGTTTCCCGTGCTTTTACATGCGTTTTAACGCATGTAACGTAGAAATAGTCTTGATTGCACTAGTACCTATTCTACCTACTCGTTCGATTTTAAATGAGAAATCATAGAAACATCACTCACGCACTAGTTGTTTGTAGCTTTGTTTAACAATAACACAATAAATTTTTAGCAATGCAAATAATCAAAACCGACATAATTTGACTTGAACTTTCAAAGGCGCTAAGCAGAATTGCTGTTTTACTTTTTAATCAAAAGTTATTCGGGTTTAAAAATTGCAGTTTTTCGATTTTTTGAAAGTTCAACCGCGTTTATCTCGAAAACTGTGCATCCTACTAAAAAACTTGTAGAAATATTTTTTGCTTAAAATGACCCAAAAAATACAAAATATTGTTTTGTTTTGCCAAAAATCGCTGTTATTTGATTCCTCAAGTTCTTGGTCTATAACAATCTTATCGACATCCGGATCAACTGTTACCCAAAAAATTCGTGTTCTACGGGTCAAAATACATAAAAAAAACTTGGGTAAGTCCATCTGAATTAACGAGGCCGTTGTACCCCCCCTGGCGACAGGACTATTAGGAACATAGCCAGAATAAATTGGAAGTACATAAAATATGTTGCTCAAGATACAGATCAATGGAAGCAGTTAGGAGAGGTCTATATCCAAAAATGGACGACAGAAGGCTAGGAAGAAGATTGAAAACAACAAGAAATGGCCATGTTAAAAATCTATAAACTACAATTCGTGGATACATAAATAGTCCAAACTGTTAAGCTGCTAAACGAAGTGTGTATTGTCTAATTCGAGAAAAGTTAAATGTAATCTTAACATTACTCCCAGCTTTGTTTGTAATTGGTTTTTAAATAAATATATTTACTGTTACAAATATTTGGCAATACCACGAGGATTGGCCCTTTGCTAACGCTAATACACATACATCGATTTTGGACTGTCGATTTTTATCTTCTTTTTCATGTACCATGTCCTGTCAGAACGTTGGTTACCATCACAGCTATCTTAATTTTATTCACTGCCACCCCAAATAGCATTCTTGTATCAACACCATACCAATCTCGCAAGTTCTTCAACCATGAGGTTCTTCTTCGCCCTGGACTGCGTTTGCCTGCTATTTTCCTTGCATGATATTTTGTAGCAACCTATATTTGGGACCTCTCATTACATATCCGAATTACTCCAGGTTTCTCTGCTTGATGATTTTTATGATCTCAGTAGTCTTGCTGAGACGTTGTAGTATTGTGGAGTTTCGAATCTTCTCCACCCAGGAAACTTTTAAATTCTTCTATAGCACCACATTTCGAAAGCCCCATGGCGATTTAGATCGATTCTTTTTCACAGTCCAGGACTCGACACCGTAAAGTAAGACCGAGATCACGTAGCAGCGAAGCAGGCGGATCCTCAATGCCAATTTTAGGTTTCTGTTACATAACACCTTGGACATCCTTCTAAAAGCGGCTCTAGCCTACTCTATCCTAGATCTCATTTTGCCGTGACTTTCTGCGTTACAATTTAATTGCTGCCCAATGTAGCAGAGTATTTTGGTTACGTATGTTCAGATCCAGACCTGCCTCACTACAACTCTCAACGACACTATCAAGTAGTGTTTGCAGATCTTCTTGAGTAGAAGCTAGGAGCACTGTATCGTCCGCACATCGCAAATATTGATGACTTCACCGTTCACAAGTATTCCTTCTTGTTTTTTAGAACAAATTTTTATCGCGCGTCCAAATTCGTATATTTATTATAGTTAACCATATTGCAAGAACGGTCGGCGTTTGTATTAAAATATCCCGTTCTCGCATGTGGTTTACTATCGGAATTTGTGGACGCGCGATAAAAATCGACCGTCCAAAATCGATGTGTCTGTGTATTTAGCGTAACTCGCGAGGATCCCTCGTAAGGAGGGAGCTCGCAAACCAAAGCAATATCCCTACATCGCATAACATACATTGCGGAAAGATACGCACTGAGTGTCACATCTGGTTTTCTGTGAACAAAATTCCACCGAAAGTCACCGAAGATTCACCGAAAACCAGATGTGACACTCAGTGCGTATCTTTTCGCAATGCATGCCACATGCCATGTAGGATATTGCTTCGGTATGCGAGCTCGCTAAACGCTAAGACTAAGATACAATATTATTTATTATAGTGCATATGATGTAAGATATTAAAATGATATTAAAAGCTCTTACCGATAGTACTAACCACTGTGATTACAAAGAATATCGAATTGTAGTAGTTCCATTTACTAGGAGGAAGTTCATCACTCATATGATAGTGAACAGGCTTTCCGCAATAGTTAGTCAGTCTTTTAAATAAAATTTCCATACTTTTGTTGTTACCATGGTAGTTATTCCATAGCAATTCTGAAACAAAAATTTACTGTTAAAACAAAAATACAAATCGCGTCATTTCGTTATTTAAATTTGGTTAATTCTCATAGGTCCGGTTTCACCAACAACAAATAAATCAATAAATAGTTATTCGTAGAATAAAATTTATTATACGTTTATATTTTTATTTTGTTTTAATACAATTGTGATAATTTAAAGTTAAACTGACTAATTTACTTCCTTATAGATATTTACATCAAGAATAACTTGCCAATTTATTCGAAGGGTAATCATTTGTTTGATAAATAAATAAAATAAATGTTATTTTGACGTTGTAGACCAGGACGGATCTGTTTTGAGGTGGATGTGAGAGGTGGCATTCGGATTTTTGCAGATACAGTTAGGTGACAACTTCAATAATTATAATTGACTTATGCTCCTTCTCAAATATACCCGGAACATTAATTAAAAAATAAAAATATTTAAAAATTTCGATAAACATCGAACTTTTTCTACTTTCTTTGCTTATAACTTTACGATTCATTTTGGAACAAAGTCGTAGGAAAATAAAATAAAGATAATTAAATTTTGTATGATATACGACTGGTTAAAAATGTCTTAAATTATTACCTTTTCTGCAAAATATCAATAAACACAAAATAAGGGTGCAAAATAAGCCTATTTTTATTTAATGTTTTTCAACCAATTTGGTTGCATTTAGAACCTTCGTAATTCGTTTAAATAATTCTTATAGCATACTTAAATCGTCCACCAAATTTAATTTAAATCCACCTAATAGATTTTGCGTAATAATTTTGCAATCTAAATGTTTTTAAAAAAGTTCAAATTTTTTAAAAACTTTCTGAACAAAAAGTAGACTATTTAAAAGTTGACTAATTTTTTAACATATAAACAGGAGCGCTACTTATCTAATACACCTTCTACAATTAAAATCGGATTATTTAGGCAGCTTCAGCAATGTTTTAAAGTGATAAACAATTTTTTGGCTTATAAACAAATTAGTGCTGTCGCCAGGAAGGGATGCAACGTCCTCCTGTATTTTGACCCAAAGAACACGAATTTTTTGGGTAACAGTTGATCCAGATGTCGATAAGATTGTTATAAATAAAGAACTCGAGGAATTACATAAGAGCGATTTTTCGCAAAATGAAACATTTTTTTTGTATTTCTTGGGTAATTCTAAGCAAAAAATGTTCTTACAAGTATTTTCGTAGGATGCATAGTTTTCGAGATAAACGAGGTTGAACTTTAAAAAAATCGAAAAATTGCAATTTTTGAACCCCAATATCTTTTGATTAAACAATAAAAAAGCAATTCTGCTAACAGCATTTGAAAGTTTATGTCAAATTATACCGGCTTTGATTGTCTGCATTGCTAAAAATTAATTTTTTTATTTTTAAACAAAGCTATTTGTTTATATGCCCTGTATAAGCCAAAAGCTATATTTGTTTTAAAAATTGTTTATAATTTTAAAACATTGCTGTGGCCCATAATCCGATTTTAATTCTGTAAAGTGTATTATATAAGTAGAGCCCCTCTTTATATGTAAAGATATTAGCCAACTTCTAAATGGTCTACTTTTTGTTCAAAAAGTTTTTAAAAACTTTGAACTTTTTTAAATAAATTTAGATTGCAAATTTCTTGTGCAAAATGTATTAGGTCGATTGTAATGAAATTTGGTAGACTGTTTAACTATGTTATATGAATTTTATAAGCGAATTACTAAAGTTCTAAATGCCACCAAAGTGGTTAAAAACATTGAATAACAACAGGCTTATTTTGCCCCCTAATTTTATTGCTAAATTGCAAAAAGGGTAATACTTTAACACATTTTTAACCAATCGTTTATCATACAAAATTCAATTATTTTTATTTTATTTCGTTACGACTTTGTTCCAAAACGAATCGTTTGAAAGTTATAAGCAAAAAAATTTAAAAAAAATCGATGTTTTTAGAAATTTTTAAATATTTTAATTTTTTTATTAATATTCCGGGCTTATTTAAGTCTATAATTATTATTATTATTGAAGGTGTCACCTAACTTTATCTGCAAAAATCCGAATGCCACCTCTCATATCCAAAAATAGACGTTTTTTCACAGATCAGCCCTGGTCTATTGGTTCTTCTTCTTTATGTGCTGTCTTCTACCAAAGGTTGGCGACCATCAAACGATAGGTTTCTCTGTTTTGTGCCGCATGTATTATGTTCGCAGCTTCTGGTATTTGAAACCATTCTCTCAAGTTTCTCAGCCAGGATTTCTTCTTTCTGCCCAAACCTCTTCTACCTTCAATCTTGCCTTCCACGATAAGCTGTAGGAGACTATACTTATCATTACGGAACCCATGGCCCAGGTATGACGCTTTCCTCCTTTTTAACAGTTGTTAACAATTCCACCTCTTTACCCATTCGTCTCAATACCTCTGTGTTGGTCACTCTGGCTGTAAAAGTTATTCTCAGTATGCGTCGATACAGCCACATTTCTAGAGCCGCTAACTTCTTTATAGTTGCTGCTGTTAACTTCCACCCTTCTACTCCGTAAAGTAGCGTATAGAGTACGTAGCATTTCGTGGCGCGCCATCGGAGGTTAACGCTTAGGTTGCGGTTGCTTAAGAACTTTCTCATTTTTATGAATTTGGATCTTGCTATTTCAATTCGGATCCTAATCTCTACGTCTGGGTTCCACTTATCATTTACTGTATATCCCAGATATTTAAATCGGTGTACTCTTTCAATACGTTCGGCTTCAATATTCAGGTCAATATGTTGAATGTTCTTTTTACTGATCACCATAAATTTAGTTTTCTTTCTATTGATCTTCAGTCCAAATCGGTTGCCAGTTGTATTTACTCTATTTAGCATCATCTGTAAATCTTCGATGTTATCGGCCAGTATAACAGTATCATCTGAACATCGAAAATTACTTATTGGTACGCCATTAATCTTGATGCCCTCATTGTACTCTTCCAGTGACTCTAGAATTATTTGTTCCGTGTACAGGTTGAAAAGCAGTGGCGAAAGAATACAGCCCTGTCTAACCCCTCTAGAAATGGTTATGTTTTCACTCACCATATGTCCATTCTTTATGTGGGCTGTTTGATTCCAATATAGATTTTTTTATAATCTGGATGTCCTTAGTGTCAAGTCCTGAAAGATGTAATAGTTCTATGAGTTTGTCATGTTTGATAGTATCGAATGCTTTCTCATAGTCGGTAAAACAGGCGTAAACATCTTTCTGTTGATCAAGGCATTTTTGGTCTATTGGTAAAATGGAGAAATGTCAGTTTATTGGTTGAATAACTGTATTCATAGAATAAACTACTATTTGTCCTTGGTTAAACCTGCCAATAGACATATTGAATGATAAGGTGCAACAAGAAATCTCACTTTAATATTCTTTACGGTGTCAAGATTCAGTTATACCCAAGTTTTTTTATGTATTTTGATCCGTAGAATACGAATTTTTTGATTAACAGTTGATCCGGATGTCGATAAGATTGTTATAAACAAATAACTTGAGGAACTACATAACAGCGATTTCTCGCAAAACAAAACATTTTTTTGGTATTTTTTGGGTTACTCTAAGCAAAAAATGTCCTGACAAGTTTTTTCCTAGCATACATAGTTTTCGAGCTAAACGCGGTTGAACTTGCAAAAAATAAAAAAAATTGCAATTTTTGAATCTGAATAACTTTTGATTAAAAAATAAAATAGCAATTCTGCTTACCGCATTTGAAAGCTCAAGTCAAATTATATCGGTTTTGATTATTTGCATTGCTAAAAATTAATTTTTTTATTGCTAAACAAAGCTATAAACACCTAGTGCTTGAGTGATGTTTTCAATGGTCACTCATTTAAATTCGAACGAGTACTCGAGTAGGTAGAGTAGGTACAAGTGCAAGCGGGGACATTTCTACGTAGCATGTATGTAAACGCATTTATTAGGCACGGGAAACACTATGTGTTTATAGCTGTTTTTGTATTGTTTAACAATAAAAAAATTAACTTTTAGCAATGCAAATAATCAAAACCGATAAAATTTTGACTTAAACTTTCAAATGCGGTAAGCAAAGTTGCTATTTTATTTTTTAATCCAAAGTTATTCGGGTTCAAAAATTGCAATTTTTCGATTTTTTGAAAGTTTAACCGCGTTTATCTCGAAAACTATGCATCCTACGAAAAAACTTGTAAGAATATTTTTTGCTTAGAATGGCCAAAAAATAAAATCAATGGGAAAATCCCAATAGGGATCAAAAAAAAGTTTTGTTTTGCGAGAAATCGCTGTTATGTAACTCCTCCAGTTCTTTGTTTATAACAATGTTATCGACATCCGGATCAACTGTTATCCAAAAAATTCGTGTTCTACGGGTCAAAATACATAAAAAAACTTGGATAAGTCCATCTGAATAAAGTAGGCCGTTGTACCCCCCCTGGCGACAGGACTATACTTGCTTTTATGAAAATGAAGTCATTTCTTTGCAATAATTATCTCAGTTTAGAACTAAGACAAAGAATGGTTAAGTGCTATATTTGGTTTGTACTTTTGTATGGTGCAGAAGTGTGGACAGTAAAAGTATTGACCTTGAATATAATTGTAGCATTGGAAATGTGGATTTACTGTATGTTGCTGATGTTCGAGAAGTCCTCGCAATGGTGATAGTCAAAGTCAGATAATTCTGAAGTGAATATAATATAGTGATATATAAGTGTATAATAGAGTATATAAGTGTTTAATAATAATATAAGTATAATATAAGTGATAATTCTGGCACGTGAAGAGACCTATATTCTGTTCTGTATTTTAATATCCTTTTTTAAATTGTATAATCCAATAATACTATGGAAGATGCCAAGAATCAAATTCACAAAAAGACTGAAAATAAACACTACAGCGCACTAAAATGAGGAAAGAGTGGAGAAAATATGGAGGAACCTTCAGGCCATAATGTCAAACATTGCAAACGAAACGATTGTTATTAAAAAAGAGAAAACAGGAAATGGATAACCCGAGAGAAATTACAAATAATAGAAAAAAGACATAAAAAAATAAATGTTACAAGAGGAAGTATCCGAAGAAGGAAAAGCGCTACAAAGAAGCAAGCCAGAAAAAATAAAAAGAGCCAAAAAGTAAACCATTATAAAAATGAATAATCATTTTCATCTCGTTGCAACACGAAGCTTATATTCTAGTTCGTTTAGAGATAGTCTAAGAGCTAGAGGCGAGAAATCATCGTCATAAGTAATATGGAGTTTGGCATGTGAAATTTGTCTATTTTATGTTGATAATTATGACCCCTTTCAGGCTGACACCTCAGTGGATACAGGGAGTAGCAATAAGGGATGAAAGGGGAAAGTTAACGCAGTCATTAAAGGTTTTCACCTCCTATTTTGTTAAACCTACATCGATTTACATGAAAATTGGTGAGTAGTTAGAGCATACCTTAAAAAATAAAACTGATATGGTACCAACGTGCGCTTTTACCCTGGGGGTGGATGCCACCCCTTCTCAGAGGTGAGAACTATTTTATTAAAAATAACCCCAGTAATCGACAGAGGGACAAATTTTAAGCAAAATTTATTACCTCTAATTATTAAAATAAATCAATACTTTTTGAGTTATTAAAGATCAAAGATTTGAATTTTTCGTGAAATAAATGCATGATGTAAAGCGGTTTTTCGTAAATAATTCAAAAACTGTAAGTTTTATCAAAATAGTTATGATTACCAAAATTGAAGATAATAAAAAATAAAAGAGATTTGTTATTCGAAAAACCTTTGAGAATTAATAAAAAGTGAGTTATAAGTGATGGAATATATATATTTTTCGGCTAGTACCCAAATCTATGTATTCAAGCTCAAATAACGGGAAAACGGTGCATTTTATAAAATATATTTACTGACACTTGTCAAAGTACTTGGAAATATGTATCAAATGTTATTAACAAGGTATTAACATATATGTTAATTTTGTTGAGTGTCACAAATTTTTCGTTAGTAAAAATGGAGAAGTGCAGAAAGACGAAGCTCCATATTTTAGTTGTCCAGCTCATGAGGAGGCAGACACTAAAATAATATACCACGTATGTCAACTACAGAAAGATGCCAATGTAATCATAAAGTGCTCAGATACAGATGTTCTGGTTATTATGTTAAGTAATATGCATCACTTGAACAGTAATTTACACATTTGGATACAGTCTGGAACGGCAGGAAAAAAACGTTATATTGATATCTGTAAAATTTACGAACATTTTGGAGATTCAATATGCAAAGCTTTAGCCGGTTTCCACGCTCTAACTGGCTGTGACTATAATCCATGTTTTCAGAGAAAGGGAAAAAACCATTCAATATTATGAAATCATTTGAGCAACATAAGGAAGCATTTTATGCTCTTGGAGATATCGATTTTGACGAAGAGACGATTTTTGAAATTCTAGAAACATGTATTTGTCACATATACGGTACAGGGATTACAAAAAGAATTCTCCAAAGAAAAGTCAATGACATACGGCTTACAATATTTAATCGTCGATATAAGCTAAAAGACGTAAATGAACCATTTTTTAAAAAATATCTGAAAAATTTTGATGCATCAACTTTACCACCATCTCAATCTGAGCTATATCAACATCTTTTACGAGCACGATACATTACAAGTATTTGGTTGAATGCCTGTAAAAAAATCCAACAGATCTGGTTATTGAACAAAATGGTTGGGAACTTGCTGAAGATAACAAATATAAATTCAAATGGTTTGAAGGGCCTCAAATGCCAGAGATTGTTAGAGATATTACTTTTGAGAATGAAACAGACGATGAGATGGATGACGAGCAAGCTTATGATGACATTCATAATAGCGAAAGTGATGAAAATAATTATTATAGCGATTTTAGTGAATGTGACAGCGAAAGTGAAAAATAAATAGTATTTTCAATGAAAATTTTGATTTCGTTTATAAATTCGCAAAGTCCGGTCGTTCGTTCCTGCGTTGCCACCCCTGCAATATCTGGAGCTTATGTACCGATGTCAATGTAGTTTTGTCTCCTGAATCCAAATCTGAAAACGGCATTTAGATATCTCAAACCATCTTCGAGATAACCGACCTCAAAAACAAGTTGCATCTCGGGACAGCAATTTATGATTTTTTAGCAATTTTAGATAGCGAGATAATTCTACAATGGAGACACTGTACGTAAAAATGTTAATGAAAATTTCATATTATTTCAAAAATATATTACTTCATATAAACTGTAAAAGAATTGAAATATCAAATAAATAAATATTACTTATTAATTTTAATGTAAGTAATGTTAAATGGCAGGTTACAAATTTTTGGTGCTGTCTACCCAATGATTTATGTATTATGTATATTATATTGTATAATATACAGTGTGTCTACTTAAGTTGGACACATATATTACGGGACACTTTTTTATTTTTAATTTTACGAAATAAAGTTAAAATTCATAAAAAGTTCTGCATCGTCTAAAACCTACGATTCAATCATCAGATAGCAAATTTTACTTATATTAGAGGAGGTATTTTAAACAATATGAATTTCGCTCAAGATTAAAGTACCTTTTTTTCACACTGTTGTAAATTATTGTTACTACGAAAAATGGTTTGGAATTAAAAACTGTGTTCTAATATATGCAATAGTTGTTATTATTATAATTAAATAATTAATAATTATTATAATAATGTAACTATTATCTACATTCTTCTAATAAAAAAAAATATTTAATTTTTTTCTCAAATTAGAGATACCTACCAATCATCATTTTCATTTATAACTCTTTTATTATTAATTTTACGAACAAAAATTATTCTTCAAAAAAGGTCTGCACGGTCTAAAATCCAAGATGCAATCATAAACATAAGATTATATAAAATTGTATCGATTTTAGTCGGTGTGTAAAAAATATGAATTTCGCTCAAGAAATTCGCTCAGAAAAGTGCCTTTAGAGCTCAGAATATTTAAATAGTAGGATATAATTGCACATTAAACATAATTTTTAATTCTAAACAACTTTTCATAATAGCAATTTTCCATATTAGGAATTTAAATACATAAAAAACAAAGTTTTCGTTATAATAATGCTCGCATTTTTAACTTGTTTAAAATATTTAAATTGTAATAAAACGAACTTGATAATAAATTATAATCCTAACTTCATTCCCGAAATTCCATTAAAAACTATTCTGTTAACAAATTTCAAAATAAATATATAAATAGCGTATGTTTTAATTTTCACTTTTTCCTAAAAACTCGAAAGGGTTCTCTTATTTTCATCATCACTTGCTTAGCTTTGATGTTATAAACTTCATCTGGAGCTCACTTGATAGGTATTCTTGAGCACTTTGACAAGTGTTCGGTAAATATATTTTATAAAATGCACCGTTTTCCCGTTATTTGAGCTTGAATACTTAGATTTGGGTACTAGCCGAAAAAAATATATAATCCATCACCTATAACTCACTTTTTGTTAATTCTCAAAGGTTTTTCGAATAAGAAATCTCTTTTATTTTTTATTATCTTCAATTTTGGTAATTATAACTATTTTGATAAAACTTACAGTTTTTGAATTATTCACGAAAAACAGCTTTACATCATGCATTTATTTCACCAAAAATTCAAATCTTTGATCTTTAATAACTCAAAAAGTATTGATTTATTTTAATAATTAGAAGTAACAAATTTTGCTTAAAATTTGTCCCTCTATCGATTAGTGGGGTTATTTTTATTAAAATAGTTCTCACCCCCGAGAAGGGGTGGCATCCACCCCCAGGGTAAAAGCGCACGTTGGCACCATATTAGTTTTGTTTCTTGAGTTATGCTCTAACTACTCACCAATTTTCATGCAAATCGATGGAGGTATAACAAAATAGAGGGTGAAAACATTTAATGACTGCACCAACTTTCCCCTTTCATCCCTTATTGCTACTTCCTGTATCCACTGAGGTGTCAGCCTGAAAGGGGTCATAGTTATCAATATACAATAGACACATTTCACATGCCAAACTCCATATTACTTATGACGATGATTTCTCGCCTCTAGCTCTCCGTATAAGAGCGCAACAAGCACCCTATGAGTGAATTGCAAATTATAGAATTCCCTCATCTTCCTAGCTCCATTATCCGCTTGACTTTCATTTTCAGGAGTCACTGAGGTGTAGCCAGAAAATGGTCCCAATAAAATTTTTAATTTAATATTTATATTATTTTATATTTTATTAAGTTGAAACCTTTGACTTGCAAAAGTAAACCATTTAAATAATGATATTACTAGTCTGGATTATACTGGTCATATATATTATAGTGTGGGCTGATTATCGGAGAATAGGCCATTTTTGGGAAAAGTTATTTACCAACAATTTTATTGCTGGAATCGAATCTTATGATTGTATATATTAATAATATAGATATGCAGAGTTCGCAGATAGTGTGCTACTTTTTTTATAAACAAAATGGCGCCCGAAAATCGTGTTTTTTTTCAATTTTTGCTCTATAACTCCAAAGATTTTAACTTTAGACCAAAAACACCCAAATAAAAATTCACCGAAATTAAATTCTGCATAGAGACGTGTTTTTTTTTATTTACTTGGACGAAAACTTTCCCCGGAAAAAGTGGGTTTTTCCAACAAAATCTTTAATTTTCAACTAAACTTTTAGATAAGTAGTTGTTAATCAATAAATAAATAACTTGGTAACGTAAAAGCCCTTTCCGAATATATTATAATTCCAGAAGCCGATGGAAATTTAATGAACAGTTTAGCAACAATTGAAATGTTAATTAAAAATTTACGGTCGCTATAATAACAACAATAATTATGATGAATAAGAATAACTATGATTGTTTCATAAAAAGAAACTATACCTATCTAATGTATTTTACAGAATTGAAATTGAACTATTTAAGCGGCCTCAGGAATATTCTAAAATTATAAACAATTTTTTGGCTTAAAAACAAATAGAATATCTCGGGAAATATTAAACTAAATTAAATTGTGAAAACGGTGGTGTTCGAAAGACAGCGGCAGGACGCTTCATTTAAAAGAAAAAACGTTTAATTATGACGAGTGGTTCCTGAGACACAACCAGTCAAAGTTGACCGAAATTTACGGCAAAGATATAAACAATAGGATCATAATTTTCAAACCATCACCTTTTTATTTTTGTCCTCTTTCTCCACACCAATTTTCATATCTTTAAAATCCTCATAACATATATTATTATAATAAAAACTATCGATAATACGTGTGAAAATTGCCAAAAATAGTAAAATTCCAATCAAAAATTAGGTTGAAGAAAATGTAACCCTCAAAGTTCAAAATCGATATACGTTAAAAAATGCATTTTCTCGGCTTCCCATAGAGCAATTTGCTTCATTCTTTTCTTGTTCCCAAGTAACTCGAGTAGAGCCATCGAACTAACGCATTATTAAATGTCAAACTTGCTTTTTTTTTTATAATAAATTAATTTATTTATTATAACACAATATTTTAATTTGTTTGAATAAAAATTGTTTAAATAATTATACAGCTTTCAAATGAGAATATTTATGTTTTTAACTTTAAAAGGTACACTTGTAGTAAGTTTATCTAAAAAAAAGCCTACAACTGGAAAAAATATGTAATTTTCTCTTCTTATAAATAAATTAATCTATTATAACAAAACAAAAGCAAGTTTGACATTTAATAATGCGTTAGTTCGATGGCTCTACTCGAGTTATTAGGAAACAAAAAAAGAATGAAGGAAATTGCTCAATGGGAAGCCGAGAAAATGCATTTTGTTAACGTATACCGATTTTGAACTTTGAGGGTTACATTTTCTCCAACCTAATTTTTGATTGGAATTTTACTATTTTTGGCAATTTTCACACGTATTATCGATAGTTTTTATTATAATAATTTATGTTATGAGGATTTTAAAGATATGAAAATTGGTGTGGAGAAAGAGGACAAAAATAAAAAGGTGATGGTTTGAAAATTATGATCCTATTGTTTATATCTTTGCCGTAAATTCCGGTCAACTTTGACCGGTTGTATCTCAGGAACCACTCATCACAATTAAACAATTTTTCTTTTAAAAGAAGCATCCTGCCGCTGTCTTTCGAATACCGTTGTCAAAATTTAATTTAGTTTAATATTTCCCGAGATATTCTATTTGTTTATAAACCAAAAATTGTTTATAATTTTAAAATATTCCTGAGGCCGCTTAAATAGTCCAATTTCAATTCCGTGAAGTACATTAGATAGGTATAGTATGTTTTTATGAAAAAATCGTAGTTATTCTTATGCATCCTAATTATTGTCGTTATTATAGCGACCGTAAATTTTTAATTAACATTTTAATTGTTGCTAAACTGTTCATTCAATTTCCATAGACGTCTGAAAATAATAATATATACTGAAAGGGCTTTTACGTTACCAAGCTACTTAATTATTGATTAACAACTACTTATCTAAAAGTTTAGTTGGAAATTAAAGATTTTGTTGAAAAAACCCGCTTTTTCCGGGGAAAGTTTTCGTCGAAGTAAATCGGAAAAAACACGACTCTATGCAGAATTTAATTACGGTGAATTTTTATTTGAGTGTTTTTGGTCTAAAGTTAAAATCTTTGGAGTTATAGAGCAAAAATTGGAAAAAACACGATTTTCGGGCGCCTTTTTGTTTATAAAAAAAGTAGCACACTATCTGCGGACTTTGCATATCTATATTATTAATACATACAATAATAAGATTCGATTCCAGCAATAAAATTGCTGGTAAATAACTTTTCCTTGTATTTTGCTGATTAGCCCAGAGTATTAATTTTATTTCATGTTCTCTATATATCTAATCATCCCTAAACATCCATTCTTGTATATAGGCCTCCTCTTCCTTCTTTCATGCCTTCCTTCTTGGGAAATTTGCATCCAATTTGACCCAGTGTGTTTCTTCAGGTCATCCGACCATCGCATGTGTGGCCTTCCCCTTTGTCGTATGTGGTTCCACGGTCTCCAATGTATAATTATCGTAGTCCGTTTTTCATCCTTCTGCCGTAGGGTGTGTCCGGCGAACTTCCATTTAAGCTTTGCTACTTGGGTTGAGACATCTTTCACTCTTGTTTTGTTACGGGTCCATTTGTTTCTTTTCCTGTCTGATAGTTTAATGTTCAGCATTTCTCTTTCCATGGATCTTTCTGTCTTTACTATTTTTTCCATATTTTATTTTGTAAACGTATATGTTTGAGAGCCATATTAGAACAGGGAGTATACAGTATATATTTCATGTTACTAAGTAAACTTGTCTCCTTAATTTTTATTCCTAATTCGAATGTGATCAGTGATTATACACCTACTAATATTTATATTACCTATTTTATTTGAAGTGCTAATTATTGTAACGTCACTTGAAGATTTCTTTTTGACTCATGTCTGAATGGTATCCATTCCCCTTTAATTTATATACAGAATTTTTACCAAATCATAATACGATAATTTGTCTGAAGGTGACGTATTGGTATGGTGTTTGCTTAATCAATTATATTGATTATCGGATCATCACATTGATTTTGCTAATATATTACAATTTAATTTTGTGCTAATTAAATTCTGTTGGTGGGAATAATTATGATGCAGATTAAATATATGGTAAAAGTTGCTCATTTTTAAATATATAATCTTTGGCACAACGGTTTATTTATCATATAATAAACCAACAAACTTGTCGATTTCTTCTATGGTGCCTTAATAACATTTTTTCTTCATGTGCCTTGCCCGTTGCGGACGTTGGCCATCATTATAGCGATTTTAATTTTGTTTGCGGCGTTTCTCAATAACTCGATCGATGTTAGTCCAAACCATTGGCGTCAGTTTTGAAGCCATGAGTTTCTTCTTTTTCCTAGTCCGCGTTTGTGTTCTATTTTACCCTGTATTATCAGTTGGAGTATATGATATTTATCATGTCTCATACTATGACCGAGGTATTCCAGTTTCCGTTTCTAAATTGTGAAAGACATTTCTTTTTGTTTTCCCATTCGGCGCAATACCTCTACGTTGGGGGGTGTAAACACTAGGGGAGAGGCTTGTACCTTGAACGGGATTTTTTTAAAGCTCAATTATTTTTAAGTTTCTAAAGTTCAAGTAAAAATTTTTAGACTAACTTGTAGTTTACATACCATAGTGGACTATTAGTCTGGGCTGATTATCGGAGAATAGGCCATTTTTGGGAAAAGTTATTTATCAGCAATTTTATTGCTGGAATCGAATTATAAGATCCTATTTATTAATAATATAGGTATGCAAAGTCCTCAGATAGTGTGCTACTTTTTTATAAACAAAATGGCGCACTAAAATCGTGTTTTTTCAATTATTGCTCTATAACTCCGAAGTGTTTAACTTTACAACAAAAACACCCAAATAAAAATTCACCGTGATTAAATTCTGCATAGAGACACGTTTTTCCCAATCTGCCCCGACGAAAATTTTCCTCGGAAAATGCGGGTTTTCCCAACAAAATCTTTAATTTTCAAATAAAGTTTTAGATAAATAATTATCTACCAATAATTAAATAATTTGGTGACTTAAAAGACTTTTTGGTTTAGATTATAGTTCCAGAAGCTGATGAAAATTAAACGAATATTTTAGCAACAATTCAATTGTTAATTAATAATTTAAGGTCGCAATAATAACCAAAATCATTATGATATACTGATCAAGCTTTGAAATCTTATAAAGATGAGATGTCTATTTAATATTTTGTCGACAAAATATGAATTTTTTATTTTTTTGCACAATCTTTAAATGTTTAAAAAAAATAGTTATAAACAAATTAACGTTTCTCAGAAAGTTTTTATTATATTATAATTTTAAAAAATATTTAAAATGCGCATTTTAAATATCTTTAAAATGAAGGCTTTAAAACTTTTTTGAAACCATTTGTAAAAAAGTTATGAAACAGCAAAATAAACATACGATTACTACTGTGTTTATATATTTTTTTAATTCTTTCAAAGCGTAGAAGTGAGTTTAAAGTACAAGCTAATTATTTACAAAAAAATATCGATTATCAGTTTAATGATTATATTTTAATTAAAGATTATAAATATATTTTTTTGTAATTTACACGCGCGAAAGTAGAGTAACGCAGTACTGTAGCTAAAATTTTCACTCGGAGCGACGATTGGCCGCGTGATGTACACTTTTAATAAATAATTCATGCTGCGTGTCAGTCGCTTCGAGTGAACATTTTAGCTCCGACTCTGTATCAGGCCTACGTTTGCGCTAAAAATTACAAAAAAAAGTATTTTTAATCTTTGATTAAAATATAACCATTGCACTAATTTTTGACATTCTTTGTGAGTAATTAGGTTGTACCATAGACTCACTTTTAAGCTTTGAAACAATTAAAACAAATTAAAAATAACGGAGATTTCGTCTATTTATTTTGCTGTTTCATAACTTTTTTGCAAATGGTTGGAAAATTTTTTTAAAGCATTCATTTTCAAGACCTATGAAATACGCATTTTAATTATTTTTTTAAATTAGATTATAATATACAATTTCTGAGAAATTTTAATTTGTTTATAACAATTTTTTTAAACATTTAAATATTATGCAAAAAAATGAAAAATTTATATTTTGTCGACAAAATATTAAATAGGCATCACACCTTTATAATCTTTGTAAGTTTGATCAATGTCTCATGATTATTTTGGTTTTTATTGCGACTGTAATTTGTTAATTAATTATTGAATTGTTGCTAAAATATTCGTTTCATTTTCACCGGCTTCTGAATTTATAATCTATAACAAGAAAGCTTTTATTTCACCAAGCTATATAATTATTGATAAATAATTACTGGCCAAAAAAATTTATTTGAAAATTCGAGATTTTGTTGGGAAAACCCACATTTTCCGAGGAAAATTTTCGTCGGAGCAAATCGGGAAAAACATGCCTCTATGCAGAATTAAATTTGGGTGAATTTTTATTTGAGTGTTTTTGGTGTAAAGTTAAAATCTTCGGAGTTATAGAGCAATAATTGAAAAAAATACGATTTGTCGGCGTCATTTTGTTTATAAAAAAAGTAGCACACTATATGCGGACTTTGCATAGCTATATTAATAATATATAGGATCTTATAATTCGATTCCAGCAATAAAATTGCTGGTAAATAACATTTCTTTGTACTTTACTAATTAGACCAGCGTATTATAACTATTTTTTTTTCAAAATTTAAAGATTATACAAAAAAAAGAAAAATTTATATTTTGTCGATAAAATATTAAATAAGCATCTCATCTTTATAATCTTTATAAGTTTGATCAATGTATCATGATTATTTTGGTTATTATTGCGATCGTAATTTGTTATTTAACAATTGAATTTTTGCTAAAATATTCGTTTAATTTTCACGGGCTTCTAGAATTACAATCTATACCAAGAATGCTTTGATGTCACTAAGTTATTTAATTATTGATTAATAATTACTTACCTAAAACTTTATTTGAAAATAAGAGTTTTTGTTAGGAAAATCCGCATTTTCCGAGGAAAATTTTCGTCGGAGCAAATCGTGAAAAACATATCTCTATGCAGAATTTAATTGCGGTGAATTTTTATTAAGGTGTTTTGGTTGTAAAGTTAAAATCTTCAGAGTTATAGAGCAATAATTGAAAAAAATACGATTTGTCGGCGCCATTTTGTTTATAAAAAAAGTAGCTCACTATCTGCGGACTTTGCATACCTATATTATATTATTAATATATAGAGCAATAAAATTGCTGGTAAATAACTTTTCCATGAATTTTGCTAATTAGCCCAGAGTATATATAAAAAGGTCATTTTAATAAAACAAAACCAAACACATTTTTTTCAATTTTATTAATTAGAGCTCATTTGGTCCAAGGTAGAAGCCAGAAGCCAGTCCTGTACCTTGAACCACGTAGTCTTGTACGTTGAACCACCCTTAAAACTTTAAAAATATATACACAAAATTATGTTATTCAACATTGAACCTCTCAAAATCTAAGTCAAACACATATCCTCCTTTTAGCCTTTCAGACACCCCAGCCTGACTTAATGGTTTAAGTTTGAGTAAGACATCTACAATCCCAATGTCAAATTGTTGATCAGATACTCTCTTCAGATACTGCACCGTTAAATGGGGACTTACAGCAGTTACGTGTGCAACATAAAAATGTGTCTTCTTTTTTCCCATTAATTTTGTACAGCCCAACGTACAAGCCCTGATAGCGGTCTAAGGTACAAGACTCGGCCGAAAAGAAAACAAATGTGAATTTAAGCTAATAAAGCGGTTTTGTTATGTTTCTCACTATGTTGTATAACTACCTGTTAGAATAGGCATACACACCCTTTGATTTAATTTACGATATCTATTAACACCAAAATTAAAAAAGAAAATGATGTATCCTATAAATAGTTACTTTTCATGAAATAAAACGCTATATTTTTACGATAGTCGCAAACGTTTTCTAATCACGTTCAACAACTAACCACAGAATGACGCCGATTGTAGAAGAACTTGAGATAAAAAACACAGACAGTTCGAGCGAAAATTAAAAGAAAAATGGGGTGGCCCATGGTACAAGCTGGCCCAAGGTACAAACCTCTTCCCTATATGGTGTAAACGACACAAAAACATTGCGGTGAAATCAAGAATCGGTAAATCCAGTACATATAAAAAGGCACGTATCCACTAAGTTGGTACTCCGTGCTCCGTGTAACTGCTCCAATGGATACGGCATGCGCTCCTCTACATATTAACCGCCACCGATTGGATCGCCGAGGGTGAGCGCTGAATGGGAGCACCAACGTATCCACTATGTGGAGCAGCTACACGGAGCACGGAGTACCAACTTAATGGATAGGTGTCTTTAGACCAACAAAGGCCTACGAAAAACATCAAAGAGAAATAGCAATATTCAGAAAAATTACAGGAAACACACTGAGACACCGAATAAGCAGTGACGAAATCAGAACAAAATGTAATGTACAGGGTACAAACTAGAGCACATTATTAGAAAAAAAGAATTTGACTTTCATAAAGGCAACAATCCGATAAAACAAGCAAAATTGCTTATATAAAGAAAGAAAAAGAATAAGATTAGTTCCTATGTAGAAACAATTTTACGTTTATATTCTTCTGTTCTGTTTTTTACAAATTATTATCTTTATACAGGGTGTTTGGTAAAGAATGGGCCATAGCTTAACCGTAGATTCCTGACGTTTTAATATGTCGATTTAAGCTAACTTACCTTAGTACAAAAGTTGATAATAACCGAAATACAGGGTGTTAAAGTTAAACTTTTATTTTATTTATTCTTGAATATTTCCTGACAGGCATGGGATAACAATACAAAAATTGGTAAGCGGGGGTTTTCTGGGATGAGAAATCTAAATTCGCCATCAAAAATGATGTATTGCCCAGAGGGCGTCACCAACGTCTTTCAGTGCTCATTTAAAAAGTTTTTTTTATCCCCCACTCTACACACTTTTTGAATCAAAATTTTTATTCTCTGTTTTCGAGATAAACGCATTTTAAAACTGCGATATAACATATATTGTTGTGCATAATATCATTGCAGTTATTATGACCCGAAAAATTAACTTGAAACCATAATAATTGTCCAGTTATCATATTTATGTCATTGCATCGCAAATTCCATTTGAAGAAATTTGCGATACATGTTTGTTAATTTTTATGGTTTTAAGTTATTTTCCGGTATAACTACTTACAATGATAACATACAAGAAAATGATGCTGCCTCGCAGATTTAAAATGCGTTTATTTCGAAAACAGTTGAATTTAGCGAGATGAATGTAGTATACCTTTTATAAGTAGAAATATTAAAAGAATATAAATTTTGATTCAAAAAGTATATATAGTGGAGGATAAAAAAAACTGAACGTATTAAACGAGCACTGAAAGACGCATGTGGCGCCGTCTGGGTAATACATCATTTTTGGTGGCGAATTTAAATTTTTCGTCCCAAAAAACCCCTGCTTACCAAATTTCGTGTCGTTATCCCATGCCTGTCAGGAAATATTCAAGAATAAATAAAATAAAAGTAAAGTGTGCTAAATGTGCAGTCACTCTAGCGATTTGGGGACCTATTGGGTTGTGAAGGGTGGGTTCTAAAACCAAAAAAAGTTAAGTAAAGTTTTTCATTTTAGTGGGGACTTTCCATTTTTAATTTAATTTTCCATTTCCAAAATTCGTTTTTTCCGATTATAGCGCCATCTATCCATAATTCGAAAAAATGTTTGAAATAAAATTACTTATTTTTACGTAACGAATCCGAATCTGAAATAAAAATGGGGGCTCCTATTAAAATTTTAAAGTAACCCCCACCACACATCCGTGGGGGGTCGTGTTTGGTGCCATTCGATAGACACAATGGTAAATTTGGACTTATGCATATTCAATGACTTAGGCAACCATCTCTAGGTACTACAAGAGGTACATCTACAGGATACCAGGGTTCTCTCCATATGATAATCTAACGCGCTCGAGTTACTGCAAAAATCCCCTCTTGTGATCCCCTACCATTAGTGCCAATGACAAACATATCTTGTTTTTCTATCGCTCGAATCGAGATCATAATTTATTAGATTGTCGATCTTTTCTCTTTTAAAAAATAATATTGTTTACGTAGTTTATATTGCGCAATATGGTTTGTTCATTGATCTTTATTCTGATATGCCTTGCCAACGAACCTTTCAGTATTTCTGTTTATTCACTTAAAAATGGTACCCTCCGTTAAGATAAGCAAAATGCCTTTACTCCGATAATTAATTTTTTTTATTATTTAACTTTCCATGTGATTAAAAAATAAAATTCAGCTCAAATTTTATCCCTCCACGCTCTCCCCTCCCCACCAACAAAAACGTCATTCTTTCGTAGTTATTTTTTTTAGACGAGAGACAAGCAATCTAAAAATTTCAAAAAATTCAGACATATAATTGAGGCTTTTTCAAAATATATTTATTTATATAGACCCCCGTAGGTTGAGTGTACATAAAAATGTACACAAATTTTTTTTCGAAAACAGCGTGTAACTTTGTTTTGTAGATGGTCTATTTTTTTTATTTTGTATATTTTATCAAAAACTGTATTTCCACTTTTTTTTCAGATTTTTCCGTAAGGTACGTTATTTTCAAAACTCTGGTTTTCTCTCGAAAAACTCTTGTTTTTAGGGTTTTAGGGGAATTTCCTCATTTTATGGACTTAGAGCTAGATAATATCAGGGTTTTTTATAGGCTATGTTCAATTTATAGGCTAACTAAGTCTTTAGGATAACTACTGAGTCCTGCTACAGATAACTGAGTCCATTAGACAATTTTATAAGCTAAGTGAGTCCTTTAGAACATTCAAAAAATAGGCGAAACACGTTCTAATCCGCAAAATGACCCTCAAAAAACCCCCAATTTTGGGAGGTTTGAATGTGTTTCTCCCATGTTTTATTGTCCTAAAAGACCCAGGTAATTCAAATACTATATCACCTATAAAAAACCTTGATTTGATTTATTTTGAATACATTATAAAATGGGGAAAATCTTCTAAAACCATTCTTAATAAAAGAGTTTTTAGGATTTTTGAAAGATACGTAACGAAGAGATTTAAAAAAAAATAGAAATAAAGCTTTTAATAAAATACGCTTTTTTCGAAACCTACGAGTCTATAAAAAATAGACATATTTTAAATGACTACGCGTATGAATTTTATAAAATTCTTAAATTCACTTAAAAAAATAAAAACGAAAAATAACGGTTTTAGTGGTGGGTGAATGTGAAGTGGGTGCAGGGTTAAAATTCCACCGAGTCTTCTTTTTTTAATCAGATTTTATGACACAAAGGAATCGGATTAAAATGCTATATGTATAAACCTAAAAAATTGCTAAATATTTCGAAAAAGTTGCAATACCTAGTAAAAATAATTTCATATGACAAAGGCTTTTAAATTCGATAATATTTTTTAAATGTCCTTTAATTTAAATCCTGATTATACTAAATTTACAATCAAGATGTAGTAGAAATAAACAAACCATGACACGTTAAATGCTACTAGGAGCACTCTCCCGAATCATAATTTACAATTTATATACATTGAAAATCCTAAAACCCTAAATCATGATTTTCAAAGTTTATTCATTGTAAATTATGATTCAGGAGTGCTCCTAGTAGCATGTAACGTGTCTGGGTTTGTTTATTTCTACTGCATCTTGATTGTAAATTTAGTATAGTAGGTTTACTGAACTTTAAGAGTCACGCCATCTATTTATCATGATTTTGGTGCACATTTCGTGCTTTTAAGGTTCATCGCATTGCAATTTTGGTTACGTATTTTTTATTAAAAACACTTATTATTAAACACTCAATTATTCCAAAAAAAGAATGTGTGTGTACTTTGTACGCACGTAAGAAGTTATACTTCTATTATATGATTATATGATTATAAACGAAATTAATATACTTTTTATTTATATTTTATTTAAATATTAAATTAATTTATACTTACTACTTCTCAAACATTTTTATTAAAACAGTGCCAAAAAAACACATTAAAAATGCCACAAATGATTTCTGAACATTAATTGTCGGAAATTTTTTTAACTAAATACGTATTTTCTAAAAATAAAATTATATAATAAATATACTTACAATCATAAAATGTATAAAAAAAATAAAAAAAATAAAAGTTTATATTGGGATTCGAACCAACTTACCACGCGGCTGGTATTTGCGTTGTATTGGGATTCAACCGCATTAAAACTTCGCCACAGAGACAGCTTGTCATTATGTGCGAAGATCGTCTAACTAAACAGATTAACCTTTTGACATTTTTAACTTATGTAAATCAAATTATTTTGATTTTGAATTGAAATGATTTAGAATTGAAAAAATACAACAAAACATAGAGTAAGAAGACAATATATTAGGTGAATATTGATAGAAATTTTGATGGTAATCAAATTATGTAAATAAAAGTATTACATACTACTTATGTATTTTGGTAGGTTCAAGGTAGGTATCGGAGCCCGTATAACGACTAATAAATTTCGCAATCACTTGCGTCGTGCAAAGTGGCTATGTTCAAATATCATAACAAATTTTGATCAACTATTTATAAATCACTTACCAGTGAAAGATTCTTTAGCTTTGAATAAGCGAGATCTGCGGCACTCATACTAGGCACAGTTTGATGAGCTTTCACATTGGCATGCAACAATCATCTCTTCTATGTAAATAAGTCCAAAAATATAATATGAAAACTATTTAAAAAGGCAGTATAACCATTAACTAACTTTTTGTTTGTTGTTTCTCTTCCTACAAATTTTAAAACGCAACAAGCATACATTATAACCAAACCATGCACAGTCCCACAGCTGTGCCACAGCTGCCATATTGGATAATTTTTGTCATGTCATTTGAACATCCAATCAGAACAAAGTTATAATGCGCATGCGCCCGGTCGCTAGGTTTTCCCATATAAAATTTCACCGTCATTACGCCCGTAAAGAAGTATAACTTCAAAAAAGTTTTTTTTGGAAATAATTACGTGACTCCCTAAGCTCTTTGAAGTCACCCTCAGGAGATGGCAACCTACACTTTTGGAACCAGTTGTTTTCAAGATTCCCAAGTAGCACAATAAAAACATTTTAGTTTTATTTAAAGTTTATGAAGGTTTGATTGTGGTAAATCAGAAGATAATGGTTTTAAAGTTGCCTTTTAGATATACAGCCAGATCTTTAAAACTGTTAAGAATTTGTCACTAGTTTTAAAGTATCTAATAAGATCATCAAATAAGACTAATTAATCTAATAGATAATTTGTCTTATTGTAGTTTTAAAATGGTTTATTATCAGTTCACTTTAAAACCAAGCAGTTTTATGAAGAACTTTCGGACTGTTTGGTTTTGTTAGATTTTAGTTTGTTACCTTTTGGTTTTATTGCAGTTTTAAAGATTCTCCTAATGTTACTAATAAAACCTATTATTAAAACTACTTGAACTTAAGACTATTATGTCAGTAAAACATATACCTTAAAACTATTTTTTAGTTTTCTTTAAAGTTGCTTTCTTAAAAGCAATTAGTAGGCTATATTAAAACCAAACGCTCTTAACTGAATCAATTTGGTTATCGTAAAGACTAAACTATGTTTCTTCTTAGAAACAAAAAATCTAAACTCATCCCCTCTTCTTTTATGTCCAAAATGGTCGGCCATTTGTTTTAGAGCGAAACAGTGGTGTAGTGTGTTGTAAAAGTGGAAGTACAGTTATTATGGAAGAAATAAGTCGCAAGTACTTAAAATATAAACGAACCGGTCATATTAAAAGAAAAATGCAACACACACAGCACTACAATTTTAGGTTAGATTCACATTAAAACCGAGTGGCATTATTGACAGCAACATTAAAACTAAACGGTTTTAATTCCAAGGCAACCTTGCTTTTATGTAGGATATATGCTCTTGGAAAGGTATAAAATAAAACCATTTGATGTTAACAGTTCTCTGTCGATAGACCAAATAGTTTTATTTGGATTTCGGCCATATTGCTTTCTGGAGATGCTGAAAGCCATGATATATTAAAATATAAGGCTTATATTAAAATTATAAATAGGCGTCTTAAAGACATACATTCGACTTATTTTAACATTAAAACATTAAAATAGTAGATAAACGTATTTTCCTTTCAAATTAATATTTTTCGGATTTAAATTTTTTTATTATTTTTATTTTTTAATCGCTAAAAGTCAGAAATATTAGAGGGCGTGTGTTATTTAGACCTATTTTTGTTAACGTTATCAATAAAGTTGGGTGCACAAGTGTTTTTCTACCTTGACAGTCCGAAATAACCAAGTACTTTTTATTATTTTATGGTTACAAATACGTATCTTTCTATCATAACACATGTAAACATTTGTTGGCCTATATGAAGTATATGAGTTTAAAGAATCATTTAATATGTTAGTTTAAAGTGTCTTTTAACATGGTTTTAAAAACACTTTCACAGCAGCTTTAAAACCAGTTGCTCAAGAAAACAAAGTTTTAAGAAGATTTTTATTTTTGGTTTTATTGACCTCTTTCAGAGTGGGTCCCTTTTGTGCTGAAAGCGGTTTTATTGCAACCTTAAGGTTTACTTAAAAACCAAGTGGTTTTAATTTTAGTTTTATTCTACAGTTTTAAAGCATCCTTAAAATACTTAATAAACCTGTTCGGTGCTACTTGGGTTACTTTGAAATTGACGAAAATAAATTTTATTAATTACTTAATCTATTAAAACATGCTAATAACTCTGCGTAGTTAACGCGTTATTGTAAAAAAAGACAACTAAAAATCGTCAAAATATTCTTAGTCAGAAAATTTACAACTCTGTCGTATTTAAAATAATGTTCTAACTATAAACAATCCTGTTAATTGTCAAGGAAACAATAATAAAAATAGAAGGCAAATCCAGACCTACCTCAAAATTCGCATTAATTCCTATCGCATCTTCTGAAAATTGTGTATGTCATCGTAATACCAAAAAGTGTCCGTCAAGGAGAATCAATCATTTACAATCACGATTTACCTTTGGTTAAAGCAACGGAATATAAATTTTATTTATTCTTATTTGACCACAACAATTTATTTGATCCGTGAGAATATCAGTGTAATATTTTTTTAATATTAGAATTCTTGATAAATTTTATTAACTGTGTTATAGAGTTAGATTTTCTGTAGTTTCCCAGTTATAAATGGAAATTTATAATTGTGTTATAGGGTTAATAGGGGAGTGCATATAGATTTTCATTTCGGAAAAAATCAAACAAGATAGAACTTTTTGTAATTTCATTAAGAAACGTTTAATAAACAACATATCAAAAAGTTCTACTCGAGAAGTGGGTGCTTCAGTTTTTATTAAACAAATGAACTACGAAATTAGATGTTTTTTTAAATACCTCCGAAAATATAAATTTAAGAGAAACTGACTTGACCACTGAAAAATCCAGATAATTTTACAAAAAAACCTTATATAAAAATTTTTCTAAAATTAAATCTGTATCTTCTATAATTTTTTATTTATAACGCTAAAGTTACGCTTCTCACAAACATTGGCGCACTGTAAACTAGCGTACGGCGAAGTGCACGGCTGAGTTATTTTAATGTAATTCTTTAACTAATGAATCAAATGAAATTTTACAACTTGAACGTGAAAGAAGAATAATTAAGCTATCTTAGGGTTGTAATAAAAAGAAATAAAATGTATGGGCATAAGTACGGTGTGGGCGGAAAATGAGCCTTACATGAATTTTGTTTAAAAATGATTTAAAAATGTGTAACTAATACTATTTTTTTTATAAAACTCTTTATTTTGCACAACTTACCTTTCAAGTATCTTACTAAATGATGTTTCATTCAAAAAAAAATCTCAAAAATTTAATTCTAATGATATGACGTCTCAAAAAATGTAATTTTTGAAATCTTCGTAGTTTTATAGAATTACCACGAATTTAAGACGGTATTACTCAAGTTTGAACAGATCTAATACAATTTTATAGGCACTTTTTTAAAGCTTAGGATGTAATCTTTAAAATGCACTGAATTATTTTACTTTAGAAATGAAATAAGTTATTTCTTTTTGAGAAAATTAAGAAAGATAACAAAAATGTAATACAAAAACCGAAAATTACCAGCTAAAAAAATGTTTATACAAAGTGATCAAAACTTTTTTCTGTAAAACTTACCTAAAATACATTTAATAATAAGCTTCAACAATAATAAATGTTTTTTTTTAATTTTTTTAGCTGTTATACGGTATGTCTGCGTAACTTATTGATAACTTTTTTATTATCAGTTTTACGAAAAAAAGTTTTTTCTTTATAAAATACTCTGCATCGTATATAATCTAATAGCCAGGGAGGTAGTGTCAAATTTGACCGGAGCATTTTAGCATGGCTGGTTTCTTATTATTTAGGTAGGTGCTCCAAAGCTTATTAACAAATGATGTGTCAGCTGGCCCAAAACCGGGGATTTTAGTCAAGAAAAGGTAAAACATGAAAGTTGATGGACCAACGCTACAGCTTAAATGTCAAATAATTTTATACGTTACTCAGAACATTTAATGGACTTGCTTACTTCGCGCCTACCTTTCACTCAGGAGATCGGGGTTCAAATCCTGGCGCGGAAAATTCTTTTTGTTTTTTAAAATGACATTTTATTTTGAAAAATATTTATTTTTCTAATACCACGTTTTTATTATTTATACGAGACAATATAAAAAAATCTGTATGTCTTTTATAGAATCGCAAACTATGCATTTTTGGTCATATTATGATTGATCTTAATAAGCAAATGTGTTGTACATGAACCCCTGAAGGTTCCTGAGTTGGTAAGACCAACAATCTAAGTGAAAAGGGAGATATTATTTGTTATTTTTTTGGACAAACTGTTTTTTCTTAATTTTATATGTTGTAGAACCGAAAGATACAACCCTAAATTTTCACTTTTCTATCACCAACCCCCATGTTTTAATAGCAATCTAAATATTTCCTATTCTCTATAATATATATAAAATGAAATATACAAAAAACAGTTTTTCTAAAAAGATAAAAAATGTCAGGAGGGGGTGGGGTGGGAAGGCCAACCCCCCTTTTCACTTAGATTGGTCGTACTAACTCAGGAAGCTTCAGGGGTTCATGTACAGTAATTTTGCTTATTAAGGTGAATCATAATATTTATGATCAAATGTATATATTATGCTATTTCATAAGTTCTATGCATAATTCTATAAAAGACATACATATTTTTTTATATTGTCTCGTATAAATAATAAAAACGTGGTATTATAAAAATAAATATTTTTCAAAATAAAATGTCAATTTAAAAAACAAAAAGAATTTTCCGCGCCAGGATTTGAACCCCGATCTCCTGAGTGAAAGGTAGGATCCAAGTAAGCAAGTCCATTAAATGTTCTGAGTAACGTATATAAATATTTGACATTTAAGCTGTAGCGTTGGTCCATCAACTTTCATGTTTACCTTTTCTTGACTAAAATCCCCGGTTTTGGGCCAGCTGACACATCATTTGTTAATAAGCTTTGGAGCACCTACCTAAATAATAAGAAACCAGCCATGCTAAAATGCTCCGGTCAAATTTGACACTACCTCCCTGGCTATAAGATTCAATCATCAAATATCAAATTTAATTAATTTTCTACGAGGTTTGTCAAAATATATGAATTTCACTCAAGAGTAAAGTACCTTTACATTTCACAATATCGAAAAGTGTTATTAAGAAAAGTTGTTTGGATTTAAAAAATTTGTTTTAGTGTTCAATTACATCCTTCTAATTAAAATATTGTGAATAATAAAGGCACTTAACTCTTAAGAAAAATTCATATTTTTTACATACCTCGTATAAAACTGAAAACGTTTAATATCTGATGGTTGTATCTTAGATTTTAGACCAGGGAGAGCATTTTATAAAGAATAACTTTTTTTCGTAAAAGTGATAATAAAATAGTTATCATAATTGTAATAAAATGATGATGAGTATCCGTAATTTGAGAAAAAATTGAATTTTTTTTTTCGATTAGAATGATGTAATTGTATATTTAGACATAGTTTCTAATTTCAATCAACTTTTCATATTAGCATTTTTAGATATTCTGGAATATAAAGGTAGGTACTTTACTCTTTAACGAAATTCATATTTTTGACATAACTCGTATAAAATTGATAAAATTTGATACCTGATGGCTAAGTTTTAGAATTTTTACTATCCAGAGCATTTTATGAAGAATAACTTTTTTTTAAATTGATAATAAAAAAGTTTTCCATGTGGTTCCTAGCTACGCATATATATTGTAATCATCCAGTAAAGATAAACTGCAACATATTCTCCAATACATCATTTCGGTTTAGAGAAATTCTTGTGACATATTCTTATCTATAGCAGGGTTGGAGGCAGGAGCTTTGTTTAACACCTTTTGTTTGTGAAAAAGCCTGCGATGTCTGATTTACGATTTTACTAACAGATTGATTTTACCGACAGCTTCATTTCCTTTGTGTAATGCTTTACAGAATTTATGTGTAAGCTATGTATGAGGCAAAATGAGCAGTACTGAAATGAATATTGAAATGTTTATGACTATTTCAATATTTAGTATAGAGTATTATACATGACATAGTCTTGCAAATATTATTCACGATAACGTTCCCGATAAAACAGATGTTAAAGATGTCCTCTGGCACGAAAAAGTATTTAATTCTAGTCCACAACTCCGGAATATCAAATGGTGGATGCTATGATTTCCCTTGCTTCCAATTCCAATCGGGCTGATATTAGGGGAGTGCAATTAGAACGAAAACATGCATTGTTTCGGAAAAATTCAAACAAGCTTATATTTTTTCAAAACTTTTTTGTTAGTTTCTATACATGTTAAAGTAAAAAGTTCTACTCGCAGATTTGGCCGCTAATTGTTTATTAATTGTTTAAACAATAACAATTGTTTTGTACAAATAATTTTAAAAATATCGATAAATTTATTATTTTACTTTGATCAAATATGTTTCTATTTTGTTTTTGATTATGCTGAATCCGAATATGGCATTTCAGTTTGAAAATTCTTATACAGAAGCTCTTATACACAGTGTCTACGTAGCTAGGAACCACATGGAAAACTTTTTTATTATCAATTTCACGAAAAAAGTTATTCTTAATAAAATGTTTTGGATAGTCAAAAATCTAAAACTCAACCATCAGATATCAAATTTTATCAATTTTATACGAGTTATGTAAAAATATGAATTTCGTTAAAGAGTAAAGTATCTTTATATTTCAGAATATCAAAAAATGCTATTATGAAAAGTTGTTTGAAATTAGAAAATATGTCTAAATATACAATTACATCATTCTAATCGAAAAAAGAATTCAATTTTTCCTCAAATTACGGATATTCATCATCATTTTATTACAATTATGATAACTATTTTATTATCACTTTTACGAAAAAAAGTTATTCTTCATAAAATTCTCTCCCTGGTCGAAAATTTAAGATACAATCATCAGATATCAAATTTTTTTAATTTTATACGAGGTATGTAAAAATTATGAATTTTTCTTAAGAGTTAAGTGCCTTTATTATTCACAATATTTTAATTAGAAGCATGTAATTGAACACTAAAACAATTTTTTTAATTCCAAACAACTTTTCTTAATAACAATTTTCGATATTGTGAAATGTAAAGGTACTTTACTCTTGAGTGAAATTCATATTTTTTGACATACCTCGGATAAAATTAATTAAATTTGATATTTGATGATTGCCTCTTAGATTATATAAGATGCAGAGTATTTTATAAGGGATAACTTTTTTTCGTAAAACTAATAATAAAAAAGTTATCAATAGGTTCCAAGTTATGCAGACATAGTGTATAAGAGCTAAAAAAAATTTTTGCTGGATATTTATTATTGTTGAAGCTTATTATTAAATGTATTTTAGGTAAGTTTTACAGAAAAAAGTTTTGATCACTTTGTATAAACATTTTTTAAGCTGGTAATTTTCGGTTTTTGTATTACATTTGTGTTATCTTTCTAAATTATGTTAAAAAGAAATAGTTTATTTTATTTCTAAAGCAAAATAATTCAGTCCATTTTAAAGATTACATCCTAAGCTTTAAAAAAGCCCTTATAAAACTGTAATAGATCTGTTCAAACTTGAGTAATACCGTCTTAAATTGGTGGTAATTCTATAAAACTAAAACTAAGATTTTAAAAATTATAGTTTTTGAGACGTCATATCACTTGAATGAAATTTTTGAGATTATTTTTGAATAAAACACTATTTAGTAAGATACTTAAAAGGTAAGTTGTGCAAAATTGAGAGTTTTATAAGAAAAATTGTAATAGTTACACATTTTTAAGTCATTTTTAAACAAAATTCATGTAAGGCTCATTTTCCGCCCACACCGTACTTATGCCCATACATTTTATTTCTTTCTAATATAACCATAATATAGCTTAATTATTCTTCTTTCATGTTTAATTTGTGAAATTTTATTTTATCAATTAGTTAAAGAATTACATTAAAATAACTCAACCGTGCACTTCGCCGTACGTTAGTTTACAGTGCGCCAATGTTTGTGAGAAGGGTGACTTTAGCGTTATAAATAAAAAATTATAGAAGATACAGATTTAATTTTAAAAAGTTCTTTATATAAGTTTTTTTTTTGAAAATTTTCCAAATTTTTCAATGGTCAATTTTTTTTTAAATTTATATTTTCGGAGTTATTTAAAAAAACATCTAATTTCGTAGTTCATTTGTTTAATAAAAAATGAAGCCCCCACTTCTCCAGTAGAACTTTTTGATATGTTGTTTATTAAACATTGCTTAATGAAATTACAAAAAGTTCTATCTTGTTTGATTTTTTCCGAAGTGAAAATCTATATGCACTCCCCTATATAACTATTTCGTAAAGCTTTCCTATTGACAGTGAATAAACGAATAGAAAACTTGCTTACTGAATTAAACGTCAAATATTAAATTGTATACAATAGTAAAATCTACCAAAAGTTGTTCAAACTTCGTTAATAACTATTTACTCCAATTTTCTTTCAGAGTATAAGCAATTTATTGTTATTAAAACAAACAATGCAAATGAATCCCGCCTCAAACGTTATTTTAATGGAATACCCGAAGACAATCTATCTACTTCTAAGTTAACTAATTTACAAGTAAATTAGTTAACTTAGAAGTAGATACTAAAATTAGTGCAAATTTGAACTTGAGTGCACTCGGCATTAAGTTTTCCTAGAAGAGACTTATTTTTGCACTTCACGTTGTTTTTTATCGTCTTTGAGAATATTGATAATAATTATTAAAATCATTTAATTGAAACTCAAGCACATTGAATTACTGTTATATTTTATCTCAGATTATTATATCATTTTCCCGAACTCTTATTATATTAAAAATAACACAATATAATAATAATTACCTTACATAATTTATAAGTATTCTATTTTCGTGGTGATCTCTTTTTTTACATAATTTTATTAATCCGTAAAATTTGTAAAATCATAATACACCTGCTATGACTCAATTTATTCCTAAAACATATTTATTCAACAAATTAGTAGAAGCGTTACTTTTATAAATAAAAAGCGGATAACGATAATCTAAAGCCGTTATGGAATATTTTCAAGAAAATTATTAGTAGTAATTACACAAGGGCTCTAAAATTATCGAATTTTTCCCGAGTGACACTTTGACAGTTTTCATTTCACGACTCGAAGGGTAGTGAAATTTTAGAGATCGAGTGCAATTTGTTGCGATTATTTCATGAATAAAACTGTTCAAAACCAAAAAATGTTATTGGAATTTATTTATGTAAGTACAAATTAGTACAATTAAACACACAGTTGTTATAAATATTTTACGGTTGAAAGTCATCACTTTTATAATTTTTAAAACATTAATTGCCATTAATGTTACTAAATGTATTTTTTCGTAGCAACGAAGGGCATCTGACGTAATATACTTAACGACGGGATATTATCAAAAATTATCAGTTTAATTTTTATTTCTGTAGCTTTCTATTGGTCAGAATCTCCTATGAATGAAATAATCATAAATACAGCTAAAGAAGTATGTGGAATAAGAAAAACAAATGGAAAAGCATTCTGATAGAAAGAAGACATAAAACAGAAAATTAAAAAAGAAAGATGTATGTAAAATATATTTGAATAACAAAACAGTATAAAGCTTTAAAAAATACAAAAAAGGTGGCAAAAACAATGTTGGTCATAGCCGCGAAGAAAAATAAATGGTAGAAGTTTGGAAAAAATTGAAAAAAACAGAATCAGAAATTCTAACAAAATACAACAAAGCAATAATATAAAGGATAAATAAGCGTGAAGCGAACATTCTCAAGATAAATAGAAATACTAATAGACGACAGAAAGAGAGGTATGAGAAATTGAAGAAATAAATGAAATAGCAGTACAACAAAATGAAGAACAAATAAACAGCGAGGAACTTAAAAAAGAAGCAATCATAGTTAAACTATAGGAAACACCAGATAGCGACGAATTAACAACAGAAATGACGAAAAACAGGAAATAAGGAAAAAAATATTAAGTACTAAACAATCATAACAAGGCTTGGAAGGAAGAGTAAGTTCCAAATGATTGGCAGGTGTCATCGATAGTTTTTATTTTTTGAAATGGATGGCAGAAAAGATTTTAATCATTAAAAATGAACTACACTTCTAAGAATTGTAGGTATATTATATAATCTAATATTCTTTAGAAAACTTGTAGTATGTATGTAATAGTCATATGGACATTTATTTTAAAAGTTCTTTTAAAGTAAACGAACACAACAAACCATTTCAATGTGACATTTTCTCATTCTTTGAATTAATTACATTAAAAGTTCTATAAAATACAAGTTTTCATATTTTTACATATATTCATTACAGCCTTTTATAGTAACAGAACTAGTTCTGTAAACAAACATCTTGTCAACCTCTCTAGGTACTGTTTAGTCTTGTGTTGTTGGGGTCAATGTTATAATGACATCATTTTTATAGTTTTGTATACATAGTATTTGGTCTTGTTCCTCTGCTGTATAAGGCAGCAAACATGAACTTGTGAATAAAGGATTAAATAATTAGTTGTTAACAATGACAATATATAAATACAGGAAGTTGTTCTTTGAAATTCTGCTTTGACAAAACACTGTACCGGATTAATTTAGAAAGCTATTATCTTTTACTACAGCTATTAACGGTCTAAAGGAGCATATACATTTAATATAATAGGCGAGTTTTCTACAGCTGGCGCCGTTAATTGCATCCTGATTTCCAGCGTTTTCTGCCTTTTTGGAGGTCGACCCACACCTTTCTCATGTAACCTAGGTCTCCACTCTACGAAGCATTTATAGTCCAGAGTAATAAGGATTTTCTCGGAACACTCAAAGATCCAGGTAGCTGACTACTTTTTTAGTTATTGTAGACTTATAAGAAGAAAACCTACCTGTTTCCTGTCTAGAGTTCGCGTCCGTTTTTAATTATTAACAATTTAGTGCAAAAATCGCGATTTTTTCGATTTCTTGCACTCCATTCAAAAGCTAAATAGTTGACATAAAATTACAAAATTCAGTTTTTTACAACATTAAAAAACTTTCAAAATGCAGATTTTTGAAAGTAACAAAGGTAATTTGTTGCTACACAAACTGCAAAATAAGTGAAAATTGTTATTTTTTAATAACTTTTACTAAAATTAACTTAGAACTTTAGTGTTTCACCCAAAGTTGGGTATTGGCGTACTTAACAAAACTTTAAAATTTGAGAACGATCCATTAATTAGTTTAAGATTTATTCTATTTGTTTATCCCAGAGACCTTTATTTTGCAATAGCATAAGACAGAAAATAATACAAGCAGAGCCCCAGGAAATAAAACAACATGAACAGGATAACACAGAACAACAACGTGAAGAAGAACCTACACTACAAGAAGTAAAAGAAAAGCTGCAAGAAAAAAATTTCCGACTAATATTAACAGTCTGGCAAAAAGAGGAAATGCCGCAACAATGGAACAATGCACTCATCTGTCCAATCTACAAAAAAGGTGATGAAACAAGTTGCGAAAATTATAGAGGAATATCGCTATTAGAAGTGGCCTATAAAATACTTGCAAAAATCATCCGAAATAGATTGCAAAAGGAGGTAAATAAGATCATTGGAGAATACCAAGGAGGTTTTAGACCAGGAAGATCAACAACGGATCAAATATGTTTATTAAAACTAATACAGAACAACAGCTACGAACAAAATTTGGGACTACATATGTTGTTCATTGACTTTAAACAGGCTTACGACTCAGTAGACCGAGATATGCTATATGAAGCAATGAGCTCCTTGGGTATTTCAGGAAAGCTGGTTAAATTAGTGAGAATGACGCTCAACAATACAAAAAACAGAATAACACTGGAAGGAAATTTTTCAAAACAATTCACAGTGAATAAAGGACTGAAACAGGGTGACCCTCTATCTACAGACTTATTTAACTTGGTACTAGAGCACATAGTAAGAAGGATAAAAATTAGTACAAGCGGTACCATATTTAACAACAGACAGCAGTTTATAGCTTACGCTGATGATCTAGTCATCTTAACAAGAACAAAGGAACATCTCCAAAAAATATTCCAAAAGTTCGAAGCGGAAGCAAAAAGGTATGGATTAAGAATCAACCAAGGAAAAACACAATACATGGTAATGAAACGAGATATAAATAAAGAGGATAACTATATAAAAATGAAAGGAGAAGGAGATGAATATAAATTTAAGGAAGTAGCAGAATTCGAATACCTGGGAGTGACTGTAACCAGAACTGGAAGGGAAGAAAAAGAAATAGATAAAATATTATTGAAGGGAAGTCGAGTTGTGGGTGCCTTAAACACGATATTAAAAGCCAAAAATGTATCAATAAACGCGAAAATCAGAATGTATGAAACGATAATACGGCCCACAGTGTTGTATGCGAGCAAAACGTGGGTAATGAATCAAAAAGAGGAGAAGAAGATACAGATATGGGAAAGGAAGGTCCTGGTAAAATTTTTTGGAGGTATACAGATAGCGGAGAAAACCTGGAGGAGACGAACAAATGAAGAAGTAATGAGGATGTATGGGAGACCAAAAATAACGACAAAAATACGAGCCCAAAGAGTTAGATGGCTGGGACAGATTACTCGAATGCCAGAAACTAGAAACGTCAAACGAATATTGAATGACAGAGCATTGGGAAAAAGGAGACAAGGTCGCCCAAGGTAGAGATGGTTAGAGGCTGCAGAGAGGGATTTGGAAGAAATCGGGGTGAGGGACTTGAGAAAGAGTGCAGAGGACCGAAAAGAATGGAGAAAGATTATCCAGAATTTAGAAGCCGTAGGCCTATAAGGCCTATAAGGCCTGTTAGCGCTGTTATATATATATATATATATATATATATATATATATATATATATATATATTATCTTTTACTACAGCTATTAACGGTCTAAAGGAGCATATACATTTAATATAATAGGCAAGTTTTCTACAGCTGGCGCCGTTAATTGCATCCTGATTTCCAGTGTTTTCTGCCTTTTTGGAGGTCGACCCACACCTCTCTCAGGTAACCAAGGTCTCCACTCTACGAAGCATTTATAGTCCAGAGTAATAAGGATTTTCTCGGAACACTCAAAGATCCAGGTAGCTGACTACTTTTTTAGTTATTGTAGACTTATAGGAAGAAAACCTACCTGTTTCCTGTCTAGAGTTCGCGTCCGTTTTTAATTAGTAACAATTTAGTGAAAAAATCGCGATTTTTTCGATTTCTTGCACTCCATTCAAAAGCTAAATAGTTGACATAAAATTACAAAATTCAGTTTTTTAGAACATTAAAAAACTTTCAAAATGCCGATTTTTGAAAGTTACAAAGTCAATTTCCTGTCTAGAGTTTGCATCCGTTTCTAATTATTAACAATTTAGTGCAAAAATCGCGATTTTTTCGATTTCTTGCACTCCATTCAAAAGCTAAATAGTTGACATAAAATTACAAAATTCAGTTTTTTAGAACATTAAAAAACTTTCAAAATGCCGATTTTTGAAAATAACAAAGTTAATTTGTTGCTACACAAACTGCAAAATAAGTGAAAATTGTTATTTGTCAATAACTTTTACTAAAATTAACTTAGAACTTTAGTGTTTCACCCAAAGTTGGGTATTGGCGTACTTAACAAATATTTAAAATTTGAGACCGATCCATTAATTAGTTTAAGACTTATTCTATTTGTTTATCCCAGAGACCTTTATTTTGCCATAACATAAGACAGAAAATAATGAAGATAGGGCAATTTTGAGTATGCCAAATGAAATTAGAAGGGTGATAGTATCAAAATCTATTAAAAAAAATATAAAAAAAATAATTAATAAAGTCAAAAATCCTAATGCCACATTTTTGAAATTTTGTAGTTTATAAACATTTAGAATAACTTTAAAAAGGTCCGCAGAAACAATCTTTTTATATATTCGAAAATATAGTATTTTAAGACGAATTTTCGAATAAAAAATTTAGCCTGAGTTCATTTGGAACAAAGTTAGCCATATGTTTTTTTTTTAATTCGCAGCTAATTTGTTTATAATAATAAGGAATCATATTAATGCCATTTTAAAGAATGGGATCTGTGTTTTATCTTAAAAAATTTGCACAGACATTGCACCTTCACAGCACCCTCTACGATTTTTCAAAAATGTAGTTCAAAGGATTAGTAGGGGGAACCTACAAATCCACCGAGTTTTGTTTGTGTTTTTGTTTTATTGGCACTGGTTTTTACAACCAACTGGCCAGTCAATTTCATAATGACTTTATTAGATTATAGTTTATCACTAACTCAGGGGAGTAATGTGTAGTGTGTGTGTTGAGTAAGTGTCTTGTTACTTTGCAAAGTCGACGTCATTATCTTTGCAAAGAGACGCTAATTGTATCCGAACGCCTGCGATCCAATCCACCGAGTTAAAATACCGAAAAAGCAATTTCAAACAAATACAAATTTCGGTATCTCCGGATCAAGTCAATGGATTTTGATCTTTCTTTTTTAATTTGTATGCAATTTCTACGTACATTACAAATATGCAATTTTTTTATATATGTATTAATTAATAAACAGTCTAATTTGTTTAAACAATTCTTGAAAAAATAGTTTTTTTACAAAAATCTATTTTTTTGATCACAGTATTATTAATGATCATAAAAAAGTTAAAGTACACTTTAATAAATAAATGAGTTTTATTAGATAATTATTTATTGTAGATAATTTATTTATTAAAGTATACCTTAACTTTTTCTATGATTAATTACGATAGTATGATTAAAATCATGGATTATTTCAAAAAAATTATTTTTTCAAAAATTTTTAAACCAATTCGACTGTTCATTAATTAATAATAAATGTCAAATTGCAAATAGACAAATTGCATATTTGTAATGTACAGAAAAATTACATACACATTAAAAAAGAAAGATCAAAATATATATTCAGTAGATCCCGAAATATAGAAAATGATAGTGGCTTTAAGTTGCCTTTTTTAGTTTTTGAACTCATGCATTTGTCGGCTCCCAGCTCCCCCTTCACTTACCACGACTAGTCACCAATTGAACTAAATTTTTAAAAATTCGTGTAAAATACCAACTTTTCTAATATTTAAAATGATTTTTTCTACGGACAATATTTTTAAAGTTATTCTAAATGTTTTTAAACTACAGTTTCACAAATTTGGCATTAGGATTTTTGACTATATTAGATAATTTTTTATCTTTTATTAGTACATTTTGATAGCATCAGTTTTCTACTTTTATTTGGCATACGCAGAATTGCCCTATCTGTCTTATGTTATTGCAAAATAAAGGTCTCTGGCTTAAACAATTAGAATAACTCTTAAACTAATTAATGGATCGGTGTCAAATTTTTAGTGTTTTTTAAGTACCCCAATACCCAACTTTGGGTGAAACACTAAAGTTCTAAGATAGTTTTAGTAAAAGTTATTAACAAATAACGATTTTCACTTATTTTGCAGTTTGCGTAGCACCAAATCTTCACCACTTTTAACTTTCAAAAATCGGTATTTTGAAGGTTTTATTATGTTTTAAAAAATTAAATTTTGTTATTTTATGTCAACTATTTAACTTTTGAATGGGGTGCAAAAAACCGAAAAAATCGCGATTTTTGCACTAAACTGTTAATAATTAAAAAACGGACGCGAACTCTAGACAGGAAACAGGTAGGTTTTCTTCCTATACATAGGTCTACAATAACCTAAGAAGTAGTCAGCTACCTGGATCTTTGAGTGTCCCGAACATGGTCTATTTCTAGCTAATTGCCCTGGAGTATTAGTCGACCTGGTATCATTTCTCAAGTGTTCTGCTCAAGACATCTTATCTTTCAATAAACCATTCGTTGTATTAGATCTTCGAACTTTTGTTCTTCTACATATTTTTCATTGCCGACACGATCTTTTGAACTTATTCCCAGCATAATTCGCTCCACTGCAGGCTGTGTTACTCTCATTTAGTCGGCTGCTTTTATGATCAATTTAATATAGGCCTGGATCCCACGTACCAAAAAAAGTTGATTATTAGCAAACTGAAAATTTTTTAATAGTTTAACAGTGTCTAGTCGGACAGACTTTGATGTACGGGAACACTGGAACAGGGGAAGTTTTAATTGTGGAACAGTTTAAAAATTTGGAACGTCAGGTTACTAAAACGTCTCATGTATTTTGTCGGACAGAACTTACAAATGATTTGTTACCATTTCATTAAACTCTCATGCAAAAATCAGACTGCTATTTATCACCAATATAATTCCTGTCATTTGACATATTCTTCGTGTTGGACGCCTTAAAATGCCCAGTTGGTGATTAACACCAGTCTGATTTTTTCATGAGAGTTTAATGAAAAGTTAACAAATCAATTGGAAGTTCTGTCCGACAAAATACATAGAACGATTTCCTAGTCTGAGGCAGGCCGCACATCAAAGAAACATGAAACGTAAAACATGAAACATAAAACGTGGAACACGTTTCATGAAAATAAAACAATGCTAAACAAATAGAAGTCCGCATAGCAATGAAACGAGTGTGATTCATGCCCATGAAACATTTTTATATTCTTGAAACGTGTTTCATGAAATAGGACGTGTTCTATTTTTCGATATCAGTTTCATTGTTTTAACTAATTAATTACATGCGTAAAATGAATGCCACCAAGAATTTAATATTGTATTGGATTCTGTGGTGGAGCAGAACGAAGAGTTGTACAATAATTATAACCTGAAGTGGTACTCGAATAGACAATAACAAGAAAATATCGTTTTTTTTAAACCAGGACCCACAATAAAACAATGTAAATGTTTGAATACTCATTCTATAAAATGATTGAAATTTAGCAAGATGATCATTTAAATTGTTTGCAACCAAATGTTATGTACTATGGTTATGATTTTTGGACAGTAATAAAAGAGTTGCCACAACAGCAACGACCTCGTCATCATCACTTTCCATTATTTACTATACAAATTTTATTTTTGTTTCTTTGATTAGTATATTATTAGTGTAGGAAACAAAGATTAAACTTCGCAAATTCGACATAAGTCCGGTATTTTTTTTTGGTATATCAAGGGGTGCTTATTATGAGACTAACTTTTTTTAAAAGATTTGCCCCGGAACAAACACCCATTTTCATTCCTTTAAAGGGGGTATGGAAAATCCTACTCCATCAGTAGGGTTTTTTATAAATACATTTATATATTATGGTTATTGCAACATCCCTGCGGAAACTACCCCCATCCCTGAAAATAAGTTTGGCGAGTATGTTCTAAGATTTTCTCATTAAGTATATATTTTTTTGAAACAACGCTTATACAGTATTAAAGACCACTATTTGCTCTACAAATAAGGTCCTATGCATTTTTTTTGTATAAACCATTATGAGCAACAGTGGCGCCGCAAACCTCAGAAATGCTTTGGCAAGCTCCAGTTTTTGTTTTTTTTTTCGTCACCTATTCATTTTATTAATAATATATTTATGAAAAATAAAAGAACACACTGTCTGCTACATATTATGACCTTTAATATATTTAACTTATAGTTTTGCGCCTTAAAGCCACAGTGGTGGCCCAGAGTAAATTTTTGCATATTTTCTTTATTCATTTTCTCTTTTTTTGGGGGTGGTTTCGGGAAAAATATGGGGCTGAATTATACAAATTTGTAAATAATACTTGTACATGGGTATGAGTAATCGCTGAAAGTTTTTTTTACGCTAGCATAAGTGGTTCAGATGATATATATAAAAAGGGGCTTTTTAAAATTTAACACCCTGTAACTAAATAATGGACAATTGCCCTTAAATGAAACCTATACCAAAAAATAAGACATTCATTTGTGATTAATTGCCGCTGGGTTGCTTCTTGATTACCATTACGCTTAGAGAAAAATATATTTTTTTTAAAAACATCTTTTTTAAAAACTTGTCAACTTTGGGGCGCCACCTCCGCTAAACGGTGTGTGATAGATATATGATGTCGCAGAATAAATTGTAGGAAATATTTCTCTTCATATTTCTATTGAGGAATTTTTGCAATGACGTACAGGAAGGGCTACGTTTCGCAAAAACGACAAACTACCCCATTTAAAGGGATGAAAATGGGTGTTCCGGGCGAAATCTTTTAAGAAAAAGTTAGTCTCTTTAAAAGCACCCCTTGATATACTAAAAAAAATATAACTGGACTTATTTGCGAAGTTCAACCTTTGTTTCCTACACTATATAACATGAAACGGTTTCGTTCAATTTATTTGTTTCATGTTTCAAGTTTCTTTGATATTAAAAAGCAATTCAAGAGCGGCGCCGACAGCAACGACCACGTCACTATCCATTGCCGACTATACAAATTTTATTTTTGTTTTATCGATTAGCTTATTACATGAAACGGTTACTTTTTTTACAATTTATGTGTTTCATGTTTCACCTTTCAACCAAAACATCAAAGCAAAGAAGAAATAAAGGTGAATATTGGAAAATTGGAACATGGAATATTAAAAGTATAACTGGGAAAGAAATAGAACTAATAGAAGAATTTGAAACAACGGAATTAGACATACTAGCAATAACTGAGACTAAGAAAAAAGGTAAAGGTGAAATAAAATTAGAGAATGAACACACAATGATATATAGTGGAGTCCGAGAAGATCAAAGAGCAGCTGCAGGAGTAGGATGTATAATACATAAAAGTATGGAGAAACAAATAGGTGATTGGAAAGCATGGTCCGAAAGAATATTGAGTATCGAAATTAATAATACAGAGAATAATCGCATAAAAACTGTAATAGTAGTTTATGGCCCAAACGAAGACGACACAGCATACAACAAAGATGAATTTTGGCATGAGTTGACACTGATAACAGAAAGCGCTAAAGGAGAGATATACATAATAGGCGACTTCAATAGTAGAGTTGGAACAAGAGATGAGTTATACACAAGATGCGTAGGACAGTATGGAGAGCAGACTAGAAATAATAATGGGAGAAGAATGCTTGAATTTTGCACTATCCACAACTTGATTATAACTAACACATTTTTTAAGCACAAAGATATCCATATGTACACAAGAGAAGTAAAGAGCCGTAACGAAAAATCCATAATTGACTATGTACTAGTTGAAAGCAACGACAGAAAAAAAGTTATGAATACTAAAGTACATAGAGGCCCAGAAATAGGTAGTGATCACTATATGGTTGTTGCAAAGATAAGAGAGAAAATAATAGACATAAAAGTTAATCGACCAGATAATCAAACAATGGTAACGGTGGAGACAATTAATACTTATAAACTCAGAAATAAAGAAACAGCAAGAGACTATGAGAAGAAAGTAAACGAAAAACTCAATAATAAAATAGAAACGAACGAAGAGAATATAAACCAAGCGTGGAATTGGTTTAAACACCTATTACTAGACTCAGCTAAAGAAGTATGCGGAATAAGTAAAACAAATCCCACGAAAAAACAGACAGCTTGGTGGACAGAACAAATAAAAACACAAGTAAAAGCTAAGAAAAAAGCATGGAAACAATATCTGCAAAACAAGACAAACGAATACTACAACATTTATAAAAATGAAAGAAAAAAAGTAAAGCTACTAGTAACTGCAGCTAAAAAGGAAACATGGACAAAATTTGGTGATAAAATGGAACAAGACAGTAAAAGTAATCAAAAGCTCTTCTATAGAACACTAAAAACATTAAGAACAGAGAACAAACAAAAAGTACACAATATTAAGAGTAAAAATGGAAACTTATTAGCAGAACCAACTCAAATAATGAATAGATGGCAAGAATACTTTGAAGAACTATTGAACCATGACAACAATACAGAAACCAATACTGAACCAGAAGAAACACCTGAAGAAAATGTAGAAGAACCAATAACATTAGAAGAACTACAAGAAGCCATAAAACAGCTAAAATATGGAAAAGCTCCGGGAATTGACAAAGTAACGGTGGAAATAATAAGAAACATGGGACAACAAGGTACTGAAATACTACTAGAAATAATGAATAAAGTATGGAAAGATGAAATATTACCAGAGGACTGGAAAACCGCATTGATAGTTCCCATACATAAGAAAGGTGACAAAAGAGAATGTAATAACTGCAGAGGATTGACATTGCTATGTGTATCCATGAAAATATTAGAGAAAATCATAGATAAACGAATAAGAATAATCGCGGAAGATACACTAGACGAGTCACAAAGTGGTTTCAGAAGCGGAAGGAGCATACAAGATCATATATTCACGCTAAAACAAATAGGCGAAAAAGCGCTTCAAGAGAAAAAGAACATATACTTAGCCTTCTTAGACCTAGAAAAGGCCTTCGACAAAGTACCCAGACAGAGAGTGTGGAAAGTGCTAAGAGAGAAAGGTGTAGGACATAAAATGATACGAATCATCCAGAAAATATATAGTCAAAATGTGAACTCGGTGATTAGTAACAACAATAGATCAAACACTTTCACAGTAACAGGAGGACTAAGACAAGGCGGAGCTCTTAGCCCAACGCTGTTTATATTGTTTATGGACCAAATAATTAAAAGATGCACAATAGAAAGCAGAAAATTAAATGTTGGACACAGATATCTTCGCAGAGTAGAAATATCAGAAGGAGTGTTTGCAGACGACTTGGTGTTAATTGCAAGAAGTGAAAAAGATTTACAACACAACATTGAAATATGGAACAGAGTATTCATCGAAAATGAAATGGTAATAAACAAAAGCAAGACCAAAGTACTACAGATCGGTGAAGAGAGACAGGAGCTAAGAATAGAAATTGAAGGAACACAAATTGAACAAGTGAAAACTTTCTCTTATCTAGGTGTAATAATTGACCAGGCAGGCACTCAAGATGCTGAAGTAAACAATAGAATAGACAAAACAATAAAGCTGTACCATACAATGAATAAAAAATTTATCAGTAGAAAAGAAATTTTAAGAGAAACAAAAATAAAAGTGTTCAAATCAATCTATAGACCAGTACTAACCTTCGGCAGCGAATCTTGGGTCTTAACAAACCGACAAAAAAGCAAGATCCAAGCCATGGAAATGAAGTTCCTGAGAAGAGTAAAAGGCGTCACTAAATTAGACCGACTACGGAATGTAGACATAAGAAGAGAGTTAAAAATACCATCCACATTGGAGTATATAGAGCAAAGACAATTATGTTGGTGGGGACATCTACAACGAATGAAAGAAACTAGACCAGTTCGAAGAGTATGGGAAGCAAAAATATCAAAAAATAGGAAGAGAGGGAGACCCAGACAAACATGGGATAAAGCAATAGGAACCATTCTGCAAAAGAAAAGATCAAACTGGACAGATGCCAAAGCGATAGCACAAGACAGAAAAGAGTGGAAAAAATTTGTATATAGATAACTGATACTTTTATAGAATTAATGAAATTAATTTTAGAAATGTAGAATTAGATGTAAAAGTGTAATTTGTATATTTGTAAGTACCTATGTAAAACTAGATATGTTAATTTGGTAGATTAATGTTGCAACCCTACACCATTGTATGGTAGAAGGGATATGATTATATGATTATATATGTTTCACCTTTAGGGCCGGTTGTTCGAACGCTAATCAACAATGATCACTATCAAATATTTAATTACTGTCACCAAAACTGTCAATGTCAACTTTTATTGGGTTGCTGAAAACATAATTGATTAAATTATGAGATTAGTTAATCAATTAATATAACAATTATTAACATAATTGATTAAGTAATTTCATATTATGTTTTCAGCAACCCAAACAAAGTTGACATTGACAGTTGGTGACAGTAATTAAATATTTGATAATGATCATTGTTGATTAGCTTTCGAACAACCGGCCCTTAATGTTTCACGTTTCATGTTTCTTTGATGTGCGGCCTGCCTGACGTTACAAACTTTTAACCTGTTCCACAATTAAAACTTCCCTGTTCCAGTGTTCCCATACATCCAAGTTTGTCCGACTAGACACCCTTAAGCTATTAACAAATTTTCAGCTTACTGTTAATAACCTTTTTTTTTTGGTACGCCGGATCCATGTCTAATAGTCTCTAATCACTGAAATTAGGCCAGGATTGAAAACTATTGCCTTTAGATTTATGGGAGTATTATTTTTATTAACGACAATTTTACGCTTTCCAATGGTACCATATGTCATAAGGATTCGTCTAATAACGTTGGGCTCTTCCCACGTCTTCTTCCCTCACAGTAACTGGTATTTCCTCTCAAGTAAGGACCTTGGTCTTCTTTGATATATTCATTTTCAAGTCTGTTCTGTCTGAAACATCTCTTAATTCTGAAGCATTTCTTGTAGCTGGTTATGTTCGTTAGAGTTATGATAGCATTGTCCGCAAAGCGGAAATCATTCAAATAACTTCCGTTAATATTTAAACTTTTTTAAAAATCCACAAGGAAAGAGTTTTCCTGTAGTTGGCTGTATACCTTATTACAAAAAACGACTTAAATCCTTTATAAAAGCTATATTTTTAAAAATCCCTAAAAGGGGCTACATAACAGAACTAGTTTTCGATCGGATGACCGATCATCATCAGTGCTTACCTAAAATGAGTATAGCCGGTTAAGTGATAAGATAATGATATAAGTGATAAGTTTTTTAAATTGTGACTACGGTTTTAAGAAAAGTTATATGTTATACTCACATGATCTAACATGCTAACCACCAAAATACAATATTATAAAAATATATGGGCAATATTTAAAGGGTTTTTATCCATATATTTTTATAATATTGTATTTTGGTAGCTAGCATGTCAGATCACGTGAGTATAACTTATAACTTTTCTTAAAACCGTAGTCAAAATTTAAAAAAACTTTGCATTATCATATCAGGTTATACGCATTTTAGGTAAGCACTGATGATGATCGTTCATCCGATCGAAAACTAGTTTTGTGATGAAGCACGTTTTTAAAAATATTCCTTTTATAATGGATTTTAGTCGTTTTTTTTTCTCAAGTTAAACTGCTTTAAATTTTTCCCTAGAGCCAATTTGAATAACATCGTAGAAATCGTATCGCCTTGTTTTCATCATCATAATCAACCCGTGCGCGTCCACTGCTGGGTATAGGTTTCTATTCTTTCTAAGCTGGGCATATTTCTTCGTTTGGGATTCGGTCTCTCAGGGAGACACCCAACATCTGGCACTCCATAGCCCCCCTCAGTTACGCGAATCTTTTTCACTAACTTTTTTGTTAATGTTTCATCTCAATAAGTGAGTACAGGCAACACACACTGGTCAAAGATTTTTCTCTTCAGGCATAATATGGGCATAATATGGCATAATAAATCATAGGTAAATACATAGTTCAGTTTACCAAACGCTGCCAGGCTAATCCTATGCGACGTGGGAGCTCGCATGTCTGGTTATCTCATCCCAACCGAATTTCATGTTCCAAGTATTTATAAGATGCAGTCTGATCAATATCCATTCCATCATCAAAAATATTATGATGTAGCACCCGATTATTCATTATTTGCATCTTGTTCATGTTAATATTTAGTCCTACTTCTAAGGAAGCGTGATATAATTTGTTCAACATTATTTTTGCACCATCCACACGATCAGCTATAAGGACGATGTCATCTGCAAATCTCAAATGACTGACCTTATCTCCATTTATGTTGATAACATACTTATTTGTTCAGGCCTGCCTTCTTAAAAGTGTGTTCTAAAAGGGTTGTGAATAGCTTGGTGAGATGTTCTTGCCGTACTCCTCGCTGTATGCGAAATATATTTGTTTGTTGTTCAGATAGCATAGTCTAATGGTAGCCGTTCCTTTTTGGTAGATATATTTTATCATGTTAGTGTAGCGATAGTCCACTCGGCATTCTGTCAATGCTTTTAACATTTTCTGCTGGTTTATGGTATCAAAAGCTTTCTCGTAGTCCACGAATATCAGTGCCAATGGTTTGTTGTATTCTGCCGACTTCTCTATCAGGTTTTTTATTACCAGTAAGTGGTCATTAGTGCTATATCCGGATCTAAATCCAGCTTGTTCTCTAGACTCATAGAAGTCTAACTCAGCCCCCAGTCTTTTTTTAATAATTTTTGTGAAAAGCTTATATATGCGTGATAGCAAACTGATAGGACGGTAGTTTTTTAGATCTGTTATGTCACCTTTCTTGTGTAATAAAACAATGGCAGTATTGTTACATTGAGAAGGGGTTTTTATATAAAAATATAATATATATTATAAAAATTATAATTTTAATTTTTACATAATAAAAAAATAACATTTTCAAACCGACAATAGTTTCTTGGCCTTACGATCACAATTACCTACATTTAAAGTAAAGTGGAATAATTAAACATCCTATTACCCTTATAGGTATATGGTATATTTAGCCATACCTAAAATAGACTAATAGTTCTAAATACAGCAACAATACTACCATTTTCCAATTATTCCAAATAGATGTAAGTATCGAGCTAACACTTTGACTCTCTTAAGCCTCCTTGATTGTCATTGGAACTATTTGTATCAAGGTCAGTGTATTTAATTTAAAAATAGGAAAAAAGAACATGTTACCGTTACATTAATAACTTCCTGCTAAGGGTTCCGCTAGAGAAAATAAAGGAAAACATTTTTGCAGAAGAAACAAATTAGAATTGGAAAAAGTTTATATTATTGTTTTTTTTTTTAGTTTTTTTAATAAAATAGGATCACTTCTTTAGTATTAATAGTATATTATTCAACAAGCATGTAAATATGGCTATATTACTCATGATGATACAGTTTAAGACACGAGCCGAAGCATGCGAGTAGCATACTATACTTCTCTACGACCTTTAATTTTTACTATTAGAAAAATATAATTATCAACTACTCTCGGCTAAAATTATTAAAATTTACAAAAACAAATGTAGTTCACCAATAGTACGCAGCTGAATAATTGGTTGCCTACTATTAGGAGATGTATAATATTGTTACAATGTGTAAAGTGTAAATATTTGTGTACAATGTGTACAATGTGTAAAGTGTGTCTCGACTATTTCTGTATCTGTCACTGTATATTATAACTAGGCATGCATTAGTGGTTTAATTAAACCCGTGAGTCATGAACTATTACTCACAGGTAAAGTAATGGGCGTTATTACCTATTCAAAAATAGTGAATATTGAGCAGGTTACTATACGGTTGTAAAAAAAATATACAGTGATGAGCGCGCTAATATCCGGCAAAATAACACAAAAGATGGAAGAGTTGTGAGATAAAAAGACATTAAAGGTGGGAAATTTAGCGATAAAAACGTATAAATTTACATTATATCAATTTCTTCCCACCTTTAGACGTATCAAAGGAGTATGTCAACTAAAACTGTCACTGTCACAGTGTTCACCAAACTCGTCCTACACATCTACAGGTGGTAAACAATCAATATAATGTAAATTTACACGTTTCTGTCGCTAAATTGTCCACCTCTACAAGTTTAATCTCTTTTTATCTCACAACTTAATATGGATTTCGTCTTTTACGTTATTTTGCAGGTATTAGCGCACTGATCACTGTATCATTTACACAAATAATTAGAAAATATTAGAATAAAAAAGATAAAAAAAATTTACGCAAATACAAGGCATGTTTTTAAAAATAAACGTTTTATTAATTATATCAGACTATGAATGAAGTGATATTAGTTCAAAAGAGCAGCCACTTTTTTACAGCGTGATCAGCTCTTTGAAACAAAAAACAACTCGAAATTAGATAATGAAATTGATTCAGTCATAATGCATACCACAAATTGCTTTGATTATACAAAAATTAAATATAAAATTTATTAAGCTTTACTTTATACAACTAGGGGAGAGCAATTAGAACGAAAATATGCATTGTTTCGGAAAAATTCAAACAAGCTTATATTTTTCTCAAACATTTTTTGTTAGTTTACATACATGTTAAAGTAAAAAGTTCTACTCGCAGATTTGGCCCCTAATTGTTTATTAATTGTTTAAACAATAACAATTTTTTTGTATAAATAATTTTAAAAATATCGTTAAATTCATCATTTCACTTTGATCAAAAATGTTTCTATTTTGTTTTTGATTATGCTGAATCCGAATTTGGCATTGCAATTTGAAAATTCTTATACAGAAGCTCTTATACAGCATGCCTGCGTAGCTAGGAGCCACATGGAAAACTTTTTTATTATCAATTTTACGAAAAAAGTTATTCTTCATAAAATGCCCTGGATAGTCAAAAATCTAAAACTCAACCATCAGATATCAAATTATATCAATTTTATACGAGGTATGTCAAAAAAATTAATTTTGTTAATGAGTAAATTACCTTTATATTGCAGAATATCAAAAAATGCTATTATGAAAAGTTGTTCGAAATTAAAAACTATGCTTAAATATATAATTACATCATTCCAATCGAAAAACATTTTTAAATTTTTTCTCAAATTACGGATACTCATCACCATTTTATTACAATTATGATAACTATTTTATTATCACTTTTACGAAAAAAAGTTATTCTTCATATAATGCTCTCCCTGGTCTAAAATCTAAGATACAACCATCAGATATAAAGCTTTTTTAATTTTATACGAGGTATGCAAAAAATATGAATTTTTCTTAAGAGTTAAGTGCCTTTATTATTCACAAAATTTTAATTAAAAGGATGTAATTGAACACTAAAACAAATTTTTTAATTCCAAACAACTTTTCTTAATAACAATTTTTGATATTGTGAAATGTAACGGTACTTTACTCTTGAGTGAAATTCATATTTTTTGACATACCTCGTATTAAATTAATTAAATTTGATATTTGATTATTGCATCTTAGACTATATACAATGCAGAGTATTTTATGAAGAAAAACTTTTTTTCGTAAAACTGATAATAAAAAAATTATCAATGGGTTCCAAGTTACGCGGACATACTGTATAAGAGCTAAAAAAATTTTTTTTGCTCAACATTTATTATTGTTGAAGTTTATTATAAAATGTATTTTAGGTAAGTTTTACAGATAAAAGTTTTAATCACTTTGTATTAACATCTATCTTAATTTTCTCAAAAAGAAATAGTCTGTTTAATTTCTAAAGTAAAATAATTTAGTGAATTTTAAAGACTACATCCTAAGCTTTAAAAAAGCACTTATAAAACTCTAATAGATCTGTTCAAACTTGAATAATACCGTCTTAAAATGGTGGTAATTTTATAAAACTACGAAGATTTCAAAAATTACATGTTTTAAGACGTCATATCATTTGAATTAAATTTTTGAGATTTTTTTTTGAATGAAACATCATTTATTAAGATGCTTGAAAGGTAACTTGTGCAAAATTGAGGGTTTTATAAGAAAAATTGTATTAGTTACACATTTTTAAATCATTTTTAAACAAAATTCATGTAAGGCTCATTTCCCGCCCCCACCGTACCTATGCCCATAAATTTTATTTCTTTTTATTATAACCACAAGATAGCTTAATTATTCTTATTTCATGTTCAGTTTGTAAAATTTCATTAAGGTGAAACAGTAGCGATCAACAGGTAGCGAAAACGCGTTCCAAGATTGCGGCTGTAATTTTGAATATTTTTTCGAGATATTTGGCACACGTATTCGTAATATAATAAAGAATTGCGGTACAGAGCCCAATTTGAAAAATATATTAATGTGTGGAAATTTCTCTGTAATTAACTAAAATATTAAAAAAACAAGCCTGTACCGCCATTAAGAAGAAGAAAAAACTTTCTTCAAATAAACTTTTTTATCCGATGCCTAGATTTTGTGTTATTTTGGAACTACTAAAATTTTTTATTTCATTAGTAGTTCCAAAATGACACAAAATCTAGGCATCGGATAAAAAAGTTTATTTGAAGAAAGTGTATTTTTTTGTTCTTCTTAATGGCGGTACAGGCTCGTTTTTTTAATATTGTATTTAATTACAGAGTAATTTCCACATATTAATATATTTTTCAAATTGGGCTCTGTACCGCTATTCTTTATTTTATTACGAATACGTGTGCCAAATATTTGGAAAAAATATTCAAAATTACAGCCGCATTCTTGGAACGCGTTTTTGCTACCTGTTGCTCGCTACTGTTTCCTCTTAATTTGATCCATTAGTTAAAGGATTACATCAAAATAGCTCAACCGTGCATTTCGCCGTACGCTAGTTTACAGTGCGCCAATGTTTGTGAGAATGGTGACTTTAGCGTTATAAATAAAAAATTATAGAAGATACAGATTTAATTTTAAAAAATTCTTTATTTAAGGTTTTTTTGGTAAGGTTTTCTTAATTTTTCAATGGTGAAATCAGTTTTTTTCTAAAATTTATATTTTCGGAGTTATTTAAAAAAACATCTAATTTCGTAGTTCATTTGTTTAATAAAAAATGAAGCACCCACTTCTCGAGTAGAACTTTTTGATTTGTTGTTTATTAAACATTTCTTAATGAAATTACAAAAAGTTCTATCTTGTTTTATTTTTTCCGAAGTGAAAATCTATGTGCACTCCCCTAAACGCAAACTCATCCTTAGAACATGGTCTGTTATTTCTGTGTAAAAATATGTGTTCATACCAAACCTTTGTTTCAGTTCATAGTTTGCCGATTTCGCTCTAACGCATTAAACTCAAAGTCACATAAAGAAACGTACTTCCGTGATTATTACACATAGAACTTCGAAAATTTCCATATTTCCATTTTAAACCGACTTAACCCTTAAGTACTAACACCCCGTCTTTCAGACGGCATCGCTTGTCGAAAGTGGGATATTTTCTTTCCTAGACAATTTTGAAGGTCACCCATTTATGACTTTTCAAGTTGGGTTGTTCTTTAATAGTATTGAATTCGGAAATTTGCGGCAGGTTTTTATTCGAAAGATATTTAGGCTCAAAGTGTGATTTCCGTCTAATAGACGGGGTGTTAGTGTTTGTGCCCAGTTCGTCATTACACATAATGGGCCTCAGTTTGTCAAAAAACATCAAATAAGGGAATAAAGACCCTGAGAAAACTCTTTTTAAATGGTTTGATGACACAGTATTGTTTGATGACACAGATGACACAGATGTGACACAGTAGAAGACGACATAAGCGAAGTGGAATCAATTTGTGATGAAAATGTTGCCATTGACTTCCATTGCTACACTGTACTAAGTATAGTACTTGTCTGTTTTTTATTTTTATAAATACAGAAAAACTAGATTAATTACTGTGTTTTTTAGATAATCAATACTTTCAGTACGTCATCGAGATTTTTTGCATTAAAATATTAAACAAAATCAAAAATTATCACTAAAATGTTAAACCCGTCGGTCAGGCGGGTACTTAATAAACTTATAGGTGTATAATTGGTTGAAAATTACAATTCTACAAACATATTTTGACACAAAAGTAATTTATCGTGACAGTACTTTCACAATGTTAACGGGCAAAATGACAATTGTAATTCTAGGTAATTATTTTTCAACGACGTAAATATAAATATTTTATGTCATTGGTATATTACGATATTCGAACATTGTATAGTGAAATTTTATCTTATATTTATTAATTTTTTTCTTAAAATATTTTAAATATTAATATTTACAAACATATTTTGACACAAAAGTAATCTATCGTCACAGTACTTTCACAATGTTAACGAGCAAAATGACAATTGTAATTTTAGGTTAGTACTTTTCAACGACGTAAATATAAATATTTTATATCATTGGTAGCAGTCAGTGGTATGCTACCCCTGACTGCTACCAAACAGAATTTAAAGAGCATTGCCCAACTGTAATAAAGGAAATGATTGCTAGAAAGAGAAAAATAAAGGAGGAGTGGCGAAGAAAAAGAACACCTGAGAACAAGACGAAATTAAATAAAATCACCAAGGAAATTAAACTAAAATTGCATAATATCAAAAATAATAAAATACAAGAATATCTTACAGGTTTATCAGCAAACGCAGATAGTGAATATTCCCTTTGGAAGGCCACGAGAAAAATCAAACACCCGAAACAACAAATACCACCAATACGAAACCAAGAGGGAAACTGGTGTAGAAATAATAAGGAAAAAGCCGAAGCATTTGCAGATTTCCTCACTAATTTATTCCAGCCACATCCCATGGAAGATGGTGACACAGAGGAAGAAATAAATGACTTCCTGGAATCGCCCTAACAGATGGACTTACCTATACAAAAAATCATCACTAAAGAAATTAGAAATATAATCCAGCATGAAATCAGTCCAAAAACAGCTCCAGGGTATGACCTGATCAACGGGAAAGTACTTCAGCAATTGACATGCAAAGGTCTGAAAATAATAACGCAAGTATTTAATAAAATATTTAGGCTAGGTTACTACCCAGAACAATGGAAAGTTGCTCAAATTATTCTCATACCTAAGCCAGGGAAAAATAAAACTCAGGTGACTTCATACAGACCAATAAGCCTGCTACCTGTTCTATCAAAAATCTTGGAAAAACTTCTCCTTAAACAATTATCCCCAGTTATAGAAGAAAGGAAACTAATTCCCCAACACCAATTTGGGTTCAGAACACTACACGGAACAATAGAACAGGTACATAGACTGGTAAAATACATCAAAAGTGATCTAGAAAATAAAAGGTATTGTTCTGCTGCATTCCTGGACATTGGTCAGGCCTTCGACAAGGTATGGCATGCTGGTATGCTCTTTAAACTAAAGAAAAACCTTCCCCATCCTTTTTATCAAATTCTAAAAAGCTATATTTCCAACCGACATTTCCTAGTCAAGCAGGATAACGAATACATAAGCCTAAGACCAATAAAAGCCGGAGTACCACAAGGAAGTGTCTTGGGACCGATATTGTACTTGCTCTACACTGCTGACCTACCCGCAAGTAACAGAACAACGTGTGCAACTTTTGCTAATGACACTGCTGTACTAGCCTCTCACCATGATCCAAATACAGCATCCAGAACCCTTCAGAAAGACCTTAATAATATACAAAGATGGCTTAAAAAATGGAAGATAAAGGCGAATGAGAGTAAATCCATCCATGTAACCTTCACCATGAAAAGACAAACATGTCCATCTGTAACACTAAATGAAACGCAACTCCCACAAACCGATACTGTCAAGTACCTAGGAATCCATCTTGATAGGAGATTAACTTGGCAAAAGCATATTTTTACAAAAAGAAAACAACTAGGAATAAAATTCCGAGAAATGTACTGGATCATCGGTCGTAAATCTCAACTATCTCTTGAAAACAAACTGCTGATACATAAAACTATATTAAAACCAGTGTGGACCTATGGTATCCAACTTTGGGGGACAGCCAGTCAAACTAACCTAGAAATACTGCAGAGATTCCAGAACAAAGTCCTTAGAACAATGCTGAATGCCCCTTGGTACGTGCCAAACTATGTGATAGAGCAAGACCTCAGTGTTCCATCCATAAAAACAGTAATAACAGAATATTACAAAAAATATTCCACGAGACTAGAATCCCATCCAAACGAGTTAGCCAGCAACCTCACTGATGACCACAATGATGTACGACGCCTGAAGAGATTCGAAGTAGTGGACCTAGCAAGAAGATTCGAATAATCTGTGATAACTAAACTTATGTTAGTTTGTTTTAATTTAATTTATGTAAAGTGGGTGATCACTGGATCTCCCTCTACAGGTCAAATTTTCAATTTTTGTCAAATAATTTACCTATTGTTCTTAGTTGAGGACAGATTGTAAATATTACAACATAAAAAAAATGTCATTGGTATATAACGATATTCGAACATTGTATAGTGAAATTTTATCTTATGCTTATTTATTTTTTACTTAAAATATTCTAAATATTAATATTCTAGCAAATATTTATATAAACATCGATATTTATATACCTAAATATAAATACTCTTGCAACTGTCAAATTTAACTAAAATACCATGCAGTGATTCACGAAAATCTTAAAATCTTCATGTGACGTCATATGACGTCAAAATTATTGACGCACTAAAAGAAGGGTTTGAGATAACCTGTACAGAATCTGCCAAATTAAAGCCATTTTTTCTTCTACATCTATCATCATCCTTTCAATTTTATTTTGTATTATTTTTCGTAGAATCTTGAGAGTGTACTTATGACACTAAACCCTCTGTAGTTTGAAGAATTTTTATCTTCTTTTCGTAGTATTTTGTCCTTTATAATAAAAGTATAAATGACCTCGCTATTATAAATGGGACCACGCAAAATATCAAAAAGACTTGGAATTTAAATAGAAAATAATAATTGTGATTGTTTAAGTATAGTTCAGTTTACTAATTATATCTTTTATATATAATAGTTATGTTGTTTTTACCTATATTGTTATCGCTTATGAGCCTTAATTTACTAATTAAGGCATCAACATTGTTTAAACTTTCAAGTAATGAAGTAGGAAAAATACTTTTTTTTTTGTAAAATATATCAAATTAGCGTGCCCTTTATTATCAGCAAATTATATTTAACCGTTACTGAAAGAGAAACAATTTTATAAAAAACCTTAGTTTTACCAATACATTTTTCGAAATATACGAACTAAAATAAATTTTTTCATTATTTTATTTTCTTAATTTCCACGTCAATTTGTTTTAAATTTGTAAATGAAATTTTTTAAAAACAAGGGGTACCCCTCATTAAGTTTTTTTTGCCATTTTTTAGGTTCTATGTGATGAGAAAGTAAGACTTAGCTCAATTTTAGCCCAGCACCCCTCCCCTTCACCTTTTACAAAAACGTCAATTCTTGTTTTTATTTTGATTTGTGGGTTGCAAAAAATTAAAAAATTAAAAAATCACTTGCAAGGCTTTTACAAAACTTGTCATTTTATAAACCCGTAGGTTGGTTGTACATAAACTAAAAATGCTTTTTTGTGTATTTTAAATTTTGTATATCTTATCAAAACATAATATACACTCACCGGCACAAAATTCCGCCACCCAAAATTTTTGATTACGTTTGACAACCTATAACTTTATTATTTGTACTCCGATTTCCAAGATTCTTGCATCAGTTTATATTGGTGTCCTTGTTACTATTCTGGTAACAAAAAGTTTTTGCTTAGATGGCATTATACGGGGGTGAATGAAAACGTTGTTTTTTCTCCTAATTTTAAAAAATTCTGTCGAAAATTTGGAGGGCTGATTTTGTTTCATACTCCTTTTGTATTATCCTGCAGGTATTACTAAGGTTTTGTTTTTTGAATTATCCGAATATCTCTTTTCTTGTAAGAGCTGTAAATAAAACACTACTTTGAAGGTTTATTTAATTAAAAATATCAAGCGCAATAAAATTAACAAAACAAAAACAAAATTACCAACAAAACAAGACAATTCAATAGCGGGTATCTCCTACTCTTGCAGCAACGACTGCTCGCAATCTGTTTAGCATCGAATAAAAATGTGTTATGCTTGCCTGGAGAATAATCCGATATTCTTCTACCAGGGCCATAACTGTACCAAATTTTCTGGATGCCTAGGATGACGGCGAATAGCTTTTTTAATTCATCCCATAAATGCTCAATTGGATTAAGATCTGGGCTGCATGCGGGCCATTCTAATCTTATCAATCCAAACTCTATTTTATGAGTCAATCAGTGTTTTTATTTTCAAAAAATGGTACAGCTCTTACAAGAAAAGAGATATTCGGATAATTTAAAAAATAAAACTTTAGTGATGCCTCCGGAATAATATGACAGGACTATGAAACAAAATCAGCTATTCAATTTTTCCACAGAATTTTTTAAAGCTAGGAGAAAATGCAATGCTTCCATTCAGCCCTGTATAATGCCATACAAGCAAAATTTTTTGCTACCAGAATAATACCAAACGATGTTAATACATGTACCTACAAACTGGTGCATGAATCTTGAAAATCGGAGCACAAATAATAAAGTTATGAACTGTCAAAATTAATAAAAAATGTTGGGTGGCGGAATTTTGAGCCGGTGAGTGTATATTCTTGATTTCTATCAGATTTTGAAAGGTGCGCCACTTTCAAAAATCCGAAAAACTGTTTTTTATAAGTTTTGGAGGATTTTCTACATTTTATAGATTTAGACATTAATGTTTTTTTATTGGTTACATATAATTTTATGTAAATGAGCCTTCATGAGCCTTTATAATATTCAAAAAATTGGCAAATTGCGATTTTTGGCGGGGTCATATTATTTGACACCGATACAACCTGAATTAATTTTTTTATTTTTTTTTCGTTTTATTTGTTTAAAAAATACAACACCACAATTTAAGCTAGCTACCCCCACCCTCTCAAGGGAGGGGGTGGCCGACTAAAAAGGTTAAGATGCAATTATTTTAAAAATTTAAAAATATTCACACGCATCATGGAGGCTTTTACAAAACCTGTTTATTTTTTGTAGACAAAATTTTTATTAGAGACATCAATAGACATTTTTTCGAAAATTTTCGCATTTTTTTGGAGATCTATTGTTTGCAGGTCTATTTTTTTATTTTGCGTATTTTATCAAAAAATGTATTTCTGATTTTGTACAGATGTTTCCGTAAGGTGACCCACGGTGACACAATGGACCCCCGTACGAGGTCTAAGTGCCTGAACGGCTCACAAGTGGGCCTTGCCCCTATATACCATACCCAGGTGACCATCTTTAAAAATCCGAAAAACTGTTTTTAAGGGTTTTGGTGATTTTTATCCATTTTATTAACTTCTTTAGGGTTTTTCTTAGGTTATACAGATAGATACTGAAGTAACTGATTTTTTTAGGGCATTTAAAAATTGGATAAAACGACTTTAAAGCAATAACAAAAATTATCAATAAACATTAATCCAAAAAAGGCTCCGGGATTTAAATTAATAACAGAAGTAATACTACAAAAGTTTTTTAGGAAAACAATTGTGAAACGAACAAACCTTTAATCAAAGAAACACATTTTTGAGTTAAACAGAAAAGCGAATATGCAGAAGGTCGACCAATCAAAGCAATAATACCACGGGGCAGTGTTTTGGGACACATAGGTACTATATTTATTTTATACCTGCGAAATCCCTGTTACAGAAAATATTAAACTGGTCACATTTGCTGGCGATACTGCAATACTAACAGTCGGTGAAACATTCAAAGAAACAACTCCACACCTCTAAAAGACAGTGAACAAAATAAGCAATTTGAGTAATAAATGGCACATAAAAATTAATGAAGGAAACCCTCCCATATTGATTTCGCTTTCACATAATAATCACCAGATTAAACTAAATAATAAAATTGTTCCGTACAAAATAACAGTTAAATACCTACATTAAATTCCAATAAGAAATTCACGGCTTGTAAACAACGATTTTTGTTGTTAAAGATGTTCAAAATTTATCTACTCGTTCCATAGTAACAGTATAATATTATTTAAAATACTTTATCACTTTTTCGCCTTTCTCGATTATTACTTTTTATTGTATAGTATATAAATTATTGTAATCATTAAATACGTAAATATTGTAATTTAAATACTTAAATATTAAATTATTGTAATAAATTAGATAGTGAAAAATAATCCTATTAATTAAATTAATGAATAATTTACACGATTATACAAGTAACTGTTATCCAAAAATATTCAAAAACTGAATGAAATAGCAATCTCGCATGTTGCTGATGACGACATCGCTGTCAACTAATGTTTATATCTCCTGCATAGCTTATGTGAATAAACTTTAGGACATTTGAGTAGCAAATTAATGTGGCAGAAACATATCAGAACGAAAACTGAAGAACTGAAACTGAAATAAAAGATGTTTTATTGTTTATTAGGTAAATATAATCAAAAACAAGGTACATATTAGTTTACAAACAAATAAGCAAACCAGTAGATATGGGTCAATACTATAATAGTGATGGTAGTTAAGATAGTTGCCTTCAAAGAGTCCAAAACCGAACACTGAGGAACGTAGTCAACTCCCGTGGTATAATTAGTAACGAAGACCTAAATCGGGAACTCAGTATAGTAACAATTAAAGAAGAAATAAAGAAAATTGAAAAGGCCAAGAAAAGCGACTCCGTAAGGAGTTATGTTATGTTATGTAAGGAGTTATGGAGTCTTTGGATCATAATAAGATAAGAGAAGATAAGTGTAGGTTATTGTAGATAATATTAAGGAAAATGCAAGTAATGAACGAAGACGAATTCCCTTCTCATATGGAGAATAAGGAGAAGGTGAAGATATGATATTTATTGCCTATTGTCCAATAAAGCCATTTGTCTTTTTGTTATAAAAATATTGATAAATATTTCATTGAATTTAAATATTCTAGTATAAATGGGTAAATTAACCGCGGAATTCCTATAATATATCATTTATACGCATTTACATAACAAACCACACTCGCCGTGTTTTCAATAAAATTATCTTGATCCAATAAACTCCGATCAATATTGAATAATTCAAAAATCGTACTGATACGTACACTGAAAAATTAATGTGCCCAATTAGTTAGATATAAAAATTTCCCCGTTAGGCACGTGATGTAGTCGTAATATAATAAGGAAATCCGTGCGTTTACTAAGAAAATCATGAATAAGTATTATGTATGATGGGAACAAAGCAATTTTCCGAATTATAATATATGTGCATAACATTTCAGAAACAATATCGTCATTTTTAAAATAGGTTTTGCCAAACTGAATATTGAAGAAGAAGTTTGGACATAGAACAAAGAAAACTAAACCCTAAAGATATAAAAAACTGATACAGAGAGAACGTACGGACATAGAAGAAAAGGAACAGGAAATAGAAAAGGAGATGACTATAAATAATAACTCGGGAAACAAATGTAGCGAAAAAAAATTCGGATATCTGAAATTCGAAGCATGCCCAATAAAATTAAATAGAAAACAATCAAGGAAAACGATAAAGTAAATAAAATAAAATTTTCTACAAGACAGGCGTGATAAAAAAATTAAAATTGATCCTAGAGCTAATGAAACAGAGAGCAATAAAATACTTATCAATAGACAAATGTGTAAATATCTGACTATTTATTGTGAAAAAAGATACGAGCGTTTTGAAAAATATCAAATTTATTTTTTTCTATAGATTTTGGTGATTCTGAAAACCAAATAAATTGCCAGAAAGTATTTAGCAAATTTCTAACCAAATTCTGGTATTTAATTGTTTAACAATCACCGTATTTGTAAGTAGGTAGGTAGTTGCAAAGATACAGTTTTTGTTTTATAGAGCCATAAACAAGTGTTATAGATAAATAGTTGCAGTGTATATAACAATACAATAGCTCAAAAAATAGATAATGAAATTGGAGAATATTGATGTGAATTCAGAAGAGGACGCACCACACCAGATGAAATTTATTTTCCTTCGGTGCGAAATAAAAACAGAAAACCATGGCTCTATGAGAAACATACAGAGGCTCTATAGTGATCAACTTTAAATCAACTTTTAATAGAATAAAACGAAAAGAAATGTACAAAGTAAAAGTACTGCCTGAAATGTAAATGAATGAAAAATTACATAAGAATGATACAATTTATACGACGAAAAATACAGAATATGGTCAAAATAAATGGGATAGAAACAGATAAGTTTAAAGTTAAGGAGGGGTGCGATACCCACTGTCATCAATCTTGTTCAATATGTCTCGAAGTTATCGTCAGAGAAGCCGAAATCAACTGGTGAGGACTTCAGAAACCAACTTGAGGCCGAATCAACGAAAAAACCAATACATTTACCTAGCATTGGCTGATGAAATAGTAATGATATTCAGTAGTAAGAAACTGGAAGCAAATTGGAAAAATAAATTAGCAAACAGAAAAAATGGAAAAAATAATAAACCATGACATGCTCCTTTTAAGCTACAATAGGTACTTAAAAACCTTTAGTCGCTTAGAAGCTGTTGTTATATTCACTGTTTTTTGGAAAAGTAAAGGAAATTGCAAACTTTAACAACAGTGGTAAAAATAGGTCGGTCACAGATCTTCAAAACTCCAAACGATCACCAAAAAGGAATTGCTGGGTTTCAAATGTATGCAAGCAGTAGAAGAAAAAAATAAAACTGAAAAGGGAGTTAGACAAGGAGACAACATGTCACCAAAACTATTCAATGCCGTAATGCAGCATGCATTCCAGATGTTAGAATGGGAAAACAGACGTTTAAATGTCGATGGCGAAAGGCTGAACCACCTACGATTTGCAAATGAGATAGTTCTAATAACCGACGACTTAAAGGAAGCCCACGAAATGCTGCAAGAACTACAACGAGTTTCTCAAAAAGTAGGGTTGGAAATAAACTTTGGGAAAACTAAAATGATAACCAATTTAGTACCTGGCGGACCATTGAGACTGGAGGACTGCCATATCGAAACAGTCGAAAAATACATCTATCTGGGCCACGAAATACAAATAAGTAGAGACCACCAAACATGCGAATTATCTAGAAGAATAGCCTTAGGATGGGCAGCGTATGGTAAACTAAGAGACGTGTTCAAGGAAAACATCCCAATAAAGCTAAAAAGAAAAGCATTTAACCAGTGCGTACTTCCGGTACTTATGGAGCTGAAACACTGACATTGACTAAAACATCAATAAGAAAATTACAAGTAGCACAACGAAAAATGGAAAGATCCATGCTTGGCCTATCTTTGAGAGACAGAATACGAAATGATGAGTTACGGCGAAGAACTGGAGTAGAAGACATCATAAAATGCATTACTAAGTTGAAGTGGAAATGGCCAGGACACGTCGCAAGACAGAGAGACAACAGATTGACAAAGATTTTAGAGTGGTGGCCAAGGGCAGACAAACGAAGTCGTGGAAGACCACCTACCAGATGGACCGGCGATGTTAAAAGAATAGCGACAAACTGGATTGCAGCTGCCCAGGACAGAGAAGGGTGGAGACATCTTGAGGAGGCCTATATCCGACAGTGGACAAATTTGGCTGTGTGATGATGATAATGATGAGTAGAAGAGAAAGACCAAATAAAACTTGGTCGGAGATGCTTAAATAGGATATGGCGATGAAGGAGGTTAAATAAAGGGGAATTACTTTTAGTTAGTTATTATCAAAAAAATACTCTTTTATTAGCCTTCTTTTGCCAGGCATAGTAAAGCTGGCAATTGGCGTACATCCCTTGCTTCTTATGTAAGAATGGGCTTGAAACCAAGAAAAAGAAAAGGAACAAAGCAATGGCGGCCATGTGGAAGCTATGTAACTGGGTCCTGGTAATGAAGCTCAGCAAGAGCCAAAAAGATTCGAGCTTGAGCGGCGCAGAGGAAAGAAAAACTTAAAGAGCTTGTTAAATCCAATCATCGATCCAACAAAGGGTCGACAGCAGGCGCTAAAGTATATTAAAAAGCCACAAATAAGGATATAGAGTATACAGGGTGAGGCAAATAAAGGGCCTATTAGAAATATCTCGAGAACTAAAGGCAACAGAATCATGAAAATTTGAATTAAGGGGTTTTGAACAGTCGTCTATTTAATGAAAATATTTTCATCTATTTGCTACTTCCGGTTATATCGGAAGTTGCTTATATCTTCGTTATTTTAAATGGGACACCCTGTATATTTTTACATTTTTGGATTCTCTTCGATGTCTTCTGTCTTAAAATATGAGGTTTTGTAATGTTATACAGGGTATTTTAAAAGATAACTACGTTTTTTTATTAATTTCTTAGCAATATTCACACCCTGTAGAATTGTAGTAGTTTGACATATAAAACTCTACTTACGTTCAAATGATTTCTTATATAGTGTACTTATTGTCAAGAATCATTAGTATAGCTAAATTTTTAATTTTAGTATACAGGGTTGGTCGAAACTCGGAATAAGTATTTTCTGAGTTTTCTTAAATGGAACACCCTGTATTTTAGTATTGTAATGAAATGATATTGTATGGTACTTTTTTATTTCTCAAGCATTCCCTATACCTAACTGCTTTAATTTGTGCTTAATTGTTAATAGCGTCAACAATTTTAACTACGTAAGTATTTTGATAGCTAAACCATTATTGGTAATTTTAAGGACCAGTCTGGATTAATATGTATTTATTTCTGAAAAATTATTTGTGATTGAATTTTTTCACGGCCAACCTAATAAAATTTTGCGTATTTTTTGTTGCAATTAATGTTTAGCTTGAATCACCAATAACTCACAAATGAAAGCAATTAGATATAGGGAATACTTATAAAATAAAAAAGCCCCATGAAATATCATTTCATTACAATACTAAAATACAAGGTGTTCCATTTAAGAAAACTCAGAAAATATTCATTCCAGTTTTGACCAACCCTATATACTAAAATTTCAAAATTAGCTATAATAATGATTCTTAACAATATTAGATTATATTAAAAATCACTTGAACGTAAGCGGAGTTTGTAATGTCAAACTATTACAATTATACAGGGTGTGAATATTGCTAAGAAATTAATAAAAAAACGTAAATACCTTTTAAAATACCCTGTATAATATTGCAAATCCTCATATTTTAAGAAAGAAGACATTGAGGAGATTCCAAAAATGTAAAAATATACAGGGTGTCCCATTAAAAAAAAACGAAGTTATAAGCAACTTCCGGTATAACTGGAAGTTGCAAAGAGATAAAAATATTTTTATTTAATAGATCATCCCTCAAATCCCCTTCACTCCAATTTGTATGATTCTGTAGCCTTTAGTTCTCGAGATATTTCTAATAGGCCAGTTATCTGCCTCACCCTATAATAAAAGATGTTTCAGTTCGCAGTTCAGTCTACAAGTCCTTTCGGTGAATTTATATAAAATCTATTCCCAATTTAGGTATTATAAATAGGACTGTTTTGAGAAAATAGATAACATAAAACAGTTTAACTGAAAGTGAATGAGCATGGTACTCTGTGACCGAAAAATTGAAGAAGGGCTGTAAGGAAAGATATACGAGAATTTGGTGAGGCCTGTGAAGTGTGGCGTGTAAAGAGAATTCAGAAAAAGAAGATGGAGGTAGCTGAAATGAAATTCTTACGGTAGATGTTGGCTAAGACTAGAAGGGACAAGATCAGAAACAACCTGATTGGCTGGCGAAAGAGTTGGGGTGACTACAGTCTCAAAATAGTTTCAAGAACAAATAATGCAATGATTAAGTCAAGTCCGATGTAGAAATGAGAACTATATGAGATGAACAATAGAACTGTGAGAAGGCGAGGAAAAGTGATATAATGGAAACAAGAAACGAAAACGGAAGGACTATGTGGCAGAAAACTTGATAGAGAATGGTTTAAATAAAGAAGACATGATAGACATCATTGAGTGACGAAGAAGAGTAAAGAACAGCGATTCGTGAAAAGGGAAAAGCAGATGGAAGAAGGAGAAGTTGATAAGATTCACGATTATTGCTTTATAGACCAGTAAGGATCTGTTTTTAGGTGGATGTGAGAGGTGGCGTTCAGATTTTTGCGGATAAAGTTAGGTGATAACTTCGTTAATAATAATTGAGTTATGCTCCTTCTCAAATATGCCCGCAACATTAATAAAAAAAATAAAATATTTAAAAATTTCAAAAAATTTCGTTTTTTTTTCTATTTTTTTTGCTTGTAACTTAAAAACTATTCATTTTAGAACAAAGTTGTATATGAATAAAACAAAGATAATTAAATTTTCTATCAGATGCCATTGGTTAAAAATGTCTTAATTTATCACCCTTGCTTCAAAATAGCAATAAATATAAAATAAGGGGGCAAAACAAGCCTGTCTGTATTCAATGATTTTTCATCACTTAGGTTACACTTGGAACCTTCCTAATTCGCTTAGAAAATTTTTGTAATTTGCTAAAACCGTACACCAAATTTCATTAAAATTGACTTACTAGATTTTGCATAATAATTTTGCAATCTAAACCTTTTTTTTTAATTTAAAATTTTTTCAAATCTTGCATAAACAAAAACTAGAACATACAAAGATTTTTCAATTTTTTTACATATAAAGCACCTTACAGAATTGAAATCGGATTATTTAAGCAGCCTCAGCAATGTTTTAAAGCTATAAACAATTTTTTGGCTTATAAACAAATTAGTGCTGTGGCCAGGAGGGGGTGCTACGGGCTCCTTTATTTAGATGGACTTACCCAAGTTTTTTATGTATTTTGACCCGTATAACACGAATTTTTTGGGTAACAGTTGATCCGGATATCGATAAGATTGTTATAAACAAAGAACTTGAGGAATTACATAACATCGATTTTTCGCAAAATAAAACATTTTTTGTATTTCTTGGGTAATTCTAAGCAAAAAATGTTCTTACAAGTTTTTTCGTAGGATGCATAGTTTTCGAGGTAAACGCGGTGGAACTTTCAAAAAATCGAGAAATTGCAATTTTTTAACGCGAATAAGGTTTGATTAAAAAATAAAATACCAATTCGGCTGACAGCATTTGAAAGTTTAAGTCAAATTATACCGGTTTTAATTATTTGCATTGCTAAAAATTAATTTTTTTATTATTAAACAAAGCTATTTGTTTACAAGCCAAAGAATTGTTTATAAATTTAAAACATTGCTGAGGCCCCTTAAATAATCCGATTTTAATTCGGTAAAGTGTATTAGATAGGTAGAGCACCTCTTTATATGTAAAAAAAATTAGCCAACTTCTAAATGGTCTACTTTTTGTTTAGAAAGATTTTAAAAAATTTGAACTTTTTTAAACACATTTATATTGCACATTTATTATGCAAAATTTATTAGGTCCATTTTAATGAAATTTGGTACACAATTTAAGTATGTTACAAAGAATCTCCTAAGCGGATTACTAAGGTTCTAAGTGTCACCAAAGTGGTTAAAAAATATTGAATAACCACAGACTTATTTTGCCCCCTTATTTTGTATTTATTGCTATATTGCAGAAAAGGTAATACCTTAAGACATTTTTTACCAGTCGTATATCATACAAAATTCAATTTTGTTTATTTTATTTCGGTACGACTTTGTTCCAAAACGAATTGTTTTAAAGTTATAAGCAAAGAAACAGAAAAAAATCGATGTTTTTCGAAATTTTTAAATACTTTAATTTTTTTATTAATGTTCCGGGCATATTTGAAAAGGAGCATAAGTCAATTATTATTACTGAAGGTGTTACCTAACTTTATCTGCAAAAATCCGAATGCCACCTCTTATATCCAAAAATAGACGTTTTTTCGCAGATCCTTACTGGTCTACTAAGTTTTATAAAAAGGTAGGTCAACAGTTTTCTACTTGTGCTATTGTTTCTAAATGAACGCAGCTAATTCATAACTATTGGGTATATTTTATATCTTTTTCTCTATTATATTTAGGTTTATTATTATTTATATGATAATAACTATTCGATGACGAATACGGAGTACATGTATCACCATAAAACGAAAGAAATATGTCATTTTAAAAGTATATTAACTTTATTTTTTATGTTAGTTCTTAAAATCTAGATAGATAAATTAAAAATACTGACCTTCAATATTTTGCCTTTCCCTAACTTCAGACTTGTGTTTAAGAAGTTCTTCTTGAGATTCGACATAGTAAAAGATGGATGCTCCTAAGAGCAAATACAGAATGAACAGACAAAGGAGAACAAACCACTGGGTCTTTGACATCATGTTCTAATAGAAATAAAGCTGGAAAAACATTTTCAAACTAAAGAAAATGTAGTGATGTCTTTGAACCAAAAAGGTGTATATTGCGCATTTTGCGTAAATCAGTGAAATTGTTTAAGACATTTAGCCTTTTTAAATAGATCAAATGAAAATCATTGCATAGTGTTTTGTTTGTCATAATATGATATGTTTGCCCTATAAAATTTTTTTGTATAAAACTAACTTTATGAAATGGTAATTTTTAAATTTATTCTAAATCAAAAGTTTTTTTAACATTATATTATAACGTATATATTACCAAAGTCGCTAAAAGTAAACATCTATACTACCCGAACTCTTTCTTTAAAAGGATAAAAACAGAAAGTGGACATAGATAAAAAAACTTCAAAAATTACAAGAATAGAAATGACCTAGGTAGCGGTAGGTAAACTAAGCTTTATTATAAAAGATCCATAAATTCCAAATAATCTAGAACCAAAGGTTTGGCATACGAATCCTTTCCTCTTAGGCCCATCAAAACTAAACATCGTAAACCCTGGTCAACTAGAGGACTACGTATATCTGCAAAGAACATGCGTTCATTATCGTACCTAAAAAAATTCTCGGACAACATATCCTTCCATGATTACTTTAGGCTTTACAAGAAAATTTACCATAAAGCCATAAAAGCCGCCAAGGAAATTTATTACAATGCGAGGCTGGCTAAATCAGGTAATGTTGCTAAGGAAACGTGGTCTATCGTAAATGAACTGAGAGATAAGACTTCTTCTCCCACCACAATCTCGACTTCTCCTGAGACCCTGAACAATTACTTTGTAAATGTGGCAAAAAATTTAACAAATACTATACCTCCTTCTCAGGATCCGATTTCATATCTTTCTCATAGGAATGTAAATAGTTTCTTTTTTACACCCATAGTATTAGGTGAACTACGCTCTACAATAAATGCCATTAAAAATAAATCGTCATCTGGGACTGATGGCCTCACTCTTAAAATGTTTTCTGCTCTACCTGATTGCACTTTAAACCATCTTACTACCTTAATAAACAGGTCATTCGAAACTGGAGTTTTTCCAAGCTGCCTTAAGACAGCGATAATTATTCCTATACATAAAGGAGGCGATAAAGATCTTGCTTCGAATTATCGCCCTATTGCACTCCTGCCCACGTTGTCGAAGATAATTGAAAGTCTGGTAAAAAAAAGAATCTTATCTTTTCTGTTGAAATACAAATTGCTTACTCCACATCAATTTGGATTCCTGAGTGACAAATGCACGAATGATGCTATGTTCTTCCTTTTCGATCATGTTTACTCCAGTCTAAACAACCATCACTCTACAGCAACAATTTTCTGTGATTTCTCTAAAGCATTCGATTGTGTAAACCATAACATCTTGACTGACAAATTACAGCACTATGGATTTAGGGGAAATGCTCTTAAATGGCTTAAATCATATCTTAATAAAAGAAGTCAGTTTGTGAGGGTTGACACGAAACGTCTTCTTGCATGCCATTAGAATGTGGGGTACCTCAGGGTTCAGTTCTAGGCCCTATATTGTTTCTGATATACATAAATGACATCTCTAGTCTGAACATTAAAGGTAAAATATGTCTCTTTGCAGATGATACTAGTATTACTTGGAGTAACACGGATATTATGGATCTTCGCAATACCATAGCTACAGACCTAGTCACCATTAAATCGTGGTGCGATTCGAATCTCCTGTTATTTAACGTTTCTAAAACCAAAGTCCTACCTTACAACAGTATGATGCAACCTTTAGTACTTAATAACAACAGTCTAGAGGTAGTTGAATCGGTGAAGTTCTTAGGGCTTATTGTGGATAAGTCTCTAAAATGGAACTTGCACATTGATGCCTTACACAAAAAATTAAGTTCTGCTTGTTTTGCGCTAAGATCAGTTGCTACGGAAATGAATTTGTCAACATCTAGGACCGTTTATTATGCCCTTTTTGAGTCTCATCTTCGGTACGCCCTTCCATTCTGGGGTACGTGTTGTGCGACTCAATTTGAGCGTATTTTTAAACTACAAAAGAGAGCTCTTCGTTACTCCCTGAGACTCAATAGCAGAGTTCATTGCCAAGAATTCTTTAAAAAATTTAAAATATTAACTCTTCCTTCTTTGTTTGTTTTTGAATCCGTTTGTTTAATCCGCAAACATGCATCAGAAGGTCCAGAGAGACCCACTCATAACTATCCCCTTAGAAACATGGATCATAATCTTTATCTGCCAACCCCACGGTCTGAGCTGGTTAAGTGCTCTATACTATACAATTCGAGAAAAATGTACAATCACCTGCCATCTAACATCAAATCTATTGCAGCATTTCCCGCTTTTCGTAAGGCCTTGAAAGCTTATTTGCTGGAGAAAGCTTTTTATACAGTGAATTACTTTTTTATAAACGATTTGAATTCAGCAAATTGACTTGTAGGATTATTACTTTCGAGTACTTGTGTACATATTTGCAGCGGCATAGAACTTTTGATTTACTTTCCCTTTGCCCTTTCCTCGTTTGCCTTCTTTTTGCTCTGACGTTGTATACTTATTGTTTGCAAAATTTTTAATTTTTTAATGTGTACTTAATAAATGTAAAATTATATTAAGTAGTATAACTCACGCCATTTACTTGGTGTCTGTTTCTGTTTTTGTTTTGTTTGTAGTTTTTTACTATTTTTTGTTTTTTATTGTATTTTTTATTTTGTATAAGCTTTGTCCACAAATTGTTAAAATTTTTTGACAATAAAGCATACCTTACTTACTTACTTTGACAGGTGCCTCTCTTACCATGAGTTAGGGAATGGAGAAAGTGTCATTGCTAACAAATCTCTCAATAAACTTAGAACTAGAGATTGCAATTGCTGGATCCAGCATTAAGCAATCCAGCTGGATTCAGCGTCTCCTTTACATGCTTGATCCAGCAAACTATGCTGCATCCATCAGCGCGGATCCGCAAACGTGTCTAATTCGAAATACTGTGTTCATGTGTTCATTGGCCTCTTTATTCAAAGCCGTATGTCATCAACAGTTTACTTAGTATGCTGGAACGTTTCTACAGCCTAAAATTTTGCATCGATAAAGTGTTGATAGACATTGATTCTGCGATAAAATTCTCTGCTGGCGAATGGTCAATAATCAATAAGTTGATCGCTACTTTTCAACCAGTGAAACTGGCTGTAAAAGCTCTTTGCAGAAGAGAGTCCACTTTGATAACGGCCGACACAACTATGAAATTTCTCTTGGACAAACTAAACAGACAGGACTCTCTAGCCTTAGTGTTGAGCTATCGGAAGCATTATGCAACAGAACGGCGCCACTCTGAAATTACAGGTACATCAGTCTACTTACAAAATCCAAAAAAGTATGACGAAGGACCAAACAATCCTGGTTATTTCCTAATGCCGAAAAAGACTGCAATACGACAAGAGATGAAAAATCCATTGAGTCGTATAAATAAACAAGTAGTGATTCTAGAACCAGTGCCGGAGGACATAATGAAGATGGGCCGCTAATCCGGAGTCCGTGAATTTTGCTTTAGAACAAGAACTTGCGATTGAACTAAAACAAGAGGGAGAAAATACTTCTATAACCAAACCAATTGGTTATCAAAAAATTACGCAAAGATTTTAAAAAAGGAAATGACTGTTTATGAGACCGAAAGAGCGAAAGGCGATTATTTGTCCATGGTTTATAACCATTTGATGACCTTAAAACCGAATAGCACAGAGGCCGGAAGGGCTTTCTCAAAAAGCGGATATATGTGCAGTTTTGTGCAAAGTAGGTTAGGCGGTAAGATGATAGATAAAATATGTTTTTATGGTCTCAATTTCAAAAAACTAAATAATTCGTATTTCTGTTGTTTATAAATTTAGAATACAGACTGATTTTTATCATGAGATCCAAAAAACGTCCTCAGTAAGCCATGGAAGAAAAATATATTTCTTAAGTTATGTCAGCACACAAGAGGTATTGAATGTTGTGTGTGTGTGTGTGTGTATGCTCCCCCAACAGGTCTGGGTGAGAATGAAAGAAGAGCTTTCTATGATCAATTAGGAGACGTACTGAGTGATATTCCAGCAGAGGAGAAAGTTATAATAGGAGTTGATTTCAATGCACATGTGGGCCAAACCAAGACAGGATATGAAACAATACATGGGGGATAAGGCTTTGGAATTAGAAATGAATCTGGAGATGACATGCTTGAATTAGCAACAGCATTGGATATGGCGATTATTAACACATTCTTTAAAAAGAGAGAAACTCAACTTATTACCTACAAAAGTGGACAACATCAATCCCAAATAGACTACTTCATGATAAGGAAAGAAGACATACGTGAATGCAAGAACTGCAAGGTAATAGTTAGTGAGACAGTAAGCCAACAACATAAGCTGCTCGTTCTGGACATCGAAGTAAAAAGCGAAACCAAACAAAAATATCGGAGAGGACCACAAAAAATCAAGTGGTGGCTGCTGAAAAATGAGAAAGAAGGTCTATTCATGAGAAGAATAGTAGAAAAAATATGTTGGAACATGAAAGGAAGCCCTAATACAATTTGGAGAAAAATAGCCAGTAGTATTAGAGAGACTGCTATTGAAATACTTGGGAAAACATCAGGAAAAAGTTTGAGGATAAAGAGACTTGGTGGTGGTCAAACTAAGTACAAGGAAAAATAAAAGAGAAGAGAAAATTATATAAAAAGTGGCAAGAAACCAGATCCGATACAGATCTTCAAAATTATATGGTGGCGAAAAAAGAAGCGAAAGTAACAGTAGCAAAAGCCAAAGCAGAAGCGTATTCAAACCTATACGATCAACTTGATACCAGGGAAGGCGAAACGAAGATATATAAAATTGCCAAACAGAGAGCAAAGAAAGCAAAAATTTTAATCAGATTAGATGTATCCGAGATGAAAATAATAAAATACTAGTTCACGAAAGGGATGTCAAAAAGAGATGGAGAAAGTACTTTGACAGCTTATTAAATGAAGAATTTGACAGACAGCCTGTAGAGTCAACGGAGACAGTAGCAGCAATGGTCACCAAAATAACCAACGAGGAAGTGGCTCAAGCGCTTCAAAAAATAAAGAAAGGAAAAGCGGTAGGAGTAGATGATATTCCTGGGGAAGTATGGAGAGCATTGGGAGAGACAGGAACAAGGTGGCTAGCAGGTCTATTTAATAGAATTATGGAGGTTGGACAAATGCCAGACGAATGGAGAAGCAGTATACTGGTACCTGTTTACAAAACATAGACGGATACGTGAAGAGACCTAAATATCCGAGAATCAATTTGGCTTTATGCAGGGTAGATCAACAACAGATGCAATTTTCATTAAAAGGAAGTTGATGGAAAAATACAGGAGTAAAGAAACAAACGCTCATATGGTATTCATTGATCTTGAGAAAGCATATGATAGAGTTCCTCGAGAGATTCTGTGATGGTCACTCAATAAGAAAGGAGTCCCTGGTGAATATGTAAAGATTGTGAGGGATATGTATGAGAGAGTAACGACTAGTGTTAGGACAGGTGTGGGAGAGACTGATAAGTTTCGTGTAAAAGTAGGATTGCACCAAGGCTTTGTGCTTAGTCCGTATTTATTCTCAATAATTTTGGACCAGATAACAGCGAAACTACAGGGTAACATTCCATGGTGCTTAATGTATGCTGATGATGTCGTGTTAGTAGGAAATAGTGAAAGAGACTTAGAACAAAAACTGGAACAGTGTAGACAAGCTCTGGAGGAAAAAGGTTTAAAACTTAGTAGGACAAAAACAGAGTATATGGAAAGTTCATTTAAAGATGGAGCTACTACAAATAAAATGGTATTTTTGGATGGTGAAATGATTGTGAAAAGCAATTGTTTTAAGTACCTAGGTTCGGAATTACAGAGTAATGGAGAAATAGATGGAGATGCATGCAGTAGAATTAGGGCTGGATGGATGAAGTTCAAAGAAGCGAGTGGTGTGTTGTGTGACAGAAAAATTCCAAAGAAGCTGAAGGGAAAATTCTATAAAACAGTCATAAGACCGGCTATGATGTACGGAACTGAATGTTGGGCAGTGAAAAAGAAAGAGGAATAACGAATACATGTGTCGGAATGAGAATGCGCTTAGATAGATGAGTGGAGTGACAAAGAAGGATAAAATTAGAAATGAGTATATTAGGGGAAGTCTAGGTGTGGCACCAATTGATGCCAAAATGAGAGAGTATAGGTTAAGATGATTTGGTCATGTTCAACGTCGAGACGTTAATCACCCAATACGAAGAATAGCTGAAGTGCAGATTCCTGGAAGGAGTAGGAGAGGAAGACCAAAGAAGACCTGGGGGGAGACGATAAAGCAGGACATGTTGGTAAAGGGGATTAACATTGATATGACCCAAGATAGAATTGTGTGGAAAAATGCAATTAGGGAAGCCGACCCCACATAGGGATAAGGCAAAAAGAGAATGAATGAAATGTCAGCCCAAAATTGCCGTTAATGAAATTTGCTTCAAATGAACCACTCTTAGAACAGACAAGTTAATTTGGATAAAATTTGATTCGTGGAAATTCTCAGCCGACACAAGCAAAGTTGAACAAAAGTTGTTCAAAAATGAACAATAAAAAAACATTTCAACAATAAAAAATCGTGTTTTTATTCTGAATCCAAATTTTGCTGGATCCGCGCTGCTGGATCCAGCTGGATTCAAACCAATCGTGCAAAAATCCAGCTGGACTGAAAATACTGCTGGATTGCAATACCTACTTAGAACAACTTAAAAACCAATTGGAAATCGTGAAAAGATAATTGATAACTTGGGGACCAAAAGCACGTAGACGAGGCATAAAAAGACAAAAAAGATGGATCGACGACATTAAAGAAAAGATAGGGAAAAACTGGGAGATGGGGAGAAAACACAAGATTGCTTAGGTCCAGGACTAGACCAGAAAAGGCTGCTAAAGCAGAAGAAGAAGAGTTTTGTTAATTATGTGCCATTCTAATATTTCTACAAGAAAAACAACCCTTATCGATGTATTAAAAAGTTGATTCCTAAAAATTAGACACGCATATTAGTTCTAATAAAATCAATTCATTTCTTGTATGAAATACAATGTACATCTATGGGGTAATATGGGTTTTTAAATATTTTATTTTTATGGTAAAATATTTAAGCTCTTATATAGGTATATTATTACATATGGAGGTCGCATATATTCAATTTCAAGTTTTTTTTTTCAATTTTAAACCGTTATTGTAAAAATCATGTTTTAGTACAAATTACATAATATATTTATCTAACCTTAATAATATGTTTGGTTTAGGATATAAGCAATATATTTTAAGTTTTTTGTTATGATTTATTTACTATTTCGAATTAACCTCGCAAAATGCAATGAACTGTATTCAACGAAAAGCAAAAAGTTAATGTGATTAATAATAAATACTGTATTATTGGAATGATATATATAACCATGCAACTGTATTTTGTGTTTTGTAAATATTACACCTAGAAAGTGTCATATCCCGATATTTACTTCATCAGGGATGTTATTTTTTATTTCTACTGACTATGATTAATCAAATGGATCATTAGTGTGGCATTCATTCATTAACAATAAGTAAGTTTTGAGTGTTTTCTTGTACCGATATGTTAATGTGGTCAGGAAGAAAACATATAATACAAGGCAAGGTAGATGGAAGAAGAGGGCCAGGTCGAACAAAAACGTCATGGCTTAAAAGCCTGAGATAATGATTTAACAAATTATCTGCATTACTTTTCCGAGCTGCTGTCAATAAAATTACCATAGCCACTTAGATAGCCAACGCTCTAGCACTAGCCAAGAAAGAAGAGAAAACATAGATAATTATCGAGGAATATGCATTCAGTCTGCAACATCTAAACTTTTCAATAGGTAGTTTGAAAGCTAAGCAGCTATCTTGGTTGTGCCAGTGGGCTTAGCCTAGAGTCTAGAGTCTGAGTGGGGATTTTGGTTCGAACAAAATCTACAGCTACTAACTTAGTAAAGATCTATGCTTCTCTGCAAGACGACTGACCTCATTTTTAAGGTTTTAAAGTTGCACGAGCCATCTCATTTCTACATTTTATCTTATTATCTGTATCTAAGGATCTAATTGTTCGATAATATAATACCCTAGATATTTAAAATTAGATCTTCTTTGTATTGGTTGTCTTTCTGTTTGTAATTATGTATTTTGATAATATAAGCGACTATAAACATATATTTTATTTTAGAACAATTAATTTCTAGTCCCATCTCCTATCCCACCTTATTAATGGACTTTAAAAAACATTGCAAACCATTTAAGTCATCGCTCAATATAACTGCGTCATCTGCGTATCTGATTGTATCTACAAGTTTTCCATTAATTTTTAAACTATATTATAAGTTGTGCAAAGCACGTTTAAAGCACATCAAAACAACCATCGTAAGGTACTAAACGTTTAAAAAGTGTCTGATCCAAAGAGCTTGTCAATAATAATAAAAAGATATGATATAACCTATACAATTATAGACAGTCAAAAAAATGACAAGTGTAGTCACAACAAGGGACAATAGCTTCAGCGGAGTTAGGCTCAGTTGAAGACATTTTTGGAACCACATCACAGCTTATAGAGTTTGTATACTAAAGCAGAATAGAATGTTTTATGCTTACTTATAAACAAAATGAAGATTTTTCATGATCTTTTACGTTTTATACGATGGCAATTACGTTCCCTTCTACGTGGTTGGAAGTGGTTACGTAGTTAATAACAAAGGTTGGTAAATTTTTAGTCATCTTAAGTCAAAGAGTACAATTAGGAAATATAAGACAGTATATTTACAGTAAGACTTTTTACTTATTTTTAAAATCAGTACTAAGAAGATGTAGTATCAGTGCTAGAGGACTTTTCTTTTGAATATTTATTTCGTATCTATTACCCATAATGAATCATCAAAGTCGCCATCCACCTGTTAAGGTTAAGATTTTCACTTGAAAATGACACTGACATTATTATATCAATTGAAAAAAATCAAGGAAAAAAGAAAAATATATTGCAAACTTCTAGCATGATATTTCTTACAATCGAGTTAAAGACTGTAGGTATTTAATTATGTATTCAAAATTTTTGAGTTATACCTAATTTTTGTAATTATGTATATCATTAGTATGGTATAACTCGACCCAAACCCAGACATCCAAAGTGAAAGTTATCCTCCAACACCAAATTGTTCTATATGGTCCACATAATGTTCAGAAAAAAGTCACACCATTTTGAGCGTTGGGTTTGGGGTGGAGAGGGGGAGAAATCGGTAAATTCGTAGTTTTTTACGTTTTTCGTCAATATTTCTAAAACGGATTAGCATAAACAACCTTCTATACAAAAATGTTCTACATTAAATTTGAAAAAAAGGCTCTACGCTTAATCCTTCTAAAATGAACGGTTCCAAAGTTACGGAGGTAGTATAGTATAATTGGTCCAAAAAAAAGCCTAACTCAAAAATCCGAAGTAAAAGTTTTCCTTCAACACCAAATTTTTCAATATGGTCCACATATTGTTCAGTGAAAAGTTACACCATTTTGAGCGACCGGTTTGGGGGGAGATGGGGGAGAAGTCGGTAAATTAGTAGTTGTTTTAAGTTTTTCTTCAATATTTCTAAAACTATGTTTTAGCGTAAACAGTGTTCTATACAAAAATGTTCTACATAAAATTTAAAACAAAAAAGGTCCTATACATAATTGTTATAAAATCAACGGTTCCAGAGTTACGGAGGGTCAAAAGTGGAGGTTTTCTATACTTTTTATATTTTTTGGGTAATTTATAATATTATATTATTACTGAAAAAAGAAATTTTCTTTAACAGGATTGTGTTTTGCAAATAAAATTTATTATTTCAGTGGCCGATGGTATGTTAGTGATAAGCCCTTAAAGAAACGTCAACCTCACCACTCAAAATCATCATCAATTTTCCAAAAATTATAAAAAGTATCGAAAACCTCCACTTTTCACCCTGCGTAACTCTGGAACCGTTCATTTTATAACAATTATGTATAGGACCTTTTTGTTTTAAATTTTATGCAGAACATTTTTGTATAGAACGTTGTTTACGCTAAAGCATAGTTTTAGAAGTATTGACGAAAAACGTAAAAAACTTTACTAATTTACCAATTTCTCCCCCATCTCCCCATCTAACCGGACGCTTAAAATGATGCAACTTTTTACTAAACAATAACATATTATGTGGACAATATAAAACAATTTGGTGTTGGAGGAAAAACTTTTACTTTGGATGTTTGGATTAGGCCTTTTTTTGGACCAATTATACTATACTACCTCCGTAACTTTGGAACCGTTAATTTTAGAAGCATTATACATAGGACTTTTTTTATTTATAATTTTATGTAGAACATTTTTGTATAGAAGGTTGTTCATGCTAAACCGCATAGTTTTAGAAATATTGGCGAGAAACGTAAAAAACTACAAATTGACCGATTTCTCCCCCCTCTCCCCCCCCCCCAAACCCAACGCTCAAAATGGTGTGACTTTTTTCTGAACATTATGTGGACCATATAGAACAATTTGGTGTTGGAGGATAACTTTCACTTTGGATGTCTGGGTTATGCCATCTTTTGGATCAATTGTATCATACTACATAATATGAAATATATAAAATAATTTCTAAATGGGTTTTCTTCCTTATTTTGTGTTATTTGTGTTTATCATAGTCTGTTTTTATAATAAGTTTTTGGGTAAATATTAGCTATTCAATTTTTTTTATACAATGTATCACATCAGGTTTTTACATAATATTTGGGATAATATTGAAAATTATAAGATACATTTGTTATTATTCCATATTTCGATTTCAATATCGGAAGATGATTACTTAACTGAGACCGTTATTTGCCAAAATTGTTTTCTACGCAAATATGAGGTGGTTTTAATATATTTAAATCATTTTATCATTGTCCCTTTTTCATGTAAAAGTTGGTAACTACAGTAAAACTTCTCATTTCAGTCAATCGTCTTAAGAGGATACCACTATTAAGGATATATTTTGAACCTAATTATTATGTTTATATGGACTTTCGATCAATAAATGTATAATTCGAAATTGTTGACATTTATGTGCAGTCAGATAAAAAGCCGGGTAAAAACTAAGCCATGGTTTTTGGTGGATTAAATGTAAGAAGAGGTATCCAGTATTTCACAGTACAGTGGAACCCCGATAAGTCGGCCTCCGATAACCCGGATCGATTTTGATCAGATAAAATAAAAATGATTTCACTTTGACTGAGTTTTTTTACCAAGAAATAAACAATAATGTATACAACTGTACGTAATTTAGATGTACTGGACATAAGTATTTAATTTTTTTGGCAATTATAATTAAGTTTATCTGTAAGAGTACCGTATTTTATTAATTTTTACCATATTCTCCGGCTAACCCGGATTTTTGATAAACCGGATCGGACGCGGTGCCGTTTAATCCGACTTATCGAGGTCCCACTGTACATTTTTTGAACACAGAAAGACTGCGAGTACCCGTTAGAACTGTATTATATAAAATGTGGTTTTGGCACATTTGGTTTTGGCAAATGTGGCAAGTTAAATTTGCCACAGAATTAATTAAAAATAATAATAAGGTATTCATTTTTAAAAATAATATTTAAATTTTAAAAATACAGAAAACATGTTATTAAACTTCGCGCTTGTCTATAGTACCGCTTACTATACCACTATTCAGTAACTATTATTTGTAATTTTATTTTTAATAAGAATTGTTACATCAAAGTATGAAGTAAAATATCAATAAAAGACGATGTTGAAAGACAAATAAATAATAAAGCAAATACTTGTCTATGTCGCATTGTATCACGATTTTGTGCCAAATAAGTTTATACAAAAAGCTTGTGAAATAAACAAAATAATGCCAACAAATAACAAAAAAGCTAGAAGCCGATGGACTAAGAGGCATATATTAAATACCTACTCGTTTAATTCTAAAACTAAAAACTTTTTATTATAAATTATTATCTCTCTAATTATATGTAATAAAAACAAATTGAAATTAAGACAAGACGTCACAATTAAACAGTCCATAATAACACATATAACCCCCAATTCAACAACAAGAACAGTAGATAGTACTAACTTTCGATTTCCTTTCTTTTTTTAACTTCGCCACGAAGGATTTCCAATTCATGAGGGTGTTCAGAAATATAAAATACGAAAGCACCAAATAGTAGGTAAACAATAAAAAGGCAGAAAAGAATCAACCATTCCGTCTTGTTCATTGTTGTCATTTCTAGAAACAAAATATAATAATACTCTGAGCTAATTAGCAAAATTCATGAAAAAGTTATTTACCAGCAACTTTATTGCTGGAATCGAAATATAAGATCCTATATATTAATAATATAGGTATGCAAAGTCCGCAGATAGTGTGCTACTTTTTTTATAAACAAAATGGCGCCGACAAATTTATTTTTTTAAATTATTGCTCTATAACTCCGAAGATTTTAAATTTACAACAAAAATACTCAAATAAAAATTTACCGCAATTAAATTCTGCATAGAGATATGTTTTTCACGATTTGCTCCGACGAAAATTTTCCTCGGAAAATGCGGGTTTTCCTAACAAAAACTTTAATTTTCAAATAAAGTTTTAGGTAGGTAGTTATTAATCAATAATTAAATAACTTAGTGACATCAAAGCTTTCTTGGTATATATTGTATTTCGGTCAAAATTAAACGAATATTTTAGCAACAATTCAATTGTTAATTAACAAATTACGATCGCAATAATAACCAAAATAATCATGATACATTGATCAAACTTATAAATATTATAAAGATGAGATGCTTATTTAATATTTTATCGACAAGATATAAATTTTTCTTTTTTTTGCATAATTTTTAAATTTTGAAAAAAAAATAGTTATAATACGCTGGTATTATTAGTAAAGTACAAAGAAAGGTTATTTACCAGCAATTTTATTGCTGGAATCGAATTATAAGATCCTACATATTATTAATATAGGCATGCAAAGTCCGCAGATAGTGTGCTACTCTGTTTATAAACAAAATGGCGCCGACAAATCTTATTTTTTTTAATTATTGCTCTATAACTCCGAAGATTTTAACTTTACACCAAAAACACTTAAATAAAAATTCACGCCAATTTAATTCTACATAGAAGCATGTTTTTTTTGATTTGCTCCGATAAAAATTTTTCTCGGAAAATGTGGGTTTTCCCAACAAAATCTCGAATTTTCAAATAATTTTTTTGGGCCAGTAATTATTTATCAATAATTATATACCTTTGCCTCAAGCCGGTGAACATGAAACGAATATTTTAGCAACAATTCAATTGTTAATTAACAATTTACACTCGCAATAACCACCAAAATAAGCATGAGACATTGATCAAACTTACAAAGATTGTAAAGGTGTGATGCCTATTTAATAGTTTGTCGACAAAATATAAATTTTTCATTTTTTTGCATAATCTTTAAATGTTTAAAAAAAATTTTTATAAAAAAATTAACATTTCTCAGAAATTGTTTATTATACTCTAATTTTATAAAATACTTAAAATTCGTATTTCATAGTTCTTGAAAATGAATGCTTTAAAAAATTTTTCCAACTATTTGCAAAAAAGTTATGAAACAGCAAAGTAAATATACGAGAGCTCCGTTGTTTATAATTTGTTTTAATTGTTTCAAAGCTTAAAAGTAAGTCTATGGTACAATCTAATTACTCACAAAGAATGTCAAAAATTAGTGCAATGGTTATATTTTAATCAAAGATTAAAAATACTTTTTTTTTTGTAATTTTTAGCGCAAAAGTAGGCCTGATATAGAGTCGGAGCTAAAATGTTCACTCGAAGCGACTGACACGCAGCATACATTATTTATAAAAGTGTACGTCTCGCGCGGCCGGTCGTGGCTCCGAGTGAAAATTTTAGCTACAGTACTGTATTATTCTACTTTCGCGCGTGTAAATGACAAAAGAATATATTTATAATCTTTAATTAAAATATAACGATTAAACTGATAATCGATATTTATTTGTAAATAATTAGCTTGTACTTTAAACTTACTTCTACGCTTTGAAATAATTAAAAAAAAATTATAAACACCGTAGAAATCGTATGTTTATTTTGCTGTTTCATAACTTTTTTGCAAATGGTTGCAAAAAAGTTTTAAAGCATTCATTTTCAAGATACTTGAAATGCGCAGTTTAGGTATTTTTTAAAATTACAATATAATGAAAACTTTCTGAGAAACGTTAATTTGTTTATAACTATTTTTTTAAACATTTAAAGATTATGCAAAAAAATAAAAAAATTATATTTTGTCAACAAAATGTTAACTAGGCATCTCATTTTTATAAGATTTCAAAGTTTGATCAGTGTATCATAATTATTTTGGTTATTATTGCGACCGTAAATTATTAATTAACAATTGAATTGTTACTAAAATATTCGTTTAATTTTCATCAGCTTCTGTAACTATAATCTAAGCCAAGAAGGCTTTTAAGTCACCAAATTATTTAATTATTGGTAGATAATTACTTATCTAAAACTTTATTTGAAAATTAAAGATTTTGTTGGGAAAACCCGCATTTTCCGAGGAAAATTTTCATTCGAGTAGATCGGAAAAAACACGTCTCTATCCAGAATTTAATTACGGTGAATTTTTATTTGAGTGTTTTTTTTTTTGTAAAATTAAATTCTTCGGAGTTATAGAGCAATAATTGAAAAAAAAACACGATTTTCGGGCGCCCTTTTGTTTATAAAAAAAGTAGCACACTATCTGAGGACTTTGCTTACCTATATTATTAATATATAGGATCTTATAATTCGATTCCAGCAATAAAATTGCTGGTAAATAACTTTTCCCCCAAAAATGGCCTCTTCTCCGATAATCAGCCCAGACTATAAGGATTTGATAAGATTTTGTCAAAAAAATTATATGTAAGTAGATTTCTCAAAAAAAGGCAGACAATTTTATTAAACATTATTAAGTTTGATATTGGCATACAATATTACACACTTCTCTTAAACGTCTTGAGGTACAAATAGGTTTTGGTAACTTTCTACCTAGTCAAGCAAAGGTTTTATTGTCATGCTCTCTCTCTCTAGTTGTTTTCTCAATACTGGATGGTGTGATTTCCTACCGTGCGAGTAACTATCTTTTGCTATCTATCATCTATCTTGGGCTACTCTCATAGATTTAGGGAATGTCTGCCACTGGCTTTCTGCAGTTTTCCAAAAATATAAAGCTCTTATGATTACTTCTTCTTCTTCTAAGTGATTCAGTGAATTTGTACTCTACGAGCTCTTAAGTGGGAAAGTTTTGGGGTAGTTCTGATTTCTTTCATTATATATAGATTTTGGGCTGCTAAATCCGAATATGAGGTTTGCGGACAAAATTTCTTGCCGGAACATTGAATAAATCGCGAAAAAATCTAAAAATTTCAGCTTTTTTCCGCTTTTTTGCTCAAATCTCGAAAACTATTAACTTTTAGTAAATGGCCTGTTAACATAAATTAATGTACTTAAAATTATCTACAAATATCACTATTTACTTTTTTTTTTCAGACGAACCGTTCGGTCTAAAGTGCAAGTTGAAAATTGCCAATTTTTAACGGTCTCGGCAAAACTCACTTTTTACATTCCAAAACTTTATTTTTTATTAGAATGCTGTCATTTGATAAATTTCTCCTAGTTTTCTGTACAAATAATAAATGTTAGTTTATAATATGAATATGGTAGGTCTCTTCTCACAGCTTCCATGAATCCATTCCATCCTAAAATACCGAGAATGACTCTGCTTTTCCCTTAGAGCCACAGAAGATCAGGCACAAATGGAGTCACAGTTTCAGTTGGTGTGAACATTCCCTTCGGATCTTGATTTCTGATAAACCTTAAGGTTTTGTCCTTTCAAAATGTATTAGTTGAACAGCTCTCTGACTTCCATAAATCTCAGGTGCGGATTTAGTTTTTAGCCGAGGAATGGATTGGTTAGGAGCTATTGCATGTTTTGGTGCAATACAATAAATGCCATCCATGACGTAAAAAGTGTGGTATCCGTCGATTGTATGTACGTTAACCCTTTCTGTCCCAACGCTGCATATATATGTTTTTGAAAAAGTGGGTCTGTATTCCCAGCCGCCGTATATATACGTTCAAGGTGTTATGGTCTCGATTTACCAAAGCCGAAAATATGCGTTGCTTATAAAATTTTAGACCCATTGGTGTCCCAATGCAGTAGAAATATCGAAAATGTTAGATTATTGTTCCCAAAGCCTCAAAATGTTGGCACCTAAGACAGGTCATGCGGACCCATTGCCGTATATATTTGTTCACATATTTTAGATATATGCTATATTGTAGTACTGGTGGCAACGCTTATAGGTAGCTGCTAGAAGGTGAAGCGTTTGTAGCCACAGAGAAGACCAGAAAAAAAAAAGAAGTGGATCGATATACATGTGCGCAAGATGCGGAGTCGGCCTTTGCGTAGTGTCATGTTTTGAAGAGTACCACACAAAAGAAAATTTTTAATGTTAATTTACATTACATTATTTTTTTTAAGTTAGTTACATTTTTTCAAATTGGTTTTGCTCTCTGATGAGTATACTTTTGAAAAGAAAACGTTTAAGTTGGTTAAAAAAACTCATTAAAAAACATGTTTTGGTCATTTATTTGTTTATTTATATTCGATGTATATAAAAGGCAATGGGACTCTAAGTATGAAAAAACTTTTGGGATTGAGAGACCAACATGCAAATTAAGGCCTGGCATAGAAAGGGTTGAAATCAGCGTTTTCGTACACCTGTTGTTTAAAGCACGGCTGGTCAATTTTCTGCGGATCGCATGCGATTGCTGACACTTCCAGATAAGCAACACGCTTGCTCAAAGTCTTGTAGCGGCAGTAAGGCCCAGATAGTTGGTCTCACCATTCCTTGCAGGGTTGGCCGTTTTCTCTACAAAAAGTACGGCTCAAGAAAATAGGTTGATGCAGTTTCTTCCTTGGGGTTTTGTTTATCCTATTCAGAAACTGTTCGACTGGAAGTGTCAGCATTCGCAGGCGATCCGCAGAAAGATGACCTGCCGTGCTTTACACAGCAGGTGTACGATAACGCTGATTTTAGCGTACATGCCAAAACATGTAGTAGCTCCTAAGCAATCCATTCCTCGGATAAAAAGAAACCCGCGCCTGAGGTTTATGGAAGTCAGGGAAGCTGTTCAAATAATTAATTTTAAAAAGACAAAACCTCAAGGTTTATCAGAAATCAAGATAGCAGATCCGAAGGAAATGTTCACACCAACTGAAACTGTGAATCCATCTGTGCCTGATCTTTTGTGGCTAAGGAAACAGCAGAGACATTGCCGGTCTCTTAGGACGGAATGGACTCAAGAAAGCTGTCACAAGAGACATACCATACCTATGAACTAACATTTATTATTTGTACAGAAAACTAGGAAAAATGACAGTATTCTAATAAAAAATAAAGTTTTGGAATTTAAAAAGTGGGTTTTGTCGAAACCGTTAAAAATTGACAATTTTCAACTTGTACTTTAGCCCGAACGGTTTGTCTAAAAAAAAGTAAATAGTGATATTTGTAGATAATTTTAAGTACTTTAATTTCTATTAACAGACCATTTACTAAAAGTTAATAGTTTTCGAGATTTGAGCAAAAAAGCGGAAAAAAGCTAAAATTTTTCGCTTTTTTCGCGATTTTTTCAATGTTCTGTAACGAAATTTTGTTCGCAAACCTCATATTCTGACTCAGCAGCCCAAAATCCATATATAATGAAAGAAATCAGAACTACCCCAAAACTTTCCTAGTCAAAACACAATTTTATTGAATCAAAGAGGCTTGCTAGAAAATCAAATAGGCCAGGGACGAGTCCGAATTTTAAGCAATTGAAAGATTTAGAGGGTTTAAACTATCGACTATCATAATTTTGGTTTTTTGTTTATCGATCTTGAGTTTCAGTTTCCACCAGCTGTAGCCAGCTTGACATTTCTTCTTTCTAATTCAGTTATAGTTGTATAGAAATACTTCCATTCCATTTGTCAAGTATTTTTGTCATTTTAATATATTCCCCGCAAATTTTGAAGGGACTTGGATATCGAATAGGTAAGTCTTTGATAGACTTCATAATGGCTGTAAAAGGGTTAAACTTAGTTCCATTTCTGGTCCCACAACATCTACAACATTTAAAAGGCTTTGTATACATTCAAGTCATTTTTTCGTTTACTACTGGATCTATTTTCATTATCATCGTCATCATTAATCTCTTAAGTGAGTCTCGCCATCAAGTAAGTGGATACTTACTATCCAGCTGGTTGATATTGTATTATGCTTACGGTTTTTTTAATATCATAGACGTTAATCATTCAGCCAGTCGCAATCAGATTATAGTTTATCACTAGCTCAGGGGAGTAATGTGTAGTGTGGGTATTGAGTAGAGTCTAACAAGGTATATAAGAGCGTCATTAATATTCAGCTGAGTGGAGTGCTATTGTCCAAGTTGTGAAATTATATAAACAAGGGATCATTTCATAAAACAGGTAGATCCCTTGTTTATGGAATTTTACAACTCGGATAACAGCACCTTGCTCAGCTGAGTATTAGTGACTCTCTTATAAACCTTGTTAGACTCTACTCAATACCCACACTACACATTACTCCCCTGAACTAGTGGTAAATTATAATCTGATTGCGACTGGCTGAATGATTAACGTCTATGCCATTAAAAAAACCTTAAGCCTAATACAATATCAAACAGCTGGATAGTAAGTAGGGGTGTAATAATGACTCTCTTACATAGTTTGGTTAGACAGTAAATGTCTTGTTACTTAGTAAAATCGACTTCAATATTTAAGATTTCGTATACTAATACTATATCGTCTTATTTTCGCAGTTTTTTTTGTTTTTTCATCCACATTATTTGTCTAGAATATTTTATCCAAACTCTTATCCCTGAAAGGAGCCTTTTATACTGATTATATTGTAGTGATTTGATAAACTGATTGTGATTTCTTCTTCTATTATTTTATTTTATTCTGATTAGCTGAATATTTGTTTATTTTATTATATAGTCAATTTTATTAACGAATATTATTATAATATGGCCATCAATGTGTCTTCCGAAAAATGAGAAACAAATTTATGTGGAGTATAATACAAAGTATACTAATAGGCTTGGTCGTTTATCTGAATTTCCATTAACCATTTAGTTTACATTTAAATATTTTACATTAGATTTGTCAACAATTTCAGTTGCTCCTCTTTTAAAAATGCGTTTAATTTTTATTTTGCATAAATTCTTTTGAATAGTGCGGCAGATTCGTGCAAATATTATAAGAATTGTGCATTTAATGATAGAAGCATATAATTTGGACCACATATACTACACATATAAAAGTTCAAAATTAGATATGAGGCCATCTCAGATTTTGCCTTTTACAAAAATGGCGGGATTCAAAATGGCGACTATACAGGGTGAGGCAGATAAAAGTCCTATTAGAAATATCTCGAGAACTAAAGGAAACAGAATCATGAAAATTGGAATGAAGGGATTTTGAAGAGAGATCTCTTTAATGAAAATATTTTCATCGATTTGCTACTTCCGGTTATACCGAAAGTGGCTCATAACTTCGTTTTTTTAAATGGAACATCCTGTATATTTTTACATTTTTGGATTATCCTGGATGTCTTCTTTCTTAAAATATGAGGTTTTGTAATTTTATACAGGGTAGTTTAAGAGACAATTACGTTTTTTTTTCTTAATTTCCTAGCAATATGCACACCCTGTAGAATAGGGAACTTGCATAAATTTTTAAATATTAAAATGATATTAAAAAACATAAGATAACATGATATTAAAACGCTTGCATGCGAAAAAAACAAATATTTTTAACCCGTACGCTAATTACGACGCTTTGAAAATGCTATAAAATTCAAATATCTTAGGAGGCTCTTGAACGTCCTTCTATTGGTTCGACGTCACGGGCCACGGTCAACCGGTCTAGCAGTCGGAAACAACGCGATTAGGATAGGTATCACGGGTATATTACATTTTAATCGTCTTTAATGGAAAATTCCTAGGTATGATTTATGTTCATCTTATATATTGTAATAAGTAGTTCCCCAATCAGCTTAGTTTTAAACTGAAATTGATAAAGTTGAGTGCTACTTTGTAAAGAGTTTAAAACGCATAATATGACGGACGAGGATTTTTCAAAAGGTCAATCTGACTAACTTACCTACCGTTGATGTCTTCATGGTGGCAACTTTTATAAAAAGTGGTGAAAGCTATTCAATTGGAGAAATGCGAGGTGTCAAGGCAAATAAGTAAGAGTTATTAATAAGCATATTTAAACCGTTTATAACAATAGTTTGGTACCATTATATTATAGTATAAGGTTTATCCCGTGGGTTTGATCTACCTACCTCTAATCGAAGGATTTCGTATATCCTCGAAAAGATTACGGTGTAATTTGCATTATAATAAAGATTATATTTTATTGTCATGTTTATTAGTACCTACTTTAGCCTTTCATTATTGTGTTCAAAGCCTTCAAGAAAAGATTATGGTGATTAGCAGACGTACCGATAGAACCTGTACATAGCCAACAAAATCCGTCTTTACAAAGATAATAATACGCATAAATAAGAAGAATAATTATTGTAATTCTACAAGTTAATATCTTTATCATCTCAGCTTATACTTACACCGCATCCCACGGTAGACCGCAAGCTATAGTAGAAACCCGACTGTAGACCGCATACTATAGTAGCACCAATACTTTTTAGTTACTCTTACTTTTATTACTAAAAGTTTTGTTTATTTTTAAGTTACTTGTTTCTTCCTTGTTCTTCAACACAAAAAACGACAAAAGTAATTTCATAAAAAAGAACATTTTGATACATGTCAACAGAGATAAAATGTTAATATTTTGCCTGTCACAGAAAAAATCATTTTTGCCACAGAGTAAATCAAGATATTGCAACTATATTATTTATGTATCTATGGGCAAACTGCATTAAATGCAATAGCCCACCGAACGGGCAAACGATATGAGTGGTCTGTGACGTCAGACCCCAGCTCTCGCTTTTGAAGTTGTTTGAAACGGAAATTTTAGGCGCGGAACTTTGATCAGATGTTGTAGGTACACTGTTAATTGTTAAGACGTAATATTTTGAATATAACATTTTAAAACATAAATTAACAATTTTATGCAAAACATTTTTTAGTGCAAGTTCCCTATTGTAGTAGTTTGACATAAAAAACTCTATTTATGTTCAAATGATTTTTAATAGAGTCTACTATTGTTAAAAATTGTTAGTATAGATAATGTTGAATTGTACTATACAGGGTTGGTCGAAACTCGGAAAGAGTATTTTCTGAGTTTTTTAAATGGAACACCCTATATTTTATTATTGTTATGAAATGATATTTTATGCTACTTTTTTATTTCTTAAACATTGCCTATACCTAACTGCTTTAATTTTTAAGTTATTGGTGATTCAAGGCAAACATTAATTTCAACAAAAAATACGTGAAATTTTATTAGGTTGGCCGTGAAAATATTTAATCACAAATAATTTTTCGAAAATAATTACATATTAATCTAGACTGATCTTTAAAATTACCAATAATGGTTGGGCTATCAAAATACCTACGTAGTTAACATTCTTGGCGCGATTAACAATTAGGCATAAATTAAAGCATTTAGGTATAGGGAATTCTTAAGAAATAAAAAAGTACCATAGAATGTCTTTCATTGCAATACTAAAATATAGGGTGTTCCATTTAAGAAAATTCAGAAAATCCTCATTCCGAGTTTCGACCAACCCTGTATACTAAAATTTATCATTTAGCTATACTAATATTTTTTAATAATAGTAGACTACATATATTAAAAATCATTTTAACACAAATAGAGTTTTTGATATCCAACTACTACAATTCTACAGGGTGTGAAATTTGCTACGAAATTAATAAAAAACGTAATTATCTTTTAAACTACCCTGTATAACATTACAAAACCGCATATTTTAAGAAAGAAGGCATCAAGTAGAATCTAAAAATGTAAAAATATACAGGGTGTCACATTTAAAAAAACGAAATTTTAAGCAACTTCCGGTATAACCGGAAGTGGCAAATTGATGAAAATATTTTCATTAAATAGATCACCCTTCAAAGCCCCTTCAATCCAATTTTCATGATTCTGTTGCCTTTAGTTCTCTAAATATTTTTAATAGACCAGTTATCTGCCTCACCCTATACATATGTGACTAATAGCACGATAACTTTTGAACGAGACTTCAGATTTCAGCCAAATTTGGTGTATAGGTTCTTTTTTTTTATGTATAAGATCGAGGTCTTGAACCGGAAGAATCAGTTTACCAGAAGTTGTTTTTCCTGGTTTTTATGTAAAAATATGTTGTTTTTTTTTTCATTTATTTCACACTGTATGTATTAATTTTTCAAATAGTTAATACGGCCATTTAAAAGAGCATAAAAATATTTTTTAGGAAATATTTTTAACTTTTTAGTTATGTTAATTACTATTTATTAAGTGCAAAACGTATCTTCTCATATACCTATATGCGGCAGATTCGTGCAAATATTATAAGAATTATTGTGCATTTAATGTTAGAAGCATATAATTTGGACCACATATACTACACATATAGAGATTCAAACTTAGATACGAGGCCATCTCAGTTTTTGTTCCTTTACCTTTCGTTACTCGCGCCAACTTTTTGTGATCGGATACTCGCGCACGGTGCAGGAGACCGGGTCCAAAAATATGGGTCAGCAGCGTTTTAAAATTATTTTTTTTGCAAAATTGTGTACGATTAAATTATTTAATGAATATATGATCATATAATTTTGTAGATATGCGTTTGTGTTCACATTATATTACTTTAATCAAAAATTTAATAATTTTCATTGTTATCCATTTATATGTATATACAAAAACTTTGGAAGTGAAAAAACTTTGGAAGTGAAAAAAAATTGAATATGGTTAAATTTGTTTACTAAGAACTTTAGATCTTAATTCAATACACAAAAAAATTAAAAATAAAGAGTAATTGTAGTAACAAAAAAAGTTATAAAAATTAATTAACGTTTTTAAAACATGAAATACACAATGGTGTCACATTCATTGGAACAATGGTGTTCCAAACAAAGATATTTTGAGCATATTTGGCAGTAAAACTTTGTTTTTCTATTTTTCTTCCAATCACAAACAGCACAGCGATCTGAAGTTCCTGGTGTTACGACTGGTACTTGTTCTGTTGGTAAACCACATATCTCCCTAAACCTCATTCTGATGGTTCTGGGTAAGTTATATATTTATATTTATATATATATATATATATATATATATATATATATATATATATATATATATATATATATATATATATATATATAAATATAAATAAACTAATCTATAAACATTGAAAATAAGGAAAAGATCTTAAATTACCTTACTAAAATTAAAAATATCGATGTGCGATCCAAACACAAAAATTGGTGCACAAATACTCGCACAAGGTGTACGGGACCGTGTTGCGTAATAACAAAAGGACAGTACTATTTTTTACACTGCGAACTGACTTTACCCACAGTGATTGACCACTGAAGAAGTATACGAAGTAGCCATTCAAAATCCCCACTACAAGCAGAGTTACAGGAATTTATTTACAGGCCCGGTCTCCCACACCGTGTGCGAGTAACGGAGGGTTATAATAGCACGATAACTTTTGAACGAGATGTCAGATATCAACCAAATTTGGTATATAGGTTCTTTTTTTGATGAGTAATATCGAGGTCTTATACCGGAAGATCGGTTTACCAGAATTTGTGTTTTTACTGTTTTTTATGTAAAAATATGTTGTTTCTTTTTCAATTCTTTCACCCTGTATATATTAATTTTTCGAATAGGTGGTACAGGCGTTGAAAAGAGCGTAAAAATATGTTTTAGGAAATATTTTGAACTCTTTAGTTATATTAATTACCATTTAATACATGCATAACTTATCTTCACATGTAGGTACCTATTTGCGGCAGATTCGTGCAAATAATAATATAAGAATTATTGTGCATTTAATGGTAGAAGCATATAATTTGGACCACACATACTACACATACAAAGATTCAAATTTAGATATGAGACCATCTCAGATTTAGTCTTTTACAAAAATGGCGGGCATTCAAAATGAATCTGCCGCCTATAGGTACATGTGAATATACGTTATGCATTTATTAAATGGTAATTAACACAACTGAAAAGTTCAAAATATTTCCTAAAAAATATATTTATACTCTTTTCAATGGCGTTATTACTTTTTGAAAAATTTATATATACAGGGTGAAAGAATTGAAAAAGAAGCAACATATTATTACATAAAAAACAGTAAAAACACACATTCTGGTAAACCGATTCTTCCGGTTCAAGGCCTCGATATTATTCATCAAAAAAAGAACCTATATACCAAATTTGGTTAAAATCTGACGTTTCGTTCAAAGGTTATCGTGCTATTAGTCAGATATGTATTGTCGCCATTTTGAATTCCCGCCATTTTTGTAAAACGAACAAAAATTGAGATGGCCTCGTATCTAAATTTGAACCTTTATATGTGTAGTATATGTGGTCCAAATTATATGCTTCTACCATTAAATGCACAATAATTCTTATAATATTTGCACGAATCTGCCGCATATAGGTACATGTGAAGAGTCGTTTTGCATTTATTAAATGGTAATTAACATAACTAAAAAGTTAAAAATATTTACTAAAAACTACTTTTATGCTCTTTTCAACGGTGGTATTACCTTTTTTAAAAATTAATACAGTCGCCATTTTGTAAAAGGCAAAATCTGAAATGACCTCATATCTAAATTTGAACCTTTATATGTGCAGTATATGTGGTCCAAATTATATATTTCTATCATTAAATGCACAATTGTTTCACATGTCGGCTGCACTAAAACATATGTTTACATTTCAGAAATAAAAATAATAAAATAATTAACAATAATATACGTACACGCTTAAATATTTATAACATTTAACCAGTTTTTCACTTATTATTTATTTATGTAACTATACATTGTACCAGGCATGAAAACTTTGTTGTAGATATAGACAAATTTCCACCCGCAAAATGTTACAAAAATACAAAAATTAATAATGTAAATTTGCATTTTAAGGTAAGTATCTAATAAATATATGATTGGAAAATATTATCTATCTGACAACATAGTCTGTAATTAACAATTATTTCTACAACTATATTACAGGTTGACTAATAGAAAATGTAGAAAATATGGAAAATAGTGGCACAAACATGGAAGGCAATAATAGTAAACGTGGCAGAGACTCACGAAGAGTTGTAACGCCATTAACGCCATAAATAGTTTGTTGCGTTTATAAGTAAAACTTTGAAAATATTAAAGACTGAATACCCCTTATGCTGAAAGACCTTATGCTGGTACATGTAAGCAATCCCCCACTTACTGACTAAATGACTAGAGATTATTATCACAAACACAGAGTTATTGCGGGAAGAGATTAAACGTAGCTGTGATCTAGCAAAAATTGCCAGAGCGAAAATGAACAAAATATGGAAGGACTGTCAAATTTCAAAGCGTTAAAGATGAGGCTGATAAACTGCTTAATATTCCCAACACTAAACTTTAAACTCTAAATTTAACGACTGCGTAATTGGATATAATACTATTGATGACAGGATAATATCCGTTAAAATGAGAATATCCACCAATACCCTACACCTTGTCCAGGTATACGCTCCTACAACAGCTGCACAAAGGGGTAATTCTACATGAAAAAATAAGGACCGTTTGCTTTATAAACATGCAAATGATTCGTTTCCGAGATACGGGATGTTGAAATTTTTCTTACAAACTGACGATTTATTTATTGCTCTAAAACTGTTTGAGATATGCAGATGAAATTTGGTAGGTTTTATTCACCATTGGTGTGCATACGGGCAATATGACTGGGTAATATGACCCGTATGCACGCCAATGGTGAATATAAAATTCTTAATTGTATGTCAAAAAATGCGCAACAGCTACCTCTTAAAACCTACTAAATTTCATTTGCATATCTCAACCCGTTTTAGAGAAATAATAAATCGTCAGTTTGTAAGAAAAAAATCAACATCCTGTATCTCGGAAACGAAGCATTTGCAGACATATGTTTATAAAGCAAACGGTCATTATTTTTTCATGAAGAATAACCCCTTAAAGTTTGTCACATTTATTTAGAAACACCCTGTATTGCTGAAGAACGTTGCTAGTTGTTAAAGTACCTAACTTTTTTATTATCCAACATAAGCGAATGAATCAAAAAGCATAATGTTAAGAAATCCAAAGGCTACAGTTGAGTTTTAATTTTAATATTTTATATTAGCTAGAATATTCCACAGGGTGTTCCAAACTTTGAGCAAAAAACACACTATCATTGTTACACCCGGTATACAATGACACTTATCTGTTTAGCAACAATACTATTACATCGATATTCTTAAAGAATAAAGCTATAACATATTAAAATAATCACTAAAATCGGACAACAGGTTTAGGGAATAAGAGACAGCAAAAATGTCCCATTTTTAAGGTGGTCCGTTAATTTTGACGTTTAGTGTATTTTGAGCCAGCTTTTTATAAAAATTAACACTCATTGCATCTGTCGAACTATTCAAAAGTGTCATAAACACGATCAGAACTTCCATGTTAATAGCCAAACATCCGCAGCCGATAGAGCAATTAAAAAAGAAGAAGATGTTCCCTCACAAACATTCATGGAAGAGCATCTTGAATTATCCTGACCAATAAAATCAAAGGGTAACAATTTAATAGCAATTGAACGTAAAATCCTCAGGTATATTTTTTAAGGCTTGCAGGTAAATAGACCAAGGTGGATCTATGAAAAAACGTCTATTTTTGGATGTGCGAGGTGGCATTCGGATTTTTGCAGATAAAGTTAGGCAACAACTTCAACAATAATAATTGAGTAGTAAAGAAAAGAGAGACGTTCTCACAAACAATTTATTTTACTACTGACGACCGGCTTCGCTGTTTACAATTTATACAGCATCATCAGGTCCGGTTAAAGTAAAATCAAATGCTACAAAACAAAAAACCAGGGTTAGTTAGGTGGTCTGGTTTGAAAAAATTTTTAATGATACAGCCAATATCAAAGTACATCTGTCAAAGCATGCACATGAATACCCACATGTACGCGCGCATGGTGTACAATCCTCATACTCACAAACATGCACGCATCCATGTGCAGTGGCAAACTATAGTATGTCAAAATTTTGACTAATTTTGACAATTTTAATATTTTTTAAATATAAAAAAGTTTTAACAAATTACTACTGTTCAATTTTATATTCAACTACAATTTTTAAACAGAGAAAATAAATATTCACAAACAGATCATATTTATTACACAAACGAACAATTTTTTCTTAAAGTCGCACACCCAACACAACATCTAACTATCACATAATAAAAGCTACATTTATAAATAAGATAACATCACCATATTATATAATTAAAATAACATTACTATATATAACTAACAAATTGGATTATCGGTTCAATGTCGTATTTTCCTACTAAACCCTTCAAGACCCCATCGATGTTTAGTTAATATATTACATTGAAATCTTTCCCTTCACCAACCATCCCCCTAGCAAGGTGCATGAAAAGTATGATATTGAATACTACTACTTTTTTCCCTTATACCGGAAAGTAAGTATATATCTTATACTTGACATACTATAGTTTTCCACTGCACATGGATGCGTGCATGTTTGTGAGTATGAGGATTGTACACCATGCGCGCGTACATGTGGGTATTCATGTGCATGCTTTGACAGATGTACTTTGATATTGGCTGTATCATTAAAAATTTATTCAAACCAGACCACCTAACTAACTCTGGTTTTTTGTTTTGTAGCATTTGATTTTACTTTAACCGGACCTGATGATGATGTATAAATTGTAAACAGCGAAACCGGTCGTCAGTAGTAAAATAAATTGTTTGTGAGAACGTCTCTCTTTTCTTTACTACACTAGTATGGACTCACACATGCAACACATTCATTATTTGAATAATAATTGACTTATGCTCCTTCTCAAATATGCCCGGAACATTAATAAAAAAATTAAAATATTTAAAAATTTCGAAAACCATCGATTTTTTTTACTTTCTTTGCTTATAACTTTAAAACGATTCATTTTGGAACAAAGTAATACCAAAATAAAATAAAGATAATTGAATTTTGTATGATAGACGACAGGTTAAAAATGTCTTAAATTATTACCCTTTCTGCAAAATAGCGATATTCTTGAAGAATAAAGCTTAAAAAGAATAAATACAAAATAAGGGAGCAAAATAAGCCTGTTTTTATTCAATGTTTCTCAACCACTTTGGCTGCACTTAGAACTTTCGTAATTCGCTTAGAAAATGATTACAATATACTTAAATTGTTCACCAAATTTCATTAAAATCGACCTGATAAATTTTACAGAATAATTTTGCAATCTAAATTTTTTTTTAAAAAGTTCAAATTTTTTAAAAAGTTTCTGAAGAAAAAGTAGACTATGTAGAAGTTTGCTAATTATTTTAAATATAAGGAGGTTCTCTATCTATCTAATACACTTTACAGATTTAAAATCGGAATATTTAAGCGGCCTCAGCACTGTTTTAAAGTTATAAACAATTTTTTGGCTTATAAAAAAAATACAGTGAGGACGTTTGAGTTGGCATAAATTAATTTTCTCGAGAATAGGCGTCTCTGGAGATAAATGCCGAAACAGGTCGATTTTTATTTTTAACTTCTAATTTTTTGGTATATATATCATACTAGTGACGTCATCCATCTGGGCGTGATGATGTAATCGATGATTTTTTTTAATGAGAATAGGTGCCGTGTGATAGCTCAATCGAAAGGGTATTCAATTTTGTATTCACTAATATAAACATTATCATAATTATTTATACAAGGTTTGAATTAAAAAATTGTTTTTGAATTAAATTAATTCCAATATTTAGATTACGTCATCGCACCCAGATGGATGACGTCACTAGTATGATATTTATGCCAAAAAATTATAATTTAAAAATAAAAATCGACCTTTTTCTCGAGAATAGGCGTCTCTGGAGATAAATGCCGAAACAGGTCGATTTTTATTTTTAACTTCTAATTTTTTGGTATATATATCATACTAGTGACGTAATCCATCTGGGCGTGATGATGTAATCGATGATTTTTTTTAATGAGAATAGGTGCCGTGTGATAGCTCAATCGAAAGGGTATTCAATTTTGTATTCACTAATATAAACATTATCATAATTATTTATACAAGGTTTGAATTAAAAAATTGTTTTTGAATTAAATTAATTCCAATATTTAGATTACGTCATCACACCCAGATGGATGACGTCACTAGTATGATATTTATGCCAAAAAATTATAATTTAAAAATAAAAATCGACCTTTGTCGGGATTTATCTTCAGAGTCGCCCATTCTCAAGAAAATGAATTTATTCCAACTCAAACGTCCTCACTGTATTTGTTTATAAGCCAAAACATTGTTTATAAATTTAAAACAGTGCTGAGACCGCGTAAGCAATCCGATTTTAATTTTGTAAAGTGTATTAGATAGGTAGATAATCTCTTTATATGTAAAAAAATTAGCAAACTTCTAAATGGATTACTTTTTGTTCAAAAAGTTTTTAAAAAATTTGGACCATTAAAAAAAAATTAGATTGCAAAATTATTATGCAAAATGTATTAGGTCGATTTTAATGAAATTTGGTGGATGGTTTAAGTATGTTGTAAGAATTTTCTAACCGAATTATGAAGGTTCTGGGTGCAATCAAAGTGGTTGAAAAACATTGAATAAAAACAGTCTTTTTTGTCCCCTTATTTTATATTTATTGCTAATTTGCAGAAAGGGTAATAATTTAAGACATTTTAAATCAGTCGTATATTATACAAAATTTGATTATCTTTATTTTCTCTCCACACGACTTTGTTCCAAAATGAATCCTTTTAAAGTTATAAGCAATGAGATTAGAAAAAAATCGATATTTTTCGAAATTTTTAAATATTTAAATATTTTTATTAATGTTCCGGGCATATTTGAGAAGAAGCATAAGTCAATTATTATTATTCAAGTTGTCACCTAACTTTATTTGCAAAAATCCGAATGCCACCTCTCACATCCACCTCAAAACAGATTCGCCCTGGTCTAAAACGAATTATGATGTAGACGTTATAATTTTGAGCTTTACCGCCTTTATAGCGAGCCTAGTATTGGTAGGTCTATCAAAGTAAGCAGACAAACACAAAAACACAAAAGAACGAATCAAGTGAGGAGAATAGGCAGGCCCTTAGCACGATTTAAGGATTAGGTGGAAGACGACTTACGAATGTTAAGAGTAGGAAATTGGAAAACCAAGCCAAAAGATAGAAAGTCAATACTTTTATAGATATTTCAAAAATCGCAATATGTAAACAATAAGGAGAAAAACTGGTATATTTGTTACAAAATATACAGGGTGAGGCAGATAAAGGGCCTATTAGAAATATCTGGGGAACTAAAGGTAAGAGAATCATGAAAATTGAAATACAGGGGTTTTGAGGTATTAACTATTTAATGAAAATATTTTGGTCTACTATTTCCGATTATACCCGAAGTTGTTTGTAACTTCGTTTTTTTAAATGGGATACCCCATATATTTTTAAATTTTGCTCGATGTCTTCTTTCTTAAAATATGCGGTTTTGTAATATTATACAGGGTAGTTTAAAAGATAATTACGGTTTTTTGTAAATTTTGTAGCAAACTTCACACCCTGTAGAATTGTACTGCTTTGATATCAAAAACTCCATTTATGTTCAAGTGATTTTAAATATGGTCTATTATTATTAAAAATTATTATTATAGCGAAATGTTTAATTTTAGTATACAGGGTTGGTCGAAACTCGGAATGAGTATTATCTGAGTTTTCTTAAATGGAAAACCCTGTATTTTAGTATTGTAATGCAATGATATTTTATAGTACTTTCTTATTTCTTAAGCATTCCCTATACCTAACTGCTTTAATTTGTAAGTTATTCGTAGTTCTTTTAGCCAAACATTAATTGCAACAAAAATTACGTGAAATTTTATTAGGTTTGCCGTGAAAATATTCAATCATAAATAATTTTTCGAAAATAAACACATATTAATCTCGACTAACCCTTAATTTATTAATACTGGTTGATATATCTACGTAGTTGAGATTGTTGGTGTGTTCAATATTAATAAAAACATACAATATTCTATCTAGTTCGCTATGACTGACACTAAATTAATATGCTTAAACATTTGATTTGCTTAAACATTCTACTATTTTTTAAGTTCCAGTTGCTTTGCTACCATTGCTAATATGAATTTTTCTAATGAGGGACTGATTCAGATGTTTTTTGTTCTAGGAGAGTATCTTATATATAAAAATCAATTGCTGTGCGTTAGTCTCGCTAAAACTCGAGAATGGCTGAATCGATTTGGCTAATTTTGATGTTGAATTATTTGTGGAAGTTCAGGGAAGTCACCAAAATTTTTACAGCTATATGTATAAAATGCTCTTTTTACAGTGTTTGTTGCCATACTCCTCCGAAACGACTTGACAGATTTTTATGATAGTTTGCAAGTATACCCGATCGGACCGGGGGTAGGTCGTTATCTATATTTTATACCCGTGCGTCTTAAGGGGGGTTGCCCCCCTGATACTTATTTCTATTTTTTCGGAAAAACTCTTTTTTTTTTACTGTCGTATGATGTGGAACGTAAAGATACATACAACTCTAAATTTTCACTTTTCTATCACTAACCGTTCTTTTTTAATGGCCATTTAAATATTTTACATTTATATAAACAAAAGAAAGTCGTGACAGTTACCAACACATAACTCGAGAACGACAGAATGAATTTTTATGAAATTTTCCACGTATATTTGACCGGACCGAAAATAGGTTGTTATGTATTTTTCATATCCGTATGTCTTATCGGGGGCAGCCCCCATAATATACTTTTTTAATTTTTTGGTCAAATGTTTTTTCTTAATTTTGTGTGATGTGGAAGGCAAGGGTAAATACAACCCTAAATTTTCACTTTTCTATCTTCGACCGTTATTTTTTAATAGCCATCTATAATTTTGCATCTTCTTATATATAAAAATCAATTGCTGTGCGTTAGTCTCGCTAAAACTCGAGAATGGCTGGACCGATTTGGCTAATTTTGATGTTGAATTATTTGTGGAAGTTCAGGGAAGGTTTATACGGTTTTATATTGTCACTTTAGTAGCCACCAAAATTTTTACAGCTATATGTATAAAAATGCTCTTTTTACAGTGTTTGTTGCCATACTCCTCCGAAACGACTTTACCGATTTTTATGAAATTTGGCAGGTATGTTCGACCAGACTGGTAGTAGGTTTATGTCTATATTTTATACCTCTATAACTCTCAAAATAATGACGTGAAAAATACGAAATTAAGTAGGTGTACTCCTTGCTTTCAAAAAATATCTCTACCGAACTTTCCTGACGAACGGCAAGCAGGAGAAAAGTTCTGAGCACACGAAAAGAACAAGCAGCAAATTATAAAATTTTATTTAATTTTAATTAATTTTGTTTCATTTTATTTAATTTTATTTAATTTAAGTATTTTATTTATTTTCGTTCATTTTATTTTATTTCATTTTACGAAATTTTAATTATTTTTATTAGATTCTATTTATTTTTTTTTATTTTATTATATTTTTAAATTTATTTATTATTGTTATTTAATGATATTATTTTAATTTTATTTTATTTTGATTAATCAACACCTATACAGTTGGACAACCCCGAACCCAATTATAAATACAGGGTTGTTTTGAATGTAAATTAAATAAAGCTGTTATATTCATTATAAGATAAACAAACTTAAGATTGCAACTGTTGCACTGCAAACTTTATTTTGTTACTTCTAACTAACCTTTATTATTTCAAACATCATGTGTAATTCATTAAAGATAATAAAAAAAACTCATTCACATCGAGCATTTTTTATTTATTAATTACGAATTCCTTTTGTTTATTTTAAGTTTATTGTTTACAAAAGTTATTTTTTTCTATTGAGGCAGTACGAAGTCTGCCGGGTCAGCTAGTAACAAATAAAAATGTGCTACTAACAATAAGAGTTTATCATCAGCAATTCTATGATAGATGACAACCAAAAAGAGAAACTTTTCAAAATTTACTAAAGCGGTTTCAACGAACTGGAAATTTATATTAGGAGAAATCTGATCGAACAAAAACCATTTTAAAGGATTAAAATGAATTAATTAGTGTCACTCAGGATCTGCATATTAGTATGAACGTTCTCGCAATCTAAGTGTCTAGTACGTCGAAAATATTCTAGTAAACTTTGAAACTGCAGATGATACATTCTTATTGCTAGTAGTACATTTTTGTTATACTTACTCTCCTAGAACAAAAACTTTAATAATCAGTTCCCCATTACAAAAATTTATATTAGTAATGGTAACAAAGCAACTGGAATTATAAAAATAATATAATGTCTAATGTTTAATCAAGTTTAGTGTCAAAACCATAGCTAACTGGGTAGAATATGGCTTGTTTTTATTAATATTTTATGCACCAACAATCTTAACAACTTAGGCATTTTGGTATCTCATCCAATAATAATAAATTAAGGATCATTCTAGATTAACATGTACTTATTTTCAAAAAATTATTTATGATTGAATATTTTCACTGCCAACCTAATAAAATTTCACGTAATTTTTGTTGCAATTAATGTTTGGCTTAAAGAACTACGAATACCTTACAAATTAAATCAGTTAGGTATAGGGAATGCTTAAGAAATAAAAAAGTACTATAAAATATCATTTTATTACAATACTAAAATATAGGGTGTTCCATTTAAGAAAACTCAGATAATACTCATTCCGAGTTTCGACCGACACTGTATACTAAAATTAAACATTTTGCTGCATTAATTATTTTTATAATAATAGACTATATTAAAAATCACTTGAACATAAATGGAGTTTTTGATATCAAATCAGTACAATTCTACAGGTTGTGAAGTTTGCTACAAAATTTATAAAAAACCGTAATTATCATATAAACTAAACTGTATAATATTACAAAATCTCATATTCTAAGAAAGAAGACATCGAGCAAAATCCAAAAATGTAAAAATATACAGGGTGTCCCATTTAAAAAAACGAAGTTACAATCAACTTCCGGTATAACCGGAAGTAGCAGAGACCAAAATATTTTCATTAAATAGTTTATACCTCAATACCCCTGTATTCCAATTTTCATGATTCTCTTATAGTTCTCGAGATATTTCTAATAGTCCAGAGAAATAAGACTTTTCTCGTGACACATCGCCCTCCAGGCCGAAACCAAATTTTTTGAGTAGTATGGACATCTATATTATTAACCTATATGTTTCCTGCAGCCGATTTTGATGATATACATAGTTATAAACAAATGAAGATCAAAAAACGCTAAATTTTCGCTTTTTTCGTCTATTACCAAAAAATTAAGCACTTTAAACAAATTTGAGAGTAAGAAACTCATAAATCGTATAAAAAACTTCAATATGGCGTTCGCTGAATATGTCCATCCTTATTGGTTGCTTAGAAAATTGCAAAATAAATAATAAATTTTCAGTTTTTATAAATATTCATAACTTATGTAAAAATGAACTTAGGACCTTTTTATTACACGGAATGCTGATACTTCTTGTACATAAATTATATTTTAAATTTCAAAGCAATTGGTCAAATAGTTTAAAAGATATTTAATTTGTTTTTCCCAAATTCATTTTTTTTTGCAACACTATAAGTCAGAAAATTATTAGGCTACAATAATACTTCGGACAGTTTATGAAAGAAGAACATTTATACTATTACCCTAATTTAAAATACATGACAAAAAATAATTTAAAACAGTGTAAAATTATTTTGCAAAAACATGTCGATTTTTTGCTTACTTATAAACAATTAGAATAACTTTTTAACCGCTACTCATAGAAAAATTATTTTTTCATATTTAGAAAGACTGAATTTTTATACACATTTAGAAAGAAAAACAACTGTCCTAGGACAATTAGGGACAAAGTTAGCCCCCTTTTTTTTTAATTTACATGTTTTTGCAAAATAATTTTGCCATATTTATAATTATTTTTTGTAATTTTTTTTTAATTAAATTAATACTGTAAATTTTCTTCTTTCATAAACTATCCAAAGTATTACTGTAACTTCATTATTTTCTGACTTACAGTGTTGCAAAAAAAATTAATTTGGGATAAACAAATTAAATAACTTTTAAACTATTTGACCAATTGCTTTTAAATTTAGGGTATAAATTAAGCACTATAAGTCTCAGCATTCGGTGTAATAAGAAGGTTCTAAGTTAATTTTTACATAAATCATGAATATTTATAAAAACTCAAAATTTATGAATTATTTTGCAATTTTCTAAGCAACCAATAAGGAGAGACATATTAAGCGAACGCCATATTGAAGTTTTTTATACGGTTTATGAGTTTCTTATTCTCAAACTTGTCCAAAATGCCTATTTATTTAAGAATAGACGAAAAAAGCGAAAATTTGCCGTCTTTTGATCTTCATTTGTTTATAACTATGTATATCATCAAAATCGGCTGCAGGAAACATATAGGTTATTATTATAGATGTCCATTGTCCATAGTACTCAAAAAATTTAGCTTCGGCCTGGAGGGGGTTGTGTCACCAACAGGATACTTTTTTTCCTTATTTCTCTGAACTATAATAGGCCCCTTGCCTTTATCTGTCTCACCCTATATATCTACGTCCATAATCAGAAACAGTTAATTATAGTTTGTTATCTAATGCAATAAACTTAATCAAAGTATAAAATTACCGGGTTTTAAAGTAAAAATATTTTAAAAACAAAATAAACGTTTTCGTTTCGATTCAAATCGAGTCTCTTGCCATCCTCTGACACCGTGTTCCGGGGTCTACCCCTTATCAAAGAGTTTTCGCAAGAAGACTGACCTGAATCAAAACTCACCGAGAAGATGGTGTAAATATTAAAATATTTACACCGGAGTATGGTTACACTCAACTCTATAGACCAGGGCGCATCTGTAAAAATATTCGTACATTTGGACGTTGAGAGGTGACTTAAATTTTTTTGTAGAAATTGCTTCAAAATAAATCAAATAATAATATTTGAGTTATCCTCCCTCTCAAAAAGGTCCGGAACATTGTTTAAATAATCAAAATATCAAAAAATTAAGGAAAAATTCGATTTTTTTCTTGGTTTTTTTATTATAACTTTAAAAGTGTTCATTTCCGAGAAAAGTTGTACTCACATAAAAGTTGTGCAATTAAATTTTCTATAATACAGAATTGGTTAAAAATTTAAAAAATAGACACCCTTGTTACAAAATAGCAATAATTGTGAAAAAAACATACAAAAACAAGTATTCGAATTTTACGTTTTTCAACCATTTGTGCTCCACTTAGGACCTTCATATTTCACAATGAAAAACATTATGATACATTAAAACAATACTGTAAATTTCATTAAGATCGGTTCAACAGATTTTGCAAAATAAATTTTGCAATCCAGCTTTCGTAAAAAAATTCATTTTTTCAAAATGTTACAGGACTGAAAATAAAGCAGATAGCAAGTTGAAAATTTTTTTGCATATAGAAATGTACTGTACCTTTCATTTGCAATTTTGCAAAATTAAAATCGATTAACACCACGGCGTCAGGAATTTTTTTAAATAAACATTAATTATTGGTGCTACGCGCAGGACAGCGGATAGTTTGCTCTGATTGGGCATTCCAATGACCTTTGATAATGATTGGATACATTTTAATTTTTATTATATTTAGATATAAATAAATAAATTTGTTTATTGCAAAATAAAAACACATACTCTATCCTTTGAAATAACATTTTTATTAGGAAAAACTTTCTTTGTTCATATATTTTAACTTAAATAATAAAAGTTTATTATTTTTAAACACATGCAATTGTTAAACGATATTTCACAAACAATAATAAAATTATTTTGATTTTTGTGGAATTAAAATATTAAAATATAACAAAATATAGAGTAAGAAAATAATATATTAGATAAAGATTGGAAGAAATTTCGGTGGAAATCAACTTGTGTGAATCGAACACCGCTGTCCTGCGCGTAGCACCAAAAATCATTGTTTATTTTAAAAATTTTCTGACGCCATGGTAATTAATCGATTTTGATTTTGAAAATTGCAAATGAAAGATACGGTACACTTCTATAAGCAAAAAAAATTCAACTTGCTATCTGCTTTATTTTCAGTCCTGTAACATTTTGAAAAAATGATTTTTTTTTTGCGAAAGCTGGATTGCAAAATTTATTTTGCAAAATTTATTCAACCGCTCTTAATAAAATTTACAGTATTGTATTACTGTATCATAAAGTTTTTCTGGGTGAAATATGAAGGTCCTAAGTGTAGCATAAATGGTTGAAAAACGTAAAATGCGAATACTTGTTTTTGTATGGTTTCTTCGCAATTATTGCTATTTTGCAACTAGGGTGACTATTTTTTAAATTTTTAACCAATTCTCTATTATAGGAAATTTAATTACGCAACTTTTATGTTAGTACAACTTTTCTCGGAAATGAATACTTTTAAAGTTATAATCAAAAAACGAAGAAAAACATCGAATTTTTCCTTCAATTTTTGACATTTTGATTATTTAAACAATGTTCCGGATTTTTTTGAGAGGGAGGATAACTCAAATATTATTATCTGATTTATTTTCAAGCATTTTCTGCAAAAAAATTTGAGTCACCTCTCAACGTCCATCTCAAAACAGATGCGCCCTGGACTACTAACGGGGAACGATCAAATGAATGAAAATGAATGAGTGAATCGTCGTCAACTTTCATTTTCATTCATTTCAAAAATATTTTAGATTATTTTATATGTAATAAGAAATACTAACCTTAAAACTATCAAGAAAAATAATGTAAAAAAATAGTAATTATTGTAAAGGTATTTACTAATTAAGGGATTAACGACTAGTTTGAGTGCGTTTAATTGATATTCTTTTATATATGAGTACATCTAGATCTGTTCCATATCTAAAGGCTGTATCTATATACCACATGTCCCACTTGACCCCCAGACAGTGTAATATAAACGAGTAATTAAGCAACATCAGATAGAGGAAGAAAACTATTATATTAAGATCTAAATCTCAATCTCATCAGAATCTTTATTTATTTTATTTCAGCGAATATTAAGTATTTAATTGAGATTTAGGTTGAAGTCATTTTGCCTATCTAAAAATTACGTATTTGGTAAACAGGTGCGTGAGTGTAAAATACTATGGGTTCAAAGCATAATATGTTCGATTAAATCCATTCGAATATACAGTATGATGCAAATGAAAGGAATAAATTCGATAAAAAAACAGGTCGATTTTTATTTTTAAATTTTAATATTGTACCATATCTCACAAAAGTGACGTCATCTATCTGGGCGTGATGACGTAATCGATGATTTTTTTAAATGAGACAAGGGCCGTGTGCTAGCTCATTTAAAGGTTATTTAATTCTCTATTCAGTAATGTAAACATTAACATAATTATTTATACAGGGTGTCCATAAACAATTTTTAAAATTATATTAATTGAAGGGTGTCGGGAGAAAATCACGCATGTCACCAAGAAATGATTTTGAGAAAAACGAATTTTAAAGTTATGACTATTTACGACAAAAAAAATGTGTTGGGAGGTATTAAAAATAAACGTAATGATAGAAAAATATATTGATAATATAAACTAATGTAAACAAAGCATAAGAGTTAAATTGTTTTTAAGAAAATAAAAAATTAGTCGCGTAATGTCCACTTTTTAAAGAAGAAAACAATGGATGTCACCAAGTACAGGCGTTTAGTCACAGGATTATTCCTGCTTTGTTTTTGCTTTTTTGTTCTCTGCTTGTCATCTAAAACAAAATAAAACATTTTAGTTAAAAAATTATATTTTTTAATTATTTTCTTCATAACCTCGTACATCCTTCCCATTTTTTTCTTTTTTCCATCACTCTTTTCACTATTAGCCATTATGAGATAATATTGTATTAAACTCACACTAAACAATACTGTACAGTTTTCGTAGTTATAAAACAATCTGCTGCTCTTTTGTTACAATTTGTAAACAAACTAACGACTAACCTATCTAAACACGTGTGTATTACAAATCAACCGAAAAATATACATTTTACCACGCAGCGTGCCGACGTGGCAAGTGATATTGCTTGGGTGACAATCATTGTTTTCACCCAATTACGCGTGGACAAATATCATTTTCTCCCGACATGGTCAATTTAAAAGGCTTAAAATCTCTGAACATTCGACGTTTTCTACCTATTTGAAGGAATGATGTGATAGTATTCGTTAAAATCTGGAGAATGACTTATTTACCTAAATATCACCCAATTGGTGGCATCCATGATTTTCTCCCGACACCCTTCAATTGACAAAAAAAGAATAATGTATGTAATTTATTTAATTCAAAATACTTTTTACTTTTATCATAAAACAAAAAAAATGTTTATTTAAAAAATAAATGTTGATTTTTCGCTTAAATTCAATGTTCAAGCCAGCTCCCGCCAGGCATCTGTTTTTTGGAAGTTTGAACATTTTTTAATTTAAGCGAAAAGCAATATTTATTTTGCAAATAAACATTTTTTCCCTGTTTTCTGACAGTAGTAAATGTATTGTGAATTACAAAATTACATACATTCTTCTTTTTCTGTCAATTAATTTAATTTAAAAAAATGTTTTTGGACAAATGATAAACCATGATGTTAATGTTTATATTACTGAATAGAGAATTGAATAACCTTTCAAATGAGCTAGAACACGACCCCTATTCTTATTTTAAAAAATCATTAATTACGTCATCACGCCCAGATGGATGACGTCACTCGTATGATATATACGCCAAAATATCATAATTTAAAAATAAGAATCGACCTCTTTCGGGTTTTTTCCGTAATGTCGCCGGCTTACGAAATAACGAATTTATTCCTTTCATTTGCACCACACTGTAGATTAATTTAGTAATTAGAGTTTAACTCCACTTTTGGCATTAGTTTGCCATTTCGAAATGTGTAAATATACAGAGTGGGCCACAGAAAACAGTCCACCTCGATATTTGGCAATATTTATTAGATTTTAAGAAAATGACGAAACAGATCAATTTTTTATCTAAGGGGGACACATTTTTACGGTACATACATCTGTCATTTGTCAACCCCCACCCTTCCACTTCCCCATCCCTTATTTTTAAATAGGGAATAGGGATCGTGTGCTAGCTCATTTGCAAGGTTATTCAATTCTGTATTCAGTAATATAAACATTAACATAATTATTTATACAAGGTGTCCAAGAAAAAAATTTTTAAGTTAAACTAATTGACACAAAAAGAAGAATGTATGTAATTTATTTAATTTAAAATACATAATACTGTTGTCACAAAACAGAAAAAAATGTTTTTTGATAAATAAACATTGCTTTTCGCGTAATTTCAATGTTCAAGCTGCCACCCATCTGCCTCTTGGTAGGTTGAATATTGAATTTAAGCAACAAGCAATGCTTATTTATCAAATAAACATTTTTCTGTTATCTGTCAACAGTAGAATTTATTTTGAATTAAATAAATTACATACATTCTTCTTTTTGTGCAAATTAATTCAATTTAAAAAAAGTTATTGGACACCCTGTATAAATAATTATGTTAATGTTTATATTACTGAATAGAGAATTGAATAACTTTTCAGATGAACTAGCATACGACTCCTATTCCCTATTTAAAAATAAGTGGCGGGGGAAGAGGAAGGGAGGGAGTTGACAAATGACGGATATATGTACCGTAAAAATGTGTCCACCTTAGAACAATTGACCTGTTTCGTAATTTCCTTAAAATCTAATAAATAGTGCCAAATGCCGAGGTGGACTCTTTTCTTTGGCCCACTCTGTATAATTGTCAATACTGTTAGTGTTCTGTGTGCATAAAAAGAACATACAGTTACAAAAATGGCTCCCCGAACACCTAATAGCCACCAATAATCCTCAGAGCAAATTTAGACGAACATGAAGCAACACAATATGTGTTTCAGAAGCCCTCAAAAATCTATCAAGGATATACAGTCAGAGCCGGATTTAAGGCAGGCTCCAGCCCCTGGGCAGAATTGGTGTGAGGGCCCTATGTCCTATACCATTAAAAAATGTTGATCTTCTTTTTTAAATAATCTATACTTTTCGAGACTTTTTAATTGAAAATTCCTTGATTGTATCGGGCATGTCTAGTTGGTTTAAGGCATCGTGTTCAATGCTCATTATAGAGAGATGATTCAAACGCTCTTGGCCCATCATAAACCGAAGTCAATTTTTAATTAATTTACGTTTTGAGAATGACTTCTTTCCACTGCAGATAGTTAGCATCAGAACTAAATATAAACGAAGTGTCAGCTTAATGTTTGGAAACGCATCATTCACATTCTTTTCTTCTAGCAGTCGGTCCATTTGAAGTTATTTGCTTATACATATTTGATGAGCCGATTTCCTCTTTAAAAGAATTGAAAAATTCTACCAATTGTACTAGTTCGACACCTACGTTTTCATCTATATCATTGCTATAAATGTCGGTAAGCTTTAGTGAGTGAGCTTCAATTTCATTGGGAGTTAAATATTCCAAATGATGTAAAAATCCAAAATTGGAATGAATGGATTCATATGCAGAGACCCTCTACTTAAAGGGGTAATGAAGTGATCTCTACTAGGGATAAAATGTTGAGTCCTAAATTTATCTGATTTTTCATTTCAGTCTCTTGAGTTGTCCATAATCCAGTGTAGTCAGTCGAATATTCAGTAGTCGTTTTCTATGTGTCGACTAAATAGTCTTGACTTCCGCTTGTCATTGCGCCACGCGTCTCATATATTATGTATTTCGAAATTGTCACGTCTTGACTGTATAAATTCTTTGTGATCTAAGGGCCGCCAGCACTGAATTAATGGCAATATTTGGATCATGAAAGAATATGACTTGGGCTGTTTGTTCTTTCTAAGATTTGATTCCAAAATATTGGAAATATTCCTGTTTCCATTAAACACACTCAATTATACAAATCATTTGCATCGCTATGAGTTTTAAATCATTGCTCATTGTCTTCTGACATTATGATAATGATTTGTTGAAAATATGATGAAATTTTAATCTAATTATAACCTTTAACTAGTGCTTAAACGTTAAGTTAACAAGTTGTATCTATACGTAGACGAAGTGAAAAATACATAAAAATAAAATAAAAATTTTATTTTTAATTCAGTGGTAATGCGAAGGCAAAACAATCTTACTTTTCAATTAGAATACGGAGCGCAGTCCAGTCCCTTGAGTCGCGATTTTCGGCTCTTATTGGAGCCTCATCGGAAAGAACGTAGGCTTGTTCTCCATAATTGAAAAGTAAGATTGTTTTGCCTTCGCATTGCAACTGAATTAAAAATAAAATTTTTATTTTATTTTTATATTGGTCTTTACTCCTTCGAGTAACTAGGTACATTTTCTGTTGGAATTTACCAGCTGAACAGACGGGGTCGTGAATTGTAAGTTTTTTGAATTCCCTCTTGTCTTCTTCGCTTCAGCATCCATTTGGCTTGCAAATTTTAGAAGCCTTAGAGTTGTTACCAAGGAAATGGACCAATAAGTTTTCGATTTAAAAATCTTTTAGTAATATTTTAATATTTTCTAAATATTATTAATAATGCTAATAGGATCGAAAACTTCATCTTTCATCTTTTATCTCTTGAAATATACATATAGTTCTAATAAGAAAACACTCAGTTGCAGCTTTTGCAACTAAATTCAGAGAGTGGGCGGCACAAGTGTTCGCATAAAACAAAAATAATTATTATATGTGCATAATTTGCTGATATTTTTTACGTTTGAGGTTTTGTGGGGCTCCGGAATGTGGGGGCACCGGGCAGCTACCCAGCCTGCCCCCCTTAAATCCGGCCCTTTATACAGTGCTCTCCTATCTGGCAAAGACTTGTCCCGCTATTAGCATAAGGCAGCAAGTTTGTGTAAGAAGTTTTTGCATCATTTTTTGGTCATCTTAAGGTACGTATCCATTACGTTGGTGCTCCGTGCTCCATGTAACTGCTCCAATGGATACGGCATGCGCTCCTCTACATATAAACCGCCATAGATTGGATCGCCGCATTGGATGAACAAGGCGCATACCTTGGTCATCTGGCAACCATTTTTTTCCTTACCAACTTGTTTTTAGAAACATTCAAGGGAAATGACCAACAGGACGGCCTCGAATCAGTTAGTCCGACCAAATTCAGAAATCAGTGAGCCACTCATTCTATTAAATCCTTAGAGCAGCTGAAAATAGAGACCATGGGAGAAAATTGATTAGGAGTATTGGAGGAAATCACGATTCTCAGTAATGGGGAGCGACAAAAGCGAGAGGCAACCTGCAAACTTTGAAGGAAAATTATAGTCCAAGAGGAAGCGCTGAAAAATTTCTCTGAATTTACTAAAGCTAATTATTTCACACTGTGATTGTATAGAGTATAGAGAAACATACTGCGGTCGGTCAACGAAACGTAGAACAGGTGGTACTGACAGCTTGTCAAAGTTGCTTACCTGCGGAGGTAATTAAATCCATTTACTAAGGCTGAAAATCAGTACACACATTCTAAATTGAATATAAATAAAAGTTATTATAGTCGGTCAGCTGTATGACGGGACAGAGCCGGTCGGTCGGCCCCAATGAATGTACAGGGTTATTCACCATATTGTGACCCCCTTGTAAACTGCTTTATTTACATGTAACGAGTAAACGATGGACTACCCCAGCTAATTGAAACAATATCCGAAAATATTACCTCAACTAACCAAGATAGCCATCGTTACACCCTTAGCTTAGCTCAGTCACTCAGGTGTGTGTTCGTCTTGTCCTAACCTCAGATATGAACTATGAAAATTGGAATGGAAGCAAACAAAACAATAATTTTAACTAATCATGTAGTAAATTGCATTAACAAATGTATTTAAATTCTTGCCAAAAACTAACAATTCTGGATTATACTTATGGCTTTTGGTAGCTGATGGTATCTTCTTGATGTCGTATGGTACTGCTGCTGGTTCTGCAACGGGCTCTGGGGTTGTAGGTGTTGTATTCCACCAGGCCTACGGATGTTGGTCGTTGCAGTCTTGGTTATGTGGTTGCAGCCCTGATGACATGGTCCTCGTTGTTGTATCGCCGGCGATTTGAGGGTTGTTGAAACTCCCGGAGGGAGAAAAGTGGTGTCTTTCCAAAAAACCCAAGAGATGATTTGATGAAATAGAAATGATTTATTTTTCGAATTACATGCCTTTTTAAGGATTAATTTTTCCCTTCCAGTGTATGTCAGGGAGTAGGGGGTCAAGTCGATGAAGTGACACTGTCATTGAAAACGACATTTAAAATGACAACCAAGTACTATGAAGTAGCGGCATGTTCCGTATTGAAAATACAGATATTTGGAGAGTATGAATATACGAGGTATGTTCAGTATGATGATTTAAATGAAAGAGATATATTAAATAGAAGATAATAAAAGAGGGTAATAAAAGAGAGCGCCAACCGATTTTTAAAGGGGAAAATGGGTAAACCAAATAGAAGAAGATAATGATTAATGAAATATTAAAGAAAATAAGGTAAAATAATTATTTAAAAACAAAATATCAAAGATGTGACGTTTGTAACGTTACATACAGAATTGGAAAAAAATTTAAAATACAAAAGTTATTCGATTTTTTAATTATGATTTTTTGACATATATATCGTACTAGTGACGTTATCCATCTGGGCGTGATGACGTAATCGACTATTTTTTTAATGAGAATAGCGGTCGTGTGCTAGCTCATTTCAAAGGTTATTCAATTCCCCATTCACTAATATAAACGTTAACATGATTGTTTTTACAGGGTGTCCAAATTTTTTTTTAATTAAATTAATTGTTTAATTATTAATTCAAAAAATTTTTTTGCACACCCTGTATAAATAATGATCTTAATGTTTATATTACTGCATATAGAATTGAATATCCTTTCAAATGATCTAGCACACAACTCCTATTCTCATTTAATAAAATAGTTGATTACGTCATCACGCCCAAATGGATGACGTCACTAGTGCGATATATATGTAAAAAAATCATAATTAAAAAGTCGAATAACTTTTGTATCTTACATTTTTTCTAATTCTGTAAATAAAGCAGTTTACAAGGGGGTCACAATATAGTGAATAACCCTGTACACTCATTGGGGCCGACCGACCAGCTCTGTCCCGTCATACAGCTGACCGACTATCATAACTTTTATTTATATTCAATTTAGAATGTGTGTACTGATTTTCAGCCTTAGTAAATGGATTTAATTACCTGCACAGGTAAGCAACTTTGACAAGCTGTCAGTACCACCTGTTCTACGTTTCGTTGACTGACCGTATTATGTTTCTCTACACAATCACGGTAATCAACTGTGAAAAATCTAGCTCTAGTAAATTCAGAGTGATTTTTCAGCGCTGCCTCTCCGTCTATTATGTATGAGAATAAATTCAAAGAAAATGTTGATGGTGTTGAAACAGCAATGCCCAATTCTATAGATATATGTAAAGAATAGATAATCGAGCTGTAAAATTATTCCAGAGATGGAAGTCCCAAGGAAACAGAACAAGAGAAAGGCCCCGTAAAAGATGGATAGACGATGTAGAGGAGGATATTAAAAACATGAACATCAGGCAGTGGCGAAAGAAAGTATCCGACAGGGCAGAATGGAAGAACATTGTTAAGGAGGCCAAGACTCACAAAGTGTTGTAACACCATTAGAAGAAGAAGAAGGATATAATGAAAATAAAATATTAGTTTATCATTTTCATCAAGAGTTAAACACCTGATTACATAAATATTGAAAACACATCCTTGATAGGTTTTTGACATTTTGCATTTACTAGATATATTACTTATCAATACAAAATCGATATGTAATCAGGTAAAACAACAAAACAACTCGTCTAATCACTTTTTACAAAAGATTATCGATAAAAAACAGGTCTTCAATGACCTTTTAGTACAATAAATACATACAGGTTGAGCAATTATTCCGGGGAAGTTCAATTATTTATTTGTCGTAAAAAACCAAAAAAAAATATTTAAAAATTTAAAAATTAAATTCCTATTTAAAAGAAATCTCCAATCTTTCAACACTTCTAAGGCAGAAGTTAGCAGAAACTTAGTTAGTTAAGTAGAAGCTCATATTTTCAATATTTTGTTGAAAATATGAGCATGGATAGTACTGCATAAGATGGGATAGAATATTAGACAACTTCAGCGACCTCAAGCAGGAAAAATGAAGTCCTTTGAAAGGAACACAGGCACTTTTTTGGTTTTTTTATTGTATGCAGTGATGACTGATGATATCAGGACTGGTAACCGGCAAAATAACGCAAAAGATGGAAAACATAAATTAAGTTTTGAGATAAAAAGAAATGGAACTAGCAAAGGTGGGAAATTTAGCACTAAAACCTTTAACATTGTATTTATTGTTTATTAAACATTATATTTATTGTTTCCGATCTTTAGACGTATCAAAGGAGTATGTCAACTAAAACTTTCACTGTCACAGTGGCACTTGCCAAACTCGTCCGATACGTCTAAAGGTGGGAAACAATAAACAAAATGTAAATTTACAGGATTTTATCGCTAAATGTCCCACCTCTACTAGTTTCATTTCTTTTTATCTCACAACTTAATATGTTTTCCACATTTTGTATTCCACCGCTCATCACTGTATAGTTCTTTTAGTATATTAATATACCGATTTTACAATTTTTTATATTAAAAGTATTTTTTTTTGTAATACAGGTGTAAGCAGTGCCGGTTTATGCACTGGGCGCTTGGGGCGGGCGCCCAGGGGCCCGGGCCCCGGAGGGGCCCGTAGAGACCCGTTCCTTTTACTAATAAAAAAGTAAAGTCCGCTAAATAATCTACGTATTTTCCAAAATAGAAAAAAAAACGACGAAATACCTGCGATTTCCAAATGGATTTTAAGACTGATGAGATGACTTTATAAAAACTGCGAACTTTTAAACCAAAAAGTGTTTTCTTAGAACGTTATAAAAATGTTTGAAGATGGAAAAAAAGCTTATTATAGAAGATTAAATAAACGCAACTTTCATAGATAGAGGAAAACCGAATGGAGGCAAAAAAAAAGAGAGATTGGCTAATATACGGCGCAAGTGTTAAAGCTGTTTATTGTTACCCGTGCAAATTATTTTCAATTGAAAAAATAGTTTAACTGAGTTTGGATGGACCCACTGGAAACATTTGAATATTTTGCTCAAATCTCACGAAGAAAGTAAATTTCATCTGAACTCTATGATTACATTAATAACAAAATCATCATTGATTGGAGTTATAGACGCTGTCTTGAAAGAGCAAGTAAAATGCGAAGCTAACTATTGGATAAACGTCCTAAGAAGAGTTGTCACTACTAAATGACTTGCTTCTCAAGGACTAGCTTTCCGTTGATGCAATGAGGATTTAACGAGTCGCTATAAAAGGAAAAATTATTAAATACAGTTGTCTTGTATACTTGGCTAAATTTGACTACTTCTTAGCTGAGCATTTACAACGGAATGCGAATAAATGAAAAGATTCAGTTAGCTATCTGTTTCACCAAATTTGCCATGAATTTTTGGAAGTAATGAAATCAAAGCTTGTAGAAACTTTTGACGCTGTAAATACTTTAGTTAAAAACTAGGGACCCATCAAACCTATTTTTCCAGTTAAGCAATAACAAAGACGAAAAATTAGCAATTAAAATTGAAGGCAAGACACTGCAGAATAAAATCTTTGAGACAGCTCTATTGACACTGATTTGGACAAAAACTTTGGAACGAGTTAATGCAAAAGCAATACGTGAACGTGAAGAAACTGTGGACTTAAACGTGTCAATTGGAGTAGAAATAATGACATCTATTTTAAGATTTGTTGGAGACGTAAGAAATATGTCAAGCGAAATTGAAGTAGAGGCCAAAAATATTTTTTGCGAAGACCTGGATATATGCTACAAAGATGTTACATCAGCTGTTAGATGATTTTCTACGCTAGATAAATAAGCAGTCACGACCTCAATTAAAACTTTATACAAACTGGAACATGAAGTAAAAACCACTTCTATGTAAAAGGTATATTTACTAAACATTTTTTAGAATCCCAATGGATTCAATAAAATGAGTTCATCAGAACGTTTTCAAACCTATCGGTCCATCATCAGTGATTTGAATACTTGCAAAATAGCCCCAGAACCAAACAATGGTTGTGATTATAAATAAATCTACATTATGTTGAAATAAATTTAAAATGGCTAAAAGCCGATGTTAAAGGATTAAACCTCTGGGAACATGGTGAAACTCTACCCGAGGACCCAATCAACCATCTTCGGTCAACGATGACTACTAAGTGTCAAAGCTACATAGCTTTGACACTTAGTAGTCATCGTTGACCGAAGATGGTTGATTGGGTCCTCGGGTAGAGTTTCACCATGTTCCCAGAGGTTTAATCCTTTAACATCGGCGTTTAGCCATTTTAAATTTATTTCAACATAATGTAGATTTATTTATAATCACAACCATTGTTTGGTTCTGGGGCTATTTTGCAAGTATTCAAATCACTGATGATGGACCGATAGGTTTGAAAACGTTCTGATGAACTCATTTTATTGAATCCATTGGGATTCTAAAAAATTTTTAGTAAATATACCTTTTACATAGAAGTGGTTTTTACTTCATGTTCCAGTTTGTTTAACTATAAGGTATACAGCCAATCCAGGGAACTACCCCTTTTTAGTTTAAAACTTTATACTTATGTGAAATATAAAATATATGTTGATGAAACCAAAGAGAACTTGCATAATGAAATTACCCTTTCTATAACATTATGCCAAAAGTTAAAGAAACATTTATAAAATTTGGTATCATCCAGGATGTAAAGATTGTACCTAAAGGTAACATTTTCCAATATTTTACCTTTACTGCAAGTTTATTTCATGATACCAACTTCTAATGCATTAGGCGAGCGGTCTTTTTCGGCTTTAAAAAGAATTTGTTGTTGTTTATTTGGGTTTATATGACTGCGGACACTAAATCCATTCGCCATTTAAAAAGAATAAAAATATATTTAACGCCAAATTTGGGTTAAGAAAATCTAGACGCATATCACTATTGTACTATAGAAAATGAAGACCTCGAGCAACTGAATTGTGATAGTATTATCTGACAGATTGCTAATGCCTAGTCAAGCAAAAAAGTGATCTAATTTTTGTCATATGTATTTTTTAGAATATATTTTTTTATTTGTCATGTGTTGTTTTGTGTAACTTTCTGTTTTTTTATACGTTTTTAAATGTATTTTTTGGAATATTTTTTACGTTTGCTATTCTTCTTGTTTGCTAAAAATTGTGTATGGATTTTACGTTTATAAATACATGAATGTGTTTTCTTGTAAAAAAATTTGACGACGAATAGCAATTAAGGGGGCCCCTAAATATTCAGCGCCCAGGGCCCGAAGTTAGGTTAAACCGGCACTGGGTGTAAGCCACATTTTTTTGGGGTTTTTGTAAGTCCTTGGCTGCGCTTTTCCAGCGAGTTCCTGAAGCTTTCAAAATATCGTCCTGCCATCGCATTTGAGGTCTTCCTCTTCCTCTTCTTCCTGTCCGCGGTCTCCAGTTTTGTATTTCAGCATTCCATCTTTTATCTTCCTGTCTCGCATTGTGGCCCGCATATCTCCACTTTAACCCTGTTATAATACACACATGTCCAAAAGTTTGGAATACGTACAATTAATATATCTACGCCTATGGTGGTTTCAAAACTGTTGTTGATATTTATTTTAGAGCGTTTTTACATGAAAATAATAAAAACTTTGAATCGTTTTTGTATCATTTTGCCCATTTTGGTCACATTCAACTGCTTAGCGTATTTACACATTATTTCAGTCTGTGTTTAAATTTGAATTGAGCCGTTTAAAAATGTCTAGGAACGTGATATCTCACTTTGACAGATCTAGAGTAACTGCTTTGATACAACAGGGCTTTAGTCAAAGTGATATCGAGAATATTGTTGATGTTACTCGGAGTGCTGTATCTAAAATTACAAAAATAATTCCATGAGACAAATGACGTCAAGGATCGTCCCAGAAGTGGTAGAAGTCGATGTATAACAGCAGCACAAGATCGGCAGATAACATTGATAGCTCAAAGAATTCGTCTGGAATCCACAAGTGGTATATCCAGAGCAATTTCTAGGCTGCCAGGACTGATTATTTCACGGCAAGCAATAACACGTCGACTAAATGCGGTCAATTTGTATCGTAGAAGGCCCTTACATGTTCCTAAACTAACCTAGTAGCACAAAATAGTAAGGTTGCAATGGGCTAGAGAAATGGTGTAACATGGTCCTAACTGGAATAACGTGATGTTCTCTAATGAGTCAAAAATTGGCTTGGTATCTGATTCGCGAAGAACACTGATTTGGAGGGCCCCAAGACAACAAGCTTGACTAGGACCAGCCCAACCCCGTGTCCCGTTTGAAGATGGCAGTAATATGATTTGGGGTGGTATTATGAGTGGTACACGGACGCCCCTGCTGGTTCTGGAGAGAAGTGTCACTGGTGCTGTGTACATCGAGGAAGTTTTAAATCCTGTCCTACGTATATTCCGAGGGGCAGTACCTAGGTGATAAATTTGTGTTTGTGCATGACAACGCACCTTCTCATCGAACAGCAGCAGTACTAAATTTTCTGGAAAAAGAAGGAATATCTACATTACAGTGGCCCTCGAATTCCCCCGATATGAAGGTTATTGAACATGCTTGGGGCATTCTCAAAACACGCATCAAAAACCGAAACAATCCCCCTATTACACTTAGCGAACTAAAAAATGCTGCTCGTGAAGAATGGGAGAGAATTCCGCAAGCCCAGCTCAACCAGTTAACCGGCAGCATGCCAAATCGCCTACAGGCATGCATACAGGCCAATGGAGGAAATACTAATTATTAGTTTTATTGAAAATTATTTTTTTCTTTACTAATTTATTTTTAAATATAAGTTGTACTTTTAAGTTTTTCACTCCAAGAGAATAACTATTTTTTTTGCATATCGTTTATCTGGTTTTGAGATTTATTTAGTATTGTTAAGAATTGAAACAAGATAATCTTTAACTATTCAGAAAATTTTATATATAAAAATCAATAAAAAGACGAAATATTCCAATATTCCAAACTTTTGGACATATGTGTATGTTCTGTTACGCTTTTTACTTTTGTTTTTTCTCTTATCCATTTGTTTCATTTTATGTCTTGCCATTTTATTCCCAACATGGATATTTCTATTTTTTTACTTCTATTCACTTTTTACATTGCATTAAATAAAGACGAAAATACGATGCAGCATGGTGATTGATGTTTTGTCAATGATATTGTCAATTTTATTTATAACTAAGTTTCACAGAACAAGCAATTCTCGGATAAACACAGATAACGATAGGTATATCTAATTGATAGTTTTTCAACGTACGCAAATATAATAATTAATTGTAACTGTTTTAAAACTCGCGCCTACATGACCTATTTTTTTAATACGTGTCCGGAAGCTCCGCAAAATTAAATTCCATTCCTGGGACTAAACGAATCACTTAGTGAGTTTATACTATTGTACTTTGGTTTATTAAAGTAAAACTTATCATTTGACATGGATTTTCTGTATAGTTCGCCGTCCTAGAAGAACAATGGCCCAACTGAATTTTTTTTCAATTCCTGTTTATTGAAATCCATAAGGAAAAATTTCTTTTAGCTGGCTGTATACCATTAATTACAAAAATTGAAGAAAAAGATCTTCTGTGTAAAAGGTATATTTATTTAAAACCCCAATAAAGGGCTACATTAAAAAACAGAACGTTTTCGCTCTAAAGAGAGCATCATCAGTGTTCTAAACAAGCTCTACATGCTAAGCCACCAAAAATACATGGGTTAAAACCCTTAAAATGCCGACCAAAGGTCTTACATTGGCGTGTTATATATATTAAACCCTGGCGATGGGTGAAATTTAAACAAGATATACCTCAAAGCATCATATGACTATACCACGAGCATGTGGGTGGTTGAGTTGATTTCTCTGTCTCCACAAAGAGAAATCAACATAGAACTGCATTTAAAATATCGCGATGAATCTCTATTGGCGCCATTTTGTTACTGAAATTCCTTCAAGTCAATTGAAACATGTAAACCTTTTGGAGCATTCAACTCACTTGAATTCAAGTGAATTTAACGCTTTCTGAACGTCTAAACCCCCAGTTTTTCTGAGTTGATTTATTTCCCTTGGAAGAACCGTCAGTTAAACACGTAGGGATGAAAATAAAAGCCAGCGTTGTAAGTATATACGCCATACCGATGCTCCTGGACGATTACATTTCATTTATAATCACCATTTTAAATATGTATTTAGAAATCGTGTTTTTTGCTCCCCTGATTAATTTTGCTTTTTGCAGTTACGTCAACGTTCTTCCGGGACAGCGTGTAATTGTTTTAAAATTCGTGGCTATATGACGCAATTTTTTACACACCGCAAAATGAAATTCCTTTCTTGAGACTGAGCCAATCACATGTGAGTTACTATACTATTGTACTTTGGTTTATTAAAATATAACTTATCCTATGACATGGATTCTCTGAATAATTGTGGTCTAAACCCACTCATTTAATGTGTTTATATGTATTTATATTTTTATTGTTATTCAACCGTTAGTATTGCATTAACATAAATTTTAATAAAATATGGGCACTTTGATGAAGTAGAAAATATGGATTTTTGTACATTAACAAATATGATTTCATTGTTGGTCAATTGGTGGACATTCTATTAAACATTTTCGTAGATTCTGAAGCTAGAATATTCTTCATGTTCTTCCTGGACCTCTTTTTCCATGTACCTTATCTTGAAGCAAAAAATGCCCTAGATGGAATCCCCAAGGAAAGAGAAAAAGAGGTCGCCCAGCACAAACTTGGAGAAGATCCATCATGGACGAGATAAGAAGTCAAGGAAAGTCTTGGAATGAGGTGAAGGCCCTAGCGCAAAATAGAACCCGATGGCGCGTTTTCACTGAAGCTCTATGCTCCACTTAGGAGTTCAAGAACAATATATTTATATATAGTCTTTTAAGTCCCTTTTACTTTTCAGTGTCGGGACTAATGTCTATTCACGTGTGCACAAACTTTGACCATTGTTTTCTATCCTGCGCCAGTCTGCTTGCTTCTGCTACGGTTTTCCCTTTCTTTTGGATAATCTTCGCAATGGTTGTATCCCAGTTTTCTGATGGTCTTCCTCTGTTTCTTTTTTTCTGAATTCTTGCTTCCCATACTTTCCTTACTGGTATATTTCTTCTCATTCTTTTCATGTGGCCCCACCAACTCAGCTGTTTTTCTTCGATGTATTCTAGGAGTGGTTTAGTTTTAAGCTCCGCTCGTATATCTATATTTCTTAGTCTGTCTCTTTTTGATACTCCTTTTACTCGTCTTAGGTATTTCATTTCCAGTGCCTGGATCTTACTCTTCATACTTCTTGTTAATACCCAAGACTCGCACCCGTATGTAAGTACTGGTCTGTATATCGTGTTGAAGACAGTTATTTTGGTTTTTCTGGATATTTCTTTTTTGTTTAAAAATTTGTTGTTAATTGCGTGGAATATTTTAGACGTTTTGTTAATCCTTTCTTCTATATCTTTGTGTTGTTTTCCGTTGTTTTCCACTGTTACTCCCAGGTATTGAAAGTAGTTTACCTGTTCTATTGTTTCTCCATTGATTTGTATGTTTAATACGGGTTGTTCTTGTGCTACTACCATAATCTTTGTTTTGCGTGTGTTTAATTTCATCCCATGCCTATTTAATACCTCATTCCATGTTTGTAGATTATTTCTTAGATCTTCCTCTTTATCTGCCATGACAATTACATCATCAGCAAATGCACATTCTGATATTCCTATTCTTTCTAGGTTTCGGTAACCTACATGTAGCTTTTTTAATTGTGTCCATGAAGATGTTAAAGAGTGTAGGGCTCATGACTCCTCCTTGTCTTAAGCCTTCAGATGTTTTAAATTGTTGCGATTTCATATTTTTATGCATTATGTAATTCGTGTTTCTTTTATATAGACTTTTGATGACTTCTATTAGTTTTCTATCAACTCCTCTTCTAATTAGACTGTTCCATATTGTTTCTCTTTTCGCTCTGTCGAATGCTTTTTCTAGGTCGATGAAGGCCATGTACGCTTTGGTTTTATTCAGTAGTGTTTTTTCTGTTATTTGCTTCACTGTGAATATGTGATCTTGCACCCCTCGGCCTTTCCGGAAACCACTCTGGGCTTCTTCTAGTGTCGTTTCTATTATATTCTTCAGCTTTTGTTCTAATACTGTTTCATATACTTTCAGTGCCGTACATAATAGTGTAATTCCTCTATAATTGTTACATTCTTTGATATCTCCTTTCTTATGTATGGGCAGTATTACTCCCATCTCCCAGTCCGACGGTATTTCTTCTTTCTTCCATGCCTCATTGCATATTTCTCTGAGCAATTTCCTACCTTCCAGTCCCATACACTTTAGCATTTCTGGTGTTATTCTATCATGTCCAGGAGATTTCCCATTTTTAAGTTTCTTTATTGCTGTTTCTATTTCTTCGTTTGTTATTTCATCTGTGTTTTCTTCCTGTTCTGTTCTTTCTTCATTTTCTTCGTTGTTCTCTTCTCTGTTTACTTCATTACTAGTTAGTAGTTTTTGAAAGTGTTGCTTCCATCGTTCCATTATTTCTTGATCGTCTGTTATTATTGTTCCATCTGTGTTTTTTATTCTTGTATCTCTTGTTGGTTTGTCTATTCTTATATTTTTCATTGTTCGATAGAAAAGTTTCTGATTTTCTTTACTGTTGTATTCCATCTGTTGTCCGAATTGTATCCAGGTCTTTTCTTTTTCTATTTTTATCATGTCTCTTACTTTCTTTCTTTCTTCTTTGTATCTATCGTAATTTTCCTCGGTTTTGTTCCCTAAGTACTTTTCCCACATTTTCTTCTTCATTTTTACATGGTTTTTGATTTCATCATTCCACCAGCTCGTTTGTTTAGTTTTGTTGTTTTTCCTGTACACCCCACACGCTTCTTTTGCCGTTTCAATTAATATATCTTTGAGTAGTTGCCATTTTTGTTCCAAATTGCTTACCTGTATTGATCTCATCAAGTTTGTTATTTTTAAGTTTGTCAGTTCTTCGTATTTTTGAGCTATTTGTTTGTCTCTAAGCTTATAGTTTTTAATTGTTTCGAACTCAATCTTTTTTCTATTTTCAGCTGCTCTAGTTTGGGGTTCTATCCTATGTTTTATTTTAGCTTCTAATAAGTAGTGGTCACTGCTTATTTCTGGTCCTCTTCTAACTCTTATGTCTTGGAGTGCCCTTCTATTATTGCGTTCTATCAGTATGTAGTCGATTATTGATTTTTCCGTTTCTCTTGGTCCTTGTCTTGTAAATTTATGAATATTTTTGTGCTCATAAAGTGTGTTTGTTACTATTAGGCTATTTAATTCACAAAATTCTATTAATCTTCTTCCATTGTTATTTCTCACCTCCTCACCATATTTTCCAATTACATCAGATGTCGACATATCTTTGGTTCCTACTCTACCATTAAAATCTCCAATAATAAATATATTTCCTTTACTATTTTCTACGGCTATGTTGAGGTCTTCCCAGAATTTGTCCTTTATTTCCTTTTTCTCATTTTCATCTGGGCCATACACCGTGATTATGGTTAGGTTTTCTTCCCCTTCATCCTTCATCTCTACTGTAAGTATTCTTTCTGTCCAACTTTCCCATGTTTGTATGTGCTTTATTCTGTCTTTATGTATTACACATCCCACTCCCGCTGCTGCTCTTTTTTCGTTTGGCACACCGCTGTATATGAGAATATGTCCACCTTCCAAATACATTTCTCCATTGCCTTTCTTTTTGGTTTCTGTTATTCCTAGTATTTCTATTCTGTTTCTATCAAACTCATAGCTTAATTCTGCCTCTTTTCCATTTAGTCCTCTCACATTCCACGTTGCTAGTCTCCAAATTGTTTGTTTATTACCATTACCATTTTCATTTCCTGTTCTTTGCCTCGTCGTTTCCGTTGATGTCTTGTCATCTCTTTTCCATGTGGTTATTGTTGCCAGTTTTTTGTTTGCGTGTTATTGCTTCTTTGTTCTTGTATCAATTCATTATTTTTTGTACTCCATATCCATTTTTCTCCATTGATTATTAATTTTTGATGTCCTATTTTTACTTTCTTGTTTTCTTCTCTCTTTTTTTCTGCAATTATTTTGAGTTTATTTTGGATTGCTCTTTCTTTTACAGTCAGATCATTATTTATATAAACCTGTTTGTGTTCTCCTCTCATTAGTAGTGTTTTATTTTTCATTATTTCCAATTTTTTTGGGAAGTTATCTACTTTGACCATTGCCCATTCCGTGTAGAACTTCTTTGTTGGTAACTTTGTCTCTCTAGGAAATCCTCAAAATGCATCTGTAGCACCACATTTCAAGTGCTTCGGATCTCTTCAATGATGCTTCGTATATTAACTAATTATTCACTCCTCAGCGTCTAAATCTTATTGTTAATTGTTGTATCAGCTACCTGTTTTATCAGCTACCTTCCGCCCTGTTTTATGGCATTAAATCAAGAAATATAATATTAAGCCATGGACCGAGTTAATCTAACAGACACAACCTGGTGCAATTGAGGACAATTTCTAATATAAATCTAATTCAAATATATACACCAAGAGCTGAACGAAGTCACGAGTTATAAAAGTTTTAATCCGATATTAAGGGGGTAGGAGCAAAATTTTTTGCGAATGCTATTTAAATGCAATAATTTTTTCCGAATCCTAAGAAAACTAATAAATATTTTTCAAAAATTTTAATGTAGATGAAATATTACATTATTACCGACGGCCGAAAGTCCCTTAGAATAAACAATAAGTTTCTTTTGAATGAAATATTTAAAATTAAAAATCACACTAAATTTTCTCTTTTTTCTCGCCCCTGCAACTTATTCAAATAAACGTTATAGAAGTTTTCGGGATCTTTCAGTCCTCGGAATAATGTAGCCTTTCATTCTGCGTTTAAATTTTTCAAAAATACTCATTAGTTATCTCAAGATTCGAAAAAAATGAATGCATTTAAATAGCATTGGACTAAGATTTTGCGCCTACCCCCTTAAAAGTGTGACTGATAAGATAAAGTTATCCTGATGCAATTGAGGTTCAAAGCTTTTAATATAAATTTCGTTCCAAGTACATGCACTAACAGCACAAAATGTAGTGACAAAATACAAAATTTTTTCTCGAATATTAAAAGTGTGACTGATGCGATAAATAGTAAAGATATTAAAATACTAATGTGAGATAAAATGCCAAGATTGGTGAAGGGAAAGAAGAAAATTTCGTGAGAGAGTTTGGTCTTGCAAAACGCAAAGAAAGAGGGTATCGATTTGTAGAAATCTGTAAACAATTCAAGAATGTAGAATTCATTATCTGCAGAATCAGGCAAACGTTCGGGAAAAAGAAAAGCTTGTCACCAATGTAAGAAATATTCTTTTTGATTTTGAGCTCAATCATTGATACTTAGTTTATTATCTTTAGACACTTCAAGTCTTGGGTATCTATGTCGTTATAAAGAAATCATTGTTTTAGGTAGAATTATCAACAAGGTGACGCAAAATTATAAAAAGCAACTCCATAATCACGTGAATTTTGAGGTAATCCAACAATACAGAGCTAAACATAATTAAGATATCAGTGTAAAAGCATGACAGATTGACAGAGAAGCTCCTAAAAGAATACAGTAAATGAGGACTAGAAGTAAACATAGGTAAAACAGCAACTATGTACGTAGGAGGGGTTAAACAAGACGTAATATTATAAATTGGAGAGTACATCAGGCCTTGTGAAAACTGTGAGTATCTAGTTAGTCCAGCGAAATAAGATTTTTCTCGTGACACATCCCCCTCCAGGCCTAAACCAAATTTTTTAGTAGTATGGACATCTATATTAATAACCTATAATATTAGTCCAAGTAATGAAGCTTGAAATAGGACAAAACCTCGCAATTTTTACAGAATGGATCGATTTGCTTGAAAATTTGAGAATAAGTAGTGGATAGTTCAAGGATCAAAATCTATATGATACCGAAAGGCGCTTTTACCATGGGGGTGGTTGCCACCCCCTGTTGGGGGTGGAAATTTTTTATTATATTTTGACCGCAAAAGTTGGTAAAAACGTTCATTCTAAGCAACAAATGTTCTATACATTTTTTTGATAAAATTAATAGTTTTCGATTTATTCGCTATCGAAAGTGTTAGTATTATATCGAAAAATCAATGTTTTTAATCAGTTTTCTGCTAATAACTCCAAAAGTTTTCGTTTTATCAAAACAACCTTACTTAATAAAAATGTACTATTTGAAAAAATAAACAAAACCTTGTTTTTTAATTTTATTTAAGACCAACAGTAATCAAGATATACTTTATTATATGTTAGCTCTCCTTTGTCAAATGCTAGATATTGTAGTTTCAAAGTCAAAAAACGGGAAAATATGCATTTTTCGAGAATAACTTGTAAAAACTAATTTAAAGAACTTAAAAATATCTATCTCTAAAAATAAAAAAGAAGTCTCTAGCTCAAAAATTAAGTGACTTATAATGAAAAAAATGTCAGTCCCTATTTTTTTCAGTGCAAAAGTGGTCGGAAGCAACCCCGTAATCACCACCCTAATTAAAACTAGTCATTGACCTTATTTGGTCTTATTTATTTATGTATTATTAATAGGTTCAAAAAGGTTTACCGACTTAGAATGATTCGTTTAAAAAAAATGAAGTTAACAGCGATTAACGAATTTTTGTAGTTTGGAAAAAATGGCTTTTTCTTCTGAATACAAAGATTAGCATCATAGATGTGAAAAAATGTTTCAATATTATATTGTAGCCAATTTAATTCCCAAGAATTTGGTATAAAAAAAATTTTTCTACAATAAAAATTAAGTGAGCTATTGACAATTAAAACTTGTAATAGCATGCAAAAACCACCTTTACCAACCCTTTCAAAGTCACCTCTTTTTGTGACTAAGCATTTTAATAAGATTTAATATTAATAAGCTTGTAGATCTTGCAAAAGCCTACAAAATTCTTTTATACCAAACTTTCTAGGATACAAAATAAAAAAGTTACGGTTAAAAAATTAATATATTTTTTGAGAAAAAAAAAGGAGAAATCCCATTGGAAGCATAATAATGTAAGTTAGCGGTGTTTTTAGTCATTGGCCTTATTCATTCTTCTTTATTTGTGTATTATTAATAGATTCTAGAAGTTTGACTGGCTTAAAATGATTAGTTTTTAAAAAATTGAAGTTAACAGCGAATAAAGAATTTTTGTAATTTTGTAAAAATGCCATTTTCTTCAGAATAGATGATTATTATCAAAGATAAGAAAAAATGTTTAAATATGAAATTGTAGTTTATTTAATTCTTAAGAACTTGGTGTAAAAAATTTTTTTCTACGACAAAAATTGAGTGAATAGTAAATGAGTATACTATAGAATGACATTGATTTTTTCCATATAAAACTAACATTTTCGATAGCGAATAAATCGAAAACTATTAGTTTTATCAAAAAAATGTATACAACATTTTTTGCTTAGAATGAATGTTTTTATCAACTTTTGCTGTCAAAACATAATAAAAAATTTCCACCCACGAGATGGGGTGGCAACCACCCCCATAATAAAAGCGCCTTTCGGCATCATATAGATTTTGATCCTTGGATAATCCACTACTTATTCTCAAATTTTCAGGCAAATCGATCCATTCTGTAAAAATTGCGGGGTGAAAAGCTTCGGTTCCTGGACTATATGTTTCCTGCAGCCGATTTTGATGATATACATAGTTATAAACAAATAAAGATCAAAAACGGTAAATTTTCGATTTTTCGTCTATTACTAAAAATTGAAGCATTCGAAACAAAGTTGAGAATAATAAGAATCTCATAAATCATATAAAAAACTTCAATACGGCGTTCGCTGAATATGTCTACCCTTATTTGTTGCTTAGAAAATTGCAAAATAATTCTTAAATTTGGAGATTTTATAAATGTTCATAATTTATGTAAAAATTAAGTTCAAACCTTCTCATTACACGGAATGCTGAAACTTTTGTGCTTAAATTATATTTTAAATTTCAAAGTAATTGGTCAAATAGTTTAAAAGTTATTTAATTTGTTTATCCCAAATTCATTTTTTGCAACACTAGAAGTAAGAAAATTATGAGGTTACAGTAATACTTCAAACAGTTTATTTAATAACAACATTTATACTATTAATTTAATTAAAAAAATGACAAAAAGTAATTTTAAACAGTGTAAAATAATTTTGCAAAAACATGTCGATTTTTTGCTTACTTATAAACAATTAGAATAACTTTTTAACCATTACCCGTAGAAAAAATGAAAGAGAGTGTACACTGAATTCTCACCAAGACGAAGATATAGACTTTATCGAAGAAGTCGAAGAAACAGAACTAGAAACGCCCGAAGAACAAGAAGAAATAATAAATCCCACATCACCAAGAGAAATAAGTGAACTGATTCGAAAAAGTTCACCAAAGAAAGCACCTGGTCCAGACGAAATCACTAACAGAGCTCTGAAGTATCTTCCCTCGAAAGCAGTTGTGTATTTGACAAATATAACAAACGCAATACTAAGATACAGGCTCTTCCCAAATCGATGGAAGGAAGCCCATGTAATTATGATACCCAAGCCAGGAAAGAACCACATATTTCCTCAAAATTACAGGCCGATTAGCTTACTTCCAGCAGTCAGTAAGATAGTGGAGCGGGTCATCCAAACCAGGCTCCAATCAGAGACAGACAGGCTAGGCATAATCCCAGAATCACAGTTTGGATTCAGAGCTCAACATTCCAGCGAACTTCAAATATTAAGACTTACCGAATATATAGTAGCTGAATTCAATGACCAACAATATACGGGAGCAGCCTTTCTGGATGTAAGCAAAGCCTTTGATAGAGTGTGGCATGAAGGACTGACATACAAAATGAGAGATTATGGATACAGCGGGGCCATGACGAAACTCATCTCCTCGTACCTAAGCGACCGGAAGTTCAGGGTCCGGATAGGACCAGTTCTATCAGAACACGGAATGCCGGAAGCTGGAGTACCACAGGGGGCAGTTTTATCACCCCTTCTGTATACCATATATACAGCAGATGTTCCAAGAACACCCGGAACATTGATCAGCCTTTATGCAGACGACACTGCAATTGCTGCAAAACACATGAACCTAGATATAGCTGTAAGAAATCTACAGACGGCATTGGATACAATAGAAGAATGGAGTATCCAATGGAAAATAGCAATAAATCCAGATAAGACCCAAGCGGTTATCTTCAAAAAGAGAAGAGATAACCCAGAAGAACAGCTAACATTGCAAGACAGACCCATCGAATGGCAAAACGAAGTTAAATATTTAGGAGTCACAATGGACCAAGGTCTTACATTCACATCACATGTCAACGCAACAGTCCAGAAAACAGCAGCGGCCAGATCGGCAATAAGAGGACTCACAGGAAGAAGAAGCAAATTAGCTATGAAAACAAAATTAAGACTGATAAATAGCATTATACTGCCAATAATTACATACGCATCTCTTGCATGGGGTCACATAAGTCAAAGTAACAAAAAGAAGATACAAGCGGCACACAACAACTGCCTCAGAGAAGCTGCAAACGTGCCCAGATACGTCGCCGAACGGTTCTTATTTAGAGACCTAAAACAAATAAGAGTACTGGATATTATGGAGGAAAAAGCCAGAACAAAATTTGCTGAGCTAGAAGACCACCCAAACCGGATCTTGCAAGAGATATTAAGGTATGATGTGTACCATAGATGGAAACATAGGAGACCCAAACAACAAATATTATTAAATATATAATAAAGGCTAGATAATCGTAGCTCTATCAAAAGAAGACAACTTGCTCACCTTTGGCATCTCATTATATTTATTAATGTTGATTTTTATAATTTTCAGACATCCCTCAAAAAAAAATATACAAAAAACTTCAAAACGGCTTCAGCCACTAAACAAATCAATAAAATATTAACAATAGGCGAAAGCCACAAAAAAAAAATATTAGTAACAAAACCCAAAAAAGGGCATGAGGGGCCCACATCCTCGAGCGCCGAGTCGCCGAACTGGACATAGCCCAGAGCGGGGACTCGGCGCCCGAGCAAGCAAAACAGATCGAAGATAAGTCACTAGAGATAGCGGGAATAGAGCGCCTCACGCTGGCCTGCATTGATCGGGGTAGGATTTCATATGGGAGTCCGTGTACCCAAGACTCCCATATGATAAGCACTTTGCTGATTGAGAGCCCCTATAGCGCATCAGAGTGCTATCGGGGGGTAAGTGGATGGTCTGGAGCATTGAGGCGGGGTGGAGTGATTCCTGCTTACGGGAGTTAATCCTCCTCGCCTCAATGAATTGTATCACCCGAATGTCATTCTCTAGGGGTGAGCAAGTCTCTCAGGCTGGGTTAAATCACTATGCTTGCTTGCTTGCCGTAGAAAAAATATTTTTTCATATTTATAAGGACTGAATTTTTGTACACATTTAGAAAGAAAAACAATTATTGTCCTAGGACAATTAGGGACGAAGTTAGCCCCCCTTTTTTAATTCACATGTTTTTGCAAACTAATTTTGCAATATTTAGAATTATTTTTTGTCATTTTATTTAATTAAATTAATAGTGTAAATCTTCTTCTTTCATAAACTATCCAAAGTATTACTATAACTTCATCATTTTCTGACTTATAGTGTTGCAAAAAAATTAATTTGGGATAAACAAATTAAATAAATTTTAAACTATTTGACCAATTGCTTTTGTAGGGTATGAGTTAAGCACCAGAAGTCTCAGTATTCCGTGTAACAAGAAGGTTCTAAGTTAATTTTTACATAAGGTATGAATATTTATAAAAACTCAAAATTTATGATTTATTTTGCAATTTTATAAGCAACCAATAAGGATAGACATAATCAGCGAACGCCATATTGAAGTTTTTATACGATTTATAAGATTCTTTCTCTCAAATTTGCTTAAAATGCTTAACTTTTTGGTAATAGACGAAAAAAGCGAAAATTTACCGTTTTTTGATCTTCATTTGTTTATAACTATGTATATCATCAAAATGGGCTGCAAGAAACATATACAGAGGTTATTATTATAGATGTCCATGCTACTCAAAAAATTTGGTTTCGGCCTGGAGGGAGTTGTGTCACCAACAGGATATTTTTTTTCCTTATTTCTCTGAACTAAAAGGCTAGAAGGGCAATATCAATACTAAATGGGATCCTCTGGGATCGGACGATATCGCAAGCCAATAAAATTAGAGACACCAACTTAGATGAAGATGCATGGAAAGATAGAGACGGATAGCAACTAGTGCTGGTACGTATGATACATTTTAACTTAATCTTGAAGTAGTTAAATAATTTAGATTAAAAATGCTTATGAGTCGTTAACGATTAGATTTTAATAATAATCACGCCAAGATTAAAAATAAAGACCAGCTTATATAAAATTATACAAATCAGTGACGAATTCAACCTTTATTAATTACTCAGTGGTGTACACAAAGTTACAAGTGATGACTGTACAAAAACTTACATCGGTCAAACTGGTAGAACCTTTAACAACCGTATAGCAGAACACAAAAAGGATTTCAGAAATAGAAGAACAAATCCTACGTACGCACTTTACCTTTTAGTCTAGAGTCTTGATCATAATTACTCTTTTAAAGTTTCAGATTCAAATTCTACTTATTCAAAAATGAAGGCCTTAACCTATCTTTATTTGAATCTATGGAAGATATAATTCTGAAGTACCAGCTTGCATGAATAATATTCTGAATCAAAGTCACTGTCTAAACAGCTGAAGTGACATTAATTATTAGTAATAAATTTTGTGGAAGTATGTATTGAAAACAAAAGTTTTCATTATTTTACTGTTACATACAATATATTCTGAGACGAAGACAAATAAGAACTTTGGCATGTACTGCTCATCAATAGTTTAAAATGCACTGCAAATTATTTTACAGCTGCAACATATTATCAGTTTAAATAAGAAATCGAGTATTATTTATTTAGGAATTATAAACCCGATAAGTTGATTATCATTTAAATTAATAGATTATTGGTATCTTTTTAAATAACTTGATTGATTGTAATTTGCGACTTATCGTTTTATAATTATTGTTTTTAGCATTTTTAGTTAATCTTATAAATCGAACATATCAGATTATTATAATGATTTGAAGATAAAATTAAAAGGGCGCCATTTTCATTTGTATATATACACCTTTTTGGTTGATTTTATAAATAGTAAACGTCAAATTTTACTTACGATTTAAGGCACAAATGGAAGTAAAGCACTGTTAACGATAAAATACTATTGTAGTTGAGCAAAAATTTGAGAACACTATATACGAATATACAACGAACTCACAATCACAATATCACAATGACGTAGGAGTGGTACAATAATAGGCCGATTAGACCGAAAACTACCATTATCACAATAACAAAATTTAAAATGGTTTACAAAAAGACCGGGCTCGCGACAAAACGAACGGATTCCACCATCGTTGATTGTTTTGTATTGTAAACGATCAATGTCAGTTATTGATCGATTGATCGTAATTAAATTTTATAACAATCGATCTAAACGATACGTTTTGCTTAGTGGAGTGCGAATCTTTGGTGGCGCTAAGAAGTTGCACTCCATTTTCTACAATAATATATATCTGTCCTTGCTGATGGTCGTGGGGGGATATCACTTGAAAATTAGATTAAGTGAAGTATGATGAGGTGTAAATTTGACGTTTATTTAACTTTAATTAATTTGTTTTTATTATTATTACTGTTAGACAATAGTTTCTATATTGCTCGCTAATTTATTTATCAGACGTTTGCGCAGATTTCTGGAATTCCACAAAATCAAAATAATTTAGTTTTTAAAGTGATCAAACAACAATATCAATCTGGAACGGCGAATTAATACCTCAACACTAATAAACAAATAAATAAACAGAAAAAATGTTTTTGAAGCTAATTTCTTGTGGTATTCAATTTTGCAGTTATAATCGATTTGGAAGTATCTGATAACATAGTTCTTGTGGCAGAAGATTATAATGGTCTTTATACTGGGCTGTTCAAAGAATAAAATGCTTTCCACTCAATCATTTGTTTTTGGGGAATTGAAACAGAAGTAAGTCGCTATGGACTAAATCTGGTGAATACAGTGGATGTTCCGAAAATTCTAACTTTAATTCATGGATTTTATCCATTGTCAATTTCTTCTGCAAACCAGATCTTGTTTACACACCAGTCACAACTATTTTCATAATTTATTGTTTTACCAGTTTGCAAGTAATTCACAAACATAATTGCTGTCGCGTTCTTGGCCGATTTGTGAACACATACTTGATTTGGTTCACACCACTGTTTGGTCTCTTGTTTTGATTCAGGATCATGGTTATTACTCCAAGTCTCATCCGCAATGCTGAAGCGACACAGGATAAAGTCTTCTTTAAAAAAAGTCGCATTCGAATGTGTTTTTGTTCCATTATTATCGAATGAACACATTGTGAACACAGCTTTCTGAAACCCAATACTTCAGTCAAAATATAGCTTGTACTGCCTAATGAAATGCCTAGAGCCTCAATTAAATCACTTTTAGTAACTACATGACTTTCTAATACGATATCCTGTATTTCTTCTATAATTTCTGGTGGTGTTGCAGTTTTTAAATAAAAGTCAGTTGCGTAAAAGAATTTAAAAAAATGGGTACATGATCGTGATCATCATCCAGCCTCAAAAGTCCACTGCTAAACATAGGTCTCCTCCCCTTGTTTCCAACCCCATCTATCCTGCGCCGCCCTCATCCAGTTTTTTATTTACCTTTCTTAAGTCGTCAGTCCATCTTGTAGGCGGTCGACCGACGCTTCTCTTGTCTTCTCTTGGCCTCCATTCCAATAACCTCTTCGTCCATCGCCCATCTGTCATTCTGGCTACGTGTCCTGCCCATCTCCACTTCAACCTAGCTATCCTCTCGATGACGTCAGTCACCTTTGTTCTTCTCCTGATTTCTTCGTTTCTGATTTTGTCTCGCAGAGTTATTCCTAACATTGACCGTTCCATTCTTCTCTGCGTGACTCTTAGTTTGGTAGCCGAGGCTTTAGTTAAGGTAAGTGTTTCTGATCCGTACGTCAAGACTGGGAGGACGCACTGATCGAATACCTTTCTCTTTAGACATGTGGGTAACTCACTTTTAAAAGTTTCTCTCAGTTTTCCAAATGCTGCCCACCCAAGACCGATTCTTCTCTCATGATCGTGATATATCGTAATAAATAAGGATCATTATTTTCTTTAATACTGTTAACAAATTTTTTTAAATTGTTTCTATTTTCAGCTGCTCTAAGAGCTTCATAGAATGAGTGGCCGGTTGAAGTCTAAATTTGGTCGGACCAACTCGTTGGTGACAGTGCTCTTAGTTTTCTGCTCGAAACATTTCCAGAAATAATTAATCTCTCTAAATTATCATTTCCTCTGTAAACCACGTGACCAAAGCACTGTACATTTCGCTGCAGACTTGTTGTGAACAGCCTTTTTTTTTATGTAAAATTGGTTACGAATGGGAACGTTTGTTTTTTGAATGTTTAAAAAAGAAAGACGAAAACCCTAAACAACAGAAAAGGAGAAGGTCCCGACGGAGTACCAAACGAATTAATAAAAATCGGATCGAAAAAGCTAGTCAGGAGATTTTCTAGAGGAGTCCGGGCCATAGATTTTCTGCTGGAGTTCCTTTCTATATAAATGGCTACAATCTACCAATTTCTCCACGTTTATAATATTTCGTCAGTATCGTTCTTTATATTATCTTCCTTATCTATCAGAGACCACTTTTATTTTAAAGTTTAAACACTCTGATAAGAAGTTTGACCTTCTGAAATGTCTCTCGGTTTAGTCCGACAACCATGTTCTTCTATTTCTCTGCATTTTTGAGAGATGTAATCCGCTTTGTCTTTGTCTAGCGACATTGCCATCTCATTTCTTTTGATAATGCTCTGTATTTATGATTTATTCTAAATATAGTTTTATATTCTTTTCTGCGTTAAACCACAGTACAAATCACATTAGGTATCCACTGTTTAAGGTTTGTGAAAACCGGGGCCGTATAGTTTTTGGCAGTCTAACATATAAAAAGAAAAGTTTTGTTTTAAGGATTGTTGGAATTCATTAATTCTTGAGGAGTTTAAGGACATGACTCTTCTTAAGGGATTCCTTTTAATGATCTTTAAAGACGAATTCAGATGTTTAACGCTGGGAGTTGATGGTCACTTCCACGATCTGCGCCCGGGTATGTTTTACAGTTGATGGCGCGGATTTCCCTCTTGATTTGCTTAGTGGACTGCGAATCTTTGGTAGCACTCCATTTTCTACAATAATATACATCTGCCTCTGCTGATGGTCGTGGGAGGATATCACTTGAAAATTAGATTAAGTGAAGTATGATGAGGTGTAAAGTTGACGTTTATTTAACTTTAATTAATTTGTTTTTATTATTATTACTGTTAGACAATAGTTTCTATATTGGTCGCTAATTTATTTATCAGAAGTTTGCGCATATTTCTGGAACTCCACAGAATCAAAATAATCTATTTTTTAAAATGATCTAACAACAATATCAATCTGGAATAGTGAATTAATAATTCAACATTAAAAAACAAATAAACACAAAAAATTTTCTTGAAGCTAATTTCTTGTGTTATCAAATGTGGCAGAAACGCTTTCCACTCAATCATTTGTTTTTGAGGAATTGAAAGAGAAGTAAGTCGCTATGGACTAAATCTGGTGAATACGCTGGATGTTCCTACAATCCTAACTTTAATTCATGGATTTTGTCCATTGTCAAACTGCTGAAATGCTATGGCGCATTTTTTCTTCTGCAAACCAGGTTTTTTTTTACAAACGGGTTACAACTATTTTCATAATTTATAGTTTTACCAGTTTGCAAGTAATTCACAAACACAATTGCTGTCGCGTTCTTGGCCGATTTGTGGACACGAACTTGATTTGGACCCGAAGAACCTGGTTCACACCACTCTTTGGTCTCTTGTTTTGATTCAGGATCATGGTTATTACTCCAAGTATCATCCACAGTGCTGAATTGAAGCAGTTTATCCTTTGGAAACTGCTCTAATTATTGCTGAAAAAGTCGCATTCGAATGTGTTTTGGTTCCATTATTATCGAATGCACGCATTGTGAACACAGCTTTCTGAAACCCAATACTTAAGTCAAAATATAGCTTGTACTGCCCAATGCGATGCCTAGAGCCTCAATTAAATCAATTTTAGTAATTACATCACTTTCCAATACGATATCCTGTATTTCTTCTACAACTTCTGGAGGTGTTTTGGTTTTTGAGTAGTCAGTGTTTGAGTAAAACAAGTTATAAAAATAGATAGATTATCAGGATATATATCTTAATAAATAAAGATCATAATTTCCTTTTATACTGTTAACAAACGTTTTTAAATGGTTTCTATTTTCAGCTGTTCTAAGAGTTTCATAAAATGAGTGGCCGGTTGAAGTCTAAATTTGGTCGGACCAACTCGTTGGTGACAGTCCTCTTAGTTTTCTGTTCGTAACATTTCCAGAAATAATTAATCTCTCTAAATTATCATTTCCTCTGTGAACCACGTGACCAAAGAATTGTAGATTTCGCTACAGACTTGTTGTGAACAGCCTTTTTTATATAAAATTGGTTACGAATGAAAACGTTTTTTTAATGTTTAAATGTTTAGAAAAGAACAACCAAAACCCTAAAAAACAAAAAAGCAGAAGGCTCCGGCGGAGTACCAAATGAATTGATAAAAATCGGATCGAAAAGTTAGACAGGGGCTGTTCTAGAGCTATTTTTTTGCTACAATCTACCAGTTTCTCCACGTTTATAATATTTCGTCAGTATCGTTCTTTATATTATCTTCCTTATCCATCAGCGACCACTTTTATTTTGAAGTTTAAACTCTCTGATAAGAAGTTTGACCTTCTGAAAAAGTCTCTCGGTTTAGTCCGACAACCATGTTCTTCTATTCATCTGCATTTTTGAGAGATGTAATCCGCTTTGGCTTTTTGTCTTAGCGACATTGCCTTCTCATTTCTTTCGATAATGCTCTGTAGTCATGATTTATTCTAAATATAGTTTTATATTCTTTCCTGCGTTAAACCACAGTACAAATCACATTAGGTATCCACGGTTTAAGGTTTGTGAAAACCGGGACCGTATAGTTTTGGCAGTCTAGCACATAAAAAGAAAAGTTTTGTTTTAAGGTTTGTTGGAATTCATTAATTCTTGAGGAGTTTAAGGATATGACTCTTCTTAGGGGATTCCTTTTAAGATCTTTAAAGACGAATTCGGATGTTTAATGCTGGGAGTTGATGGTCACTTTCACAATCTGCGCCCGGGTATGTTTTACAGTTGATGGCGCGGATTTCCCTCTTGATTTGCTTAGTGGAGTGGGAATCTTTGGTAGCACTCCATTTTCTACAATAATATACAAAATATACATCTGTCCTTGCTGATGGTCGTGGGGGGATATCACTTGAAAATTAGATTAAGTGAAGTATGATGAGGTGTAAAGTTGACGTTTATTTAACTTTAATTAATTTATTTTTATTATTATTACTGTTAGACAATAGTTTCTATATTGGTCGCTAATTTATTTATCAGACGTTTGCGCAGATTTCTGGAATTCCACAGAATCAAAATAATTTAGTTTTTAAAATGATCTAAAAACAATATCAATCTGGAATAGTGAATTAATAATTCAACATTAATAAACAAATAAACACAAAAAATGTTCCTAAAGTTAATTTCCTTCACAGTTCTTGTGGCAGAAGATAATAACGGTCTTTATACAGGGCTGTTCAAAAAATAAAACGCTTTCCACTCTATAATTTGTTTTTGAGGAATTGAAACAGAAGTAAGTCGCTATGGATTAAATCTGGTGAATACTGTGGATGTTCCGACAATTCTAACTTTAATTCATGGATTTTGTCCATTGTCAAACTGCTCAAATGTTATGGCGCATTTTTTGTTCTGCAAACCAGGTTTTTTTTACAAACGGGTTACAACTATTTCCATAATTTATTGTTTTACCAGTTTGCAAGTAATTCACAAACAAAATTGCTGTCGCGTTCTTGGCCGATTTGTGGACACGAACTTAATTTGGAGGCGAAGAACCTGGTTCACACCACTCTTTGGTCTCTTGTTTTGATTCAGGATCATGGATATTACTCCAAGTATTATCCACAGTGCTGAATCGACGCAGGATAAAGTCCACTTTAGCCTTTGGAAACTGCTCTAATTATTGCTGAAAAAGTCGCATTCGAATGTGTCTTTGTTCCATTATTATTGAATGCACACATTGTGAACACAGCTTTCTGAAACCCAATACTTAAGTCAAAATATAGCTTATACTGCCCAATGGGATGCCTAGACCCTCAATTAAATCACTTTTAGTAATTACATCACTTTCCAATACGTTATCCTGCATTTCTTCTACAATTTCTGGTGGTCTTGCAGTTTTTGAGTAAAAGTCAGTTGCGTAAAAAAAGTTATAAAAATGGGTACATAATCGTGATATATCGTAATAAATAAGGATCATTATTTCCTTTAATACTGTTAACAAACTTTTTTAAATCGTTTCTATTTTAAGCTGCTTTAAGAGTTTCATAAAATGAGTGGCCGGTTGAAGTCTAAATTTGGTCGGACCAACTCGTTGGTGACAGTCCTCTTAGTTTTCTGCTCGAAATATTTCCAGAAATAATTAATCTCTCTAAATTATCATTTCCTCTGTGAACCACGTGACCAAAGAACAGTAGATTTCGAATTACGAATGGAAATTTTGTCTTGTTGAATATTTAAATGATTAAAAAAAACGACCAAAACTCTAAAAAAGCAAAAAAGGAGAAGGCCCCGGCGGAGTACCAAATGAATTGATAAAAATCGGATCGAAAAAGCTAGTCAGGAGGTTTTTTATAGGAGTCCGGGCCATAGATTTTCTGCTGGAGTTCCTTTCTATATAAATTGCTACAATCTACCAGTTTCTCCACTTTATAATATTTCGTCAGTATCGTTCTTTATATATGATCTTCCTTACCCATCAGAAACCACTTTTATTTTGAAGTTTAAACTCTGTGATAAGAAGTTTGACCTTCTGAAAAAGTCTCTCGGTTTAGTCCGACAACCATGTTCTTCTATTCATCTGCATTTTTGAGAGATGTAATCCGCTTTGTCTTTGTCTTAGCGACATTGCCTTCTCATTTCTTTGGATAATGCTCTGTATTCATGATTTATTCTAAATATAGTTTTATGTTCTTTTCTGCGTTAAACCACAGTACAAATGTCATTAGGTATCCACTGTTTAAGGTTTGTGAAAACCGGGGCCATATAGTTTTTGGCAGTCTAGCATGTAAAAAGAAAGGTTTTGTTTTACGGTTTGTTGGAATTCATTAATTCTTGAGGAGTTTAAGGATATGACTCTTCTTAGGGGATTTCTTTTAATAATTTTTAAAAACGATTTCAGATGTTTAATGCTGGTAGTTGATGGTCACTTCCACAATCTGCGCCCGGGTATGTTTTACAGTTGATAGCGCGGATTTCCCTCTTAATTTGGTTAGTGGAGTGCGAATCTTTGGTGGCGTTAAAAAGTTGCACTCCATTTTCTACAATAATATATGTCTGTCCTTGATGATCGTCGTGGGGGATATCACTTGAAAATTACATTATTTGGAGTATGACGAGGTGTAAATTTGACATTCATTTAACTTTGATTAATTTGTTTTTATTAGTACTGCTTTTATTTATCAGACGTTTTGCGCAGATTTGTAATATTTCTGGAATTCTATAGCATCAAAATAATTTAGATTTTTAAATGTTTAAAATGAACTAACAACAACACAAATCTTAAATAGTATATAAAGCCCGTGAGAAAAAATATTTCTCACTGCCATGGCCGACTTTTCTCACTGCCTGAGAAATTGTTCGTTTTTAATGTATGTAAGTAGAGACGTGAATTGTGATATATATGTGTGTTTTGTTGATTACCAGAAAGCGTTCGATAGAATAAAACATGACGAACTGATAAAACATGAAAAGAGGTGTGCGACAGGGATGTATATTGTCCCCATTATTGTTCAGTTCATATTCAGAGCACATTATGAACCTAGAGCTAACGGACATAGACGAGGGAATACTTAAAAACGGAGAACGATTGAACAACATAAGATACGCTGATGATACTCTCATTTTTGCAGACAGTCTCGAAGGTCTGCCGACCCTTGTATCCAGGGTGGCAGAAGTAAGTAGCAGGTTTGGGCTTGATTTTAACATAAAAAAAAACCAAATACATGGTTATAAGCAAAAGTAGGATACCACCTGGTCAATTACTAGTTAACCAACAACATATAACACAAATCACCAACTTTTGTTATTTGGGTGCAAACTTAAATGAACAGTGGGACCAATCGACAGAAATTAAGATAAGGATCGAGAAGGCAAGATCAGCTTTCGTCAAAATGAAAAAAATCTGTAACAGCCACGATATAAAACTGGAAATAAAAGTTCTTTTATTAAATGCTACGTATTCTCCGTTCTTTTATATGGCTTGGAGTCATGGATCTTAACTGAAGAATCACTGAAGAGACTCGAAGCATTTGAGATGTGGTGCTATAATAGACGCATGTTGAGGATTTCCTGGATAGACAGAGTTACCAACGAAGAAGTTCTACATAGAATGGGTAAAGAGCGCGAACTAGTCGTAACCATAAAACGTCGCAAACTGGAATACCTGGGCCATATAATGCGCAATGAACAACGATATGACCTTCTTCGGACCATACTTCAAGGTAAAGTGCATGGGAAAAGAGGTCCAGGACGAAGAAGAATATCCTGGCTGCATAACCTGCGAAAATGGTTTAACTTAACCACTACCGGACTTTTCAGGGCAGCAGTCAACAAAGTCAGAATAGCCATGTTAATGTCCAACATCCGTAACGGATAGGCACCATAAGAAGAAGAAGTAGTGAGACAAGTTGCACATTGTATAGCATCCATAGAAAAAATAATTTATTTAATACTTTCTTTCGTAATATGCCACTTACAAGTAAATTCCACAAGTGTGACAATGATCGTGTATGCCCACTGCAATAAATTAAACATCATGTAAATCATAAATATCGGTTAAAGATTTCCCCAGGTTGAAATACCCGAAGGGTAGGATACATAAATATTGCTATATTTATTATTTTGTGTGAATATTGTATTTCTTTGTAAAATACGTATAAGGATTTTTACGTCAATTTTATAAAATAATTTCACAAAAATATACACAACACAAATCGTAGTGGTTTTAAGTAAAATCAAACAATGTAGGTACGTAATTTCAAGTGGAAAATTAGTGAATATCTCAACCACAACGAACACTAGAAAACAGTTTGAATTGACATGCAGATGCAGGGTGATAAATACAAATTGGTTTTATATTTCAGAAATAATATTTTTTAAAAAGTTTATCTGTATAACGTTCTTGAATAACAGTAAATGGACGTTGGCCGTCATCTTCGACACACAATAATTCCAAAGAAAACAAACACCAATAATTCCATGTTCAGCACACGAAACTGTGAAGTGGTTTTTCCAATGAGCTCTCGGCATTCAAATCCAAGGAATGGGGGTTTACAGTAAATACAGCATCGGGACGTAAATTTTAATATTGGGTAATAAGTTAACTTTTTTCTCCCTATTGTCTTTTTTTGTACGAAATAGCTATTTGTATAACAAGGGAGGAAATTGCTACTTTTTCCCCTAGAATGAAGTTTACTGCCCTCCGCTACGCGTCGGGCAGTAATAATTCAAGGGAGGAAAAGGCACATTATTCCCATGTTATACATAGATATGATTTTTCCACCTTCCTCAAATAACAAGTCATTTTTTCATTTTTAAATAATTTACTTTGTGTGATTAACCCACAAAATTTATTAGAGAACTAAAAGTAACAAGTAGGTACATTATAACTACTGTCAACTGTCAAGTATAAGTCAAATTATTAATGTAAACATTAGGTTTGTTCTAGCAAACAGTCAAACTAGTCAGGAACCGTCAGCAAACAGTTGGTCAGTGAGAGAACATAATACAGTCACCAGTGCTATCCCCTCTACTCGCGCTGGTCGACTATACGCTGATGGTTTCAAACCGTTTGAAACTGATGCTAGAACAAACCTAATAGGTCTGGATCCCGCGTATGAAAAAAAAGTTGATTAATAGCAAGCTGAAAATTTGTTAATAGCTTAAGGGTGTCTAGTCGGACCAACTTTGATATATGGGAACACTGGAACAGGGGAAGTTTTAATTGTGGAACAGGTTAAAAATTTGGAACGGTCAGACCACGAAAACGGCACATGTATTTTGTCCGACAGAACAGACTTAAACTCTCCGAACAGAGATTAAACTCTCATGCAAAAATCAGACTGCTATTTATCACAAAATGGGCGTTTTAATGAGTGGAAGATGTAGAATATGTCAAATGACAGGAATTATGAGAGGTGATAAATAGAAGTCTGATTTTTGCATGAGAGTTTAATCTCTGTTCGGAGAGTTTAAGTCTGTTCTGTCGGAAAAAATAAATGTGCCGTTTTCGTAGTCTGACCGTTCTAAATTTTTAACCTGTTCCACAATTAAAACTGCCCCTGTTACAGTGTTCCCATATATCAAAGTTTGTCCGACTAGACACCCTTAAGCTAGTAACAAATTTTCAGCTTGCTATTAATCAACTTTTTTTTCATACGCGGGATCCAGACCTATTAGGTTTGTTCTAGCATCAGTTTCAAACGGTTTGAAACCATCAGCGTATAGTCGACCAGCGCGAGTAGAGGGGATAGCACTGGTGACTGTATTATGTTCTCTCACTGACCAACTGTTTGCTGACGGTTCCTGACTAGTTTGACTGTTTGCTAGAACAAACCTAATGTTTACATTAATAATTTGACATATACTTGACAGTTGACAGTAGTTATAATGTACCTACTTGTTACTTTTAGTTCTCTAATAAATTTTGTGGGTTAATCACACAAAATAAATTATTTAAAAATGAAAAAATGACTTGTTATTTGAGGAAGGTGGAAAAATCATATCTATGTATATAATGTTAAATCAAAATAACAATTTACTGTTTTTTACCATTCTACAAAATACAAGGTGTTCTATAAATAAACGTTAAAGTGTATAGATGCTTACGTAATAGCAATAGAATATTGTACAGGGCGTCAATAAGTTATGTCATCAATGACATTGTATGACGTCACTTTTACTCCCTAGGGAGAAAAAGTACGACTTTGCTACCTACAATCAAGTCAGGAAAAGTATACTTTCAGTAGAGGTAGGTGGAAAACGTTATTTTTGGTGCTGTAAACGAGGAATTTAGCATATAACGCATTTATGTTAATAAAATCCATAATAACACAATAACAAAAAAAAATTATTTTGTACCTACACCTTCGTTCACCTTCGAAAGGAGACGGAGCAGTAAGGAGAAGATACATAAGTTCGTTTATAAATGGGTGCTAGAGAAAGAAGTCTGCAAACCATTGCTTTAAGGAAACCAGGGCCGGATTTAAGGGGTGGCAGGCTGGGCAGCTGCCCGGGGCCCCCACAAAGCCTCAAACATAAGAGGTTCATTTAAACAGATATTGGCAGGAGATCCAGTAAGTCGACAATGTATGACAAGTATTAAATGAAGGAGCGTAGGAGTGATAATATAAGACATTGTTCATGGTTAGTTTTTCACCTTCCACCGGGTAAGTGTATTGCTTCGTTTGTAAATTCTTATCTAGTGTTCATACACATTTTAGCCACAGAGGATTTTGTGATTGGAAACATGCAGATAGTAGGCTTATTGATCACGACATGTCTAAAGTCCACGAAAGAATTGGGCGTAATGATACTGAAATACCAAAACAGGCCGAAGAAATAAAGAATTATTGAAAATAGTAACTCAAAGACTAATTTTAGTGCTGTAAAGTTTATTTGTGAACAAGATTTAGCATTTCGCAGCGAAAATGAGTTGTTGTCGAATGCATCACAAAATGAAAACTATTTGGGAATACTCCTGTTATTATCTGAATATGATTAATTTTTGAAACACCATATTAATAAATATTCAAATCCTGGAAGCGGATATGTCAACTATCTTTCATCAACCATGTGTATGTGAGGAAATTTTACATCCGATGGGTCAAAACGTATTAAATGAAATAGTTTCAAGGATTAAGTCAAAATACTATTCAGTTCATATAAATCAATTAAAAATCAATTTATCAGAATAGTTTCTTAGAATTTCTTGTATTTTTCGCTTCCTCTACATATAGATAAAACTTAACAGAATGTTTAAAAGCTGTGCCTATAAGCGACAGCAACGCAGACCGTGGCAAAAATATTATTGTTTCTAAAAGAGCAAATACTACTAGATGGTAATGGAGGTAATGCGGGAAAAGGACTAGTTAAAGGTTATATTGAGATTAAAGGAGCATTATCCAAAATTTCGGAAAACTACGAGCAACAATTTAAAACTCGTAGCATTGCAAATGGTTTGTACCTATAATCGAATGTGTTTACTGGAAACAGAGAGGATATTAGGGAGGACAAACAGCACAAGTCGTATTCTTCAAGATCCAAATATTGACCTTAATTCAGGAGTGGCAGAACTTCTTCTTCTTATGGTGCCTATCCGTTACGGATGTTGGACACTAACATGGCTATTCTGACTTTGTTGACTGCTGCCCTGAAAAGTCCGGTAGTGGTTAAGTTAAACCATTTTCGCAGGTTATGCAGCCAGGATATTCTTCTTCTTCCTGGACCTCTTTTCCCATGCACTTTACCTTGAAGTATGGTCCGAAGTAGGTCATATAGTTGTTCATTGCGCATTATATGGCCCAGGTATTCCAGTTTGCGACGTTTTATGGTTACGATTAGTTCGCGCTCTTTACCCATTCTATGTAGAACTTCTTCGTTGGTAACTCTCTCTATCCAGGCAATCCTCAACATGCGTCTATAGCACCACATCTCAAATGCTTCGAGTCTCTTCAGTGATGCTTCAGTTAAGGTCCATGCCTCCACGCCATATAAAAGAACAGAGAATACGTAGCATTTTAGTTAACGAACTTTTATTTCCAATTTTATATCGTGGCTGTTATCATTTTGACGAAAGCTGATCTTGCCTTCTCGATCCTTATCTTAATTTCCGTCGATTGGTCCCACTGTTCATTTAAGTTTGCACCCAAATAACAAAAGTTGGTGATTTGTGTTATATGTTTTTGGTTAACTAGTAATTGGCCAGGTGGTATTCTATTTTTCCTTATAACCATGTATTTGGTTTTTTTTTATGTTAAAATCAAGCCCAAACCTGCTACTTACTTCTGCCACCCTGGAGACAAGTGTCTGCAGACCTTCAAGACTGTCTGCAAAAATGACAGTATCATCAGCGTATCTTATGTTGTTCAATCATTCTCCGTTTATAAGTATTCCCTCGTCTATGTCCGTTAGCGCTAGGTTCATAATGTGCTCTGAATATGTATTGAACAATAATGGGGACAATATACATCCCTGTCGCACACCTCTTTTTATCTTTATGTCGTCTGTTAACTGATCCCCTACTCTAACAGCTGCAGTTTGTTCGTAATAGATATTGTTTATTATACGGCGATCTCTGCTGTCTAGACCAATTGAATTTAATATTTTCATCAGTTCGTCATGTTTTATTCTATCGAACGCTTTCTGGTAATCAACAAAACACACATATATATCACAATTTACGTCTCTACATCTTTGAAAGAGAACTTGTATTGCAAAAAGTGTCTCTCGAGTACCCAATGCATCCCTGAAGCCGAATTGTGTGTTTGTCATGTGTTCTTCACACTTTTTATATATTCTTTTATGTATAATTTTTAAAAAAGTTTTTAGGAGATGGCTCATAAGGCTTATTATTCGATAATTTTCACATTTTTTGGCATTGGGTTTTTTAGTGATTGTTATAAAAGTTGATCTTAGCAACTGTTGGGGTATTTTTCCACTTTGGTATATATTGTTGAAGATCAAGGTAAGTCTTTTTACTTCGTCGTTATCCATAATTTTCAAAAATTCTGAGTAGAACTCGTCTGGTCGTGCGGCTTTTCCCTCCTTAATGTTGTTTATAGCAGCTTCTACTTCCGCTTCGAGAATAGGTGGTCCGGTATCGTCATTTTTATTTTGTGGGATGGTGACATTCCTATCGTCATGGCATATCGTATGGCAGAACTTAGATCACTGAAATAAATTATGTAGTCAAGACGTGACAATTTGGAAAGATAAGAAAACATCAGAGAAGTTTAGAACTCAAAATTTCAGTCACTTCATTACCTCTTTAAGTCATAGGTTTTCTACATATGAATTCATTCATTCCAATTTTGGATTTTTACATTATTTGGGAAAATTGGAAAATTTAACTCTCAGTGAAATTGAAACTCACTCACCAACATTATCATCAACTTACCAACATTTATAGCAATGATTTAGATGAAAACTTATGTGTCCATCTGGTACAGTTTGTAAGATTCTTCAATTCATTTAAAGAGGAAATCAGCTCATCAAATATAAGCTAAGAACTTCAAATGTACCAACTGGTGACACTTTATGATGCATAGTTGTGATGCTACCTAGCTGCAGTGGTTAGAGATCATTCTCAAAATTTAAGTTAATTAAAAATCGACTTCCGTCTATGATGGGCCAAGGCCAAGAGTGTTTGAATGATCTCTCTACAATGACCATTGACCATGTCTTAATGCAACTAGATATGTCCCACATAATCAGAAAATTTTCAATTAAAATATCTCAAAAAGTTTCCGGACTTTAAAACAATACATCTTACTATCACTTTAATATATTACTGTAACACGTTACAGCTCTTGTACTTTTTATTATTTAAAATTATATTTATAAAAGTAGATCAACATTTTTTTAATTGTAGGAGGTAGGGCCCCCACACCAATTTTGCCCATGGGCCGCCACTGCATTAAATCCATCTCTGAAGGAAACGGAAGAAACATAATAAAAATGAAGAAAGAGAAATATACAACAAGAAAAATTATACCATCCATGACACAACATGCATTATAAAACTCATCTTTATCAGAGTTTTATCAGAGAGTAATGAAAAAAAATATTTTTGATAAATTAGAGTGTATGTCCATTTTTTCAGAAATATGGAATATAGACACGCGATTTAAACAATTAAATGACGCAATAAATATTATTTGCTTTATTTGAATTATTCTTGACGTGATAAGATCGAGTCCTGATTTTGTGAATATATTTCCATATTTTTTCATTAAAGACTATCCAGTAATGAAGAAAATACATATTTAGATATTTTGTGTACCTATTTGCTGTCTTAGGTATCACCAGGGTTCAAAATTTTTTACTAATATATAAGGTACATAGTTATAAAATTGTTTAAAAAATTATTAATATATCAAATTTCTTTGTTTAATCTTTTGACCTCGATTTCGAGACATGTGCGTCGATATATCGTCACTAACTTTGTAATGGATTTGGCATTACACAGAATTTAATATAATATATTAAGTTTTATATAAATATATTATATTAGGTATGTTGTTTATTGAACTTAAGACATTCACGCTCCAACTTTTTATGTATCAAAACGCTCAAAAAATGTATCGAGTGCAAAATCTATGCAAAATACATTTCGGAGGCTTTGTGTTTTTAAAAATTGGGTACATGAGTTGAGGTTTCATAATTAAGCATGCCATAAGTTTCGTTTCACTAGCATTTGTCTAAGTAGGGCTGATATGAACTATAGTATATTGTGCAACAAGTGCAGAAAGGTACTAATTTCTCACGAGTTTGAAAAGTTGCGGTACGAGCGCAAGCGAGTGCCGCAATTCAAACGAGTGAGAAATTACCTTTCTGTACGTGTTTCACACTATACTTTTTCTACAAGCACAGTTTTTCCTAAAAATAAAAATCACAATTTCCAAACGACGATTAATTATAATAGATACCTATGTGATAAATTTTAAACTGTATTTAATTAATACCTACTAATCAATTTATATTCCTTATACCTAAATAAATTGCACAGAAATCAGTTAAAAAATTAATGCACTGCCTTAATTTGTTTAAATTTAAACAATTATTACACATTATTGACATTATATTTATGCAGTCACGGATTTACACAAAACCTACTTCATTCGACGTCTCTTGCACAGGTTGCTAAATCCTTATTGGTTATTTGATAATTATAAAATGTTTAAAAAGAATAAAATTGTAAAATAAAACAGTTGTAACATCCATAATTTAGTTTCTATGCTATAGTTAAATATAATAATTGTCTTATAGGTTATATATTTGTCTAAAGTTTAACCACGGATGTAAACAGAATATAACGTTACTCAGAATGAGGTAGTCAACTGTGCAGAAAAGAACTTTGCGGCACAGAAACGTCACTTTGCGGCACAGAAACGTCACTTTTCTGCACACTAATGTCAAATATCTTATACTGTGAGAAAATATCAAGTTTGCTAACATAAAACCGTGCAGAAAAGTGCACTTTGAATAGTGGTTGTAGAAAAATGAATTTTTACGACTCTTTTAATTTTTACGACTTTTTAAGATGTAGGGTAGTTATATTTTATTTTAGAAAGAAATAAAAACTTGTTCTAAACTGGAGCTGGGATTTACTTTGCTGTGTGTGAGTGTATCGTGTATTTTAATAGTAGCAATTTTTCGTGCCATTAAAAGTTATTTTCTATTATTTATTTGCGAACCTAGGGATCTTTGCTCAGCGATGTACCAATTGAGATCTTGTTTGGAGCTGATGTTGTTAGCAAATTGTATACACGGAGGAAATACTAGTTACAGTGCGGTCTCGTAGCAAATTTACTATTTTAATTGGGAATAAATCACAATGTTACTTCGAAATTAAATTTATTTGACGTTTAGACTTCTATTTCTGAAATCGTTATCAAAATGTTCCGAAGTGGAAGACGAAACATCAAATAAATTTAATGCATAACTAATATCGTGGCTTATTCTCAATTCAAATAGCAAATTTGCATAAGATGCCAAAAGAAAATAGCTTCAGATTAATAAGGGACTGGTCTTTATTTACAGAAAGGAAAATGATTGGTCCCAACAAAAAGTAGATAATGAAGAATCGTGTATTTTAATAAGGGTAATTTTTGTGAAAGTTTATTTTATATTAAATATTTGCAAACTAGGAATGTTTGCGTAAAGAAACTTGTAGACATCCCATACGTAATATACTGCGAGGCATAAGTTAAGCCGGACTCAAACGACTCGTGTACTTGGCGAATAATCGTCACTTGCGTATAGGGCTTTTCATCGATTGTCATTTGTTTCGAGCTTCTGTCATGTGTCACATAATATTAATATATCTACGTCATACGTCTTCGGTTTGTATCATTGGTAATACCAATAACGTACGACGTAGATATATTAATATTATGTGACACATGACAGAAGCTCTAAACAAATGACTGTGAATGAAAAGCCCTATACTGGCAATGCTGTGTGAGTGGGTTATTAGTACAATTATTGTACTATTTGTTAAACACTGATAATAATAATGTTAATACTACTATTAATTGACAAAGAATCGTACTAGTAACCCTCCCAAAAGACATAGTAAGTAACGCAAGTAACGATTATTCGCCAAGTACACGAGTCTTTTGAGTCCGGCTTTAGGGATATAGAAAATGTATGCTCATTTTCATAGTTGATTTTTTCGTGAACTGATTATGGATCCCGCTAATTTTTTTACTATTTTAGATATTTCTTTAGTATTGACACAGTTGTGCAAAGATTTACTCAAACTTTTTTTTTACTTATACCGGGTGGAGTTCAATGTTTTTTTTATAGGTTATATGTAAATCAGTCCTTTGAAATATTTAAAAATGGGGGAAACACATTCAACCCCCACAAAAACCCCATAAAAGCCAATTTTTTTTTGGATTTTTGAAGGTTGCGAAGTGGATTTTTAGTGTTTAATAAAATACACAAAATAGAAAAAAATAGACCTCCAACCTCCAGCAAAAAAAAATTTGCCATTTTTTAAAATTTTTTTTTTTATTTTTTTGAGGTTATGTGCACTCAACCTACGGATCTATAAAAAATAGGCGTGTTTTGTAAAAGTCTCAGCTATGCTTATATTTTTTTGAAATTTAAAAAGTGATTTGAAAAATGAAGTTTTTGATCGTGGGGGAAGGGGGAACGGGTGGTAGGTTAAAATTACGCTGAGTCTAATTGCTAAATCACATAGAACTTTAAAAAATAAAAAAAAATTGAATTCTGGGATTGAGGGACGCACGTGCCACTAAAAAGTGACGGCACAGTGTTCATACGTTTTCATTCAGGCTCTGCTATTTAAGTTATAGGATCTTATGGTGCCTAAAATGATTAGCAAATTTCACCTATAGGGCTTTTCATTCACAGTCATTTGTTTCGAGCTTCTGTCATGTGTCATCTAATATTAATATATCTACGTCATACGTTATTGGTATTCCCAATGATACAAACCAAAGACGTATGACGTAGCTAAATTAATATTATGTGACACATGACAGAAGCTCGAAACAAATGACAGTCGATGAAAAGCCCTATTGGGACCGTGCAAGTTCGGCAAAGCGACCCCTATTTCTACGCTCTATACTAAAATTCGCACTTTTAATTATATTGGCAAATTATATTAGTCCTGGTTACTGGATAATTGTCAAGACCATAGTCCAAAAAAATAATAAGAAGAAAAAATAAGATTCAGGTTATGTTATGAAAACGTCAACAATTGTATGTAGTAAATAAAATTAGTTATTAAAATGCAGTACTGCAAGCAAAATAAAATTAATTAAATGTACCTTTATATAATAATTGCATATCATACCAATATTGTGGAGCAATATATAATTTTTCTGCTTCATTGACAGAAGGTATGAAATATACGTCAATTTGACAATTTCAATTGACAATATGAATTATTTAAGATCGTTGCAATATTTCTCCGCGACTCGCGCAGGGTCGTTTCTCGTTTCCCCTTCCAAGTATTTGCACACCGCGAATACCGGCTCCTAGTCTATTATTATTTTATGCATCATTTTCGTTATACATTCAACTTCATACGTTGCAGTTGAACTTCGAGTGATTGTTTATTGTTTGGATATAGTATTTTTACTACCAAAACGTTATTACGTAGGTCAAAATTTTTGACGTAAGAGAACTGTCAAAACATTAGAATGTGACTTTTCATTATTGCCATGTTTATGAAAAGTCACATTCTAATGTTTTGACAGTTCTCTTACGTCAAAAATTTTGACCTACGTAATAACGTTTTTGTAGTAAAAATACTATAAGCTACTGACCGTATACAAAATGCTTGTTCTAACTTTCAATAAAAGTCAATAAAAATATTTTTAAGACATAGGTACATATGTTTTTTTAAGTTTAAGTATAAACAAAAATATTGTTGATAATATCACACAATATCAAATATATCGAAATTAGAAATAAGTGCTAATTGTTTTTTATTACTTTTATAATGACGACATAGTATATTTTATTTTCAAAAAATAAAAGGTTTTAACAATTACACGTTTTTTTTAATTATTACAAGAGATACTTTACAAGATTACAATATTACAAGATTATTACAAGAATATTTAGGCTACTGGATTGATCTTTGTGATTTTAAGCATAATTATCAGTTAACACGTGTCTTAACTGAAGTAGCAAAGCTTAAGGTACTAGTACACTAATAAATAGCTAAATTGAACACTTATTTCAATATTTTTTTCCGCTAATTTTATTATTTTATTTTATAAAATTTTTTGGCCTATAAGTACATTGATCGTTGAAGAACATAATTTTAATTTAATTTATTATCAGTAGTAATTGCACAAGAGCTCTGAAATTTTTGAATTTTTCCCGAGTGACACTTTGCCAGTTTTAATTTCACGAGCCGAAGGCGATTGAAATTATATCAAAGTGTCACGAGAGCAAAAATTCTATATTAATTTCAGAGGTCGAGTGCAATTTGTTGCGATTATTTCATGAATAAAACTGTTCAAAATCAAAATTTTATTGTAATTTATTTATGTCAGTACCATTAAACACACAGTTTTTATAAATATTTGACGATTGAAAGTCATCACTTTTATAATTTTTAAAACATTAATTGTCATTAATGTCACTAAATGTATTTTTTCGTAGCAACGTAGGGCATCTGACGTAATATACTTAACGACGGGAGATTATCAAAAATTATCGATTTAATTCAGATTTCTGTAGTTTTCTATTGGTCAGAATCTCCTATGAATGAAATAATCATGATAATAATTTTATAGAGGGCGTCAAAGTTCTGTTCTTGAAAAATACATTGTCTCATGGCAGAGAGTTATTCTTGAAAACGGCTTCTCTGAAACAAAGAATAAAAATGGGATATTAAAAAGGAAGGTTAATTATACCGCAATCTACCAGAAAATTGCAAAAATATGTAAAAAAAATATTGGTTTGTTAATAAAGTCGAAGAAAAACCATGAAAAAATTATTTTTTCATATTGCGACCATTTTTTTAAATCGTTTTTTAATAAAATTGTGCTAGATTACGGTGTAATTAACTCTGTGCCATGAGACAATGTCATTTTCAAGAACAGAACTTTGGCGCTTCCTATAAAATTAATATCATGATAATAAATTTAAAAATAAAATGTATGTTCTTGAACGATCAATGTATACCTATGCCTAAAATTTTTTATAAAATAAAATCAACGGAAAAAATTATTGAAATAAGTGTTCAGTTTAGCTATTTATTAGTGTACTACAGTCGAATCCGCTTATTGGAATACCTGTTAAAGGAATATCCCGGTTTAAGGAATAGAAAGTTGATGTCCCGAAACGTTTTTACTAGCCACCAATGATCGGTTATTAGAATATTCCGGTTATAGGAATACTTTTGCTTGGCACGAAGGCTATTCCAATAAGCGGGTTCGACTGTAGTACCTTAATTGAAATTTTACTGAATTGTGTGCTAAGATGTGAAATTTCAGTTGTCTGTGAAAACTCAAGTCAGTTTCAATTATGTCAATTTCGTCTGCCGGTTGCGTGCTGTACGATCCCGCAGTCTCTTCAACATAACCCTTTCAGTCATGAGTTTTTGTTGGTAAAAATAAAAATTTTAAACTTGTAGAAAGAAAAAAGACTAAATTTTCACTCTAATGGCATATAAAACAACATAATGCTATTTCTACATCCCACCAGAATGAAAACAATGGGAACTTTCTCTGGTTACACCTCCGAGGCTTCTACAATTTGCAAGCCATACGGATGCTGAGACTAAGGAAGATGAGGGCATTCTACAATTTACAATTCAAAATTGAAAATTGAAAATGGTTATTCATTTTTAAAACTTGTAGGTTGAAATATATTATGATTTCTTTAAAGGTTTATAAACAACAAATTTCGCCCGTAAACATTATTATGCCTATTCGCGTTGTGTAAGTACTTGGAAGGGAATTGAGAAACGATCGTGCGCGAATAGCGGAGAAATATTGCGACTTTCTTAAATAATTCATATTGTCAAATTGACGTACATTTCATATCTACTGTCACTGAAGAATAAAAATTATATCTTGCTCCACAATATTGATATGATATGCAATTATTATATAAAGGTAAATTTAATTAATTGTATTTTGCTTGCAGTACTGCATTTTAATAACTAATTTGATTTACTACATACAATTGTTTATGTTTGAATAACATAACCTGAATCTTATTTTTTCTTCTTATTATTTTTTTGGACTATGGCCTTGACAATTATACAGTAACCAGGAGTAATATAATTGGCCAATATAATTAAAAGTGCGAATAATATTGCAGAGCGTAGAAATAGATGTCGCTTTGCCGAACTTGCACGGTCCCAATAGTCTAGTAAAATAAAATTACACTATATGTAAATCAAAATGTAAATTCATACAGGTTGAAACAAATTTTATATAAATGCTTAGATGGGTACAAAAGGTATTTTCAAGAAAGTATCCAAATCATACAAGGGGATCATTGTTTAAATAATTAAAAGGGGGTCATTTTTGCAAAAAAATTACTTTTTTAACGGCTGAGGTCATTCAATTAATAATGAAGGTCTATAGGATTGTTTTCTGCAAAGTTGAAGGATAAATATTTTACATAAGACTTGCTAAATTAAATTTGACCCCCTATTTATTTAAATAATTATACATAAAACTTTAAAAACAAATTTGCAAAAAAATATTTTTAGCGTTTTAAATAAGCACTATAAAATATCTTATTTTACAAGACAAGTTGCGCTATTTCATCAGTATTAATTAAAATAAATTGGTCCAAAAATATTTAATATTTTTTGAGATATTGAATTTGTTTATTAAATGTTACTCTATTTTCAATTGCAAAAACGCGGTTGTTGCCAAAGAAATATTCACCTGTATTAAATCTTATTATTTTTATTTTTATGTATGTTTTCGATAAATGTATTGATAAATTCAAATTTCAATTATACTTCCCCCTAAAATGGCATTTGAAAATTATTAAAATTTGTTTATAATTTATTTTTTTAATAACGTCGCAGAGATTAAATATTTTGAAATGCTGTTTCGATAATTGCGTTCCTGAGAATTTTTCACTAATAAACAATTTTTTTGTCTTTTTTTCCTCTTCTTTTTTTTTCTTGGAGTTATATTACTACGGACCCTTTTAGGGTTAAGTTTCACTAAGAATGTCGAATCTCTAAGTTTTAGATTCTAGACCTAAAAATATTAAAATTTAACTAAAATCACTTAAATAAAATGTGGCTACTTACTGAGTTACAGGGTGTTTTATTTAAAAATTTAAAAATTATTTTTACCAATTACTTTCAAACTATTTGACGTATCCTTATCATACTTGTCAGAAAGTGTGGGTACTATACAGTCTACTACACTGCGACAAATAAAAGTTTCTAGCTACTACCAGAGGCGTACGACACGGGATAGTTAATGGTTGACCCTTCCCAAATTCTACGCCACTGAGGGAATTACTATTTTAGCGAAATTTTTCGATTCTCCAATACTTTATATGTAAATAATATACTCTTTACTGGTAACGATTAAGTCATTAGTTTTCGAGATATTGGACGTTAAAAATGAAACGGCATATTTATTTTGATTCATTCATTCATTCATTCATTCATTCATTAATTCATTCATTCATTTTAAACTTCCAATATCTCTCAACTGATGACTTTATCGATACCAATAAAGTTATTTACATATAAAGTATTGGAGAATCGAAAAATTTCGCTAAAATAGTAATTCACTCAGTGGCGTAGAATTTGGGAAGGGTCAATCATTCACTATCCCCTGTCGTACCCCTCTGGCACCAGCTAGAAACGTTTATTAATCACAATTTAGTAGGGTGCATAATAGCCACACTTTCTGCCAAGTATGATAAGGATACGTCAAATAGTTTTAAAGTACTTGGTAAAAATAAATTTTAAATTTTTAAATAAAACACCCTGTAACTCAGTAAGTAGCTACATTTTATTCATGAGACTTTAGTTAAATCTTAATATTTTTAGGTCTAGAATCAACAACTCAGAGATTCGACATTCTTAATAAAATTTAGCCCTATTTATTTTTTATTTAACGTATGGCTTAAGTATATCACAGAATATATTTAGATTTATGCATTATACAATGCATCACATTTAGCCCTAAAAGGGCCAGTAGTAATATAACTCCAAGAAAAAAAAAGAAGAAGAAAAAACGACAAAAAATTTTTGTTAATTAGTAAAAAATCCCAGGAACCCAATTATCGAAACGGCATTTCAAAATATTTAGTCCCCGCGACTTTATTAAAAAAAAATTATAAACAAATTTGAATAATTTTCAAAGACCATTTTAGTGGGGAGTTTAATTGAAATTTGAATTTATCAATATATTTATGGAAAATATACATAAGAATAAAAATAATGAGATCTTAAGCAGGTGAATATTTCTTTGGCAACAACCGCGTTTATGCAATTGAACATATAGTAACATTTAAAAAACAGATTCAATATCTTAAAAAATATTAAATATTTTTCGACCATTTTTTTTGCTTAATACTCATAATATAGCGCAACTTAGTCTGTAAAATAACATATTTTATAGTGCTTATTTAAAACGCTAAAAATAATTTTTTGCAAATTTGTTTTTAAAGATTTATATACAATTATTTAAATAAATAGGGGGTCAAATTTAAATTAGTAAGTCTTTTGTGAAATATTTACCCTTCAGATTTGCAGAAAAAATCCCATAGACCTTCATTTATAAGTGAATTACCTCAGCAGTTAAAAAAGTATTTTTTTTTGGAAAAATGACCCATTTTTAATTATTTAAACAATGATCCCCTTGTATGATTTAGATACTTTCTTGAAAACATCTTTTGTACCCACCTAAACTTTGATATAAAATTTGTTTTAACCTGTACGAGTTTACATTTTGACTTTTTTTTATTTTATTAGGCTATAGTACAACGTACAGTGACGGTGTTCGTTGAGACGATCACGGTGATTCAACGTAAAAAATGGGAATTACATAGCTATCGTTGGAGCTTAAAAGTTGATGTTCCTTTAAACGAACATGGTGACTGAAAGGGATAAGCAGTCTAGCCTGAGAGAGTCTTATTTAGCTTTATTAGCTTTGCACCGATTGTCCAAACTGTCTTTTGTTAAAATTTTGAAACAAAATTCTTCGATACCATACTATGCTGCAATTGTTTTTAAAGATTCGCCTTTATCAATCCTACCTAATGCTTCTAGTTTTTTTCTCATTGTCACTACAACAATTTTACGTTTTGTTGCCATTACGTAGACAAAAAAAAACGCAAACACAAACCTATCTGAAGCACGATTAAACACAATACGGTCACAATCGGAACGATGTTATGTTATTTAAGAACAGTGGAGACTAAAACCATTGTTCAAAAAAAATTTTTACATAGTCTTTTAGTCTTTTTTAAACAATGCTAAGACAGTTTGGCAATAAATAAATGAATATTTCATGGCCTGTTGTTTCAGATAATCCGACACAATGCACGTCGCTCTGCCGCCGTGTGCCATGGGTCATTTTTACTATCGTATAGTTCAAATTACACAAATATACATTATCTCTTAAATATTATATTACATACATTTTTATTCTTGAAATGTTTGTTTGATGAAAATCGGTCCAGATTAGCCGGACTTCCTGGTTATTGGGGACCGACTTATCAGGGTTCCACTGTACCTATATGCTGAAAAAATATTTATTACAAATCTAAAATATCTTTAAACTTTATAAATAATAAGAACAAAATCTGAAAAATTGAGTTAGTCTCATTCTCATAATTTAGGGATTATGATAATTTCCAGGTATTAGGGAAGTATTCCAATCATTACCTATAATTTTTATCGAAGATTGGCATCGCGGATTTCAAATGAAAATATAAGTGCTGACAATCCAAGCATTTGAAAATTTATTTCCTTAAAAACGAGAACAAACTTTAAATGAACTAAAAATTGAATAGTATATATTATAAGTGGCCAACAACCTCAAATGGGTATTGCATTTAACAAAGAATTATTATGAACCACAAATTAATATATGGGATTGCGTTCGTGAAATATTACATAATTTGTCTTTCTTATGTATATTTAGGTAGTATATATTCTGCATTATTGTGAATCAGTATATTTGGATATACAGAGTGTCCCAAAAGTAGCGGAACGGTCGAATATTTTGTGAACTGTACATCCTATCGAAAAACTGAAAAATACGTGTTTAATAACTTTCAAAAATCTTTCGAATGATACCAAACACGACTCCCCACTCAACCCCCTGGAGGTGAAGTGGAGGGTAACTTTAAAATCTTAAATGGAAACCCTCAGTTTTTATTGCAAATTTGGATTCCTTACGTAAAAGTAAGCTACTTTGATTTGAGACATTTTTTTCGAATTCTGGAGGGATGGCGCTATAATCGGAAAAAAAGATTTAATGTGATACTACAGGTAAATTATAGAAACGGTCTAATATCTCGAGAAATTCACTATCAAATGAAAAACCAAAATATATGTATTTAATATTTTTCAAAAACCTATCGAACAACATCAAACATGACCCTCCACCAAACCCCCTGGACGTGGGGTGGGAGTAACTTTAAAATCTTAAATGGGAATTTCAATTTTTTATTGCAAATTTGGATTACTCTTTACAAAATAAGCAACATTTGTTTGAAAAATTTTTTAGAATTGTTAATGGATGGCGCTATAATCGGAAAAATACGATTTATTAGCGCCATCTATCAACAATTCTAAAAAACGTTTCAAATAAATATTACTTATTCTTTCATGAGGAATCCAAATCTGCAATAAAAAACGGGGGTTGCTATTTAAGATTTTATAGTTACTCCCATCCCCACCTTCAAGGTGTTTAGAGGAGGGTCATGTTTGGTATCATTTGATAGGTTTTTGGAAAATGATGAACACGTGTTTTATGGTTTTTCATTTCGAAGTGTATTTGTTGAGATATTAGATCGTTTCGATAATTTACCTACGGTATCACGATAAATCGTTTTTTTCAATTATAGCGCCACCTATCCACAATTCAAATAAATGTCTCAAATAAAAGTGTCTTATTTTACGTAAGAAATCCAAATCTGCAATAAAAACTGGGGGTTTTCATTTAAGATTTTAAAGCTAACCCCCACCACGCCTCCAGAAGGTGGAGTTGGGGGGTCGTATTTTTTGTCATTCGATAGATTTTTGGAAATTATTGAACATGTATTTTTCAGTTTTTGGATCCGATTTTCATTTCGCGAAATATTCGACCGTTCCACTACTTTTGGGGCACCCTATATATATTATTTTCTTTTTTATTCGAGCAATTGGTATTTAGAGCAATTTTCATGTCGAGCCATTAATTTTCGAGCAATTGCATTCGAGCAATTGACCTAAAATATTTCATCTACCTATTCATCTTTCGATAACTGTTCATTATCTCCATTTGTGAATAAGTAGTCATACTTCCCTTATTACATTATTGGAAAAATATTTTATATAAGTTATAAATAGATATACTAATCATAAAAGATGACAATTTTTTATCATTCCGTAATAGTTCTACATATGCCACTTTAAACCTAATAAATATCAATTGATATGATTTCTATTACTGCACTTAAGTTATAAAGAAATAATTCGTATTTCCGCCCTCTTAAAAACCCTAATTCTTCTCCTTCGTGTCTAGTCTCACAAATACAGGTATATATATTATTATAAAACTGAATAAGAAGATTTAACGAGTTAAGTATATAGGGTGTCCGACTAAGAATATTACATAGAATAATAGATTCTCTTCTTCAAAATGAGACGTTCTAACAAAATATTTTAGGTAAAATGTTGCTTCTTTCAAAAGTAAGGTTTAGAATAAAAATATATAATTGACCGTATTTTTTTATTAGGTACTTACTATAATTTTTCGAAATTTGGTCAATGTTTTTTATAATATTGGTTAATATTGGTTATAAGCAACCACTTTTTCCTTATTAGATGGTACGCTAATGATGGCGCACTAACTCGGACTACAGTTTTACTTTTTTTCATATTTATATGTATTCCTATGTATTCCCTTTACCCATGATACAATAACAGAAGATATGACATGGAGCAGGTAGGCGAGGCCAACGTAGCTACGTCACTCTGTGAGTAGATCAGCATTATATTCAGTGTTGTCGTATAGTAAACACTGTTTATTTTTGTGTTTAAGGTGAATTTTACTTATAATTTGTTACACTTTTATCAAAAATATTATATCCATAGTTAGATTTGAATAGTCCTTAGGAGGTGTGATCATAAATATAATTAATGAATAAGAGAACTTAAGTAATAAAAAAATATAACTGATGGGCTTCATGACTATAGCAGCTTTAACTTTTTTTATCATTTAACACATTACAATTTTATTGTTAACTTTATTTCATCGTCAGTACATGTATTATACAGGGTGTATAATACATGTATTATATATAGGGTGGAAGGCACTTATGGAATAAAATTATTTCTGTCCTTGTTTTAAAAATTTTTAAAACACGCTGAAACGTGTTCATTTTTATATGTAAATGCTTTTTAAATCTAAATTTAAATTTAAGCAGGGTGATTCACGCAAGCCTGCTATAGTTCATAAGCTTTATTTTTAATGGAACACCCTATATATTTTTATATTATTAAAAGCTACTTAACGGCCTGATTTCAACGACCCATATCATGTATGGTGTATTATGAATAATACAGGGTGAGATTTTGAAATTACAGTGTATGGAAACCATTTATGGAATAAAATTGTTTGTGTCCTTATTTTAGAAAATTGGCTGATCCACACAAGTTTATCATAATCCATGATCTTTAATTGTAATGAAACACCCTGTATATTTTTGTTTTTAGAAGTTGCTAAATAACTTCACCACAAAAAAGTGTATTGCATAGGGCCCATTATGAATAATACAAGATGAAATTTTAAAATTATATAGGTTAAATTTTCGTCAAGATATTAAATAGGTACCTACATAAAATTTTGAAATTATTTAATTATTTATCATACTTTAAATAATAGTAAAGTGTGTACATAATAATGGTATTTTAGTTAAATAAAGACATATATTTTCTCAACTAAGTATAAATAATATTTATTTTTTTTAGTTTTGTATCTATAATGTCTTGACGAAATTTATGAATAATTTAAAAATTTCACCTTTTCAAAATTTCACCTTGTATTATTCATAATGGACCCGAATAATACATTTTTTTTAGATGAAGTTATAAAGTAGCTTCTAAGCACATAAAAATATACAGGGTGATCTATTAAAACTAAAGATCATGGAATATGCTTTACTTGCGTAAATCACTCTGTAAATTTAAATCTATGTTTGTAAAGCGTCCATTTAAATTTAAAAGTTGACCTGTTCCGGCATTTTTCATAATTTTTAAAATAAGGACACAAACAATTTTATTCCATAAGTGGATTCCATAGTTAATAATTTCAAAATTATATCCTGTATTGTTTATAATTCACCCTACATGATATAGTTAGTTGAAATCAGGTTTTTAAGCAGCTTTTAAAAATATAAAAATATACAGGGTGTTCAATTAAAAATAAAGCTTATGGACTATGTTTGACTTTTATGAATCACCCTGTAAATTTAAATTTGTGTTTAAAAAGTGCAGATATTTATTTAAAAATCGACGAGTATCAGCGTTTTTTGTAATTTTTCGAAACAAGGACAGAAATCATTTTATTCTACAACTGCCTTCTACACTGTATAATTAGACGTATGTTGCCTAATAATAAAAAAATCATGTTTCTGATTGATTTTTATTATTAGAATATGTTCTCAATAATTATATTTAATCATACTAAAGAAAACAGCACTTCTAGAAAGTTTCACAACTGATATTAAAAGCTAAAATCTCCAAATCATAACGGCCATGCATTCGAAATTTAAAGGATCTACTCACAACGTGACCACATGCGCGACCTGAACGAAATTAGGAACGTTCCATACCATATCTTGTGTTATTGTATCATGCCCTTTACCGACATCTCCTACCTAACCGCTCTCACGTCTTCTTTGGGTTTCCTTTCCCACTCCTTCCAGGAACTTGCAAATCAGCAGTTCTTGACATTGGGAGATTAATGGCTTGACGTAGAACATGCCCGTTAGGGTGGAGCGAAAAACAAGAAAAAATTTTTTCTTACAAATTGGTATATATGCGAAAAATGCTATATGCGAATAAGTGGTTAAATATAAAATATGTAATTGCAAAACGTTATCCAAAATTTGGGATTTATAGAACAATATTTTCCGGTGCCAGCAGAACTTTAAAAATTTACAAATTAAAAAAAAAATTGAAAAAAAATCATAATTTTTTATTTTATATTAAAGTTGTTTTTGCGTGTTTACAACTCAGAACTTACTACAAAATAGTTTATTTCATTATTTACTCAAAAGTTTGAAAAAAATCAGATTCTGTTTCAAACTTAGGTAATACTTGTCTTGACAAAACTCGATTTATTATGAATCCATCTCTTGCTTCAGCTCCACAAACCAATAATGATGCTTCTGTCAGTATTTTGACACATCTTTCCACTGCTTGCGAATGACAAGGAAATTTAAGAATTTAAAATTTATAGATGAAGGCATTATTTTTATTTTCGATTCAGAAATCATTACCATCTTTCTATGGACCATTTCGAACTCCTTAGTTCTCATCAGGAAAGCTACCGTAATGATGCTCTGAAAAAAAAAAAAAAATCTTGGCCATTTCTGTCAATTATAAAATCTAATTAACATTCAGACGCTATAGCGACATCTATTAACAACTTGTCGAAACCCAAAAGACTCCATTTTCAAACAAATAAATGTTTAAAAATAATAAAATCTTTGGATTTCTTAGTTCGGAAACAGATTCTCTCTTATACCTATTCCCCATCCTTCTAAAATTTGCAAGGAATAAAGGGTGATGAATGCAGAGACATGGGGAGTCTATATAGTTGCACTCCACAACACATCAATTCACCGAGGCAAAGATCAACAAATCTGTCTCCTAGTACTCAATACGTGAGTAAGAACGTAGGTAGATAAAGGCATTATTTTTATATTTCGATTTTATAATGATCTCTGAATCGAAAATAAAAATAATGCCTTTATCTACCTACGATCCTTTATAATACCTTTATCTACATTCTTACTCACGTATTGAGTACTAGGAGACAGATTTGTTGATCTTTGCCTCGGTGAATTGATGTGTTGTGGAGTGCAACTATATAGACTCCCCATGTCTCTGCATTCATCACCCTTTATTCCTTGCAAATTTTAAAAGGGTGGGGAATAGGTATAAGAGAGAATCTGTTTCCGAACTAAGAAATCCAAAGATTTTATTATTTTTAAACATTTATTTGTTTGAAAATGGAGTCTTTTGGGTTTCGACAAGTAATTTCAAATTTATTTGAAATAGTGTCATCAATCATTTTTCTAAGTTCATCTGTTGACAATTGTTTTGTTATTGGTGGTTCTGATATTACAGTAGTTTGCCAACTAATTAAGTTAAAATACTCTTTGGCTCCAAAATTTGTCGTTGGAATTTTAAACTGGCGAATTTATTTGGTTTCTTGGCCGTTCCTAGACTTTAATATGCGCCTAAAACCTAGCTCTCGGATGTGCTCTCGGGTCGTTTATCACCCAACATGGCCACGAGAATATTCTCTGGATGTGCAAAATATCCATTACCTTGAATGACTTTGTTCACTATTTTCTTTAGTTTTAGTGATAAATATTGCGAGCATTGAATCACATTCAATAAATGAATTGACCCATATTTAACTTCTGGATTTACTGTGATTAAAAACCAAGTGGGAACATACACCTTTTGCAGATAAGTTGCCAAAATATTTAGATTGTAGATGCCAATCTACTTGGATTTAAAGTTCCTACATAAAGTCGTAGTATTCTGTTTGCTGTTGTAATCCACCTCGAATGAACCATATTTCCCGGTTATCGATATTTTAAGCTCTCTGATATGGTAATAATTACTTACAGCTTTGCCTATTTCGTACAAATATTTTTGTCTGTAGGTACTTAATGTATTAACATCTACTTCAGGAAGTTCACTTCGAATTTTTAGAAATTCAAAAACAGGTAGGGTTTCACAAGTTTCTAAAAGCTTTCCTATATCACCCGAAAATCCGGTAGGTCCTGCGGTTACTCCATCTAAATACTTCATCAAATGTCGCAATGGCAGCTCGTTTCCATGTAAAAGACAAATGAACCACTGTAATGGTTTCTTAATTTAAAGTTCTAATTTGCGAATGGCACCATTGTGAACGCCAGTATTTACCGCTGTTCCGTTGCATCCACTTGCAACTAAAGTCAAAAAGTCACATTTAGATTTTAAGAAATTGAATAAATTGTCTCCTATACTTTCTGCTGAACCAGATTTTAAAGTAGTAAGATGTCCAAAATACTTAGAGTTTGGTTCTGAAACTAACACAATATGTTCTTCGGTTATGGTTCTCTTTAGTGCTCGATTCTCAACTTGGATTTGAACTAACGTTTTATCCTTACGACCATCAAAATAGATACCGTGCAACATCTTTTGGTCTTCTTTATAAATTAAAGATTTTCTAGTTCTTCTTCGTTCTCTTCTAGTTTTACTTCTGTCGACAATATTTTGACTTTCAACATTTGTTACCATTCCCATATCTTTAAGCACCGAACTTACTATAATAGCAGCCAATCTGTCAGAAACGCCAGTTCTATCACATGCTTGTGCTAAGCTTGGTAGCCGAATTCGCATTTGCTTTGTTTTTAGTGGAGTGCAAAGTTTTGTATCCAAAGTTACACAATCATGTAATTTTATATTTGCTCTTTTTGGTAATTTCAAATGTCCACTTGTTAAACTGCTCTTTGGCGATGTACTCGTAGAAGTTAAACTTTCTATTTGTCTTCTATACAATAATCGTTCACTTTTTTTAGTCGACAAAATATCAATTGAACCAATAACCATTTTTCTTTCGGATCTTTGATCTTACAAAAATTTTCGTTCTATTTTTGGTATTTTTTGTTTGCAAGTACACGATGAAAAATTTACATATTTACAAGCGCAAATGTCAAATAACATATTTTTGTGCATTTTGCTTAAAATCGGCTATAATATTATCTTTTTAAGTGCATCTGTTATTCTTGATTTAATGGGTTTTTTGATGTTTCGTAATTTTTCGTAATATTTTTTAATTAAATGTAGTATTTGTTGATCGGTCACTGTTGGTAATGCTGCTTTGGTCCACATTAATTTGACTTCCGCCTTCCGCCATCAAAATTGTGGCTATATTACCTAACAAACCATAGTTCAAATTTAGTAAGTACGTTATTACAATTTAAAAAATATTACCTAATGACGGTTCTGCTTTATTTGGAGATGCTTCTTGTAATGAATGTTTTATCCATAAATTATTTTTCCATACATCTGCGTAAGTAGGTAAAACATTGTCTTTTAATTGTGAGGGGGCACCAAATAACACACATTCGGTCTTTTTTCTAGTGTTTGCCATGTTTACATGTTAAAATTACGTTTTTTTTTGGTTTATTAAATTTCCACTAATTCACAAAGAACAATACAAAACAAGTTGTAATTTAAGGATTTCACACAGTTTGCATAAAAATACGTGCAATACTGACGCTAGACCACCTCAAACTGGTTTACTTATAAGCACGTGCATGACCGACCGAGAAGAGAAAGCGTCTATTCACAAATGTGGGTGGGGGCACCACTAAATAACATCCGATTGAACAAAAATTTTAACACAACTTAAGATTCAGTACTAGACCACTTTTCCGCATATAGGCAAATTATTATTTGAAAGTTGATTTTTCGTTCCACCCTAATGCCCGTACCATCTTAACCTGTGCTCTCTCACTATAGCATCAATAACTGCCACCCCTAGACTGTCCCTAACATACTCAATTTTAGTTTTAAAAATTTTTTGTCACTACACTCATCCATCTAAGCAACTTAGTAGAATTTTCCGTTCAGGTCTATTGGAATATTTCTATCACACAATACACCACTCGTTTCCTACCACTTCATCCATTCTACCCAAATTCTACTGCATGGTTCTAAAGATTAAACATTAAGTCCTGCTGCAATCCTATTTTCACATGTAATTTATTAGTCTATCCCAGTCCTGTCCTGTCCTAATACTAGTTCCCAGCAAACAGACCGACGTGTTAATTACGTGAATTTTGGGTACATTTGTCACCAATATACGTAAATTGCTTACGTGAATTTCACGTGAAAATTTGGTTGGAATGTCACATTGAAAATACGTCTTTAAATTACGTGAATAACTCGTCTTCATTAGACGTGTTATTTACCTTAAATAGCAATAAAATGTTTCGGGAAATTCACGTTGCAAATACGTGTTGATTAACGTATCTTTTAGGGAATGTATATATTAGTATTCACGTGAAAGATACGTCCTCGGTTCACGTAAATAATTCGACCTTAATTAAATTATGAATCACGTAATTATTATATCCTCATAATATGATATAAATAAAACAAGCATATAAAGTATTAACAATGTATTTATTTAGTAGAATTTAGAGACTTTAAAACGTTTGTCCTGTATAATTATTATACAAGATAATGAACCAAAAATGGTACCGACCTAAAGACACCTTAAAAAATTTGCCAACATAAAACACAACACATGTCACTTTTTATTTCGAGGAGGACACTTCGACACTTTCTTGTTTTTTCTAATTGCATCATGGCACTTCAACCCTCGAGCAGTGAGGTAAACGTTAATACGAAAGACATTATTATACATAAACCCGCCTAAAATAAAACTAGGAAAATAAAGCTCTTCACGTTTCACTTTTTGTTGTGAGAAATGTGAGAAGCCAAGCCAGAGAAGCTGATAGAAGATATGATCATCGATTATAAAAATCGATTATTTTTAAATTACAGTTAAGCTATTCTACTTACTTTAAATTAGTATTACGAATTTTCCTTTTGTTTTTAAATTTCTTCTACTATTAACTAATTGGTCTTACTAAAAATCTATTTCAATACCAGAATAATATAAAAAAATAGTCCTATCGAAACGTATCTATTATTCGATAAATTTTGTGACGTGATGGTATTTAAAGGAGGAGAAAGGCTTGGTAGTACTTCATCACCGCGCGCGATTTGAAAATAAGACAACATCATTTTAGCTCCTGTGATATTTTTAAAGAAAAAAATAGCTTCAAATCAAGTTGGATTGAAATAGTTATGCTAAATGATCTTAAAAGCGAAATCATAAACTTTTTGTTTAAATATTGGTATTATTTACATTACTTTTACGTGAAATACATCTAATTTTTCGACGTCCATAAAATACAGTGAGTAAAATTCAAGCGATACGTATTTAACCAACACCGTTGTAAAATTTTTTTTCCAAAATATTTCTCAAAATTTAACCAAAGGAAGTTATTTCTGTTTCGTGATTATTACGTGAAATAAACGTACCTTTGCGATGTAACCGAAATTCACAAATATTATAAAAAACATGTACTATATTCGTTATTATGATTTTATATTATTCTAATGTCAAACATGTATAAAGAAAGCACTAATATATAGGTGAATGATTTGGCACTGAAATACGTTTTTTTCCCGTCATAAATCACCGAGTTACGTATTCGTTGAAATTTGCCGTAAATTTAACGTAATTATCACGTAATTGGGCTCAAGTCTGTTTGCTGGGTTATAACTCCCTCGTACATGTCTCTCCCACATACTCACCGGGAACTTCTTTGTTATTGAACGCTTAGATACCATAGAATCTGTCGAAGAACTCTCATACGCTTAACTTGTTCCTGTCTCCTCTAAAACTGTCCACACTTCTCTAGAGATATTATCTGATCTAACTGATTTATCTTCTTTTATTTCTTGAAGTGCTTAAAAAACTTCCTCGTTTGATACATTGGTGACTGTTGCTGTTATTATCTTCGTTAGCCAAACTAGTTTTTGTCAAATTCTTCGTTTCAAATCTGTTTTGTAGCGGCAGTTTCAAAAATTTTATCATACGCCTAAACTTGCAATTTACTATTTTTATCTCGTATCGTATACTCGTATACACAATATGATGAAAATATTTTGCTTTCTTTCGCTATATTTGGCTATTTTATATATCTTTTCTTTACCCTCCCTGGTATCAAATTGATTGTATATATTTATAAACGCTTCTACTTTAGCTTTTGCTACTGCTACTTTCTTATCTATTGTCTTGCCACTTTTTATATAGTTTTTTTACCCTTTATTTTTCATTAAAGTTCGTTTACCACCAACAGTTCTTTTTTCAAATTTCTTTCCTGGGGTTCTTCCATGTGTTTCAATAATAATAGTATCGTGATACAGGACCTCGATTTTTGACCCTTCGCTTCGTTATCGTACGTAGGTATTCGCTTCGTATCTGGACCTCGATTTTTGACCCTTCGCTTCGTTATAGATCATTAGTTATCTGTACACTAAACAGATACGAAGCGAATACGTTCGATAACGAAGCGAAGGGTCAAAAATAGAGGTCCTGGCCATCTTCCTCCAAGTTGTATTAGAACTTCCTGTCATGTTTCAGACCATTGTGTATATTATTTTTGCCCTTTGTCTTTAATTGTATGCTTCATTTAGACCATCTCGACCTCGGAGGTAAACTACACTACAAAAAAACTGTGTATGTCATTTCGAGCAACTGTGCAGTAGAGCACTTGGATGTTATAAAAATCTGATATATCCCATAATGGTAGGGGAGCCCAAACGGCGATTTTTGCAGTAACTCGAGCGCGTCAGATTATCATATGGGGAGAACCCTGGTACCCTGTAGATGTACCTCTACCATATTATATTAGCTCTAAACACAGGGGAGTTCGTTAAGGGGGTGCCGAAAAAAAAATCAATCCTTAGAAAAACTGGAAATCGTCAGATTAAGATAAGGTAAGTTAAGTATGTGAATAGATTCACGTACCTAGGAATGGATCTGGTTGCAAGCATTGAAGAAGAACCGGAAATAAATAGAAGGCTTGTGCTGGCAAATAAAGCCTATTTCGCGATGGGCCACATATTCAAATCGCGAGACGTACACCGGAAAACAAAACTCCGGGTATATAAAACAATAATCAGGCCCATAGTAAGTTATGGCTGCGAAACATGGGTGGTGACACAGAAATCTGCCAATGCATTAGATGTGTTTGAAAGAAAAGTATTACGTAGGATACTGGGCCCAATAAGTGAAAATAACAACTGGCGAATTAGGTATAATAGAGAAATATACGAGCAATATAGCGAACCAACTCTAGCACAACACACTAAACTGCAGAGATTACGGTGGGCAGGGCACGTGGTCCGCATGCATGAGAGTAGAATCCCCAGAAAATTGCTGAATGCAAGAATGCAGGGAAGAAGACCTGTTGAAAGACCTAAAAAGAGATGGGAAGACGAAGTCGATGAGGATGCCAGGAACTTTCTGGGAACGCGTTCATGGAAAAGAACAGCGGTAAATCGAAATGATTGAAGAAGCTTATTGAAGGAGGTCAAGGCTCGATTTGGGCTGTAGTACCATTGGATGGATGGAAGTTAAGTATGTACATGCAAAACAGTGTATATTTCAAAAATCTGACGATTTGGGCGGGGCGTAAGGAAATGGGTGAGTCACAAAGTTTCACAAGAAAAAAGCGAATATTTCGCGAAATGAACGATAGATCTAAAAACTAAAAAATACGTGCTCAATATTTGTCAAAAATCTATCGAATGATACCAAACACTACTGCCCACGGAGAGGGGTGCCCGCGATATTTCACGAAATGAACATCAGATCGAAGGACTGAAAAATACATTTAAATTCAATATGTTTAAAAAATCTATCGAATGGCACCAAACACGACCCCCACGGAGGTGGGGTGGGGGGTTACTTTAAAATATTAAATAGGAGCCCCCATTGTTTATTGCAGATTCGGATTCCTTACGTAAAAATACTTTCTTTGAAACCTTTTTTCGAATTATGGATAAATGGTTGGAAATGTAAAATTAAATTAAAAATGGAAAGTCCCCACTCCCACTAAAATGGAAAACATTACTTAACTTTTTTTGGTTTTAGAACCCAATACTCTTCACAACCCAATAGGTCCCCAAAGCGCTCGAGTGACTGCACATTTAGCATACTTTCCTCCCCTACTATAACGACCCGTGACGGCGCGCCGATGCGGCTAGTTTGCACGCATAATTAACAATTAAAACACAACGGTCCATAATAAAGTAAGCCCCAATTATAGGTACTCGTCAGAGCCTTGATACTAAATGTTTAAGTTCCAATTTAGGCACTTGACAACTTCAAAAATAATAATTTACATTTGAGTTTTCAAGCCTCGAATATTATGTGTATTTTAACCATACTTAACTGTTGAGAAAAATGACAAGTTCGGGTCGGTGGTCTATATCTATCTCCCTCTACCAGCGCTTAGCTTTCTCTCTCTAGCATATGATGGCAGCCGTCTCTGTGACTGTGTCGTTCCATTACCCTCACCTCTTGGTAGATACGCTCACACTCGCACGACAGACAAAGATAGCTAGAACACTGTACCTACTTGATACTGGCGTCACAGTATATAGAGGTTCCACAGTAAAACCACTTCTCTGTCGGCGCTTTGATCTCAAGAAGTAATACCGGCAGTACGCAATTGGTAATTCACCAGTGGTGGATGCGGGTTTTCCCTGTTAAAATCCGTAGGTTTCTATGCGAATAGCAATGCAAGAGTGGGGCAAAAGCGACTACGACGACTACAGATTTTACTTCCAATTTTTCGGTAAGTGGTTCTACTGGTGCTGGCGTTACACTCCGATATGCATTGAGTGGCATATCACTAGCCTGGTCTATTGTTAACATGTCTCTGATTGTATGACGAAGATAGCAAATGTTCGATTTGGAAAATAACACCACGGACATGGACATGGTGTTCATTTTTTTCGAATCCTGAAAAAACTAATAATATTTTTGAAAAATTTAAACGCGCATATAATGAAAGACTATATTTTTTCCGAGGGAAGAAACTCCCTTATAATAAAGAAAATGTTTCTTTTGAATGATATATTTGAAATTAAAATCACACGAAATTTTCTCTTTTTTTTTCACCCCTGTAACTTATTGAACTAAAAGAAGTTATCAGGGACTTTCGGCCCTCGGCAATAACGAAATCTTTCATTCCGCGTTTAAATTTTTCAAAATACTTATTTTCCTCAAGATTTGAAAAAAATGAATGTATTTAAATTTAAATAGCACTCAAGCCGAAATTTTAATTATAATACATATTAAAAAAAAATATTACTACTATTAGGGGAGTGCAATTAGAACGAAAACATGCATTGTTTCGGAAAAATTCAAACAAGCTTATATTTTTCTAAAACTTTTTTTGTTAGTTTATATACATGTTAAAGTAAAAAGTTCTACTCGCACATTTGGCCGCTAATTGTTTATTAATTGTTTAAACAATAACAATTTTTTGTATAAATCATTTTAATAATATCGTTAAATTCATCATTTTACTTTGATCAAATATGTTTCTATTTTGTTTTTGATTATGCTGAATCCGAATATGGCATTGTAATTTGAAAATTCTTATACAGAAGCTCTTATGCAGTGTGTCTGCGTAGCTTTGAACCACATGGAAAACTTTTTTATTATCAATTTTACGAAAAAAAGTTATTTTTAATGAAATGCTCTGAATAGTCAAACATCTAAAACTCAACCATCAGATATCAAATTTTATTAATTTTATACGAGTTATGTCAAAAATATGAATTTCGTTAAAGAGTAAAGTATATCTACCTTTATATTCCAGCATATCAAAAAATGCTATTATGAAAAGTTGTTTGAAATTAGAAACTATGTCTAAATATACAATTACATCATTCTAATCGAAAAAAAAAATTTAAATTTTTTCTCAAATTACGTATACTTATCACATCATTATTTTATTACAATTATGATAACTATTTTATTATCACTTTTACGAAAAAAAGTTATTTTTCATAAAATGCTCTCCCTGGTCTAAAATCTAAGATACAATCATCAGACATCAAACTTTTTAAATTTTATACGAGGTATGTAAAAAATATGAATTCTTCTTAAGAGTTAAGTGCCTTTATTATTCACAATATTTTAATTAGAATGGTGTAATTGAACACCAAAACAAATTTTTTAATTCCAAACAACTTTTCTTAATAACAATTTTCGATATTGTGAAATGTAATGGTACTTTACTCTCGAGTGAAACTCATATTTTTTGACATAACTCGTATAACATTAATTAAATTTGATATTTGATGATTGCATCTTAGATTATATACGATGCAGAGTATTTTATAAAGAATAACTTTTATTCGTAAAACTGATAATAAAAAGGTTATCAATAGGTTCCAAGTTACGCAGACATAGGTACTGTATAAGAGCTAAAAAAATTTTTTTCCTGAACATTTATTATTGTTGAAACTTATTATTAAATGTATTTTAGGTAAGTTTTACAGAAAAAAGTGTATTGATCACTTTGTACAAACATTTTTTTAGCTGGTAATTTTCGGTTTTTGTCTTACATTTTTGTTATTTTTCTTAAAAAGAAATAGTTTATTTCATTTCTAAAGTAAAATAATTTAGTGCATTTTAGGGACAACATCCTAAGCTTTAAAAAAGCACTTATAAAACTGTAATAGATCTGTTCAAACTTGAGTAATACCGTCTTAAAGTGATGGTAATTCTATAAAACTTCGAAGATTTCAAAAATTGGATACATTTTTTGAGACGTCATATTATTTGAATTAAATTTTTTAGATTTTTTTTTAATGAAATATCATTTATTAAGATGCTTGAAAGGTAAGTTGTGCAAAAATGAGAGTTTTATAGGAAAACTGCATTAGTTACACATTTTAAAATCATTTTTAAACAAAATTCATGTAAGGCTCACTTTCCTCCCACACCGCACACCGTAGTTATGCCCATACATTTTATTTCCTTCTATTATAACCATAAGATAGCTTAATTATTTTTCTTTCATGTTCAATTTGTAAAATTTTATTTGATCAATTAGTTAAACAATTACATTGAAATAACTCAACCATGCACTTCGCCGTACGTTGGTTTACAGTGCGCCAATATTTGTGAGAAGCGTGACTTTAGCGTTATAATTAAAAAATTATAGAAGATACAGATTTAATTTTAGAAAATTCTTTATTATAAGATTTTTTTTGTAAAATTTTCTGAATTTTTCAATGGTCAAGTCAGTTTTTTCTAAAATTTATATTTTCGGAGTTATTTAAAAAAAAACATCTAATTTCGTAGTTCATTTGTTTAATAAAAAATGAAGCACCCACTTCTCGAGTAGAACTTTTTGATATGTTGTGTATTATGTTTCTTAATGAAATTACAAAAATACAAAAAGTTCTATCTTGTTTGATTTTTTCCGAAGTGAAAATCTATTATGCACTCCCCTATATGGTGACATCTACTATCAAGTAGTCAAAGCTTAGCACCAATTTAAGCAGACACTAAATGAAGGAGAAAAAATTGGTATTTTCAATTTTAAATTTTTAAGTTTAGGAACTGAATTTGACGAAAGTCGAAAAGTTGCAATTTAAATTTTCTTGTAAAAAATACATACCTTTAAAACTTTAAAGTGACGTAGGTCGTAGACATGAATAGTGTGTGGCCCTGACACATTTGAATTTGTGTCATGATTGTCATTGTCATGCACTTGTCAAAAATTTGCAATTACACCTAACCTCACTCTTTCCATTGAAGATATTTTGTGTTTTTTCCTTTGGTATTATTTCTTTTTAATAACATGAACGGTGAAGACTGTATCGATAAAACTGACTTCTTTTTAAGAGAAATTCCAGATGTTAAAATTGGGTAAGAAATAATATTTCACAACCTTACATAAACTTATCACTTGCCCTTTTAGCCAAACTGCGCCCCTAAAGAAGAAAATCGTAAAGGAAGAATTGCAGTATCTAACATTGCCTGAACTCATTCAAGAAAAGATATTAGATACATTAAAATACATCCATGGACCTGTAAGTATGACACCTTCTGTTATTGAAGGTTACTCTTTTGTTAAAATGGACAAATCACACTTTAACTATTCTCCAAGGGTATATATTTAAATTATGTTGTTACTGCTACTATAAGGGTGTTACTGTAAGATATGTTCTAAACTGTAAACTCCTTTCGCTGATCCATCTTAACTCTCTAGTAAATTTTTTGCTACCTTGGTTAAATTTTTGCAGCTCTATAGATTCTAAGGTTGTTGTTGTCTAAGTTGTTGCTAAGGTATAGTTGTCATAAATTTGATTTTCACTATAGTCAGAAAAATGAAAGAATACCCATGCTTCATCCATGATATGCATACGAATCAAATCAAAAATTTCTAGTCAAAACAAAGTCTAAACTAAGTTAATACTGAAAATAAACGGATGTGACTACTACCCCACCATATGATTGTTCACTACGTGAGAATGTGTCAAAAAATTTTTGTCATGTTATTCTTTTTCTGATAATATATATTTATTGGTGCTACATGTTACTATTACTACCGTAATGAATTATTTGATATATATTAATAATACAAAAATAATGAGTAAGCAAATATAGTATTATGAATTTCTCCATGTTAAAGTTGCCAGTGGACGTAACTAGTAACAGGAATTTAAAAAATGTCGTTTATGTCAGCTGCATTAAGTGATTAAAATGAAAGTAAACTTCATGAATTCAGATCATTGCAGTCGGAAAAATGAAAGAATACCCATGAACGATCACATCAATCACTTATTTTGTATTTGCTGTCTTCTTCTATAAATAACAAACGTTTGTTATAGAAAATGATAGCAAATACAAAATAAGTGATTGATGTGATCGTTCATGCGTATTCTTTCATTTTCCTGACTGTAGGCATCCAGATCATTTTCCAGACATCTGCAAATAAATGTACATTCGTAAAAATATACTAATCTGTAATTTCATACACTATGATTGAAAGGTCAGAGTAATATGTACACGTTTGGTGAACTCATAGACAGAAGTTAACCATATTGACAGATGATTACTTACAAATTTTATTGACGTATTTTAATTAAATAAATACTTACCAAACCAAAAATACAATATAATATCAAAATAGCTCTTAAAAGAACTAATAAATACTTACCAAACCAAAAATACAATATAATATCAAAATAGCTCTTAAAAGAACTGAATTTATTCAAGTAAATACAACTGATTATTAAAATTTATAAACTCTACCGAACCTAATCCAGTTTCACTGTCAAAGTGACAGAAATCGAATAAGTCAGATTATAGTTGACCAGCGCGAATAGTAGTTTATACAATCATTATCTCTACTCATGTTGAATGTTTTTCTAAGAATGACATTAGAAGTACAGAAATAGTCAAGTGTGAGTTTAAATTTTCTACTAAATTAATATAACTACATTGGACAATTGTATCGCCATCTCACTCTGTCAATTATAAATATGTAACTGCGTATGTCTTGCATAACGTTTTTGCTTTGTAGACAACACTTAATAATCTATCTCTCTCGTTTGTTATTTATAGAAAAACACAGCAAATCCAAAATATGTGCTTGATATGATCGTTCATGGGTATTATTTCATTTTTCCGACTGTATCTATTTTGTTAATGTCAGTCATTTGAGTTTACTGTCCTTATGGCGAGTTTCACCAACATTGAATAGTAGTCTATTCAATAAATAATGTTATTCAACCAATAAAACTGACACATCTACATTTCGCCAACGTCAAATAAGACTTACGCCCGATTTCATATTAAAGCTAAAGTGGACTTTAAATTTAAAGTTGACTAAATGCAATTTTTATATTTAAAGTCAACTTTATAGTATATTATTCAACAAGCATTTAATGATGGTCATTATGAAGCGAGTTTCGTATAGAGTACAAGCTTCATAATGAGAATTAAACGCAAGTTGTACCCACGATTTTTTCTATGATCATACACAAAAAAACTTATATTCAACTTTATTAATTTTGTAACAAACAAATTAAGTAGTTTGTCAGTTTGACAGTTTGTTTATGTATTGAGAACTGTCAAAGCATATATTTGACTCGCCATTGGTCACTGTGTATATGCCACCTTTATCGCGAATGCCATATCGCGATTCTATTGGTTAAAAGTCTGTATCTTAATGAAAATCAGTATCACAATGAAGTTCATTATGATACAGGTAGTGACATCCTAATTGATATACAGTGATGAGCATGCTAATAACCGGCAAAATAGCTCAAAAGATGGAAAACATAATACATTGCGAAACAAAAAGAGATGAAACTAGTGGAGGTGGAAATTATCGTTATAAGCGTATTAATTAACATTACATTACATAGTTTTCCACCTTTAGACGTATCAGAGGAGTATGACAACTGTCACTGTGACAGTAGAATTTTATAAAATACTCCTGTCACAGACGTCTAAAGGTGGGAAACTATGTATTGTAATGTTAATTAATACGTTTATAATGATAATTTCCACCTCTACTAGTTTCATCTCTTTTTGTTTCGCAATGTATTATGATTTTCATCTTTTGAGCTATGTTGCCGGTTATTAGCATGCTCATCACTGTATTATAGTATGAGAATAGAAAAACTTTATTATGAAATCAGGCGTTAGTTTCTTTATTTATTAAATAAATACATATTTATTCTTCAAATAAATTGACAAGTTTACCTTGCTTTAAATATATCTATAACAAAGAATAATCGTCATTTTAACTTTAAATTATCAAAATTGTACTGAAACACAATAAAAATATAAACAACTAATAAATTTTATTTGACCAATAACTATTCACTGATTTATTTGTATTTGGTGAAACTGGCCTTTACGAGTTTTAGATATTTTTTAATAGAAATGTGAGATACATTTATGTTATGCTACATCTGTCTTAATGTTTATGAACAAAAATCAGGAACAAATCAATAGACATGGATGATAGTGTTCAAGCAGAATAGAATATAAATATAATTGTCTGTTGTTATGAATAAAATATACTGACTACAATGTTTTCAATAATTGGCTTAATGAACAAATTGAATATATGTCTTTTATTCTCCCTTTTAACCCATAAATATATTATATATATAATCGGTTCATAACGTTCTACGACGTCTTCCGATTCCCAATCGCCATTGCTCTCGATCGTAGCACATGTCTTCGTTCAAGCCTCTTTCTCCGATTTCCCTATGGATTCCTTCTATCCAGCTTTTCCTAGGTCTTCCTCTCTTCCGCCGTCCTTTTGGCGCCCATCGTAGCAACCCATAAATATACCTTTAGAATTTTATGTAGACATCTATTTACAAAAACTTGGATTGTATTTACATTTCCGTCAGTTGTTGCCCATGTTTCACTCCCATAAAATAGCACAGTTTTCACGTTACTATTAAATATCCTTATTTTAGTATTTTGGCTGATCAGTGTTGATCTCCATATATTTGCGAGGGTTCCAAAGGCTTGTTGTGCTTTTCGTATTCTCTGTTTAATATCTGCTCCACATTTTGCACTGATTATACTGCCTAGGTAGCAAACTTCTTGACTTCTTGAACCTGTTTTATTTCTTGTTAGTTGATGTATAGTTTGTCACAGTTAGTTACTCCTATTCTCATCCCTACTGTCTTGTTCGTGTTGATTTTAAGACCCATTTCTGCCACTTCTACTATAACAAATGATATTAAATTCTTTCTTGTGTTATACTTTAAAGACAAAACTTTTGAACTATTTTATTTTTTAGAACTTTAAACTCAGTGATATTTCTGACTATGAAGAATCAAACTCTAATCTTCTTAAAAGGTACTGGGTTGGACAAGGATCTCTAGTAGTAAAAGGAGGTGTAGATTTTTCACAAAGTAGGGATCAACCAGAAGAAGAAGCTGAACGATTGAAACAGTTTGGTCTGATGAGGTTAGAAAGGTAAGAATATAAAATAATGAATCTTTATTATATGTAAGAACTAAATATTATCTGACACATGCCTATAAATGTCTGGATTAAAGAACCATTTAGGAATATATATACTTTTAATATACGAGTATATTCAGAACTACTTTTTTTATAGAGGAATATAATGAAAAGGAATATATAAGTATTCTCAAACATGTGTTTATTGCCTTAATATTGGCTGTACTATGATAACAGAAATATTTTAAAGAAAATCCAACTTATTTTAAAGGCAGTATAGCTTAGTTTTTTCTCCTTTCTTCATTCCTAATTCTCAACGAGCATCACTAAGTTTGTCGAATATTTTCTATAAGCATATCATAGTATTACAAATTGAATGGTTTACGAGTAATTTTCACTCCATTATTTTTACTCCTACAGTAAAGCTTTTTTAACCCGGCATTGGTCGCTAGGTAGGTTGTTACGCGAGTGGTCGCGCGTGAGATTTCCTCTCACGTATCCAACTTTTGCCTTTCTTTACAAAATTTTAGAAAAAAGATGAGGTTTCATCAACGATAAAGCCATTTGCTTTAAAAAGACACGACGTTTTTCTGTTTTATTATTATTATTATCCTTATATAAAATGTGACTATCGATGCCGCCAATATTTAACATTGAAAAATATATGGTAAGTGACCATCTACAACTAACCCGTGAAACAGAATATAGGATTTTCATATTATCAACCACATCCACGGCGTCTTTTATTACATCATAATAGGATATTATTTCAGGTTTTAAGGGGAAAAATAAAATTAATTTTTATACACAGTTGGTGACGCCGGTGGTCGCTTGATGAGAGAATCTCTCACATGAAGCGCACTAACTCAACAATATGGTGATACTAAGAAAACTGAGTCACTATCTGAGCGGACGAGTCTATTAGATTGTCGAGGGAGGATAGTTAGGAGACTAGAAGGAACTACAGCGCGTATAATTTCCCAGAAAAAAAGTTGTGCGCAATTTTCTGAAACCGTGAGAGAAAATCTCATATAGCGACCACTGGCGGGTTAAAGGTTTTTTTAAACAGCAGCTCCAAGTAGAGGACAAACTTTATGGAAACAGTACACAGCCCTGTCTTACTTCTTGAAATATATTGTACTAATGTTTAGGATATTATTTATTCATCATAACTTTTGTCGCATAATACAACAGTGAATGGTGTCCAGCCTTAAATGAAGAACTTTAAATGAAGAGATGGATTTAGTTCATAATCCTGCAACATAGCCAATCAAGTTGATACAGATCAAAATAAAAAAATTCCTGGTCCTCAAGTTTAGGGGTTGGGTCGGTAGGTTTGCTTCTCATCACCTAGAAAAAACTATTATTTTTAGCAAAAATTAATGCAAACTGTGATTTTTCAACTCTGCTTTTTATTACACTTTCCATGTGATTTTGTAAGAATCTTAATTAAGTTTCTGAGTGATTCCTGAGGATTCTCTGGTTCTTAATTTGAGCAAATTCTTCAATTCTCTGGTGACATTCATATCCGGACTACATGTCATTTTATTGGTGCCCGTTAGTTAACCCTAGGACCTAAATACCATCTGCTTCGCCTTATAATACAAGGAAAAGTGGAGGGAAAGAGATTGATTGGTCGAAAGAAACTTTCATAGCTGCGTAATATTAGACAATGGTGTGACTGCACAGTAGAAGAATTATTTCGCGCAGCAGCCGATAGAGAGAGATTTCAAGAAATTGTAAACATGATGACGGCCAACGTCTGAATACAGACACGGCACCTAAAGAAGAAGTTAACCCTGAATGGTCTGGAGTCTGGACTGTGTGACGTCGATCGTTATAATGCCGATGTTGCCAGCATAAAGGACAACATCTTGAAGAATGTGTGAAATGTATCTGTCCGTTGTCCAACCCCATAATTTTGGCCCTCACTGTATATTGTTACCGTTATCTATTTATTTTTTATTTGTTGTAGCTATGGATTTCACAAAAATCACTGTTTGGAAGCCTTCGAATATTGCAAAGGTGATGTTGAAGACTCAATATACTTGCTCTACCAAAAATATTTCAATTTTGATGCAGCACCTAAAGAAATCGAACACGGACTATCTAAAAAAGAACTCACAGAGCAAAGGGATGACGAAAAAAGTTCCTTAGAATCAATTTATGAAAAATCATTTAATGTTAAAACTGATGATGTTTGGATTCTGAATTTGAAACTGGAGTATCTCGTAGATATATTTCACAATAAAGAAATCGTAAAAAAGAAACCTGTCGTGAAAGATAAGAGGGAAAAATGCAGGAATTTGCTTAGGGGTAATTGTAAATTTGGTGCCAAGTGTCGGTTTTCACACGAAATAGAACCGAAAGAAGAAAAAAAGGTCAACTCTCATTTAGAAGATTTTACATTTGAGTTGGAATTTCGATTTCCTAGCATTACCCAATATCCCTATGAACCTCCTTTAATATTTTTAAAAACTAACGCAATACTACCTCCCTTAGTCAATCTTCATCTTTGTAAGAGGTTATACGAAGAAGCTAAACTACTAGCCGAAGATGGTATACCTTGTGTATATACAATCACGGAACTTTTACAAAACGAAGAAGAAATAAAACAACACCTCAAGGAAGAAGTAAACTTTTTACATCCAAATCAAAAACTGTTTGCAGAAAAGAAATATATTGAAAAAAGGGAAATAAAACCGAGTCATTATCAAAAAGGTAGCAATAATAGATCCAACAAAAAGTTTTTATCGTTAGAACAATTACAAAAAGACGACAAAAGGGTTGTAGAATCGTTTTACACAAGAATTAAAGACGAAAAGTACAAGAAGATGTTGAATGTTAGGAAAAATCTGCCTGCGTGGAGTTTGCAAAAAGATATTTTGAATAGTATTAATCAGTCACCAGTGATCGTAGTTAGTGGAGAAACGGGATGTGGAAAAAGTACTCAGGTACCCCAATTTATTCTTGACGAATGGATAAAGAATTATGGTAACGACAATAGACATGTAGAGATCGTTTGTACTCAGCCCAGAAGGATATCTGCAATAGGTATGTATGATAAATTTCTTCTTACACCTATAGAATAGAATAGAATAGAAATATGCTTTATTGTCATGAAAAATTTAACCATTTTATAGACAAAGCTTACAAGAATCGTAAATAAGAACAATAACAAATACAATTTACTAAAATGATATAAATCGTCAATATAAATAAAATATAATGAAGTGAAACAAAAACAGTATCTAACAATCTATTGGACAATTTAAAAAATTTGCAAATTGCTTAATTTACTAGTGTAGTAAAGAAAAGAGAGGCGTTCTCACAAACAATTTATTTTACTACTGACGACCGGTTTTGCTGTTTACAATTTATACAGCATCATCAGGTCCGGTTAAAGTAAAATCAAATGCTACAAAACAAAAAACCAGAGTTAGTTAGGTGGTCTGGTTTGAATAAATTTTTAATGATACAGCCAATATCAAAGTACATCTGTCAAAGCATGCACATGAATACCCACATGTACGCGCGCATGGTGTACAATCCTCATACTCACAAACATGCACGCATCCATGTGCAGCGGCAAACTATAGTATGTCAAGTATAAGATATATACTTACTTTCCGGTATAAGGGAAAAAAGTAGTAGTATTCAATATCATACTTTTCATGCACCTTGCTAGAGGGATGGTTGGTGAAGGAAAAGATTTCAATGTAATATATTAACTAAACATCGATGGGGTCTTGAAAGGTTTAGTAGGAAAATACGACATTAAACCGATAATCCAATTTGTTAGTTATATATAGTAATGTTATTTTAATTATATATATGGTGATGTTATCTTATTTATAAATGTAGCTTTTATTATATGATAGTTAGATGTTGTGTTGGTTGTGCGACTTTAGGAAAAATTTTTCGTTTGTGTAATAAATATGATCTGTTTGTGAATATTTATTTTCTCTGTTTAAAAATTGTAGTTGAATATAAAATTGAACAGTAGTAATTTGTTAAAACTTTTTTATATTTAAAAAATATTAAAATTGTCAAAATTAGTCAAAATTTAAAATCATTCATAACTGACTCAGAGTTGAAGCTGTGTTAAGGTAATGCAGTAAGTAAATTAAATTAAATTAAACCAATTGTAATGTGAAGTTATAATTATCTATAGTATAATGAAAAACTATGGAATATCACTAAGAAGTTTAAAAAAGTGAAAATGTAGAAAAAATTTAATAATAAATGAATGATGAAAAAAGCTATGTAAAAACTTTTTTCCTATTGTATAGAAATATTTGTTTAGTTTAATGAATAGTTGTGTAGATCAAAATTTACTTTATTTTAAAAATTTATGGTGAAACATTACCTTTATTGTTGCATTGATGGTTTCTTTATTGGTAAAAAAAGTTTCTTTTGTTTTTTTTAACTTTGATAAACAACACATAACAAAACTTTTGAACAAACACATAGGATAGACAAACAGGAGTTTGGAATTTTGAAAAAGGAAGTTCCAAAATTCCAAACTCCTGGTTGTCTATCCTATGTGTTTGTTCAAAAGTTTTGTTATGTGTTGTTTATCAAAGTTAAAAAAACAAAAGAAACTTTTTTTACCAATAAAGAAACCATCAATGCAACAATAAAGGTAATGTTTCACCATATATTTTTAAATTAAAGTAAATTTTGATCTACACAACTATTCATTAAACTAAACAAATATTTCTATACAATAGGAAAAAAGTTTTTACATAGCTTTTTTCATCATTCATTTATTATTAAATTTTTTCTACATTTTCACTTTTTTAAACTTCTTAGTGATATTCCATAGTTTTTCATTATACTATAGATAATTATAACTTCACATTACAATTGGTTTAATTTAATTTAATTTACTTACTGCATTACCTTAACACAGCTTCAACTCTGAGTCAGTTATGAATGATTTTAAATTTTGACTAATTTTGACAATTTTAATATTTCTTAAATATAAAAAAGTTTTAACAAATTACTACTGTTCAATTTTATATTCAACTACAATTTTTAAACAGAGAAAATAAATATTCACAAACAGATCATATTTATTACACAAACGAACAATTTTTCTCAAAGTCGCACACCCAACACAACATCTAACTATCATATAATAAAAGCTACATTTATAAATAAGATAACATCAACATAGATATAATTAAAATAACATTACTATATATAACTAACAAATTGGATTATCGGTTTAATGTCGTATTTTCCTACTAAACCCTTCAAGACCCCATCGATGTTTAGTTAATATATTACATTGAAATCTTTCCCTTCGCCAACCATCCCTCTAGCAAGGTGCATGAAAAGTATGATATTGAATACTACTACTTTTTTCCCTTATACCGGAAAGTAAGTATATATCTTATACTTGACATACTATAGTTTGCCGCTGCACATGGATGCGTGCATGTTTGTGAGTATGAGGATTGTACACCATGCGCGCGTACATGTGGGTATTCATGTGCATGCTTTGACAGATGTACTTTGATATTGGCTGTATCATTAAAAAATTATTCAAACCAGACCACCTAACTAACTCTGGTTTTTTGTTTTGTAGCATTTGATTTTACTTTAGCCGGACCTGATGATGCTGTATAAATTGTAAACAGCGAAACCGGTCGTCAGTAGTAAAATAAATTGTTTGTGAGAACGTCTCTCTTTTCTTTACTACACTAGTATGGACTCACACATGCAACACATTAATTATTTGCTTAATTTACCTTAAGAAATTTAATAAGTTAAGTTAAGCTGCTGCATATGACACTCAAATATAGATTAAGATTCTACTTATAAATAAGAATACTGTACTTTCTTAGTTATTGGTTAAGAAACTCGGCTATTGAATAATATGGTCTTTCAGATAAATAGGCTTTAGTCATTTTACGGAACTTAGGGAAATATGTTGCTGATTTAAGTTGTAGAGGGAGATGGTTGTAAAGTTTTTTTGCAGAATATAATATAGATTTCTTTACTAACTCACTGGACGGGATCGGTAAATATATGTCAATGGTAGAATTTCTGGTGGAATAGTCATGTCTAATAGGTCTTGCTGGAAAAGGCATGTAGATGTTTACAAATTAAGCAAACAGTTTCTAAAATATATAAAGAAGCTAGTGTTAGAATCCTGTGATCTTTGAAGTAGCTTCTGCAATGTGTTGTTCTTCTGAGGCCAAACAGATATCTTATTGTTTTTTTTTGTAATTTAAAAATAACATCGGTTTTGGCAGCTGTACCAGAACCCCAAAAAGGGAGATCATATCGAAGATGGGACTCGAACAAAGAAAAATATGTTATTTTGGAATACTGAATCCTGGAATACAGAATCGATACTGATCTGGCTGTTATGACGAGGTAAGGGTTGAAGAGCTCCTTTATAGGATAATGCTATTGTTTTATACACGTTAAAAGAGAGTAAATTTGAATCGGAAATTTGGAGTTGCTCCAAGTGATACTGGTATCATCAGCAAAAAGAAAAACTTTTCCCTCGATTTTTAAGCTAGTGATGTCATTAATAAAGATAAGGAAAGTAGAGGACCCAATACTGAACCTTGTGGTACCCCACATACAATATTCTTGAGACTAGAGTCTGTATCATTTGCTCTAACCAGTTGTTTCCTATTATCCAAGTAAGATTGAAACCAGTTCAAAGAAATACCTCGAATTCCATAGAAATCTAGTTTTTTTTTATCAAAATGTCGTGATTTACACATTCAAAAGCGTTGACATAATCACAAAAAACAGTGGCAGTGTGCAGATTATTGTTTAACGCTTGATAAACCTCATGTAGTACAGAAAACATGGCATCTGTGGTACATTTATTATTTAAAAAGCCGAACTGATTTTGTGATAAAATATTGTTATCAACGAGAAAGGACATAAGTGGGGCTTTTATGGAGAGTACCGGTAGTAATGCAGGTAGTAATGCAATAGGTCTATAATTGTAGGCATTTGATTTTTCACCACCCTTATGAAGAGGAATAATGATGGCCGTCTTTAGGCACTCTGGAAATTTACCTTTCTCAAAAGAATTATTAATTAGAGAGATGAGGACTCCCAACACACTGTCTGGGAGATTTGAGAAAATTTTTATGGATAATCTATCGGTACTACAGGAAGATTTGCTTTTGATACTATTGATTGTTTGGATCAGTTCAGATTTATCAACCGGTCTTATAAAGAATGAATTCGAGACATTTCCTGAATTAGGGAGATAGGAAATGGGATCTTGTTGTGACACAATAGTTGATCTTATATTTTTACTCACATTAACAAAGTATTCATTTAGATTTTCTGGGTCTGGAAGGGAGAATGTTTGAGCTGTGTGAGTTTTATTTCGAAGATCGTTTATTATGGACCAAGTTTCTTTTGCAACACTTTTAGAGCTTCTCAGAAGATTTTGATACTACAATTTTTTAGCTGATTTTATAAGTTTTAAGTAGATTGCCCTGTACTTGGTGATATATTCAGTAACAGAGACGTTGGTAGTAAATTTCTTGATGTACAGTAGTGAACGCATATTTTTGGCTGATATGCGGACACCTTTGTTAGTCCAGGGTTTGTGATTTTTGGCTTAATTGTGATTAAAGGAAATGCTTTATTGAAGATACAGACAAGCTTATTCAAAAAGTCACTGAAATTATTATCGACGTTCATAGAAGGAAAGGGCCACTCAGAGGTTAAGCATAAATTTTGGAATTTACGAAAGTTTCGAGCGGAAAAAATCCTGCCTAAACGTCGAGTTTTCGAAGAGGGCTTGCTAAAGATGTTAAACTTCGTATAAACCGCTTCATGATCAGATAGTCCCGCATTAACAGTTGTAGCGCTGAGACAATATAATCAATTATGGTAGATGAAGTTTTTGTAATCCTTGTAGGAGAATTAATGTGCATTGTTAGACCATACGATTCAAATATGTTGACCAGGGATATTTGTGTAGCACAAGCAGCAGCATAATTAATGTTAAAGTCCCCGCATAAAATTTTTCTGCTTTTATGGGGCAGGTAATCTAACAAATTAAGCACGTTCTGAAAAAATAGTTCCACGGAAGAGTCAGGTGATCTATAAATGCAAATAATATAAATGTTAAGGTTCTTACTGTAAAATAAGGAAAACTCAAAGAATGCTTCGCTTAATAGAAAATCATATTTTGTTACCAATGAAAAATCATTATTTGTAGAAAGAATTAGGGTGCCTCCATGCGCTGAACTTGGACGATCGTACCTAGCAATAGTGGAATATTTTTCTTCAAAAAAAAAAGCTCGTTGACTTCAAGACAGTGCTCAGTAACCGCAACTATCGGAGGAAACCCTAATTCCTCTAGAAATAGAAATAATTCATCAGTTATATATCATATAGAACGAATATTAATCAGAACCATGCATCAGAACCACCTCACCCATTTTAACACGTTGTTTGTATTACGTTTCTCTATGTTTTCCTAGAAAGCCATATGGATTCATCGATAATTCTTTGCCTTAGCTCTGCAAAACTCGACTTGATAAACTCTACTTTTCAAGTATCTCAAATAAAAATAAGCTTTAAGAGTTAAATCGTGTGAACCAGCAGGCCATTCAATACTACCTAATCTATCAGTCCTTAGTCCGGGAAATCTCTTTCTTTCTCCTATGGCGCTACAGCCCAAGTCGAGCCCTGGCCTCCCCTAGCACCCGCCTCCAAGTATCTCTGTTTCTGGCTGCTCTCCTCCAGTTGTCCACCCTCAATGTCTCTTTAGCATCTGTTCTCACTTCGTCTATCCACCTCTTCCTTGGTTTTCCTACTGGCCGACGTCCCACCATAGTTCCTCTAAGCGTTCTGCTAGGTGTTCTGTCGTTATCCATTCTTATAAGGTGACCTGCCCAGCGCAATCTTTGTATTTTTTCATAATTTGCTATAGAGGGTTGTCTGTAATATTGGTATAGCTCGTGGTTGAACATTATTCTCCATATACCATTGTCACAAATGGGTCCCAGTATCCTCCTTAATATCTTTCTTTCAAAAGTATTAATAAGGTTTATTGTTTATTGTCTTTTCTGTCATGATCCACGTTTCTACACCATATGTTGCTATTGGCCGTATGATGGTTTTTATATATTTTGAACTTAACTTCCCTAGGGATGTCTTTGGAACCAAACACCTGCGACAGAGAGAAGTATGCTTTGTTAGCAAGCATTATCCGTTTCCGTATTTCTTCCTTCTCGTTGCCATTCTTTGTTATCTGTACACCCAAGTATGTGAGCTGTTGTACTATTGCTATTCGCGGTGTGCAAGTACTTGGAAGGGATACGCGAAACGATCGTATGCGAATAGCGAAGAAAAATTGCAATTTTCTTAAATAATTCATATTGTCAATGAAATTGTCAAATTGACGTACATTTCATACCTATTGTCATTTAAGAAGAAAAATTACATATTGCTCCACAATGACAACCACAGATGACTGGCGTCATCTGGCAATTGAAAGATGAAGTTTTTCAATCCTAAAAGCAACATTAATAATATTGAAAATATTAAAAATATTACTAAAATATTTTTAAATTGAAAAACTTATTGGTACATTTTCCTGGTGACACCTCCAAGGCTTCTACAATTTGCAAGCCAAATGGATGCTGCAGTGAAGACAAAGGGAAGGAATTCTACACTATGCAATTCACATCCCTAGTACCTACCCTATTTGTTTCAGTTGCAATGTGTGAGAAAATCTCTCGGTGCTGGTCAGTTAGAATATGGAGAACAAGCCTGCGCTCTCTCCGATGAGATTCCAATAAGAATCGAAAATCGCGATTCAGAGAGCTGGATTGCACTCCGTATTCTAATTGAAAAGTAAGATTGTTTTGCCTTCGCATAAACTAGGTGCATTTTCCGTTGGAACTTTACCAAGCTGTAGACGGGGGATGTGAATTGCATAGTGTAGAATTCCTTCCCTTTGTCTTCACTGCAGCATCCATTTGGCTTGCAAATTGTAGAAGCCTTGGAGGTGTCACCAGGAAAATGTACCAATAAGTTTTTCAGTTTAAAAATCTTTTAGTAATATTTTTAATATTTTCAATATTATTAATGTTGCTTTTAGGATTGAAAAACTTCATCTTTGTAAATTTAATTAATTGTATTTTGCTTGCAGTACTGCATTTTAATAACTAATTTTATTTACTACATACAATTATTTACATTTTAATAACATAACCTAAATCTTATTTTTTCTTCTTATTATTTTTTTTGGACTATGGCCTTGACAATTATCCAGTAACCAGGACCATATGATTGGCCAATATAATTAAGTGCGAATAAAAGTGCAGAGCGTAGAAAAAAAGGTGTCGCTTTTCCGAACTTGCACGGTCCCAATATTAGCGTCGTTTATTGTTAAATTCTGCAAGTTTCGATGATTCCTTGCTTGTGTTAGGGATTTAGTTTTATCAATGTTGACGGCTAGTTCAAGCTCCTCATATAGTGCTGTGACGTCTCTTGCGGTTCTTCCTAGACTAGAATCTGCTTAGACTTATTAAACAATAATTTTTTTGGGTTTATGGGCATTTTTCTGATGACATTTCATACATACACTCACCGGCACAAAATTCCGCCACCCAAAAATTTTTATTCAGTTTGACAATCTATAACTTTCTTATTTGTACTCCGATTTTCGAGATTCTTGCATCAGTTTGTAGGTATATGTATTGATGTCGTTTGTTATTATTCCGGTAACAATTTTTTTCCTTAGATGACATTATACGGGGGTGAATCGAAGCGTTGTATTTTCTCCTACCTTTAAAAAATTCTGTGGAAAAATTGGAGGGCTGATTTTGTTTCATACTCCTTTTGTATTATCCGGGAGGTATCATTAAGGTTTTGTTTTTTTTTAATTATCCGATTATCTCTTTTCTTATAAGAGCTGTAAATAAAAACACTGCTTTGATGATTGTTTTAATTAAAAATATCAAACGCACTAAAATTAACAGAACAAAACAGAATTAACAACAAAACAAAACAATTCGATAGTGGGTATGTCTACTGTCTACCTCTTGCAGCAACGACTGCTCGCAATCTGTTTGGCATCGAATAAAGATGTGTTATCCTTGCCTGGGGAATAGCCCGATATTCCTCTACCAGGGCTATAACTGTACAAAATTTTCTGGAGGCCTAGGATGATGGCGAATAGCTTTTTTTAATTCATCCCATAAATGCTCAATAGGATTGAGATCTGGGCTGAATGCGGGCCATTCTAATCTTATCAATCCAACCTCTATTTTATGAGTCCATCAGTGTTTTTATTTACAAAAAATGGTACGGCTCTTACAAGAAAAGAGATATTCGGATAATTCAAAACACACATATGACAGGACTATGAAACAAAATCAGTTCTTCCATTTTTCCACAGAATTTTTTAAATTTAGGAGAAAATACAACGCTTCTACTCACCCATGTATTATGCCATGCAAGCAAAATTTTTGTTTTACTGGAATAATACCAAACGATGTCAACAGATGTACCTACAAACTGGTGCAAGAATCTTAAAAATCGGAGCACAAATAATAAAGTTATAAATTGTCAAAATTAATCAAAAATTTTGGGTGGCGGAATTTTTGTTTTTGTTCTACCTGTTCGATTGCGATCTTTTACTCATCCAGATTCCTCAAAATGCTTTACAATTTCTTGGACCATCGCCTTATGGATAGGATAATGATTTGGGAAAGTATCGTTGAACAAGTTGGCTACTTCACTATAAGATCTTTTTCCATCGCCGTAGCTCTAAAACAGTAATTCGCTCTTTTTCATTGAAATCCATCTTTATTGCTTTTAAAAACCAATAAAGATGGGTTTTAGAACTTTTAAAACCAGGGATAAATTTCTGTAAGATCAATTAATATAGTTTCTTTTAATTTTATTGTAGTAAAGAAAAGAGAGACGTTCTCACAAACAATTTATTTTACAACTGACGACCGGTTTCGCTGTCTACAATATTCACAGCATCTTCAGGTCACGGTAAAAGTAAAATTAAATGCTACAAATAACAAAAAAAGAATGTGTGTGTACTTTGTACGCACGTAAGAAGTTATACTTCTATTACATATTATGTGATTTTAACGAAATTGATATAATGTACTTTAAACAGTTTATTTATATTTTATTTAAATATTAAACTAATTTTAATACTTACTACTTTCCAAAAATTTTTATTAAGACAATACCAAAAATTTATAAAAATAAAAGAATAGAACGCACACAAACACATTGAAAAATGCCACAAAGAAAAAATTATTTCTGAACGATAATAATTGTTAAAATTTTAAATACGCATTTTCTAAAAAAAATATATATAATAAATATACTTACAATCATAAAATGCATAAAAAAAAATTAAAATTTGCATCGGGATTCGAACCCGCGAATTTGGGGACGCTTTGATTCGTAATCGAAGCCTAGACTCACTCATCCAATTACTCATTATTTGTCATGCGGAAAAATAGATCAACTGAACGTTTTACTGTTTGACAGTTATTCTGAATTTAAATCAAATTATGTAGTTTGATTTTTGTGGAAGAAAATATTAAAATATAACAAAACAGTAAGAAAACAATATATTAGATGAAGATTGGTAGAACTTTTGTTGGTAATCAAATTAAGCATGTAAATCAAAGCATTACATGCCTACTAGATAAATAAATCTACGCCAAAAAATCATAATTTAAAAATAAAAATCGGACCTAATTTCGGATTTCTCTCTAAAATCCCCATTCTTGAGAAAATAAATTTATTCCAACCTAATCCAAATGTATAATTACAATATGATTATAATAAAAACTACTTACCAAATTAGAATGAGTCCTTGTCCAAAATGGTCCAAAAGTCCAAAAATATATATGAAAACTATTTAAAAAGGCAGTATAAGTATTAACTAACTTTTGTTTGTTGTTTCTTTTGACACAAATTTCAAAACGCAACAACCATAAATAATCAAACCACAGCTTTGCCACAGCCGACATATTGAATAATTTTTGACATGTCATTTGAACATCCAATTAGAACAAAGTTATAATGCGCATGCGCCGGGATCGTAGGTTTTAACATATAAAAATTCACCCTCATACCGAGCGTAAAGAAGTATAACTTCAAAAACCAGAGTTAGTTAAGTGGTCTGGTTGAAATCAAAGGGTAATTAATTATCAAGCCAATATTAAAGTATATACATATATTTATGCATACATATAAATACTAACATGTACGTAAATATGGTTTACAACCCTCACACTCACATCATTTTTTAATTTTATGTTTGCAGGCGTGGCGGAAAGAGTGGCCGATGAAAGGGTCGACAAAATAGGAAACACTGTCGGTTATCAAATAAGGTTAGAAAGCAAAATGTCTTCCAGTACCAGGCTAAGTTTTTGTACCACAGGAATATTGCTAAGGAGATTAGAAGGTGAACCGACATTACCGAATGTTACCCATATAATAGTTGATGAAGTTCACGAACGTAGTGAAGAAAGGTAAACAAAATTAGTTACATATAGTTTTTACCTTGATAATTTATTGTTCTACCAACAATTATCTACTTTTCTAGCCCTTTTATTGCTGACGAAATATACCTAACGCGACCTGGCTGCTAACTCAATTGTGTTTTGGTCGAGATGGCCCTAGAATTGCTTCATCCATAATATGAATTTAAACCATATATACAGTGATGAGCGCACTAATAACCGGCAAAATAGCGCAAAAGATAGAAAACATATTAAGTTGTGAGGTAAAACGAGATGAACTTAGTGGAGGTGTTAAATTTAGCGATAGTAACTTATAGATTGTCATTATATTGATTGTTTCCCACCTTTAGACGTATCGGACGAGTTTGAGAAATGCCACTGTCACAGTGACAATTTTAGTTGACATACTCCTCTAATACGTCTAAAGGTGGGAAACAATCAATATAATGTCAATCTATAAGTTACTATCGCTAAATTTAACACCTCTACTAGGTTCATCTCGTTTTAACTCACAATTTAATATGTTTTCCATCTTTTACGCTATTTTGCCGGTTATTAGCGCGCTCATCACTGTATAATACCTACAGTCGGAAAAATGAAATAATACCCATGAACGATCACATCAATCACTTATTTTGTATTTCCTATCTTTTTCTATAAAAAACGTTTGTTATTTATAGAAAAATACAGCAAATACCAAATAAGTTATTGATGTGATCGTTCATGGGTATTCTTTCACTTTTCCGACTGTAGTAGATTAGGCGAGGTATTAGTATGGTATAGTTAGACCCAAACCCAGACATCCAAAGTGAAAGTTATCCTCCAACACCAAATTGTTCTATATGGTCCACATAATGTTCAGAAAAAAGTCACACCATTTTGAGCGTCGGGTTTGGGGGGAGAGGGGGAGAAATCTGCAAATTCGTAGTTTTTTACGTTTTTCGTCAATATTTCTAAAACTAAGCGGTTTAGCATGAACAACCCTCTACACAAAATTGTTCTACATTAAATTTGAAATAAAAAAGGCCCTATGCATAACCCTTCTAAAATGAACGGCTCCAAAGTTACGGAGGTAAATAGTATAGTATAATTGGTCCAAAAAAAGGCCTAACCCAGACATCCAAAGTAAAAGTTTTCCTTCAACACCAAATTGTTCTATATGGTCCACATATTGTTCAGTAAAAAGTTACACCATTTTGAGCGTCCGGTTTGGGGGGGATATGGGGGAGAAGTCGATAAACTAGTAGTTTGTTTTACGTTTTTCGTCAATATTTGTTTTCGTCAACAAGGAATGTTCTATAGAAAAATGTTCTACATAAAATTTAAAACAAAAAAGGTTCGATACATAATTGTTATAAAATCAACGGTTCCAGAGTTACGGAGGGTGAAAAGTGGAGGTTTTCGATACTTTTTATACTTACCGATTTCTCCCCCCCCTTCCTTCCCCAAACCCAACGCTCGAAATGGTGTGACTTTTTTCTGAACATTATGTGGACCATATAGAATAGTTTGGTGTTGGAGGATAACTTTCACTTTGGATGTCTGGGTTTTTGGTACAGTTATATCATAAATATGGCCCAAAAAATATAAAAAGTATCGAAAACCTCGACTTTTCGCCCTCCGTAACTCTGTAACCGTTAATTTTAAAACAATTATGTATAGAACATTTTTTGTTTTGAATTTCATGTAGAGAATTTTTGTATATAACATTGTTTACGCTAAAGCATAGTTTTAGAAATATTGACAAGAAACGTAAAAAAACTACTAATTTACCGACTTCTCTCCCATCTCCCTCCCAAACCGGACGCTCAAAATGGTTTAACTTTTTATTGAACAATATGTGGACCATATAGAACATTTTGGTGTTGGAGGAAAACTTTTACTTTGGATGTTTGGGTTGGGCCTTTTTTTGGACCAGTTATACTATACTACCTCCGTATCTTTGGAACCATTCATTTTAGAAAGATTATGTATAGGGCCTTTTTTATTTCAAATTTAATGTAGAACAATTTTCTATAGAGGGTTATTCATGCTAAACCGCATAGTTTTAGAAATATTTACGAAAAACTTAAAAAACTAAGAATTTACCGATTTCTCCCCCCTCTCCCCCACAAACCCGACGCTCAAAATAGTGTGACTTTTTTCTGGACATTGTGTGGACCATATAGAACAATTCGGTGTTGAAGGATAACTTTCACTTTGGATGTCTGGGTTATGCCATCTTTTGGATCAACTATACTATACTGTATGGGCCGCTCTGTGCATCGAGGTGTAACGCCAATATTAAGGATTGAGTGGTCTAGCCATCTTTTTCTGTCACATGCGCGGAATTGCTTGGTTCAAAGAGATAGATAGACCACCGATCGACTGTTTCCGCGTTACGCTTTTTTGCTCAGTATGCCTTGTCTACCCTTAATATGTCTCTGATTTAAACTGCCGTTATAAATAAAAAACACTTATGTTTTATAAAACACTTTTATCTACGGACCTACTCAATAGAAGTCTGACAATGTTAGATTTCCTTTATGCATATCTGCATAAAGGAGCCTGAAGACCCCTTTATGACTGAAAAAGTCATGCGCATTCGACAGTAGTAACGGTTGGACGTCTTTAGACGTCATCAGCATTCAAAGGGCTAGTTGACTGGAAGAGGCTTTGTCTATCTTGTATCTTATTGTATATATTTTTGGATTTAGATTTCCTGTTTCCTCCACTACTGGCCGCTTTAACCGCTATTAACATCTATCCTGTTTTAGCGCTAACACATACGGGGCGGCGTACGTCGACTGAACCCCTGCTGAGATGTCGAAAGCGACTCATCCCTTACTATACTTTGATGCAGTGACACACACCAGGAGCTCTTAAAATTTTCGTAGCAGCGGCGTTACCGCGACCCACCCTAGAAATCATATGCCGCCAGTCGGTTTTACGACTTCGACGGCATATCATATATGCGTGTATCGTGGTACAACACAGACGTTTGAGCTGTTTTCTAGCGAATTTTGTTGTGAGTGTTGCCAAATCTTGTTTAATGACGGAAATTACAGAACTATATTTTTACTTGAATTTTTTACTCCCATATCAAATTATTTTTATATGGTACTCATTGTTTTTTAAACTTTTTAATCTGATAGCTTAAAGGGCAACTTAATTAGGTACATTTCTATCTGAAAAAAAAGTAATCTACTAAATAAATTACTTTTCAAACTCTTTGAACCTAATTTCACAAACAGTCGAACAGAATTTTCAAATCTGTAACCACTGACCAGTTTGACTTGACTTGAGTTATTTGTCAGAAGGATTGACTTTAATAAAAATAAAATTATTGACTCCATAAAAATAAAGATAAAAAACAGTTATCTTACCTTATTTATTATTTTATTTATTATGCTCTACAGGCCTTGTATTTACAATTTTACATGATACAGTTTATACTAATAACTTATAAATATAATTTTATTTGATGTCTATTATGTAAACATTGCTGAACTATGGTTCTCCACTATATCCTATTTTTCGCCTTCTCTTTCCTGTGTATAATTTCCATCGATACTATATATTCCTGAAACTTTCTTGCAGTCTTTTTCTTGGTCTACCTCGTCTCCTAGTCCTAATTGGTCTTCGTAGCAGTACCATCTTTGGCATTCTTTCCTTATTCATCCCCTTGACATGACCTGCCCACCTGATTCTTTATGACTTTGTGTATCTTGTTATACTTGTAAAGCATCCTTAATTCTTGATTGGTGCTTCTATGCCAGCCGTCTTCTGTATCTGTATTCCTTCCCCTGAAAATAGCTCTTAGTACGTTCCGTTCTTAACTCTCGATCATTTCTTCTTCTGTTTTATTTATCACCCATGTCTCACATTCGTAGGTGACTGTTGCTCTTATTACGGTTTTGTATATTCTGGTTTTCGTCTTTCTCGATACGTACTTTGACTTTATTTTGAATAATTTTTTGTTAATATTAATTTGTGAAACATCATTTCCCAATTAATGGGGTATAATAAAGGGGCATCAATTTAACACCTGTATTTGCTCAGTGGCGTACCATAGAATGGACAGCCTCTTAGCGTTATAAATAGTTTTTCGTGGTGATATGCTTTCCCTCATAACGGTGTTATTTCTTGAACATGGCTCTTTAATACTGACTACTAACTCCTGAAAAGATTTTTTAGACATTCTTGTAAAATTAAAAAACTTCTCTGGGCCTTTATTATATTAATTTCGTTATATAATGTGTAAAAAATTCCTTATACTTTCGTTCCTTTATGACAGAATGTATCCAATATTAGCGTTCTTTTTATAATCTAAGGTAGAGTAAACTTGCATTTATTACAAAAGACAAATCGTCATAACTTTCAGACATCGTATCGTACAGCAGCCAACACGCGACTAAATTTGGCAACAACGAAATACAAATACATTAAATCGTAGCATAGCTGCCGCTGTTACACCGCGCCATGTGTTTAAAGGATCCCCCAAACCAACGCGAAACTTTCGCAACCGCAACCTACGCGGAATCGCGGCGAATCGATAGGCACGGCGGATTATGAACGTGTTCAGACCACTTTGCGCGGAATCCGCAACGGTCGCGGCAGAACAGCGTTCCTTTCATGAAACGCTGCATGCACGGTTTTTCCGCTACCGTTGTAGTTTCGCGTGTTTTAAAATGGTTGTTACAGTAAAACTCATTGAAATTGTTAAACAATATCCTATAATATATGATTTAACGGACGAAGATTATAAAAATATAAGAAAAAAGGATAAAGTCTGGAATAGTATAGGGTCAGAATTAGGAGAAAATGATAAGTTTTCATTATATATTATAATATTATTAATTTGCGTGCATAGAGATTACGCCCACTTAAAAATTTGGTCATTTTTGATGTCTTGTATTTCCTAAACCTGTTGGCCGATTTAAAAATATAATTTGTTCACATTTGTATGGCGAATAGTCGCGTCGGCTTTCGCGTCAATATGGGGAACCCTTGTCCGCTACCGCTCCGCCTGCGAATATTCCGCTACGGAAAATTCGCGTCGCAAAACTTTCGCGTCGGTTTGGGGGATCCTTTTTAAACTGCATCGACGTCGACGTCGACTCGACGCGCGCTGCCTGGCGTGTCCTTGCTCTTATAGTATGCCTCTGAAGATCAACACTTCGTACCATCTGTACGAAAAACACTTATTTCTGTATTCAAAATTCAATGTTGGCGGAATTATATGAAATTATTGTAATTTTAAAACCATTCTATTCATTTAAATTTTATTTCATTTGAATGACATTACTTATATTTTCCATAAGTTATGGTTACCTTAACATGATATTCAGTCATAAATATACAGTCACATAAAAGTCACAGGTTACCTACCACAATGTAACGTAATAGTAACTTTACACCATTTAAAGGGTTTTTATCCGAATATTTTTAGTAGCTTAAGCATGTAGGTATACCTTGTAAGTATCAAACCACATGTTGCTTAAACCTTAGTCAAAATTTAAGTTTTCCGTTTTCTTTGAAGTGGTTGTAGTTATTCTAGGTAAGCAGCACTAAAGATGGACTTATCACTCCGGCAACATTCTGTGGTGTAGCTCAAAAGGGTCTTTTTAATAAATATTCCGCTTTTAAAGGATTTTTAAATACATTTTTGTGATTGATGGTATACAGCCGGCTACAGGATATGGATTTTGTAATGAATTGTTTTTATACGTTTTAGCGATTTTCTCCTTTTGATCTTGAAAGAACTTCTTCAAATTCGTCCAGATCTAAAAGTTATCTTAATGAGTGCAACTGTAAACGCTTCCTTATTCTCCCAGTACTTTGGTGATATTCCGGTGATTGATATCCCTGGAAGAACTTTTCCAGTAGAGCAATACTTTCTAGAAGACATTTTGGAAACGACTGGATATGTCATGGAAGATGGTTCGGAGTATTGCAGAAAGTTGAAAAAAGACGAAGACTATTTGGAAATAATGATGAGCGCCAATGAAGTTGGTTATAGTAATCAGAAGCCCAGGGATAATGTTAAGGATGAAAGTTTAAACGCAATTCAGGTTATGGCTAGGTATCAAGGTAAGTACTCTTCACCTAATTATTAACGATTCTACCCCTTAGCGAGCGGGTTATTATGCACATAGTACTTTGAAGTTTAGCAAGAGATTGACCCCAGATGAGATAAAGAGATGCCATTAGAAGGATAGGAGGGACACACTGGAAACAGAAAGCACAAAACAGAATCGAATGGAGGAAACTGGGGAAGTCTATGTTCAACATTGGACAAATTAAAGAACAAAAGAAGAAGAAGAGACTTTCAGTTGGGTATCGATGTACCGTGTGTAAGGGCTGTTTATTCATATGAAAACACAATTTTCCGCTACAGAATACACGTGAGATCGATATCATCATCATCATCATGGCTTATTCACTCCTGGAGGAGTGTTTGCCGCCCTTTTGGGCTCTCTGATTCATTTGTTGCGGAAAATCAGTCCGCTGTTGTCTTTTATTATTATAGCAGCGTGTGTCTCTGGTCCTGTCTGCAATTTTACTCCATTCTTTCCGGTCCTTACAACGCTCCTTCCAGTTGTAGATTCTCAGCTTCTTTATGTCTCCTAAGACTTAATCTCTCCATCTTGTTTTGATATTCCACGTTCCTATTCTTATTTTTCTGTTTTTGTTTCTCATTTTATTTTCTTTTTGTTTTGTTTTTGCGTCTTTTCTTACAAAACATTTTTATGTACGTATTCATTGCCAACTCCGTTATACTGTCCCCGTCTTCAGTTATATTTTCTGTTAGTTTTTTGACGCCATTTTTATCAATTTTCCGAGTAGATCTATATTTTCAGATAGGTAGATCTGTGGTTTATTGTCCTAGCGTTACCCTTCTTCTCTCCAGGTTTCTTCCAGTAATTTACATCCATGCCTTCTAGTTGCTCCAGTGAGAACAGTTCACCATTTATCGATAATTTGTTGTATTTTAATGCGGCTGTGTGTCCTTCCTGGCGTACCATTTTCATGTGCTGGAGAAGAAGCTTCCTTTCTTGTAGTATTTTTTTTTTCGGGTAGTCCTCATTGGTATATATTTTAGTGCCAGCCTTCAGAATTTCCATTCTGGTAGCTTCCTTTTTCATTTCTAATATGATGGGTCTGGGTACATTTTGTGGATCACCTTGTCTGCCTATTCTTCTCATCTCTACCAGTTCTTCATCTAGGTTTGTTTGTACGCCGATTTTTTCCATTATCCCCTTTATCTTATTTATTATCTCTTGTTCGCTTTCTGTTTGGTTTTCTTCGACCCCCTGTATTACTATGTTTTTTCTTCTAGCTTGTCTTTTCTGTATTTCGATTCTAACTTCTTGTTCCGTGATTTTAGTTCTCATTGCTTTGTTATCTGCTTTCAACTGTTCGTTTTCTTTATTTAATTTATCCAGGTCTACTTGAATTTTATCTATTTTACTTTCGATTCTTAAATTTCTTTCATCCATTTTCTCTAATTTTTCTAATATTGCTCCATTGTACTGCAGTAAGGGTGTCTGCCCAATCAACTTGTCGGAGCGTCAACCCTTCTCAGCACTTTGCAGTTTTAGTCAGATATGGATTTTCGTACTAATGATTCGGCTTTATTTATTGCAGAAATTTTTCAATAGCCGACAACGTCGCTTTTATTTCAGAAAGCACTTCAGCTCTTATGGGGATGTTTTTGTCTGTTGTTTATTAATTGTTTAAGAGGTTATTGTGATTTTTGCAATGCTTACTCATTAATATCTTCTGAATTTTGACGAAATATTTTTATCGGAAGCACTGTCGTCGGTCTAAATTCACTGTAGTTTGTTTGTATTAGTTTCTTTTTCACTTTGCTACACTCAATTTATATTTTAATACGGAGCGTATTTTGACAGTATCGTTCGGATTCAAACCTCGATGCCCGGATGAGATCGATGTCAATAGAGCATTATAACTTATAACGTTATTTCAGCATCCCTGTTTCATCAGACGTACGGGCTGATACAAATTCACATACGGAACAGCCAACGAATATCTCCTGCTTATTTCCCAACTTTAAGTGGTTAGGTACAAAGGTGTCATCTACTTGGATGGCCATAAACGAAAACGATTTCAGCAAAAGCTCTGCTATCGCTTTGATGAATTCAAAAGCCAAATGTATGGCTTCTTCTTTAACCTTCGGATGACCAAGGTGGGTAAATATGGACCCCAGCGTATGTTTTTCTTTAATAAATTCAAAAGTATTTTCAATTTTTAACTCATTTTTTTTTTATTTGATCTTTAATATCATTGTACATATCCTCATATTTTTAAATAAAAAAAATTCCCTATATTTTACGGATAAAAAATATATTCTGAAGTTGATGTTTAGTAACATAACGTCTGTTATGTGGAATTCCAAGTAGTTTTACACTGCGCGTTATCAAAATGTATTTTTAGACTGTGGTGCCTGTTATGTACGAATCATGACATTCCTGTCTGCTACAGTTAGTCATTATTATTATTTCCTGGCGTATATTATTATAGTTTCTTAGTATTTTGTGTACATGTAAGATATGGCCCGCAAATATCTTACTGAGGCTGAGTTACAGGAAATTGTTACTGCTAGCGATTTTTATGATGATATAGAAAATGAAATAGTATCAGAAAACGAGGGTGTATTGTTAGATGCAGATTTAAATGCTGAATACATTCATTCCAGGTCATTTTTTTGACCTGGGTCATTTTTTACCCCCGTTGGTCATCCGTGTAACAAAAAAGGTTGGTCATCGGAAGGTTACGTGCCGTCTCCCAATCGGGGGTTGGATATCATCATCACTGTCTTTACTTTATCTACCGCTGCTCTGAAGAGTTATATACAACTGCATTTAAACCAGTCCCTTAAATTCTTCAACCATGAGACTCAATTTCTTCCAATACTCCCTCTGCCTCTTATATTTCCCTGTATTATCAGTTTTAGCATTTCATATCGCTGTCCTCTCATTACTAGTCCCAGATATTATAACTTTTTTATTTTTATTGTGTTTATTATTTCGCATTCTTTGCCCATTTCTCGCAATACTTCTGTGTTTGTTTTCTTCTGCGTCCATGCTATTCTAAGCATCCTTCTGTAACACCACATTTCAAATGACTGTAGCTTATTTATGTGTTCTTGCTTCAATGTCCAGCTTTCAAGTCCATATTGCAGTATCGAGAACACGTAGCATCTCAAAGCTCTTACTCTCAGTTCCAATCCAAGGTCTTTGTTCAAGAGAACTGTTTTCATTTTTACAAACGCATTTCTATCCTGGTCCTTATTTCTGTTTGATTATTTTTCTCTGAAACCCAGGTTCCTAGGTATTTGTATTTGTCAACCCTTTCTATCGGTGCATTTCCCAAATGTATGCTTGATGGATTCGACCGTTACTTGATGGAAGTTAATTTTATCTAACAATAAAACACTAAAAACGTTTGTTTTCTATACTTCCACAAAATTTATTATAACTATGTGACTACAGCTGTTTCGGCAGAGTGCCTTTCTCAAGTGATTTAGTTTACCATGGGTTTGTCTTTTTAAAGTCTTTATATCAAATATAAAATTATTGCCTATGTCAAAAAATAACTTCGAAATAGAACTGAACATCATTAGACAAATAGCAGTAAACAATGGCTATAACGAACAAACAATTAATAAAATTTTAAACCAAAAATTCCATAAGAAAGCCCTGAAATTAGTCTATCCACCTCCACAGAAAGAACCCAGTACCTTCTGCTCTATTACATATACTGGCAAGATAACAACTAAATTAGCCAGATACATAAAAAAGAAAGGCATAACACCAGCTTTCAGAACTAACAACAACTTAAGCAAATATATTAAGAACAATAAGAGCCGAAAGAGAAAATAACTACAGAGTGGTGTCTACAAACTAACTTGTGGTGACTGTCCGAAAACTTACATCGGTCAAACTGGCAGAACCTTTGACAAACGGATAGCAGAACACAAAAGGGCTTTCAACAATAGAAGGACAGACACTTCTACATACGCACTTCACCTTCAAAATAAAGGCCTTAAGCTATCTTTATTAGAATCTATGGAAATTAATAAATTAAAAAATACAGATATAATTCTGAATGACCAACTCGAGACAAACAGCTCCCCACTCCTCAACCTCTTCAGTTAAAGACTTTAAAAAGGCAAACCCATAGTAAACTAAATCACTTGAGAAAGGCACTCTGCCGAAACAGCTGTAGTCACATAGTTATAATAAATTTTGTGGATGTACAGAAAACAAAGAAAGCAATCCGGCACCTTAGGAACAACAAAGCAGCGGGAATGGACGATATCCCAGCAGAACTGTGGAAAGCGGACACTGAGAGAACCGTGGACCTAATAGCACCATTATTAGCAGATGTATGGACTGAAGAAATCCTACCTAAGGAATGGAATAATGGAATTATAGTCAAACTTCCAAAAAAAGGGGACGCACAGCTATGTGAAAACTGGAGAGGAATAACGCTGTTATGTTCCATAAATAAAATATTAGCATTTATTGTTAATCAAAGAATCGACAATATAATAGACAAAACTCTCAGAAAAGAACAAGCGGGTTTCAGAAGGGGAAGATCCTGTATAAACCAAATTTCGACGGCAAGAATCATCATAGACGAAACTATAGAGAAGAACGCAGCCTTGATAATGGCCTTTATAGACTTTGCTAAAGCCTTCGACAGCATAAAACATACAGCCCTGTGGAAAATCTTAAGACTAAATAGATTACCTCCAAAGATAATTGGAATAATCAAAATGATGTATCAGCAAACAACATGTTAGGTATTGCATAAAGGGCAAATGACAGATAAAATACCAATTGAAGTAGGTTTAAAACAAGGTTGCATACTGTCGCCTTTGCTCTTCAATATATGTCTTAATCATATACTGGAAAAAACAATTGAAAGAAAAAATGGGATCTCTTGGAACTACCTTCAGAACAAGAAACTAGCAGATATGGAATACGCAGATGATATCTGTTTCGTAGCGAACACAGTAGATGACATGAAGAGCATGTTAAGGAAGCTAGAGGTGAAATCGGCAGAAGTGGGTCTTAAAATCAATACGAACAAGACAGTAGAGATGAGAATAGGAGTAACTAACTGTGACAAACTATACATCAACCAACAAGAAATAAAACAGGTTCAAGAATTTTGCTACCTAGGCAGTATAATCAGTGCAAAAGGTGGAGCTCAAGCAGATATTAAACAAAGAATACGAAAAGCACAACAAGCCTTTGGAACCCTCGCAAATATATGGAGATCAACACAGAAAACTGTGCTACTTTATGGGAGTGAAACATGGGCAATAACTGACTGTAAATAAAATCCAAGTTTTTGTAAATAGATGTCTACGTAAAATTCTAAAGGTATTGGGACCGTGCAAGTTCGGCAAAGCGACCTCTATTTCTACGCTCTGTACTTTTATTCGCACTTTTAATTATATTGGCCAATTATATTAGTCCTGGTTGCTGGATAATTGTCAAGGCCATAGTCCAAAAAAATAATAAGAAGAAAAAATAAGATGCAGGTTATGTTTAGCAAACGTAAACAATTGTATGTAGTAAATAAAATCAGTTATTAAAATGCAGTACTGCAAGCAAAATACAATTAATTAAATTTACCTTTATATAATAATTGCATATCATATCAATATTGTGGAGCAATATATAATTTTTCTGCGCCAATGACAGAAGGTATGAAATATACGTCAATTTGACAATTTCAATTGACAATATGAATTATTTAAGATAGATGCAATATTTCTCCGCGACTCGCGCACGGTCGTTTCTCGTTTCCCTTTCCAAGTACTTGCACACCGCGAATACTGACCCAATATCATAAAAAATGTAGCACGATGGAAAAAAACCAAACAAGAACCCATCAGAACAACAATAAAGAGGAAAAGATGGAACTGGCTGGGACACACACTGAGGAAAGAAAATGCAGACATAACAAAACAGGCACTCAAATGGAATGCAGTAGGACGAAGAAGCAGAGGACGCCCGACCAAAACATGGAGGAGTACCGTTGAAGAAGACCACAAAAGTATGAAGAAAACCTGGGGAGAAATAGCAACCATGGCCAGAAATAGAGGAGAATGGAGAAGCTTCGTGGATGCCCTATGCTCCTTCACGGAGTAACAGGATTGGATATATAGAAAACAAACGTTTTCAGTGTTTTATGTTAAATGTATGCTTGTTTGTATGTTGGTTTTCTAAGTTATTATCATGTATTTGGTCTTTTTTATATTCATTTGTAGTCCTAATGTATGACACAGGAGCACAATTCGTCAAACCGTCCGTGTTTGAGTTAGTATCGATAGAGTGTTATACCGTTATTTCAGCATACCTGTTTCGTCAGACACTCCGGCTTATACCAAATTCACACACGTAACGGTCAACGAATGTCTCCTGTTTATTTCCTACTTCAAGTGGTTAGCTACAAAGGTACCATCCACTTTGATTGTCGTAAACGGAAACGATTTGATAATATCGTTTTACTTATTTATCTTCTTTTAGATTATAGTATAACAACGTGTAAAAATATATTCATAATGGATCCGGATAAGATAAACTACGATCTCATCGAGCATGTCTTGGAATGGATTGTAGCAGGTGATCATGACTATCCGAAAGTAGGAACTATTCTGGTATTTCTGCCAGGAATTGGTGAGATAACGACGCTATATGATCAACTAAACGTTCATCCCGAACTTGGCAAGAGACGGGGAAAGTATCTCATTTTGCCTCTCCATTCGTCATTGTCTAGTGAAGAACAATCAGCTATATTCAGGTAAGTAAGTGGCACTTTGGAAAACTTAAAACAAATGTTACACTTCATATTTTACTTGTTGTCTCACTTACTTAAACCGTCCTCTTATACAGTTGAGTCCGGGAATCTTTAGCCATGCATCATTAAAGCATACGAAATAAGTCGGAAATTGAAATTTACTAAACCCAACAGAAAGTCACTTACTGTCACTTGCTGTTGCGTTTAGTAAATTTCAATTTCCGACTTATTTCGTATGCTTTAAATGATGACGCACGAGTAAAGATTTCCGGACTCAACTGTACCTTACGGTGTCAAGGTAAGTGGAGAAATCAAACGTCTCCATGACTTGTGGTCACTAGCTAGTCTCTCTGCTTTTCTCTACCCAATATATCTTTTCCAATATCTGTGTTCCATGTTCTTGCTGGCCTGCCTCTTTGTCGTTTTTTATCTGATGCAGCTGTCCATGCCCTCTTTACACTACTATATTTACTCGTTCTCGCCATATGGCCGGACCACGATAACTGTTTCGTCTTAAGCCCTTTTATGCATCCCGACACCGCACCTTTCACGTAGCTCTTCGTTTCCTATACGATCACGTTTGGTCACCCAGGTTACCTTCGCAAATATCGCATTTCGCATGCTTGAATTTTACTACGAATTTTATCGTTCACTGTTCACGTTTCACTACCGTAGAGTATCACCGACTCGTACACAGTTTTAGATATTTTCATATTTAAAAATGAATAACCATTTTCAATTTCGTTGCAGCACGAAACTACAGCGGCATAATTATTCTAGTCCAATCAGAGAGTGCAGCAAGCACCTCTACCGGTTTCGAAACTTCTTAGTCTCTCATCAGGAGGCACGTATGCTGCTCTCTCTGAGCCAACTAGGACAAACCCCGGCGTGCAGTCACGGTTTGCACGAACGAAATGGCAGGGATGCCCTAGCGGCAACTGCTAGCAAAAACTAAGTTTTCAATCTAATAGCACATAGAACAACACCAAACGATGTTATTCTGGATAACGAAACGATGGAAACGATGTTACGATGGACTCTGGAAACGGACGTGAATTATAAATTGTAAAATTCCCTCATCTTCCTTAGTCTTAGCATCCGTTATGGCTTGCAAATTGTAGAAGCCTCGGAGGTGTTACCAGAGAAGGTTCCCATTGTTTTCAATCTGGTAGGATGTAGAGTAACATCGTTTGGTGTTGTTTTATGTGCTACTAGATTGAAAACTTAGTTTTTACTAGCAGTTGTCGCTAAACATCACTGCCATTTCGTTCGTTGCAATCCGTGACTGCACGCCGGGGTTTGTCCTAATTGGGTCAGAGAGAGCAGCATATGTGCCTCCTGATGAGAGGCTAATAAGTTTCGAAACCGATAGAGGTGCTTGCTGCACTCTCTGATTGGGCTAGAATAATGACGCGGCTATAGATTCGTGTTGCAACGAAAATTGAAAATGGTTATTCATTTTTGATTTACATGTTTACTCTGATTGGAGTACGAAGGGAACCATTCTCGTTGGAACTTTACCGCGCTGAGCAGATGGGACGTGAATTATAAATTGTAAAATTCCCTCATTTTCCTTAGTCTCAGCATCCGTTATGGCTTGCAAATTGTAGAAGCCTCGGAGGTGTTACCAGAGAAGGTTCCCATTGTTTTCAATCTGGTAGGATGTATAGTAACATCATTTGGTGTTGTTCTATGTGCTATTAGATTGAAAACTTAGTTTTTGATTTTCATATTTGTTTTCAGGCTTACTTCGTTTTTCCTGATTAAACTGTTATTTGATGCATAGTATAATTTTGTTGCATTCATTACCCTGCTATTTATTTCTGGTTCTATATTTCCTTGCCCATTCATTGTGTTTATCCTAGATATTTGCAGCCCTCTACTGATGTAATAGTCTCATTCACTTGTTGCCGTATTTCAAATTTATACATAGTGTTAGTGTATAATAAATATAGTTACATGCACATTCTCATTTGGACAAAAAGTGTATATTATGCAACGAGTATTTAATAATGGTCATTATGATGCTCGTATATCGTATAGAATACGAGCATCTTAATGACAATTAAATGCAAGTAGTATATACATGATCTTTTCTACGATCATCATAACAAAAAAATATATTCAAAATCCATATTGTACCACAAACAAATATTTATTTCAAAGTAAGTTATCAATCGAAGTAGCACAGATAACGCCAATAAATATCGTTCCCATACCACCAGATTGACAACAGCTGGAATACTTTCTTTGGTTACACCTCCTGAGATTTTCAAAATTTATAAATCAAACAAGATGCCGAGGAAATTAAGATGAGAGAATTTTAAATAATTCACAACTCATCTGCTCAGCGTGGTAAAAGTTCCAACAAGAAAGATTCCTTAATACTCCTACAAAAGAGTATTTTCAATTTCTTTGCAACACGAAAATGCAGCAGCTGCATAATACTCTAGTTAAATCGGAGAGTGCAGGAAGAGTCTATACCGATTTCGGAGGTCTTTTCCCCCTCATCAGTAGTCCCATATCCTCTTCTCTCTGATTTCTCCAGGCATCACACTTTGGGCCCTTCCGAATTGCAAAGAAAGAAATGTCACGGATGAACTAGAGCCATCTACCGAAAAACAAAGTAAGTTATCAATCGAAGTAGCACAGAAAACGACAATAAATATCGTCTCCATACCACCAGATTGACAACAGGTGGAATACTTTCTTTGGTTACACCTCCTGAGATTTTCAAAATTTATAAATCAAACAGGATGCCGAGGAAATTAAGATGAGAGAATTTTAAATAATTCACAACTCATCTGCTCAGCGTGGTAAAAGTTCCAACAAGAAAGATTCCTTAATACTCCTACAAAAGAGTAAATGAATTCAAAATGTATAAACATTTTCAATTTCTTTGGAACACGAAAATGCAGCAACTGCATAATACTCTGGTTAAATCGGAGAGTGCAGGACGAGTCTATACCGGTTTCGGAGGTCTTTTCCCCCTCATCAGTAGTCCCATATTCTCTTCTCTACGATTTCTCCAGGCATCACACTTTGGAACCTTCCGAATTGCAAAGAAAGAAATGTCACGGATGAACTAGAGCCATATATCGAAAAACAAAGTAAGTTATCAATCGAAGTAGCACAGAAAACGACAATAAATATCGTTTCCATACAACCAGATTGACAACAGGTGGAATACTTTCTTTGGTTACACCTCCTGAGATTTTCAAAATTTATAAATCAAACAGGATGCCGAGGAAATGCAATTCGGAAGGGCCCAAAGTGTGATGCCTGGAGAAATCGGAGAGAAGAGGATATGGGACTACTGATGAGGGGGAAAAGACCTCCGAAACCGGTATAGACTTTACCTGCACTCTACGATTTAACCAGATTATTATGCAGCTGCTGCATTTTCGTGTTGCAAAGAAATTGAAAATGTTTATACATTTTTAATTCATTTACTCTTTTGTAGGAGTATTAGGGAATATTTCTTGTTGGAAATTTTACCACGCTGAGCAGATGAGTTGTGAATTATTTAAAATTCTCTCATCTTAATTTCCTCGGCATCCTGTTTGATTTATAAATTTTGAAAATCTCAGGAGGTGTAACCAAAGAAAGTATTCCACCTGTTGTCAATCTGGTGGTATGGGAACGATATTTATTGTCGTTTTCTGTGCTACTTCGATTCATAACTTACTTTGTTTTTCGATAGATGGCTCTAGTTCATCCGTGACATTTCTTTCTTTGCAATTCGGAAGGTTCCAAAGTGTGATGCCTGGAGAAATCGTAGAGAAGAGAATATGGGACTACTGATGAGGGGGAAAAGACCTCCGAAACCGGTATAGACTCGTCCTGCACTCTCCGATTTAACCAGAGTATTATGCAGTTGCTGCATTTTCGTGTTGCAAAGAAATTGAAAATGTTTTTACATTTTTAAATATTTATTTGTTTTATATAAAAATATATTTAAATTTATTTATTTTGTAACACAAACGTATATTTATTTCAGGTGTTAAATTTTCAATATCCCTTTGGTCTTCAGACATTTTTTTAGAAATATTAAATTTTTAATTTGTCAGTTTGCTCATTGGATATGTGCCACCTTCCATACAGAACGTCATCTCGCGATTCTATTGGTTAAAAATCTGTATCATAATGAAAATCTGTATCATAATGAAAATCTGTATCATAATGAATCCGATTATGATATAGTTATTGAAATTGTAATTGTTGTATTAAAGTATGAGAATAAAATCATAATTAAATAATTCATGTACGTTTCAGGAAGCCCAACCCCGGCCAAAGAAAAATCGTCTTGTCTACCAACTTGGCAGAAACTTCCATTACCATCGACGATTGCGTCTTCGTTATAGATTCCGGAAAAATGAAGGAAAAACGTTTCGACCCTAATAGGAATATGGAAAGTTTAGAAACAACGTGGGTGACCAGAGCGAACGCTCTCCAGAGAAAGGGTAGGGCTGGAAGAGTAATGAGCGGAGTGTGTATACATCTTTATACCAGTCACAGGTTTGTGTCCATTTTACCGTGTCATCGAAAACAATCGTAATAATTAGAGTAAGTTTTGGGGTTTATTTTGAAATGTCGCTGGTTGGAAATTCAGCCGTTTCACAAATCATACATTTATGTCATTATAACTTACACAAGAGCTCTAAAATTATCGATTTGTATCCCGAGAGACAATTTGACAGTTTTAATTATGTCAAATTGTCACAAGGGTAATACAAATCGGTAATTTTTAAGAGCTCGAGTGTAATTCGGCAAGATTATTTCATGAATAAAAATGTATTTTTAAACCATTTTAACTAATATTTTAACGATATATAATCATGTTCACTGTTCATACTTAAGTTCACTGACGATGGACTCATAGCTCAAAAAAAAAACGTTCGTTCTGAACAATAATCAACTATTGTAAGACATTTGGATTTATAATTTGAAGCGTTTTAAAATGTCTGCTCAAATGGGGACAGGGATAAAAATAACTACTTAGATATTGGGGGGTCGAAATGGGGCTGTAGAAGGAGCGGGCACTCAAACCTTCTTTGCGAACGGCAGCTTAGGTTTTGTTCGGTGGCGGGCCGTGGAATCGTTTTAAGGGATGGGAGGGTTTTAAGAAGACTAACTACCATTACCAAATAAGCAAGGGACACTTCACAGACTTGAGGACTTTCCTACTATTTAAAATATGACGCCGTTTGGAATAAATCCTCTGATTCACTACTGGGTACTTACTGGACACATTACGGTACTTACCGATACCAAATGGGGGGACATTCATATGAGATTCCTCTTTTGGGTCAAACTGGGCTACTCTAAACATCTTTCTTTGGCTTCTATGCCATTTTCCTTTTCTTTTACTCTAAAACTCAATTTCGGTTGCATTAGAAATCTAGTTAATAATTTTCCAAAAGGGTTGGAAATAAAAATAGGTACATTTTCAAAATATTTACTTAAACTTCAAAACTCTATTTTTATTATAAAAAAAATATTCTCAAACAAGAAATTACATACTTTACTACAGGAATGACAAATAAAAACAACTACAAACTTTATATGATTTTTACAAATATAAAAAATTTTCAACTTTGTTGAGCAGTGTATTTTAAAATTAAATTTGACCTACTTATTTCAACGTCTTTCAGCTGTCAAATGTCACTGCCATTTTCTTTAATTCCCAAAAAACTTTACTCATGTTGAAACCAAAATCTATTAAAATATTTAAAATTTTACCAACTGCAAGTTTTAATATCCACTTGGAATTTAATTAAAAACAAAATCGTACTATACAAACGTATATACGCATACAAACACTTTCATGTGTCAATCAACAAGTGGTCGTGGCTTCTCATGACGAAAACGGGCTCAAGACAATGGGGACAGCACAAAATCGAAGAACAAATATCTCATCAAAGACATCGGGAACTTAATGGGGACTTCAATACGGGAACTTCAAACATCATAAAAAAATGAACAGAAACTTCCACACAATGCCGGCTCACAACTGCGTATTTGCATTTTCACCTTACAAATTAAAAAAAGGGAAGATGATTATTTTAATCAACACAAAATTACTCATGAAATAGTGAAATCCATTTTCAAAACTAAGAACTACGATCTGCCGGTAATATCAGATCTAATCAAACGATTACACATCCATATCTTGGAACGCAATCTGTTCGGAGTTCACATCGTGATGGTCAATTTGGAACCATAGATTAATAATATAGTATTACCGGATAGATAGGCAACTCACTGTAAAAATTTGGTTCCTTTCGCCACTTGCGACCGTAGTGTTAACTAATCACCATTTGGCGGGAAATTTAAATGGACAAGCATTAATTCATCCGTTCAGCGCCTCTTGCGGGCCCTTTCGTTACTAATTAAAATATCTTCTTATAATCTCACCTATATTATTAAAATAAAATACCAGAACTTACTAAGCTTGTTAAAGTATTTTATTTAAATAATATCTAAGTAATACTCATAAATTATTCGGAATTCCCAAGTTACAAAAATATGTTATTTTTGCCGTCAAATTTAGTAAGAAAAAGGGATATAAAAAAAGTTAGGACAATGTTTTTCTAAATATAGGTACGTGTATTTATTTGTTGTTTCAGATAAAACAGTTATAAACTAATTACTATTTACCTATCTATGCATTTTTCTAACTTTTCTATGATTTGTACACAACGGTACACAACAATAATAAACCATGTTCAGTTTTTTTATTAACACAACACAAAAGTTCTTTCGTTTCGTAACTAAAACAAAACTACACTTTATCAACGAAGGATAAGGAACCAACTTAAATTGAAATTACTAAGAACAAATCGTTAAAGGTAAAAGGTAATACAATAAAAAATAAAAACTGTAAACTAATTACTAATGGAAAATTTTTTCCACTAACTGTCATTACTTTTGACAGAATTGACATTGCCGAGTTAAGCCTCGTTTGATTATTTTATTTATGACATTCAGATATGGCGTTAACATAAATGATTGGTTAAAGTCTTCGTGAGCGAGATAGGCTGTCATTTCTCTTTATTAGCTGACGGTAGTGAAAGTGATGGGGGAAATTCCCCAGTTTGTTCATATAAGATTCCGGGGCATGTTTGGAACTACTCTCCTCGGCGCGGTACCTAACCTTCACCGAAAATTCTTCTGCAACGTCCTTAACGCTGCAACATCTACAAGTTTGGGACCAGGCCAATACATTTTTTAAGGGGAAATAGGTATTTTCTCAATGTTGTGAAACAATTTGAAACATTTCAAACAGGGGCGGTTCAGAACTTTTTAATGATGAATAACTTAGACAACATATACAGAGATAACAAAATAAATTAGAAAATTAGGTATTTTTTTGGGGATAGGATATAAAATTAATGAATGCTATTGACTCAAAATACAAGGAATAATTATTTATTAGGCGGGCTTAAAACAAAACATTGTAGCGGAATTTGTAATGCTACAAATTTAATTTTTTATTAAAATATTTATACCAATTACAACAGAAGTTTTCACTTCGATGTTAAGTTTTTTTTTAAATGAACTTTGTTTTTTTAGGTTTAGACATAATATATTACCTCAACCAATTCCAGAAATCAATCGAATACCCTTGGAGCAATTAATATTAAATATCAAAGTGTTACAAAACTTTGAAAACAGGGATGTAGTGCAGGTTTTAGGTAAGTTATAAGAAACTAGTCCTTATTAAAAAAAAAAACGATATGTAATTATGCTATACTTATAGAAATTATAAAAAAATGTAATAGGTCTGGATCCCGCGTATGAAAAAAAGTTGAATAATACCAAGTTGAAAATTTGTTAATAGCTTAAGGGTGTCTAGTCGGACAAACTTTGATGTACGGGAACACTGGAACAGGGAAAGTTTTAATTGTGGAACAATTTAAAAATTTGGAACGTCAGACCACGAAAACGTCCCATGTATTTTGTCGGACAGAACTTCCAATTGATTTGTTACCCTTTCATTAAACTCTCATGCAAAAATCAGACTGCTATTTGTTACCTGTCATAATTCCTGTCATTTGACATGTTCTACGTGTTCCACTCATTAAAATGCCCAGTTGGTGATAAATAGCAGTCTGATTTTTGCAGGACAGTTTAATGAAAGGGTAACAAATTAATTGGAAGTTCTGTCCGACAAAATACATGGGACGTTTTCGTAGTCTGATGTTCCAAATTTTTAACCTGTTCCACAATTAAAACTTCCCCTGTTCCAGTGTTCCCATACATCAAAGTTTGTCCGACTAGACACCCTTAAGCTATTAAAAAATTTTCAGCTTGCTGTTAATCAACTTTTTTTTCATACGCGGGATCCAGACCTATAATTTTTACTGAACTTCAAGTTATATAATATGTCAAATGAAAGCCCTTAATTCATCATTATCATCATCATCATTAATGAACATTGAATATAACTTTTATGGCTCTACGCAGAGGTAAATCGTACTATGTCCAGAGACAATTTTACGGCAAGTTACCGACTTTTTAATGAACACCAAGTACACTTCTGGTCAGAGGTAAACAACACTATGTGGACTTGGTGTCGTTTACCTCTACTAAATGTGTCCACTGTTATTTACCATCTCGACATAGATTATAATACACTACAATACCATTTTACAGTGAACAATCAGCGATTGAAGCTGTGTAAGGTTGTTTTTAAACACACTTTGTAAATCTAACTTAGTAGTAGTGAATATGTTGAAAAAATTGAGCCAGGAGCTTTACTAAAAGCTGATCCAAGAGGTAGACACACGCCAGTCAATAAAAGTCCTACCGAAACCATAAAAAAAAACGAATAAAATCCACAGAACTAGTTTTCGATTGGTTGACCAATCATCATCAGTGCTTACCTAAAATGAATATAACCTGATAAAATGATGCAAAGGTTTTAAAATTTTGACTACGGTTAAGAAAAGTTAAAGGTTATACTCACGTGATCTAACATGCTAACAACCAAAATATAATATTACAAAAATATGTGGGTAAAAACCCTTTAAAAGTAATCCGTCAAGGAAACATTGAAGAAATATGCGAACTTAAGCATGGATGTTTAAAATATTCCATGTACTACGCTCTACACCACATTCACATAGCAAATTCCCAACATAAACAAACGCACGTGTTAACGATTCGTGCACTCATTCGTCAAGAAGCTATTAAATATAATTTATCGCCCTAAACGAGGCGGTTTCTAATTTTACAGGTCCTAACTTGTCAGTCTGCATCTGCAAATTCAAATTGTATTTTTTAGCATGTTGGTTTTTAAGATAATATTATTTTGTGTTATGTTATGTACTTTACAGTAGTTATTGTTGAGTTATTAATTAGGACTGGTCGTGTTTTATAGTTTTTTATAGTTAGTTTTATAGTGTGTAGTCTGTGTAGTGAACTTTTAGTATCCATAAACAAAGTATTTATTCATCAAAAGTAAAAATAGCTTGTGGTAATCACTTTTATAAAGGTAAGAGAAACTTATATTTTAATATATTGATGTTTCAAAAAGTTTAATTTCCTCTTCTGGACATGAAAAAGTATACAAAATGCAGTTTCATAATAGTCCATTTACTCACGGTAAAGTGTTACAAAACCTTCAATTTTTAAAGAACCGCTTAGATTGACATGAAATTTGGCTAAATGTTTAAATATAGCTAATATGTCAAAGAAAAAAGTAATACTGTGCCGATGTGTGCTTTGGTCCTGGCAAAAAATACACGTTCAAAATAAGCCCGGAAATGGATAAATTGATTAATTCCAAGCAACTTTTGTTCTATAGCGGTTTTTCACATTTTTCACAAAGTCAATACTTGTCGAGTTATTTGTGAGTGAATATGTTCATTTTTCAACAAAATAACCACGTCTTTAGACGGTTTTTTGCAAATATTCCAAAAAGTAAATATCTTATCGAAAAAAAAAACATTCTTAGCAAAAACATAACTTATAAATACCATAACCTTATAATATGATGCTACTTTATTCAAAATTATTATGTACATATATCTCAGTTAATGAATATTTTATTTTACCACATTTTCCTTAAGGACATAGGCGCAAAATTTCGCGCTCAATGTGTTTTAAATGTATTCATTTTTTTGAGTCCTGTGAAAACTAATAAATATTTTTGAAAAATTTAAAGGCAGAATGAAAGATTACATTATTATTGAGGGCCGAAAGTCCCTGAAAACTTCTATAATGTTTATTTTAATAAGTTACAGGGATGAAAATAAAAGAGAAAATTTAGGGTGATTTTTAATTGCAAATATTTCACTAAAAAGAAACTTTTTATTTATTATAATTGACTCTTGGCCGTCCGTAATAAGGTAATATTTTATTCTGCGTTTAAATTTTTCAAAAATACTTGATAGTTTTCTCAGGAATCGAAAAAAATGAATACAATTTGAAACACATTAAAAATTTTGAAAGCGGATATTTTGCGCCTTTCAAATTAAATTTCAAGCAATTTTTACGGTATTAGTTTCAAAAGTAAATATTTTTAAAAAAACATATGATACACCTCAGTACGGCCCTGTTTAGCTTCCACGTGCGTTTGTTTACAGTTGGGAATTTGTAAAGTGAATGGACTTGGGTACCATCTGAGCTCTGATTCGACTTGTTCTCATGATGACAGTATGGTGGCAAGTGACGATGAAATGAATGGGGACTTCTGAACGATGACATGACAGAAGTGACAGTTCCACAGGAAGTTGAAAATTTAACCTGTCATATTTGAAGACTATGGTGTACAGCTTGTTACATCAAGAAATGTAACAACACTCATTTCCACTGTGAAAAATAATCAATTAAAATTAAAATAAACTAGATGTTGTAGTTATAAAAATGTATTCACGTATATTGTCAATGATATTGGTAGGCAAACCACATTACACAAATTATTTTTATTCGAAAACTGAAATCAGTAATGAAATCCTATTGTCAATAGACCCAGGATTTAGAAAAGCAATTTTGCGTTGATTTAAAGTTATCGAATTTATTTAACTTATTGGTTGCTGTTGAAATTTGTGTAAGTTTAAAAAGAGGTCACTTCAGTCACCCCCACTGTGATCTCTACATAGCAATGTAGCCATAAGCGATTACCACCAAGGAGATGAAGACGATATGGAGCATCTCTAACAATTTTGAGCGTTGTCGTCTATAATTGTACTAAATTATTATAATGTATTATTTGTCTCTAATAAAATAATAGTATGAGCTGTTTAACAAGTTTGTCTTGTTTACTTCGTAGAGACCTTAACATGCAATGTCACATTATTTAAAAAAGTTGTTAGAGGTAAACAACAGTATGTCCAACTATAAATTAAAAAAAAATTATACAATGAAAGGTAAACTTCAGAAAAATAAACTTTATAAACTTATGGTTATAGGTATAGGTATATAACACTTCAGGTTATAGGTATATAACACTTCATAGAGGGAAAAACGATGATACATACGACAAAAATAATATATGTGAGCATTTACTAATTACAAATTTATAAAATGTTAAAACTACTCTCCTGAAAAAGTAAGAAAATGGACATAGTGTCCTTTACCTCCGGGGTACAGATATATTCTTAGGGTTTTGAAAGCCCTCAATTCGTGGATCACTTTAGGCATCTCCTCCAATTGTTCTAGTGAGCGGTTGATGAGTTATCGAAAAACTACTTAGATCCCTAAATGGCTTATTGGTAACTGACAGAATAATGCAAATCTATAAGTTGTATATTTTTTTGTGTTAGGTTATTGATCTAACTGTTTTTTTCATAGATATATAATACTCTAGATTGCGCCCTGCGATCTTAAAATGGGTGACGATTGCGACAGAGATAAACGAGCCTATTTGGTCGGTAGTCTCTTTTTAATTTAAGGGGAATATCGACGACGTGAATATCACACTTTATCGAGTAATATGTGTTGACAGTTGGAGCGGGTGGTGACGGGAAATGGTCTTTGGTCTTCAGACGTGGATAATCGTGGTTCGAATCCCATACCAACTTTACTTTTTTTATTTTTATTTAATGAATATTGCGTTTATTAGATATTTTTACATCTGAAAAATGGACCTAAGTAAATCTAGCAGATAATAAATGTATGTATAGTAAGTTAATATTGGAATACATAATTTGTGAACTGCATAGTAAAATAAAAGTCATTCGTTATTAATATAAATTCATCTTTATTCGAATGATGTGAATGTTTGTTTTGCTTCTACTTTTTTAAAAAATTGTAACAATAGTTTCATAAATAAAAATAACGTCTAATTACTTATAATTGAATCGGTCATTTCAAAAACAGCAAAGTCCACAATTTTCAGAAACTAACTTTTTGAGAGGAATAAACTCCTTTAAGATAAACGTTGTGTGCAAAAACGACACCAGTCTAGTAAAAACATTACGAACAAAACTACAATATAACTCTGAATTTTGATGTCATCCATTTCATCCATCTTTCGACTATATAGTTAGTTTTCTTTGCTCTTCTGTAAAATTAGGAATATGTGACTCGTGTTGTTTTTGAAATGACCGATTCAATTAATAAATCGATGGTACATTATGTTGATATTAATTATTGGTAATTTTTTACGAATATTTTTAACAATTACTTTATACTATTCTACAATTAACTTATTAAAAAAATAACATTTTCTTTTATATTTTTAAAAATCTATAGGTACCTACACAGTTTTTCTTATTTGTTATACATTTCTTTGCATAGATTTACTTTAGAGATGTAATAATTTAAAAATTTTAGATTTATTAGAAATGTCACTTATAAATCGACGCATACAGCGAAGACTGTACTAACTCATTTTTTTAAGTTTTCGAATAAAGCAAGTTAAAGTTTTGATTAACGCATAAAATCAGGGGTTCCTATTTACTAAATTGTTTTTATATTTATCCATTGTGTTTACCGTATTGTTCCACTTGTGCTTTTGAACATGTCAATTTTTTTTCTTTATATGGTTTTTGAATGAGTTAGTACAGTATTCGCTGGAAAAATCGGGAAAATCCTGGATAGTACATCCTGGATACTTATGTATATGTACTTATAAAATGCACCTTCTATTCACATGTATTATTTTTATCTAATAGAAATTTATACGCTGTACAACTTTTAAAACGTAAACAATGTTATTCATGTAGGCGTATTTTACTTAACCTAAAAATGCGAAAACTATACTAACTCACAAGACAATGACGATTCCGTTCGGAATACCGAGGAAGACTATACTAACTTTGATTGAGATAGCTTATTACCTATCTCAGATAGGAGATAGGATAGTTTTCGTGGGATAATGTAAAGATATACAAGTTAGTACAATATCGAAGTGCAAAATTGGTTGCCTAAACGTAAACAGATTAATATAGAACTTTGTTCGGTGAAAGACATCACGGTTATCTAATTTGTCAGGGGTGTAACTCAAAAACGCCAAAAATTGAGTTAGTACAGTCTTCGTTGGATGCGTCGAAATGTTTAAATTGTGAAAATTATGGTAAAATGGATAAAACCCCTTCAAAAAATCATTATAATTCTCATAGAAAACGAAGTTCGTCAGAAGAATCCCATCAGAAATTGTTTGCAATCCTTTCTTGAATATTATGAGAGATTTTCGGAGGTCCCATAAACAAAATTTAACAGTAACTGAAATATGTGAGAAGAGGAGCCCAAATTTGAAGTCAGATGATCGAAAAAGACTATATTTTATTCCTTTTTGTTAATCTATAAGATAAATTAATGTTATTTAATATGCTTAATCAAAATATAACCCTCACGCACAAGTTGTAGTCTATATGACTAACAACTTCAGTGAGAAACTGGGTTTATTTATTATGTTGTTAGTTGCTACAAATAAACTCTATTATTATTATATTATTATTATTAAAAATAATATCTAATAAACGCAATATTGATTAAATAAAAAATAAAAAAAGTAAAGATTGGTATGGGATTCGAACCAGGATTATCCACGTCCGAAGACAAACGACCAGTTCTCGTCGCCATCCGCTCGAACTGTCAAACCATCTAAAATACTCGACGACAGAGTAGGATAGTGACGTCGTCGATACTCCCCTTGAATTAGAAAGAGACTACCGACCAAATAGGCTCATTTATCTCTGTCGCAACCGTCACCCATTTTAAGATCGTAAGGCGCAATCTAGAGTATTATATATCTATGTTTTTTTCGATTAACCTTAAAGGGTACTTTTATTTGACTAAAACTACGTTTATGGTGATTTTTAACAAAACATAAAAAGCGTAACTATTATTCAAAGTATTTAACGGTATGTTTTTTTAGGGTCCTTTATTGAACCACCCACACTAGAAAATATAGTTACGGCTGTGAAAAGGTTAGAAAATGTGGGTGCGTTGGATAAACATGAAAATTTGACACCTTTAGGGCATCATTTGGCGACTTTACCAGTGGACGTAAGAATAGGTAAGTAAGAATGTGCTTTAGAATTAACACGACCGGGTACGTGGCAGCTATTTGCTGTTATCGACTAATGCATAACTTTATACTTATATCATTTGATTTTAAATCACGTCACATGACGTGTATTTTTTCTTAATAAAAGTTATTTCTTATCAGGTAATGTGCAGTCTGTAAGACTGATTGGCTTTAAAATTTCTCAGTAACTTAATGCCGGATACTCCATTTAAGGCGTGACTTTATCTATTCGTCGAGGGAATAAATGCCTACTTATTACCTGATTTTCACAATTAATATGTCAGTTATATTTTAACAAAAAAGTTGTTTACTGTCAATTATGTAGTCTGTGAAACTGCACGATTCCGCTTTTAATACAAAATATTTTGTACTTTTATTATGACACTTCCTATCTTAAACAGCTTAAAAACAGTACTAATAATTAAGTAAGAATATCATACCTTATTATACTTGATAATATACTTCTGAAAGTATGCTTCGGTGTATACCTGCATATTTTCCTTTTTAAAATGTACACTTTTTACTTTTTTGTAGGAAAATTAATACTTTATGGTGCAATATTTGGCTGTGTCGATGCTGCTTTAACAATGGCGGCATGTTTAAGTTCAAAATCTCCGTTTGTATCTCCATTTGGTAAACGGGAAGAAGCCAACAAAAAGAAAAAATCCTTCGCCGTTGGCATGAGCGATCATGTAACTACATTAATGGCCTATAAGGTAAGACGTTCATGTTTATTTTTAATTTATATTATAGCTTTTAGTTGTTTCCACTCTGTGTGTCATAAAGAATTGCTAAAACATTTTAATTTATGTCTTAAAAATTTTCAAAATAGCAACACTTTAAGAAGAATTGCACCTTAAATTCTTCGAAGAGAATAAACATATTCCAATTGTTTATTTACATTGACAAATGGCGGTAAGCGAAGCCAAATAGCAGACTGGCAAAAATTTACGGAGAAGAGATCTTCGAGGCATTCTTATGCCAGAATTCGCGTCAGGTTCTGGATTTAGATCCTGACGTAAAGCTTCACCTGAAGGAACACCGCCTTGTCAATATAGATGTTGGAAGTTTTTGTTCTTTTATTTTTGAGGGAGTATGGTTTTCTTAGTTTCTTCTGGTTTATCTGTTGTTATCCTTTGGTGACATGAATAAAAACATGTCCACCTGCCTGCTTACAAGAGCAAAGCTGAAACTTCTCCTCGTGTCATAAGAAAATTATCCGCCGTTTGCGATCACCATTGTAAAGGCTTCTCGATCTTCTGCAACATGGAATAATTGTCCTGCATTTGATATGTTCCGTGGTGTTCACGGAAACACATAAATAAAATAATATTAATAAAACGCAAACAACTGTCAATAATGAACTGTGGAGCCTGGAGGCTGTGTATCGACTGAACTATAGTATAATTCAATAAGCGATGCAGGGCGATGTAAACATTACCACGTGTAGGCCTCAACAGGGCCGCATTTAGGATTATCTTTTTGTTTAGTCAGAATATAATATGTTATCTTATAAAATACGAAATTTATATTTTAATTTTGCAAAGGTGCTCGACGAAGAACCTGCTTGTTTTAGTTGATATCCGATAATAGAAACCATTTATACAGGGCGAAAAACCCAATAATTTATTTTTTTGCCAACAATTTTATGTACAGAGTGCCTACAAAAAATATAAGCTTTATTTTTAATTTTTGATATACTTAGTTGTTTGTACAATTCCAATTCCAACAAAAAAATACTCATTACTCAATTATGTTGAAATAATATACAAGGTGTCCCAAAAGTAGGGTAACGGTCGAATATTTCGCGAACTAAACATCGGATCGAAAAACTGAAAAATGTGTTCAATCATTTTCAAAAATCTATCCAATGACATCAAACACCAATTCCCACTACACCCCCTGGATGTGGGGTGGGGGGTAACTTTAAAATCTCAAATGGAAACCCATAGTTTTTCTTGCAGATTTGAATTAGTTACGTAAAAGTAAGCAACTTTTAATCAAGAGATTTTTTCGAACTGTTGATAGATGGCGCTATAATTGAGAAAAACGATTTATCCTGATACCATAGGTAAATTATAGAAACGGTCTTATATCTCGAGAAATACACTTCCAAATGAGAAACCAAAAAAAAAGGTTTTTAATACTTTTCGAAAACCTATCAAATAACACCAAACATGATCCTCCAACTTACCCCCTGGAGGTGGGGTGGGGGTAACTTTATAATCTTAAATAGCAACCCGCACTTTTTATTAGATTCGAATTCGTCATGAAAAATTAAGCAACATTTATTCGAAACATTTTTAGACATTTCGGACATTTTGGACATTTCGGTATTTTTAGAATTGTTGATGGATGGCGCTTTAATTGGAAAAATACGATGTATTAGCGCCATCTATCAGCAATTTTAAAAAATGTTTCGAATAAATGTTTCTTAATTTTTCATGACGAATTCGAATTTGCAATAAAAAGTGGGGGTTGTTATTTAAGATTTTAAAGTTACCCCCCACCCCACATCCAGGGGGTGGGTTGAAGAGTTATGTTTGGTGTTTATCGATAGGTTTTTCTCGAGATATTAGACCGTTTCTATAATTTACCTATGGTATCAGGATAAATCGTTTTTCCCAATTATAGCGCCATCTATCTACAGTTCCAAAAAAATTTTTAAATAAAAGTTGCTTACTTTTACGTAACGAATCCAAATCTGCAAGAAAAACTGGGGATTTCCATTTGAGATTTTAAAGTTACCCCCCACCTCACCTCTAGGGGGTGTAGTGGGGGTTGGTGTTTGGTGTCATTGGATAGATTTTTGAAAATTATTGAATACGTATTTTTCAGTTTTTCGATCCGATGTTTATTTCGCAAAATATTCGACCGTTCCGCTACTTTTGGGACACCCTATAATCATTGATTATAGACACGGATAGATACCCAACGCTGTACAACAAAACCGTGCCAAATTTTCTCCCCTCAAAACAGTATAGCCATCTATATTTGAGAATGATGATTACGCGGCAGTCGAAAGAAATCCAACATAAAAGGTTTCTTCATTTTCAGTGCCTCCCCTACATTCTCAACGTAAATACGGTTTCCCCACTCTAGATAAGCTTGGAAGATCTTCGAATTCTTCGGGTCACCCGCGGGGGGCCGGCGGGTGTGCTGTGTTCGGGTCTGTTTAGTGTCCGCTAAAAGCAGCAGACAGATAGTTTTAGCAAAGAATACTAACACACCCACGTTTTAGCTTACCGTTGCCGTTACTAACCTCTTGTTCCGGTATCTTAGTAATTCCTCGTTTTGATATTATGTATTCTTAAAATAACACATTTTACAGAACGTGTTTAAGAGTAGGTATCACAAATTCAATGCCTATAATAATTACCTACTATATTTCTTTATTCTGGAATTACATTTTAATAAGCGTGTAATAAAAAAATTCCATAACATCTACTTTTTTCGATATTCAAATTAACCCAATATAATATAATATCTAAAAATTATTACTTCACAAGAAATACTAGTGGCACGTTATACAGTAGATAACTATGTAGTTTCTATACTTTTTTTTATTTAACATCGCACAAAATTGCATTATAAATTAAGTAAAATTAAATAAAATACGAATTATAAATATTGCCAAATAGTATATTGTACAAGTGAGAAAAAAGAAATATTTCTCACGAGCGCACAAGTTTTTTGTTGGCACGAGCCGACGCACGTTCAAGCGAGGGAGAAATATGTCACTTTCTCATGTGTTGTACACTGTACTTTTTCTATGGATGCGGTTTTGTCAAGAGTTCAAACTTCAAAATTAAATAATTTAGGTGCTTTTAGGTATTATATGCTTAAATTGAAATAAAATACGTATACATGTAGGTATTTAATTTTCTTAATAAACTGCTCGTCAAAAGTTAGGGATATAGAAAATTCTGCTGAATTTTTATAGTAGATTTTTTCGTGAACAGATTAACGGATTCCGGTAATTTTTTTTTATTATTTTAGACTTTTCTTAGTAGAAATCGTATTGTAGTCTTATGTTTTGTGAACATTTTTTTTTTAATTTGGGTAACTCGACGAAAGAATAACAACCAGCTAATTTGAATTTACCGGAAAAATCGGAAAACTCTGGAAAATGGACTTTTTTATTCAACATTCATTTACAATGTTAACACTAATATATTTTGATAAATATTTTCATAAAATATTATAAATTTGTAAATAAATATTAAAATATAATTAGAGTATATATCTATTTATACAGGGTGAGTCATGAGGAACTGTACATACTCCTACCTCGTATAGAGGCTCCTATGGGGAATAACAAATGACCATTAAAAAGTGTCTGATCCTATTGTTTAATAATATACAGGGCGAGTTTCACACTTTGACAGAAATTTGTATTCGTCATAATTGTTGAACGGTCAAATCGATGTGTCTCTTATTTTGGTCAATCGTTACACTATTACCACCTAATCAACTGATTTATTCAAACTAGAAAAAATCAGGTCCGACTTCAAAAAAATTAGTTCGTTTTGGTCTTAGAAAAAATTTCACCCTGTATACGCTTTTTGAAAACTATAATATGAATTTTACAAATTAGACAAATAAGCAATTAAAATGACATATTTATTTTTTCCCCACACGATTACTTAATTTTTTATAAAAAAAATCAAATTTGACTATGAATTAAAGCTCGGTACAATTGATTTATTTCAAGAAATTATGGATAATGTGGATGAAATTAATGAACCTGTACAAAAACTGTGTAGAATTAACGAAGATGAATAATTATAATCTATACAAATTTTTTGTTTAATTTGAGAACGTTTTTGTTTTCAATTACAGTAGAGCGTCGATTATCCGAACTAATTGGGGGACATAGGTGTTCGGAAAACTGATTTGTGGATAATCGAACTACAATATATTGATACATATTTATAGTCATACATATTTATCCACAAGTGAATAAAAGCCATATTTATTGTTGTATCTGCTTCTTATCTATTTTATATTAATTATTATTTATTTGATTAATTATTTAATTGTCGCAAATCATACATCAAAATTGAATAAAAAATCTCAGGGTGCTTTTTTATACTATTAAAAAAAATCCAAATTATCTCACGTTATACTTATCTTCTCTCGTGGGTTCAGTATCTCTGAGTTGATCCTAATCGGGATAAAATAGGGAAAAGAAATAAAGCAAAATATTAAAATAAAAATACAGAATTGTCTTTTATTTATCAAATTAATACTCTGAAATCTATCGAATCTAAAAACCTGTGGACACAGATGTCCGAATGAAATTTATACCACTTAAATTTATTATCGTTACAAAAAAACAATTTATCGGTTTGTTCCCGATGATTTTGGTAAAACAAACTAAACCAAACAAATTTATGTCTTCGCAAGATTACCTATATTTACTATTTATATTTTGAAATATTGGAATTTTAATTCATATGATTTTTACTCAAAAATTTATTTCCCGAACATAAAAATCTCTTTCACATAGATTGACTGACCTTTTGCTTCCCTCACTCGGATGTCTTCTCGTGACCCCAAACAGCTCTCCCTCGTTGATTATGTTAAAGGCTACTCATCAAAGCCTCTCTCCGTTGTCCAGCTTCAAAACTATCAGCATACCAGCACTAATTCTCCAACAAACCGTGTCTCTTTGACACGTTCTCGATTCAAACAAAACTCCAAAAATTCTCTGCTCTCCTTCTCACAATCATACAGAATCAAAGAGGTATTTCGTCTCGATTTGATCTGTCTCTCGTTCCACTTTTCAACACTATTCTCCACTATCAACCAGCCACTGATATATGCTAACTATCTCTGCACTTAACACGTCGAAACCGCTCCTTCTTGCTGCCAACAACATAATGAATAATTTTTCAACCTCTCTCAATCATCCAATCCATCTTTTCCCCTTCCACATTCCAAGAATCAGAACATTGACTTTTCCATTTGACAAACAACAGTCACCCTCAAATTTGTTCCGACAATCCTAATTACTTTCGGAGAAACTCTCCCACATATACTCGTATTGAAATGAAGATATTAAAATTCCAACTTTCTTTTCAATTATCAATTTCGAGAAATATTGATAATTACCTATACAGTAAACAATTTTTTTCCATTTTAAATCTAAATACATAGTTCTTTTCACTTTAATTATTCACAAAAGTCTTTAATGGTTCCGCGGAAAGCTCGTTAAAAGAGAAATCTATTTACATCCTAACTAAATTCTAATAAATTTTAAAACAACTCAATATACAGGGTGTATCAAATTTATGTGCCCGCGTTATTTAAAAAAAAATTTAATTTAATTTTCATTTTGCTTTTGATTGATAAATTGAAAACACAATATTATATACCTACATATTTATTTATATTTTGATAATGACAACTAGCAACTAAACAAAAAGTGCAGTCTTTGCAACAACATAATTATTTTTGGATACAATATTGAAGAAAATTGAAGATATTTTAAGCGTCAATTACTAACGCTTGCTCGGTATTCGAGTGCGCGACGCGGGAGTCGATAGTTCGAATAAGCGGTCGTTCGGTTGATCGACGTTCGGATAATCGACGCTCTACTGTAATTTTTAAATCTAAAAATGTACGATTAAGTAATTATAAATTTTGTTACAATAAACATCTGTTTAAATATGCTGAATAGTCTATTATGAAGATCCAAGAAAAAAATTGTCACCGATTCTTAGATTTGTAAATATATATTTTTTTCTAAATCTTTACATTTTTCTAAAAATTGAAATAAATCAAAATACCCTGTACTTAGGTATAGTCTAGCTTCTTTTTTAAGGGTAATTTAAAAATTTCATCAGGTGTAGGGTGTTCCATAAAAACAATATCTTTGATATACCACTCTTTTTTGAAGCACCCTGTATAATTCACATTATTTTTAGATTGCAGTGTTAATGGCCCGGTATATTTCTATGAAGAATTTTTTTAAAATCAAGTCGTTTTCCATACAGACACCGAGGCGAATAAAATGAACCAACCTGTATATAAATAGATATATAATATAATTTTATTTTAATATTCATTCACAAATTTATAATATTTTATGACAATATCTATGAAATTCTATGTGTTAACGTTGTAAATGCATGTTGAATAAAAAAGTGCATTTTCCAGATTTTTCTGATTTTTCCGGAAAATGAAAATTAGCTAGTTGCTATTTTTTCGTCGAGTTACTCCAATTAAAAAAAATGAAGGCTCTACATTCTCTGGAAGCTGAGATATTATAAAATTTTTCAAGCGCTTCAAATTGAACTTTCTATAGCAAAATCTCGACGCGCTAAACTGGACTCCGATAATCTTCCCCATTACACGGTCCCAGCTTCACTTTAAGGGGTTATTCCTCGTTTTAAATAGAAGATATTCCGTACTTCAATTGAAATATAAAACAAACATATTTATTACATATCATTCTGTAAAAAATTTCAACTATGTATTTATAAACAATAAAAATGTGATTTTTCAAAAAAAAAGTATAACTTGACTATTATTGGTCCTAGAAAGTTGCTTTTTTCTTTTTTAATGTGTGTTTTTTTACCAGATTTTTGATACAATCAATTATAATTATTTATCAGAAAAAATGACAAAGATATTCTAATTGTTTAGATATAAGGAAAAAACTCACCATTTTTTAGCGACTTGCTTAACATTAAAAAAAAAAAACAAATATATTATTTTTTTTTAACTTTCTTAGTACTTTGCGTTTTTAAGAACTCAATGCACTTTGCCAAACAGCTCTCAAAATATTCCTAGTAGTCCGTTCTTTAACGGTAAAATATTGCAAAACCTCTAAATTTTAAAGAACCGCTTGGATTGACATGAAATTTGGCATACACATAGCTAACAAGTCAAAGAAAAAAAGTGATATTGTGCCGATGTGTGCTTTTGCGCTGGGGGTGGTTTTCACCCCCTTTTGGGGGTGAAAAATATTCGTCCAAAATAAGTCAGGAAATGGATAAACTGACTAATTTTAAGTAACTTTTGTTCTATAGAGTTTTTTCACTAAGTCAATACTTTGCGAGTTATTTGCCAGTGAATATGTTCATTTTTTCAACAAAATAACCACTCTTTTAGACGGTTTTTCGCAAATAACTCAAATAGTAAGTATTTTGTGGAAAAATCATTCGTAGCAAAAATATAGCCTGTAAGAAATTTAAAGAAATGGTGTATATATCACGTCTCTTTACCTAGTAGAAGCAGACTTATAGCTAATGAAAAATAGGTTCATATTCGTCAAATTCCAAATGGAATACTTTAACATGAAATATCCAAAAATGAATCACATTTCGGGGAAAACTCATTACAACTTATTTAAAGTGTTTAAAAAAAGCTTAATAAAGAAAGCAATGCTTACTTTTTTGTTTTTCGAGATTTTTGGTATCTCTAACCATTTTTAAGTTATTTTGAAAACAAAACCTATTTTTCAAAATAAAATTTTGAAAAATTTTACTTTGAAACTAAATTTTTTCAAAATTAAGCACTTTGAATTGATGAAACTTACAGATCATATAAACACAACATAAGTAAAATAATTTGTGGGGCGGTAAAGATTAATTTCATTTAAGTTGCTAATTAGGAGGTGGTCTTCCCGAATTTTTTTGCCAAAACAAAAGGGACCAACTTTATTTTGAGCGCAACTTGCTTAAATTTAATGCTAGAAACTTTTTGTAAAAACAGAAATAAAGCTTTTTTTAAAGACTTTAGAAGAGTTAAAATGGGTTTTCCCAAAAAGTGCTTAATTTTTTGGGTATTTCTCGTCGAAATATTCTATTTGAAATTTGGTGAATATGAATCTATTTTTCATTGGCTATAACTCTAGTTCTACGAAATCCAGAGACCTAAGTCATACACCATTATTTTTTTACTTTTTTTATAAGCTATATTTTTGCTGAGATCGTTTTTTTTTGAGTTATTTGCGAAAAACCGTCTAAAAATGTGATTATTTTGTTGAAAAATGAACATATTCACTCGCAAATAACTACAAAAGTGTTGACTTGGCGAAAAAGCTCTATAGAACAAAAGTCACTTAAAATTAGTGAGTTTACCCATTTCCGGACTTATTTTGGACAAATAGGTGAAGTCACCCCAGGGCAAAAGCACACATCGACACAATATCACTTTTTTTCTTTGACATGTAAGCTATACTTATGCCAAATTTCATGTCAATCCAAGCGGTTCTTTAAAATTTAGAGCAAAAACCGTGAAAGAATGTACTATAGAGCAACAATGACTGTTTAAACATTCCATGAACATTTAACATAACTCGTAAACTAACAAATAGATCTTCTTAAAATTTTGTACACTAATAAAGGCACTTAATTTCCTCGTGATCAAGGTACAATAAGTTCCTTACGGCCGTTTTGTTAAAAGTTATTAACAGTTACAAAATAATGCAAAAAAACGTGGCTTTTTGCAATTATCTCGGTTAATTCTTTATGGATTTTAACTTATAAAAATTTAAATCAATCAAATCAAACTTTTGCTTAGATATGATACTAAAAATGCTATAGACAAAAAACCATATTTTCTGACTTTGGCCTTTTTTTATAAAAAAAAGAAGTCGATTTACGAGTACCTCTGTATGTATTTTTAATTAACTATATCCATCCTACCATTTAGCACCTTCAAATACAGTCGAACACGCTTATTAGAATACCTCTTAAAGGAATATCCCGGTTTAAGGAATAGCATAGGCGTAACCTGGGGTGTTTTGGGGGTTATAACCCCCCCCCCCATTGGGATGTACTTTGAGCTCTATACGCTTAACACCATAGCCATCAGAGACCTTCCATTAGTTGTAACCCCCCCCTTTCAGGTAGTTGTAACCCCTTCCCCCTTAGAATCATCCTGGTTACGCCTATGAGGAATAGAAATTTGAGGTCGAGGTCCCGAAACATTTATAGTAGCAACCAATCATCGGTTATTAGAATATCCCGGCTATAGGAATACTTTTGGTTGGCACAAAGGCTATTCCAATAAGCGGGTTCGACTGTACCTGTATTGATTTTTACCCTGAAATCGCTCATATTTATTTTTCTACCCTGTTCTAAAAGACCGTTTTTGTTTTAAATGATCCAAAAATCCAAAACAATATCTGCCCGGGTCGAAAAATTTTCTTTAAAATTTATAAAAAAGTCAATTTTTTATTATTAATTAATTTATATTTAGAATTTAAAAATTATATCGGGCACTCCTTGGTTTGTGTTATTAACATACTAAATTACATACAATTTTTATCCGTTGACAGATCGGTACAGTTGAGAACCTCATATTATCGTATTTTAGAAAACCCTTAAATATCGACAAGGTATTACATTCAAACTGTTCGCTACGCTAAATAGGATTATTACTTCACTTCTCTGGGTATCTCAAGGTCGTTTTCTAATTTAGTAGGTACTGCCATAAATTGGTTGTGGTGGGAGTGATAGGGGAGGTAACCGAACGTCAGTCTACGATCATTCTCTTGCGAGAACAAATTCCTAACTGGCTATTTCACGAAATAACCACTAGAGTCGCTGATTCTTGACTAAAATTTTAATTTTTTGGATGGTAAAGGGGACACGCTTCCGTCCATAAGCGCTGGGGATCTATCCGTGTCTATAATCAATGCTATAATATATTATATTCATATATAATTAATTATTAATATGTCGTGACTCGTGACTGTTAACTTATCTAAATTTGAAAATTTTGGGGAATGCATATTACTATAAATATGTCATCAGAAGTAAACGTAAAGTCAAGCAATGAGGCATGCAAGTCATAGGTTTAAGGCCTTGTTTAGATAGGGCGGTTTGTCAACGTAAACGTCGCGATTAACCTGTTTAAACGCTGGTAAACTGCGTAAAATTCGCGGTTGCATATTATGTACGATGATGAGCGGTTGCATTTGTTTCTATGTTAACTTGAACTGCGGCGGTTGGGTTTTTCAGGAAAACCGCAACGTCGACGTTGGCAAACCGCCTGCATATAAACAAGCCCTAAGGTTCAGCGAATTGATGATTCGTTTTGTATTCCTTGATCACCGTAAACACACTTCTATCACAAACTTCAACTTTATTGGCCACTTTTTTCACAATATCTTCAACCACTATCCCGGGATTTTCTTGTCTTTCACATTTAAAAACATTTAAAATTATTTCTTTAACTTCAACGCTAAGAGGGCTTCTTTTACTGCGTTTTTGAGGACTCCATGTATTTTCTACCAAATCATCAGCAGAATTAGTGGATGACATTTTTGGTTTCAATATCTGTTATTGAAATATGTAATACGTGGTTACTGTTACAGTAATCACAATCACGTATAGATAGGGTCGTTATACAAATAAAAATATATACTTAAATAGTCTTAAATCGCACAACAAATAATTGCTAATTCAACATAAACAGCATAAATATAATTTATTGTCCTTTAACCATCAAGACCACTAAAAATTTACTAACAAATCGATTCAAATTACAAAATTTTAATACCGAAATAATACCTAAATCTTGTCCGAACCTGTATGAGCTGCCGACGACGTCGGCAGCAACGAAATAAAGATGGACATTTCGGTTAGCTTTTATATAATTTTGAAGAACTGTTACTTGCATGTATGCATAAAATATTCATTAATTTTATAAATCGGATCATTTTTTCACTTACTATGTGTTCAGTGATAACAATAATTTATTTACTATGCAATAAACACTAATAGTTGGGAAAAGAAAAAAATTAATAAAGTGTCATAATTATACTGTTACTTATCGGAACGAGTAGACTCATTTGGAACATCTTTAACAATTATCTGCTAAATTTATCGTTGTTTATATGCCCTGCATCGCTTATTGAATTATACTTTAGACCACAAACACTAATCTGTCATTATCTGGTTCTAGCATATAGCCAGACAAGCGACAATTTATTAGATCTGGCGTTTTCAAAACTGAAAACATTTCTGTGGTTTTTAAGAAGTTAACAGAAAGAGGGTGGCTAATTTGGTACCGTAATCTATTATGGAATTTGTGTTTCCCATGAAAAAGCCATTAATTTTATATATTCTGGTTTTGTATATTAGGAGCGAAACACATGTGAATTTTAAATGACCCATATTATTTCGTTTAGAAAGGAAAGTTAATATTTAAAATTAGCAATTAAAAAAATAGTAAAATAGTAATTGAAGCGTGTCGCCACAACACCTCCTTTCGAGAATATAAGACGATAGATAATACATACATACATATATAATGAAAATTGAATATAACAGAAAACTCAACGCAATGTTTATACGAGAGAGAAAAAAAATCACTGAATTCACTGAAAAATGTTTTTACCGCCACTTGCTTGATATCTTCCAGTAAATTTTGTTTTTCTCTTCGTCTGCTGTTCTCATTGTCTAGGTTAGTTTTGCTGGACACTCTCATTTTCTCTGGCTCGTGATGTATATTTTCTTAAAGCTCGTACGCAGGTTTCAATCTGTCTATGGAAATTGTTACTTCTTTTCCATTTACACGGACGACAAAAGTCTTGTCTCCTCGTTTGACTACAGGAAAAGGTCCGTGATATGGGTTATCTAGGCTGCTTTTGATTGTATCACGGCGGACGAAAACGTGAGTGGTGGTTGTCATGTCTTTGAAAATAAAGGTGCCTTTCGACCCATGTACGACGGTTGCTTAGGACGGAGATTTTCGAAATGGTTTCGAAGTGTTTTTAAGTAAATGTGAGCACTGTCGTCGGTGTTTCTTTGCGACGAAAACAATAGTTCACCTGGCAAACAGAATGGTTCTCCATATACGAGTTCGGCGGCTGAAGTACCTAAATCTTCTCTCCACGCTGCTCGTATGCCCAGTAACACTGAAGGTAGGCTTTCGGTCCATCAGATATTCTCATGGCATCGACTTGCTGCTCTTAACTGTCGATGAAACCTTTCTACCATACCATTTGTTTGAGGATGATAGGCGGTTGTCCTTAAATGGGTAGTTCCAGATAATTTGCAGATTGATTTGAAGAGATGCGATTCGAATTATCGGCCTTGATCTGTTGTGATGCGCTTGGGAGTGCCAAAAGGAGCTATCCAACCAGAAAAAATGTTCTGGCTAACTGTTTGCTTCTGAAATCGGCATCACTATAATGTCTATGTGGACGTGTTCGAATCGGCTGGAATGTGGTAGAAAACTTCCAGTAGGTGAAACAATGTGGCGCGATATTTTTGATTTTTAGCACTGTAGACATGCTCGAGTCCATTTCCTCACATCTGATTTAATGGAATGCCAAACGTATCGCCGTGTAAGTTCATTCACGAATGTTTTTTATTATTATGCCTTGTCTGAACAGTAAAGTTGAAACAGTGTTCCTCAATTACATGGATTCCTACTTTAGTCCAGAATCAATCCTGGGAACCAGTTTTTCTAGTTATTCATTCATCCAATCATTAAATGGATACGTATAGATTGCTATTATAAATCATAGTGAAACAAAAAAAAAATAACCGTAGGTTTTTTATTTTATTTTCATTATCTATTGTACTGCTGAAGATTTTGGGCTCTTTTTATGAATTTGGTGGTTGATGGTTGGAATAGATCCATGATTGGGATTGTTCCAATCATGGCCTTACAAAAATAGCTCATTTCAACACAAATCCGTTTCCATGTTAGTGTTTTTTAAGTATTAATTTATTTTGGTACACTAGACAAGGTTGTATTAAATGCTTAATGATCTATTTCTTTTTAGAAATTTCTTCAAATCTACAAAAAATCTTCTGTAGCCGCAAGACACTTCGCTGTAGAAAACTTCCTTTCGTACCGAACCTTAACAACTATCGCCGATATAAAAAAACAATTTTTGGAACTTTTAGTCGATATAGGTTTTGTACCAGTCAATTTAAGTACGAGAAGAAGATTAGGTTGGGATGATGTATACGAAATTACTGGTCCAGAGGTAAGAAATATATATAGTTTTATAAATAATGTTTTTCTTTATCGTAGAGGATAACAGGGTCTCAGAGACCGACATGTCAAAATTGTGGCATGTATTTTTAAAATTAATAAACATATACTCCATCGATATAAAACCATAGTGTCCGGAGGACGCATACTGTAAAGTGTTACCTGGACGAGACCCCAGAATGCTAGTAAAGCCTAAGTGATTATACTTTTGGCCTGATATAGGCCCTCTGCTGGTCCTGGAAAAAGATGGTCCAGAAGAGGCCACAGATATGAGTGACTTTTGTAAGAGTAAAAATATAACGAGAAGAGAGGCTTACGCGGTCACAGACTAGGTTTCTTCCTCAAATAAAAAGCCTGTACATGAATAGAATCTTTGATCAGGAGCGAAATGCAGGCCTGGTTATACAGGAACGAGATGAAGTTCTGGATGTAAATAAAACCACCAAACCCAATATAGAGTGTTTTGTTGACACTAACCCGGTTTAAATGGCGTGAAGCGTATGGACCTCTGACGTGACGTTTACTGACTACTACTTCTAACTACACTGTTACGTGTTTTTATAAATGAGTTATGAGGTCAAACTCCACGCTTCAAGCCTAAACACAAATACAATAAAACAAAGAATTGTAACGGTTTAACTTCAACAACATGTGGCAAATAAATAAAACTGTAGTCTACACATGCCATACATGCAATAATAGTATTTGAGAAAATTAGCGTTAATTCATACGAGGCAATAAATTCATTATTTAATAAATGATATTAAACATATTGCCAATATGAAAAACAAAGTAGAATAGAATGAAAATGGAGATAATAATGTCGTAAAATTAAACGTAAAATGAACATAACATAGTTCTAAATAAAATGACGATAGTCTTTGAATTGATTGATCATCTACCCCAACAGTGTAAATCTTTAAGTGTCAGTGACAGATTCTGATCAAATTCAAGTTGGTTGTTGGAAAAGGTAGTAAGAGGGATAGACGTTTCAACGTTAGTATTTTGTCTCTGATGTAGTGTTTCCAAACTGGGAACCTGTTTGGGAACTGAATAATTTGCGGTCACCCCTTCGTTTTGTCTTCTTGGATGACCACCGACTATATTTCGATAAGTCAATTAGCCCGATAACAACAATAATTTGAAGTAGTTACTCCAGTGACCAATAGTGACTTCCAATGTCAACTCTGACAGACTGCCATTGGGTACTATTTAATTCTTCAAATAAGGTCTCTTCGTCTATGAAGATATGACTGAGTCCTTCCCCTTGTATGTTTATTGGATCAAATGGAATTTTACTTTGCTTACGACTGGGTCTCTGCACTATTTCAGTGGCGGAGGTGATGAAAGTTTCGAGGATTTGTATAATAGTTAGTATAATAGAAAATCTACAATAAACCAATTGGCTCCAGTGTTTGAATGGACGGCTTACAGAGAAAAATAAAAAGAAGAGATATACTGTACTGTTATTTCATTTTATTTCAAGTAGAAAACGTTTTGATGTAATTAAATTTTAATTTTACTTTCAGTTTAACAGGAATGGAGAAAACATCCGTTTGTTATCATCAATATTGTGCGCTGCATTATATCCGAACGTTGTGAAGATCCTAACACCATCCAAGTCGTATATCATGAGCTCGGCAGGAGCAGTACCCAAAGAAAACGAAGCCAAAGATTTGAAATTTACAACAGTGCAAGAAACAGTAAGATTTTTTTTTGTTTAAATCGCTGTATTATGTATTATTATAATTTATAATTTCTAATTTACGTTATTTCAAACATTTCAAAAATTTCAAATGATTGTAACTTTGATTCTTACGTCAATTTTAATGATTAATACTCTGATTACTTTGTTAATTCTTGTTAATGGTTGTTTACTTGACATTTATGATAATTTTTATGTATATTCTTACATTTTTCCATATTCATTCATTAAGAACTCGATTTTATCAATTTTTTCTGTGTCTGTCATTATCTTAAGTACTCCACAAATACATATTTCAAATACATATTTCTTCATTTTTTTTATTATACTTTAATGATATCTTCTACAATGTATTTTATATCGTTCATATTTCATATATCTTCGTATTTACATTATATCATTTGAGTATATCTTCACTCATTTAATTTCTCCTAGCTCCGTAAGCCGCTTCAGCTTTCCTAATATTTTACCTTAATTAAGGTGGTTTAAAATCGTTGGGTAATTTTTCGCAAACTTTAATCCTTAAATTAAAATCAATGGGAAAATCCCAGTAGTTGGCTGTATACCATAGTTTAAAAAACTCATACAGAAGTAAAAACTTCAAGCTGTACACTGACTGGTACAAAAAACGGCCACCCCAAAAAATGTGTCATTTTTGATGTATTGAATTTCCTAAACCTGTTGTTCGATTTAAGTGAATTTTTTAATATGTTATAGCCTTATTCTTTAACAAAATCGCTGTAATAATATTCTTGCTGGACAGGTAAACTATCATTGTATACCGGGTGTACCAATCAAACTGTGTTTTATTCTCAAAGTTCACCACACCCTATGGAATATTCTAGCTTTTATAAAATACTGAAATTAAAACTCAATATAGCCTCAGGTTTTCTTAACATTCTGTTTTTTGATTCATTCGCTTATGTTGGATAATAAAAAAGTTAGGTACTTTAACAACTAGAAATGTTCTTCATCAATACCGGGTGTTTCTAAATAAGTGCGACAAACTTCAAGGGGTAAATCTGCATGTAAAAATAATGGCCGTTTGCTTTATAAACACATGTCCGCAAATGCTTCATTTCCGAGATACTGGATGTTGAATTTTTTTCTTACAAACTGACTATTTATTTATTTCTCCAAAACCGGTTGAGATATGAAAATGAAATTTGGTAGGTTTTAAGAGACAGTTATTGCACATTTTTTGACATGCAATTAAGAATTTTATATTCTCCATTGGCGCTCATACGGGTAATATGATGGGTAATATTAGTTTAATAAGGCTATAATATATTAAAAAAATCACTTAAATCGGACAACAGGTTAAGGAACTTCAAGACATCAAAAGTTGCCCATTTTTTGGGGTGGCCGTTTTTTGTGCCGGTCAGTGTATATTGGTATAAAATCGTTTATTAAAAAACTTACATAAAATGTCATCCAAATGGATTGCAAAACGTTTTCGTTCTGATTCAGTGCCTAGAACGAAGTATGTATTTCCACGTTAGATTAAAGCAAAAAGTTAAAATTGTGACTGTTAATAAGAAAAACATGTGGAGAATACTTACATTTTGCTGAGTAATTGGAACTAGCACACTATTTAAAGTGATAACCTCATAATATATGATTTACATAGTATAGTTTAAGAAAATGTGGTGACTACAAGTCGATGTTAGTAGATTAAATTAAATACATGCTCAAAGGGCAACATGTTTCCCTGCTTTTTTTTCGAGCAGGGAAACATGTTGCCCTTTGAGCAAGTATTTAATTAAATCTACTAACATCGACTTGTAATCACCACATTTTCTTAAAGTATACTATATAAACCATATATTATGAGGTTACCACTTTAAATAGTGTGCTAGTTCCAATTACTTAGCAGAATGTAAGTATTCTCCATATGTTTTTCTTATTAACAGTCACAATTTTAACTTTTTGCTTTAATGTAACGTGGAAATACTTCATTCTAGGCACTGAAGATGTTCTGATTTAAAACGAAAACTTGCCATTAACTTGAAAAAAATAATTGTATTAACGTTTCGACGCCCAAATCGGGTGTCGTTGTCAAAATACAAAAAATATTAATGAGATTCGGGCGTCGAAACGTTAATAAAATTATTTTTTTCAAGTTAATTGTGGCTTATTTCCCATCAAAACTAGTTAATATATGAGTATTATCAAATACATTAGACTATAATACATCCAAATTCCGCAGAAAACTGGAAGCACGTTTCCACTAGCGCCTCTGCTGGCTTGAGTTGAACTACGTTTTGTCAACGTAAAATTTGACGTAAACATTCAAATTTACTTTTATTAATTTTTGGATAACGAGCTAATTTTTCTAAATTGTGTTTGTACTTTTACAAAACAATGTATTACAAAATCGGTTCCGTGTGTTTACATACATATATGTAAACGAGACGTCGCACAGTGTTCAAAATTGAAGGAAACGTGATCGAAAGTCCAAAAAAAAAAATAAATCTGAGAATGCCGAAATTAAGGGGTTTGTTTGTACTACTCATGATGCAACTTTTCAGCAAAAACTGATTATTTAAGTTTGTTAGGGCCAGATGTATTAATGATCAAAAGTACAAAATTCAATATAATTTTATACATCAAATTTAAATCCTCAGAATATGCCTTTTACTTTGATTATTACTTCATTTATGTGGATAGCTAATGTAAAAGTAATTATTGGAGATAAAAATACATACTTTAAAGATTAAAATGATATAGTTAGCTTCACGGAAAGGTGATTATAATTTTGATATAATCGGCTGTCTAAAAACCTATATAATTTTTGATAACATTAATGTTTGACAGCGTATTACGTTTATTGTGCCATCTTGTGCCACGTTAAATCCTTCACTAGATGAAAGATTACAATGTAAGGAATAAAAAAATATATAACACAAACTGCGGAAAACTGCGCAACTGAGTACATGGCGCATTGCATCGAGCGCTGCGCGCGTTTAGTCTGAATTAATTGCATTCGTACGTATTGTTTACATGTATGTCAAACATATGATATTTGTTGGGGTTGCGAAAAGAGATTTTAGTTTTGATGAAGTAGTGTTTTTGCTTAATAGAGAATATATTGTACATTAGTGTTATAAATAGCTATATTAACAATTTATTGAAGTTATATTTCTTTAGGCGCGATTGGGAAAAATGTTGGGATTTGGAGTAAATGTAAATGTGCGCGAATTCATCAAAAATTGTTAGCTCTACGCGCAGATACGTTATAGGGTTTTTCAACGCTTCTCATTTGTTTCGAGCTTCCGTCATAATCTGTCGCATAATCCGTGTATATTAATACACTAAGCAGCAAAATTAACGCACCACCTGTAAAATGGGACATTTTTGATGTCTCGAATTTCCTAAACCTGTTGTCCGATTTAAGTTATTTAATATATTATAGCCTTATTCTTTAACAATATCTCCGTAATAATATTGTTGCTAGACGGGTAAGATGTCATTGTATACCGGGTGTACCAATAATACTGTGTTTTTTTCTAAAAGTATTGAGTATTTCTTACCACTCATAACACTGTTAAAAATATATATACAGGGTGTTTCATTAAGAATGTCCAATGTCTGAGTTGGAGATTCTAGACCTCGAAATATTAAGATTTAACCAAAATCACTTAAATAAAATATGGCTCCTTACAGAGTTACATAGTGTGTTATTTAAAAATTTAAAAACTATGCTCAGTATTTTAAAACTATTCTACGTATCCTTCTCATACTTGACAGACAGTGTAGGTACTATACACCCTATGAAATTATGTTAAATATCCGTTTCTAGTTAGTCCCAGAGGCGTACGAGATAGGGGACAGTGGGGGGTTGGCCCTTTCCAATTCCTAATCCACTGGCGGAATTTCCATTTTAGCGCAATTTTTCGATTCTCCAATACTCGCTATGTAAATAACATACTCCTCACACCTAACGATAAAATTATTCGTTTTTGAGATATTTGAACCTAAACAAGTAACGGCACAGATATTTCGAATAATGCATTGTGTCACTTAATTTTAAAATATCTCGAAAACTTATGATTTTATCATTAATAATGAATAATATATTCTTCAGTCTTAACGATAAAATCATTGGTAATAGAGATACTTGAAGTTTAAAATTAAGCGGCACAATACATTAATTAAATATCTGTGCCGTTACATGTTTAACTTCAAATATCTCGAAAACTGATGACTTTATCGTTGCGAATGAAGTGTATGTTATTTATAGATAGTATTGTAGAATCGAAAAATTGTGCTAAAATGGCATTTCCGCCAGTAGCGTAGAATTTGGGAAGGCTCAACCTTTCATTGCCCCCTGTCGTACGCCTCTGGTAATAGGCAGAAACGATTGTTTAACATAATTTTATAGGGTGTACAGTACCCACACTTTTTGCCAAGTATGAAAAGGATACGTCAAATAGTTTTAAAACAATGAGCAAAAATATTTTTTAAATTTTTAAATAAAACACCCTGGAACTCTGTAACGAGCCACATTTTATGTAAGTGATTTGGGTTAAATCCCAATATTTTGAGGTCTAGAATCTACAAATCAAATTGGACATTCTTAATGAAACACCCTGTATAACGATATTTTTTAAGTAATTCACCCCCTAATGAAGGGATGAAAACTAAAAAAAAGACCCCTGTTATAATATACTCGTTATACGGTATAATACCTCAAATATTCCAAGTTTTCAGCCGGATCACTTTTACAGTTTAAACAAATTTAGTTTCGATCACGTTTTGACCAATTTTGAACACTGTGCGTCGTCACTAAATGGATGAAGTAGCTGAATTCTTTGTCTGTAATCTATATTTTGAGGTTGCAGTCATTAATTTAAAGGACAGGATAAAAGAAACTCTTTGTTAATATTAAATTTTCACAAAATTTATTTGATAATTGAATACAATGATATTAACAGGAAAAAACATAAAAACATGAGGTTAGTCCATTAAATTTTTAACAGTATCACAAAACATAAAAAATATAAAATTCCTAATCTTTTGGTAGTTACAATGTTTTCATTTTATCTCACAGTAATAGTTTTTGGCACTGAAATGTTTCATAAAAACCTGGTCGTCTATTTCAAATGGATTATTGGTGTCTCGTAACTGGCGTCGCTCTAGATTTAAATCATGTCTTTCTGTCCGATTCTGCCGCATCATGATGTTCATTTAGTAATAGCAGATTTACAAAATCCATTTTTTTTTCAAAATACATATATAAACATTAAACACAAAGCAAAAAGTTAGGTTAATAATACCTATTAACTGAAAAATCTTCATGTCATTCATAGTTTGTGGTTAAACAACGCAGACAACTAGATGGCGCTATATCATTTGTAACGATATGATACCTCGCCAACCGATGAGCTGCTTTACCAGAGGCGACCGGAGGAGTGTCAGCGTTGGCGCATAGCATAGCACCGCTGGGGGAAACCGAAGGAGAGGGCATCGAGAGCATATTTAAGGCGAGCTAGGAGAATGAGAAAATCAGTCATGGCTAGCGAATTGAACTAACCATGGCTCAACAGCTGCTGCTCGCGTATTGAACGAGCATTAGCTGGCTTGGCAATAGATGCACAGTATGTGAGGTGGGACTATGCCTAGGCGGACGCCACAGTAGTGACGTGGAGTCTTGCCATGACCGTGATAGCAGTGTGCGGTAGTAGCGAGGAATGATCTCCGGATCGGAATATAGGGCTATGTTGATTTAACGTAGCGAGATTGTTATTGTATATAAATATACTGTTTATCGTATTATTTTACTGTTGCTATTATCATCGGATAACTGTAAGAAAGTTTAATATTGTTTTTCCTTTGCTGAAGACGGAGTTATATTTTATTTTATTTGTTTTAAACTGTATATAATTATCTTTAATATATTTACTTTATTTTTAATTTGTGTTTTATTTTACTGAGTCTGTCGTCCTTAGAAGAACTACCCGTTACACATGTGCTGTATCAAAGTTAATGGGAAATGTCAAGAGTTGTATGTATTATCGTTGATATCAATAGTTGTATGTTAGGAGCCGGTTCGGAAATCCATTCATGATATTGTGGATATCCGATTGGGGGATATTGTGCCACTCCTCTACCGCAGCCGTCTTGAGGTCTCCGAAGGATGTAGGGACTGGTACTCTTGCTCTTACCCGTTTTTTGAGGTTGTCCCAAATGTGTTCAATTGGGTTAAGATCAGGACTGCATGCCGGCCATGGTAAAACTTGAATCTCGACCTCATTAAAGTACTCACGGGTGAATCTTGCTGTATGGTAACGTGCATTGTCATGCATTAATGTAAAAGTTAGCTATTGTAGAAGTTCTTTGAGCATTCACACTACCTCTATCTAACACAACAAGATTGGTACGAGTTTCGTAAGAGATACGTCCCTAAATCATTATTTACCCTCCTCGGTATGCCACTCTTTCGGTTATAGTGCATGGAGCAAATCTTTCATTTTGACGTCTGTAGACACGCTGATGTCCATGTGAACCTCTTAGGGCTATTCTGCTCTCATCTAAGAACAGTATGACATACATTGTTCTTCTATTCCGCCACTGTTCAGTCAACATATTCTCGTACAAAACCAAGTCTAGCTCTACGGTGTTGTGGGAGCAGCTGTGGGGCGCGAGCTAGACGGAAACTCCCAACTTTAGAATAGAAATATTATGCTTTATTGTCACTGAAAATTTTTACAATTTTATGGACAAAGCTTACATACAGTCAAAAGCAAAATAATATCAATAACAAAAAATAACAATTACAATTTCTTAAAATTAGATAAATCGTCAATATACAGTATATAAGATAAAAGCAAAGACAAAAAATTTATTGCAAAATTTATATAAATTGCAAATTGAGCATACTTACAACAAATAAATAAATAAATAAAATACAACATTAGGAACTGACAAGTTTAAGCTACTGCGTATGAAACCCAAATTTCTTAGTTATTCATTAAGAAATTCTTCTATTGAATAGATAGGTCTTTTAGATAGATAAGCTTTTGTCATTTTACGGAACTTTGAGAAAGATGTTACAGTTTTAAGTTGTAAAGGGAGATAGTTGTAGTTGTAAAGTTTTTTTGTGGAATGTAGTATAGATTTCTTTACTAACTCAGTGGATGGGATCGGTAAATAAATATCAAAGATTGAATTTCTGGTGGAGTAAAGATGATTGGCCTTGCTGGAAAGACATGAAGATGTTTACGAATTAAACAAAACGTTTCTAGAATATATAAAGATGGAAGTGTTAAAATTCCGTGATCTCTGAAGTAACTTCTGCAATGTGTAGATCTTCTGATGTCAAACAGATATCTTATTGCTCTTTTTTGCAATTTAAAAATAACATCAAATTGGGCAGCTGTACTAGAACCCCAAAAAGGAAGACCATGTCGAAGATGAGACTCGAACAACGAAAAATATGTTATTTTAGAAGATGCTAAATTGAGTTCCCTTGAGACAGATCTTATTGCATAGCAAGCTGAGGCGAGTTTCTTACTTAACGAATCGATATGAAGGGACCATTTGAGGTTGCTGTCTAAAAAAATACCAAGAAATTTTACAGAACCAACGGTATTAAACTGGGTGTTGTTAAGAGGCAAAGGTTGAAGAGCAACTTTATAGGGTAATGCTACTGTTTTGTCTACGTTAAAGAGAGTAAATTAGAGTCAGACCAGGTCTTTATCGTCAGTAGATCCGAAGTTATAGTTTCATGAAGAGATGCAATAGTTGAGTTGCTCCAAGTGATACTGGTATCATCAGCAAAAAGAAAAAATTTCCCATCGATTTTTAAATTAGTGCTGTCATTTATAAAGATAACGAACATACGAGGACCCAATACTGAACCTTGTGGTACTCCACATACAATGTTTTGAGGCTAGAGTCAGTATTATTTGCTCTAACTAGTTGTTTCCTATTATTCAAGTAGGATTGGAACCAATTCAAAGAAATACCTCGAATCCAAATACCTCGAATTCCAATTCCTTTCTTTCTGACAGTCGTCTTATAATGGTACGATCACTCACACTAACATTTCTCACCTCAAAATGACGCTTACGAGCTTCAGGAGCGGTGCAAAAGTGATTTCTCAATACGTTGCTGACAATGAAGCGGTCATTTCGAATTGGCATGGATGTCTAGCCCTGCAGATGTATGAACCTGTCTCCCGAAATCGTCTGATAGCATCCCGTACCGTAGTTTAACCCCTACAGCCTTCGGAAAGCTCAAGACGGCTGCGGTAGGGGAGTGACACAATATCCCCAATCAGATATCCACAATATCGTGAATGGATGACCGAACCGGCTGCAAGAAGTCCTAAGGGCCAGAGGCGGCAACACCCATTATTAATACTCATATTTTTTTTAAATTAGCCTATGGTTTTCAAAATTGTGTTTGTTCTAATTTTCTTCGAAGATTTTTAAACATAACATAACATAATCGATGATCCTCTTATACCGTAAGGTGTCGAGGTGTCTTCTTTACTCGTTATTCTCTGCGAAGTTACGCCACTTTTTTCGGTCCCTAGCTAGTTCTTTGGCTTCCTGCCACGATTTTCTTCTATTCTGCAATATTTCCATCACACTGGTATTCCACGTTTTCCTTGGTCGGTCTCTCCTGTTTTTCCCTATCGGCCTCGCTTCCCATGCTATTTTAACCTGTCTGCCGTCGTTCATTCTAAATAAGTGCCCAGTCCATTTTAATTTCTTTTCATGAATTTTTTCCTTTAATGATTGTACTTTTAATTCTCTTCTAATATCTTCGCTACGTCTTTTATCGGTTCTCCTAGCTCCCACGACTTTTCTTAAATACCTCATTTCCGCGGCTTGCAATCTCTTTTCTTGTTTGTCGTTCAATACCCAATTCTCTGCTCCATATGTAGTGATAGGTACATAAATTGTTTTAAATATTACCATTTTGGTTTTCCTTGTTATTTCTTTTTTATTTAAGAAGTTTTTATACAGTGAATGATATGTTCTTGTGGCTGCTTTTATCCTATTTCCAATTTTGTCTTCTTGTGTCCACTTCTTATTTAAAATTATTCCAAGGTATTTAAATGTATCTACCTGTTCTATTTTTTTGCCTTGGATTTCAATATTTAGGTTAACATCTTTCTTGGATATTGCCATTACTTTTGTTTTTCCATATTAATATTAGATTGTAATTTTTTAATTCTGCCTCCCACATTCTTATGTTCTCCTCCAGAGCTGAAAATACGATTGCCTGTTCTTACCTGATTTATGGTATTGCAATACAAACTGGATTGTGGTTATCAGTTCCATATCCACTTCCTTATTTGTCAAGCTTTGTCATATTCCCTCTCTGCTCACCATGTCAAAAGCTTTTTATATATCTATGAATCCCAAATATACCATTTCATCTTTTAGTATGGCTTTTTGCTTTTTCGATGATCTGCTGTAGAGTGAAGATATGGTCCTGGACGCTATGTGCTGGCCTAAACCCACTTTGGATATCTGCTAATCTAGGCTCGACTAAATTCCGGAGCTTCCGTTCTAGGATAATTTCGTACACTTTTAATGTTGAACAGAGCAACGATATGCCTATCTAATTTCCACATTCTCTCGAATCTCCTTTTTTTGTGTATAGGCAATATTATAGCCGTGTTCCAGTCACTCGGTATTTTTTAGTTTTCCATGTTAGGTATAACAGTTCATAAAGTTCCTTTTTGCCCAATTCTCCCAGATATTTCAACAACTCGGCATCTAATCCATCTGTACCTGCAGCTTTGCCTATTTTTAGTTGGGTTAAGGCATCTTCATTTATTTGTATTTTATTGTCCCCAATTACATCTTGTTCTTTTGTGGTTGTTTTGTTTAACTCTTTGCTGTTTTGCTGTCTGCTGTTGTCTTGTCTTTGCTTAAAAGTTCCATAAAATATTCTTTCCATCTTCCTATAATGTGGTCTTCTTCAGTTATTATATTCCCATTCCGATCTTTAACCTGCTGCAGCTTCATTTGTGGTTCTTTTCTCATATTTTTTAGGACTCGGTAAAATAATTTATTATTATGGGTTCTATGTTCTTCCATACTTTTCCCAAAATCTTCCCATGCATTTTGTTTTTCTTGTTTAACCATTGTTTTAACTTTGTTCCTTTGGTCTTTATATTTATCGTAGACCAACTGATTTATGTTTTGTATATACATTTTCCATAATCGTTTCTTCTCTTTCACTTCTTTTTTAATATCTGCATTCCACCAGCTCGGCTGTTTTTTTTTTGTTGTTTCTTCTTGTAAATCCACAGATTTTTAAACGTTAGATTTTTGCTAAGCATCCCTTGATAAACGACTTTTTAAATAATTTTCTTGTTTTCTTTTCCTCAAAGCTAGTTTTCACCGCATCTTTCATAAAATGTGGTCCTAGATTGACAATTTCTGGAAATCGAAAGAAATACAAGGTGGGTGGTTAATTGTGCCGGTGAGTGTATAATTTTCACAATCCTTAGTTCTTTTTTGATGCATATGCTCATTTTAGAGACACTCTAATGCATCTTTTAGTACCTTTAACAGCATAAACAAGAACGACATGAACGATTGAACTTCGCATTAATATCTACCAGGTCATTAGAAATAAACAATTTTGGATATAAGATATGTCTCTTTTTTAGGTATTCATGCATCCAAGCTCTATAAACTACACCGTGAGGAACTTTCCCAGTCCATATCTAGTCTACCAAGAAAAAATCCAAACCAGCAAAGTATTCTTCAGAGAATGTACGATGGTTCCGGTTCTACCTCTCATACTATTCTCCTCGTATGACTTGAACATCAACGTTCAAGGCGGCAACACTTTCATCGTCTTGGAAGATGGTTGGATCGTGTTCCAGGTAGATGAACACAAAATAGCTGAAATGATCAAATTCATTAGGATGGAGCTGTTCAATCTTTTGGAGGAAAAAATTCGAGATCCTCTCTTAAATTTGCTTCATCACGATAGAGGAGAAAAAATAATTGCGACTATATTAGGAATGATCAATTCTCACTGAGAGTAAACAACACTGCCGCGTTTGTAAATAAAAGTATTTATTTTTGTACCGAATGTCGTGAGAACGAATCTTTGATTTGTCAAAGTTTATGGAAATACATTAATCGTTTTACAATATTGTCTTTTTATTAACCCTTTTTATTTAACACCATCAAATCTCAGAAAGTTACAGTACTTCAGACACATTTTGTGAAATGAATCCAGAAATGACTCCTACAAATGATTAACCTTTTAAGGCTCAAAACTCATTTCTTTGTTTTAAGACGAACATTTTTGAAAACTATAAACTCAAATATAAGTTAATGAGTTACCTGTTAAGAAAAACGGAAATTACCTTTAAATTTTTGCTACCAGACATTTGAGCACTGACCATCTCAGCAAATTACTATTAAATGAGGGTATTAGATGCTAAGGGATACAAGTGACAAAATATTGTAAACTGAGTTAAGTGCACAAAATAATACTAGATAGTATTAAAAGTTAGTGGGAAAGAGATACAGGTGAATTAAACTACTGGTGACGACATATCGCAGGTTCTAGTTCGACTACTTACGAAATATTTAAAAACAGTTTGCGGCAAACAGGTATAACTTCACTTGTACCCCTTTGCCTATAAGGTGTTGGATATTATTTTTGGTGATTTGTTTAGTATCTTTGCAAATCAAGCCCTTAAAAAAGTATTCAAAATAAGTGAAATAATAACACAAAATGTACCAAGTAAGTTTTCATAAATAAAAATGTTTAATTTTTACGTAATTTTTCTTTTATGTTAGTTTAAGAATTTAAGAAGTTCGTAAGGTACTTAAGTGGCAAAGAGAAACAAGTGCAAAATTTTAAGCAGAGGGGTACAAGTGCGAACGTTTTTTTTTCCAGGGCCTAGCCGGGTAAGATGATGAAAAGCGCCCCCAACTCGATTCGAATTCCATATAGGTCGCCGTTTAGCATATATAGTGAAACTCACTTTCTGAAATTTTTAGCCCCCTAGGTGGTCATGTCACCCACCTAGAGCCTAATTAGGGTTTTTATGTTTTTATTTTTATCTCAGCCGCATCGAGAACTAGCGAAAAACTTTAAATAAAAAAATTGTAAGTTTTAAAAAATTCTGTCCGAAAAAATTTTTTTTTTAATTTTTGGCGGGAAATTTAAATTTTAGAACGATTTTAAAATTTTAAATGAGTATAAAAAAATAACTAAGACATTCGTTTTTACGAAAAAAAAAAATATGTAACGTGTATTTTTGCATATTGTTTCACCCTGAATTTTTTCAAATTTTTAAAATTGGTGAAACGCACCTTTAAAAATAAAAAACCATTTTTTCGGTTTTTTTTTTCGTTTTTTGATACAATTTTATACATACTTTTCAAAAAAGGTAACACCGTCACTGGAATAGGTAAAAAACTGAAAAATAATTGGGGTTTGCTTAATAAATTTTTTTTGCAATGCCATCCATTTTCAAGATACAGGACGTTAAAGAAAACAAAATTTTACACATTTTTTACGATTTTGCCGAAACTACTGGCAACATTGTAATAAAATTTGGCGAGTTTTAAGAGGTAGTTGTTGTGCATTTTTTGACATACAATTAAGAATTTTATATTTATCATTGGGGCGCATAGGGGTAATGGTCTGAACTTTTTAAAGAAAAAAGATAGTACGCCACTGACATATTTCAAATTAACAATCGTTTTTGAATTTCTCGTTCAATTTGTGACAAAAAATCTATCTTCTTATTTTTTCATACGACGAGCCATTTTTATTCAGAAAATAAAACATCTTACCCTTACAAAGTATTCGAACTTCTAGTAGTTTCTACGTAAACTCATACATCCATTATAAAAACTAATTCGAATACTTTGGAAGCGTTAAGATATTTTATTTTTTGCAGCAAAACGGCGCGTCGTATGAAAAAATGAGAAGATAGTTTTTTTATCGCAAATTGAACGGGGAATTCAAAAATGATTGTTAATTTGAAATATGCCAGTGGCGTACTATTTTTTTTCTTTGAAAAGTTCAGACCATTACCCCTATGCGCGCCAATGATGAATATCAAATCCTTAGTCGTATTTCAAAACATGCACAATAATCACCTCTTAAAATCCGCCACCAAGTTTTATTACAATGTTGCCAGTAGTTTCGGAAAATCGTAAAAAATGTGTAAAATTTTGTTTTCTTCAACAATCCCTTTGTATCCTGAAAATGGATGGCGTTACAAAAATTTTTTATTAAGCAAACCTCAATTATTATTATTATAGTTATTTTTTAGTTATTTTTACCTATTCTAGTAACGGTGTTACCTTTTTTAAAAAACATGTATAAAATTGTACCAAAAAACGAAAAAAAAAACCGAAAAAATGCGGTTTTTTATTTTTAAAGGCGCGTTTCACCAATTTTAAAAATTTGAAAAAATTCAGGGTGAAACATTATGCAAAAATACACGTTATATAATTTTTTCGTAAAAACGAATGTCTTAGCTATTTTTTTATACTCATTTAAAATTTTAAAATCGTTCTAAAATTTAAATTTCCCGCCAAAAATAAAAAAAAAATTTTCAGACAGATCTTTTGAAAGCTTACAATTTTTTTATTTAAAGTTTTTCGCAGTTCTCAATGCGGCTGAGATAAAAAATAAAAACCTAAAAACCCTAATTATGCTCTAGGTGGGTCACATGACCACCTAGGGGGCTTAAAATTTCAGAAAGTGAGTTTTACTATATATGCTAAACGGCGACCTATATGGAATTCGAATCGAGTTAGGGGCACTTTTCATCATCTTACCCGGCTAGGCCCTTTCAAATATTTTGAATGAAAATAAATACTAACTTTACAAAAGCTTTTACAATTAGATAAATAAAAGGTATAACATTAATTCAAAATAAGTTCATAAGTGATTAATTTGCTGTAGAATTTACTATGTAAATTTGACTTTGACTTCGTTTTTCTCAATTGAACCATTTTATCACTTGTACCCCTTAGCATCTGATCCCCTTAAATTAAATTGAAATTTGTTGAAATTATTAAAACCGTAAAGAAGAGAAAATTGGCTTACTTCGGCTACATTATTCGTAATAGTAAATACCGATTTTTACGGTTGATTCTACAAGACAAGATTGAGGGTAAGAAAGGCCAATCGTAGGAAGTGGGCAGGTCTAATATCAACTGATCTATTTCAAGCGGCTGTGAATGGAATACGATGGGTCAATGTGGTCGCCAACATCTCTAGAAAATAGACACGCTTTAGAAGAAGGATTTGTTGAAAAACCATACCGGTTAAAATTGTAAATAACGACCCGGCCATTGCGACCGTGCATGTATAGCCAGGTAAATTTTCCATACACGTCTTCAACCGAGTTAAACAATAGATATCGAGATCACCTTGCAGAGCTTTTGAGCATAATAATAGTTTTAGTTACTGACTAATTTCTAAAAGAATCACTTTTAGATATTTATGCTTTATTTATATATTCCTGATATAGGAAAATTCAAAAGCAAAACAAAAGCTTGCCGTGTGAAATGGCCTGCTTCTAATGTTAACTCACTCTATTTAACATAATGCTTAACTTAAAAACTTAAAATTTAATTACAAGCAATTCAAGTTAAAATGTTTCTATTTATAGTTGCACTATATTATATCCATTCCGTATATCCATTCAGTCCTCTTTTGAATCCGATATTTTCCAGAAAGCTAGAGCGTCAAAGGGAAATTTGAAATTTATTGAAATATCAGCGTTTTTAATATTCGCTTCAACATTGGTATTCTCGGCAGGAAAGTAATTATCTACAAGAAATAAACTCGTCTTCTCACTCGTTCCCAAAACTTGCCCGTTGTGAAGGCAGGGGCGTAGGGATAAAGTGTATTGGTCCCTCAAACTCTCAAGAGATGGATAGCGTAGTCAAACTACTCGTACTACCTACGGAATACTAACGCATGGACAACACAAGACTTTTCAATACTATACTTTTCTTTACTTACTAGCTTAATTATTACCACTTCAATTACACTTATGAGACAGACAAAGCAACAGAAGTACACGCGAACAATGCAAAATTCAAAATATTAACAGTTGGATAAAAAAAAAGAGAAAAAACTGGAGCGAAAATGTAAACCGAATGGGACCAGATATATTAGCGAACATCTGTAAAAGATACAAGCCATATAGCAGAAGACCCGGTGGAAGGCCACCGAAAAGGTGGAAAGAAAGACAATTTACAGTCCATAACAACTAAAACAGAATAAGAGGCAGGCGCAGACAAACAGGAATAATCCTAGTCACATGAAGAACAAGATTAGTAATTTATTGCTAAGGAAACTGTAAAGCACTTAAGAATTTGCTAGCAGTTGCCGATAGGGCATCTATGCCATTTCGTTCGTTGCAATCCGTGACTGCACGCCGGGGTTCGTTTTGGTTGGATCAGAGAGAGAAGCATATGTGCCTCCTGATGAGAGACTAATAAGTTTCGAAACCGGTAGAGGTGCTTGCTGCACTCTCTGATTGGACTAGAATATGGTGCGGCTGTATTTTCGTTTAGCAACGAAATTGAAAATGGTTACCTATTCATTTTTTCACTTAAGAATTCTTCATTTTCAAAAAATGTTAATGTTAAGACTGTAGAAAATGAACCTACTATCATGATTTTGTCTGAAAAGTTGGATCTTATATGGTTAAAAATGTAGGTAGTTATTAAAATTTTAGAGTGATTGACCGATTAGTTTGTTTAATTTGTTTAAGTATCTCAAACAACTTTTTTTGAATTTACATGTCTGAAAATGTGAACTTAGGTACAATCATTCTATGGGTAGCATAAGTAAGTAAGAGTTGATAAAAGGGAGAGTTATGCCATCAAAACAATTTAAAAAAAGTTAGAAAAGTCCATTTCCAACATTGCAAAGCTTATAAATAGCGTCTGTGAGAAGGCAGCGAAAGTCATGCATTGCATTGCAAGCCTAGCACAAAGGGAGTATAGAATTCCGTTCCAGCATATGCGCGTATACCTGAGTACGATACTTGCCTCAATTGTAGGGTACGGTGCAAGTGTATGGGCACACAGACTAACAAATAATACAAATATTGAAAAACTGAATAAAGCACAAAGAGGTTTCCTTGTTAGAATGACAGGAGCCTTCAGTACTACAGCAACATCAGCTTTAACAGTATTGACTGGTGTAATGCCCATGCACTTGGAAACACAAAAACGTGCATGTAGATATTGGCAAAGAAAAGAAAATTATGAAAAAATAATACAATTAATGGGAATAGAAATCAGAACAAAAAGAGAATTAGAAGAAATATTAAATAGAAAATGGTAAAACGAATGGGATAATTCCCCTAAAGCAAGATGTCTCTATAATTTTATTCCAAATTTAAATAATATACCAAATTATTTTAACCCAAAAAAAGGATTAATCCATTTTCTTACAGGGCACGGTCCGTACCCTACATACCTACATAGATTTAACTTAAAAGACAATCAATATTGTGAATGTAGAGAAATAGGCACACCAGAACACATAGTATTTATTTGCGAAAGACAAACAAATACACAAGAACTACAAAGAATGAGAAGAGACCTTGTTGGCATAAATATAGAAAATATAATACAAAATGAAGAATTATTTAATACACTAAATAATTTAGCGGACATAATATCAAAGAAAGAATTAGAATTATATAATATTAGACGAAGAAGAAATCAAGTAAATAATATCCAACCTCTATGAATATGAATAAGAAATTATACAAAAAAATATTAAAATTACATATAAAAATATAAAATAAAATATTGGAATAATTAAATAAATATTTATATAATAAATAATTAAAAATTAATATCAAATATAAAATAAAATAAAATAAATCAAAAATCAAAAAAAAAATTAATCAAACAAAAAAAAATAAACTAAAAACCTGAAATTTTAAAACTCAATGGTCTGAGGCTCACCGAAATACCATTGAGAATATCATAAAGTTGATTAGACCTGCACTTAAAATTATTCGTGACTATTTTTAGATGAATAGTGCTGGCATTTCTCATCTGAGAATGAGAAATGGGAGCACTTTTATAAAAATTATATGTTCAAAAAAAAAGTAATAATTTATCTTTTGTTTATTAGTTTTTGTTTAGTTGTTATTATTTGTTCATTAGAATTATTTATTAGAATTGTTTACAATTTGTAGTTTTCATAATTAGTAGTAGATTAGGGCCATTGTTAATTAGTCAAATAGAAAAAATTCTTAAAGTAATAATATTCTAATAAACTACTGTAATCCCATCAGGAAACGACCTGAATTAGTCACAAGAGGCCAGGTCAATTGTACAGTACTATAAATAAATAAATACAAATTGCAAAGCTTAATTTCAAAAACATTGAAATTTGTTGCTAAAACTCATTTAGACTAACTTTTTCGCTATATTGCCCAGAAAAAAATTAGATTTTATAGGTATTTTAAAATCTGTTATTTTTCACAAATTAAAAAAAGTTGTTCTACGGCAATTAGGGACAAATTGAGTCACTTCTTTTTTAAATTCATAGCCTATTTGTTTATAACAATTAAAACCTATTTAGCGGTATTTAAAGGTGGCGAAGCGAAGTTTTAATATAAAAAGTTGGATAGAATATTGCCTTTTAACAGAGTCGTCTACAAAGCTTCAAAATGTGGAGCCCCAATTCGTTCAGTATGGAGGATGTACTTGGGTACATTTCAAATCACTCAATTTTGGATCAAAAAACTTTTGGATCTCCGATTTGTCTGAAAATTGTTATATAGCATCTACTGGATGTAGAAATAAAACATTTAATGTCGAATTGTCTTCCTTCTTTTTCTTCTTCTTTTTCTCAAAATGTTATTTTAAGCGATTTTACAGTGATTTGGTATTTATTTAAACAAATTTGCATTTTCTATAATAAAGCATCAATGTAAAAAATAATATTTTATCAGAAGGGACTCAAAAATGTCATTATATGGCATGATAACAAGTTATTTTGATTCAAAACAAATTTTTGATCAAATTTTATAGTGTCGAAAACGTTAAAATGCCGTTTTTTACATTTTCCTCCATTCCCAAAATACGTCATAATAGATTTGGCTGAAAATTTGTCCACAGATAGCCAAAACATAGAACTTTAAGTGCTTAGAAGGATTTGAATTATTTTACAATACTAAAAAAGTTACATGCAATATCATAGTCAAAAATATAGGCGTCTACTGTACGTACAATTAGGTAACTCGGAAAATATCAACCTCACGACAAGAATTGTTAAAAACAAATTTTAATAATTGTAAATACGATATTTATTTGGAACAATTTCAGTTCCCACCTTTTTAAAAGGCGGAGTTAAAAAAATATTACTTTTTCCATTGATACTATGATAGAAAATGCAAATTTGTTTAAATAAATAACAAGTCAATGTAAAATCGCTTAAAATAACATTAGAAAAAAAAAAAAAGAAAAAGAAGGAGACTTTTTGACCTTAAATATCTTATTTTACGTCCCACAGAAGCTATACACCAAGTTTCAGAAAAATCGGAGATCCAAAAGTTTTTGCCTGAGCGATTTGACATGGAATGTATAAAAATCGTGATATAAACTATCTCCAGTTCTTGTTGATTAATTTTGATTATTTTTGGTCGGTGTTCTTGACGGAGAATACATCATGGGTGACCACCTACTCATCCTACTAAAACAGCAGGTGCTTAACCAAAACCAAGCCCAAAATCATCTATGCACAATAAGAGACTACCTACCAACACACCGATTGCAACCTGTATAGACACTATCTAACTAATAATGCTCCAAAGTTAGGTAAACTAGGCGCCCAAATTAATATCAACAATGCCATCACGGTCCTCCAAGAACTGATAAATCAACAAACTAATATTTTAATCCCTAATAGCTAGGCCACGTCTACCTCATATCATTAATCAAATCAAACATAAAAGACGTCTCCCGCGTCAAATCCACATAAACCGGAACTCACTCGTCAAAGCAGAATACAACCGCATATTGGCACTGCCGGGCTGATCCCTTGAAAACATATCTTCAATATACACTACCCTTAACAATCTCAGATTTGACCAAGCCTTCCGTGAGAATTGCTGCCAAATAGGCAGCTCTAATTCACCAGGGCCTGACAAAATTTAAAGGAACCGCGTGAAATAATTTCCACCGATCACATTACAAGTTACTTGTCGAATTCACTTAAACTCTGATATTTTTTATTCCATTGGAAAGTAGACAATACAAATATGCTCCCTAAAAGGGCAAACCACGGAAAAATCTTAACTCTTATAGAGTTCAATGTTAATTGAAATCGCCACTCATATCATCCAAAATCTAAATTATAAGAAACTCTCCATGGGAATTTTCCTCGATGTTCAGGAAGTCTTCGCACAAGTCTGGTATGCCGAACTGGTGAAGAAACTACTGATTATGGAATTGCCTATCCCCTTGACAGATTAATACACTGATAATATCACGGTAAAGGTCAATAGTCAATTTGCAACACCACAGCAGGAGTGTCATAAGGTTTTTCTTGGCTACCATACTCTACACTCTACATAGTACTCTACACAGTTTAAAACAGTGCCTTCCCTAAACCATGCAACATAAACATATAAACATTACTTTACTTCCTACCGAGGGAAACTGCTGACCTCTATCAGCAAAGAACTTCCTGATCGACACTATGGAGCCAACTTCTCTTCATTACCGCACATTAGTGATGAGCAAAACAAGAACAAGACCAAGACCAGGCTAGTCTTGGTCTTGGGTCTTGTTCTTGCAAGCTTGGTCTTGGTCTTGATCTTGCAGCTAAAAGGCAGTCTTGGTCTTGGTATTGGTCTTGCACTAGTCGGTCTTGTTCTTGGTCGTGGTCTTGCTGCAAGAGTCTTGCTGTTCTTGCTTTTTTGGTAGTAATAATTTGAACCAAACAATTTCGAATAAAATGTACATTGAAATAAATAAAGATGTGAAGAATGAAACTATATTTTTGCTTTAAAATTTTAAAAGAATGTAGAATGTAGTTTCAAACGGATACCAATTTTAACATTATACATTCACCTAATTATTTCATTAAAAAGTATGTTTCAAATATAAAGGTTTATTTTCAAATTTCAATTTTAAGTTGAATTGAGACACAATACCTGCTTTTTATGCATTCAATAGCATATGATATAAAAGAAAAAAAAAGTGAAAAAAAGAAGAAAAAAGAAAAAGTTATTAGTTACATTTTATTTTATTTGGAGGAAATACGCGCTTTATCTAATTATACATACTTATATACAAGGTCAAAGCAAAACTGTGTTTTTTTATTAGTCCGTTCTTTAACGGTAAAATATTGCAAAATCTCTAAATTTTAAAGAACCGCTTGGATTGACATGAAATTTGGCATACACATAGCTAACAAGTCAAAGAAAAATAGTGATATTGTGCCGATATGTGCTTTTGCCCTGGGGGTGCTTTTCACCTCCTCTTGGGGGTGAAAAAATATTCGTCCAAAGAGTCAGGAAATGGATAAACTGGCTAATTTTAAGTCACTTTTGTTCTATAGAGTTTTTTCACTAAATCAATACTTTTCGAGTTATTTGGCAGTGAATATGTTCATTTTTTCAACAAAATAACCACGCTTTTAGACGGTTTTTCGCAAATAACTCAAATAGTAAGTATTTTGTCGAAAAAATATTACTAGCAAAAATATAGCCTGTAAAATTGTTTAAAAAATGGTGTAGTATATATCACGTCTCTACACCTAGTAGAAGCAGAGTTATAGCTAATAAAAATAGGTTCATATTCGTCAAATTCCAAATGGAATACTTTAACGTAAAATAATCAAAAATGAAGCACATTTCGGGGAAAACTTATAACAACTTATTTAAAGTGTTTAAAAAAAGCTTTATTTTTGTTTTATAAAAAAAATTTCTAGCATCAAAATTAAACAAGTTACGCTCAAAATAAAGTTAGTCCCTTTTGGTTTTGGTAAAAAAATCGAGAAAATCACCCCCTAATTAGTATTTTAAATGAACTTAATCGTTACGACTTCACAAGTTTCTTCACTCGTGTATATATTGTTTATATGATCTGTAAGTTTCATCGGTTCAAAGTCCTTATTATTGAAAGGGCTGTAGTTAAAAGGGGTTGAACGAGTCACTGATCACGAATGTATGCAAATTTAGAAACAGCAAATCTTAATCAATTTTTGTCTAACAGAAAAACAAAAAATACATGATATTCAGAAAAGCAAATCTGACTTTTTTTTTGTTTTTCGAGATTTTTGGTATCTCTAACAATTTTTAAGTTATTTTGAAGAAAAGCGTATTTTTCAAAATTTAAATTTTTAAAAATTTTACTTTGAAACCAAATTTTTTCAAAAATAAGCACTTTGAATCGATGAAACTTACAGATCATATAAACACAACATAAGTAAAATAATTTGTGGAGCGGTAACGATTAATTTCATTTAAGTTGCTAATTAGAGGGTGGTTTTCCCAATTTTTTTTTTGAAAAAACAAAAGGGACCAACTTTTGAGCGTAACTTGCTTAACTTTAATTCTAGAAACTTTTTGTAAAAGCAAAAATAAAGCTTTTTTTAAACACTATAAAAAAGTCATAACGGGTTTTCCCCAAAAAGTGCTTAATTTTTTGGATATTTCACGTCGAAATATTCTATATGAAATTTGGTGAATATGAATCTATTTTTTATTGGCTATAACTCCGGTTCTACGAGATCCAGAGACCTAACGCGTACACCATTTTTTTTACTTTTTTATAAGCTATATTTTTGTTAAGAACCTTTTTTTCGACAAAATACTTACTTTTTGAGTTATTTGCGAAAAAGCGTCTAAAAATGTGGTTATTTTGTTGAAAAATGAACATATTCACTTGCAAATAACTCTAAAAGTGTTGACTTGGCGAAAAAGCTCTATAGAACAAAGTTACTTAAAATTAGTCAGTTTACCCATTTCCGGACTTATTTTGGACATATATTTTTTCACCCCCAAGAGGGGGTGAAAGTCACCCCCAGGGCAAAAGCACACATCGGCACAATATCACTTTTTTTTCTTTGACATGTAAGCTATACGTATGCCAAATTTCATGTCAATTCAAGCGGTTCTTTAAAATTTAGATCAAAAACCTTCAATTTTAACCAGATGTAAAATTTCTATTGAAATGATGTATCGAACGTGAACACTGATTTCTCACTAAAAAAAATTATTTTCAGTTCATATGAACGTTTAACCTACAAAGTTTGTACACATACTTAGTGAACATTCTGCATATACAGGGTGGCTGTATAGTGTGACAAAGATCGATATCTCGGCAACTGTTCAATAATGGAGAATAACTGAAAATAGAAAAATTAAACAAAATTACTGGCCCTTTTTGGGGAAAACCTAGATTCTTCCAAATAGTTTTCAACTATGAAATCAGTAAAATTCTTTACGCGTTTGTCATCCGGGATTTTCACAAATAATTCAACTTCCAACTTTCGTTGATTGTAAAAAATTAATCCAAAAAATAATTTTAAAAACTTCCCAGTATCGGAATTTTTGTCATTATATTTAGAAACTGAACCTAAGCTTTGATTTTGCGAGACCAAGTTTGACACATTACAATCGACAACCAGTTATTTTTTATTCAGTCAACAATGCTTTCACAGCATTGTTAATCCCTTTTCAAAATCTATTATGATATTTTTTGGTATTAATTTTAAATTTAACGACTTTAATTTTTTCTCGATTATGCGAAAAGAATTGAAATAAGTGTCAGTATTTTTATTAGACAAAAACGCCAAAACTACTGGTACATAAAAACCGTTTTTATTGGCATCTTTTTGAATGGATTACCCTATCTATAATTACATTTTTTTGTCTTACAAGTAATTTCAATTGTCCTTGAACTGTCGCCGTTTGAAAACTTGCCTTCTGGACACTTTCAAGGTTGAGAAAATGCAAACCGTTTGACTTAATCAAAACGACTTAAAAATATAACCAAAATATTATGTATTTTAAAAATTCGATATTGTTTAAGGTTTATTACAATGTCAGTATATATTATTGAACTAAAAAAATAAAGTTAAATAATAAAAAACAATTTCGCAAAAAAGTGCAAGAGTCTTGCAGGTTGGTCTTGGTCTTGCGTAGTCTTGCAAGGTTTGGTCTTGGTCTTGGTCTTGGTCTTGAATACCTGGTCTTGCTCTTGTCTTGCAAAGTAAAAGGCGGTCTTGGTCTTGGTCTTGCTGCAAGACCAAGACCAAGACCGCAAGACCAAGACCAGTCTCGCCCATCACTACCGCACATTTAAGTAAATAGCTCACTTTGAGCTTTTAACACCAACAGTGATGAAGAGGCGAGATAATATACCTAAAACAGGACACAGAAAATACAGCAGGAAGTACTTACACTCAACTCAAAGTATACTACCACAAACCAAGCTACCATAATGATGGAAGAGTTGCCTTGATTAACATCCTGCCTTGTTCCTGAATAAGCTACATATAATAATATACAGAATTTTACACAGTCTAAATCAAGACACGACTAGTTGGTAAATCTGTATTCGTAGACGAGCCCGATTTTAATAACACAATAATTTAGTTTAATTTAAGATTTAATAGATATTTTTCAGGAAGATATTTTAAAGATTTTATCTTCCATACGCTTGACTGTACTATACTCACAGAGGCGGCGGCGTCTCAACGTAATCGTCATCTGAAAGCCATAGTGTCGGATTTAAAATTTTTATTGATCTAATTTGAAAGGCGGCAGATTTACTTTGCCACTTGAAGATGCAAGAGGCGGACTTCCGATTTCATGGGCACCAAATTGATTACCGTCTACTACCTTTTTCCGTAATAAGGCCACGGAGCATCTTCTGTGATTCAAGAAAGTGAGTTGTATTTCTGGACGTCGTACATGAGGTGTATAATTTGGTTTGTTATATTTATCAACTATTATAAAGAGGGATGTCCATCGTTTTAAGAAGAATCATATAATACAAAAAAATCATACTTGATTTTTTTACAACTTAAAAATATCCAAAATAGAACTTATTTGTAAAGATTTTTGTTTTTTTATTAAACAACTAAGTTGTGTTGATACCATTGAAATCTTCTGGTCACAGTTGACCAATTTTAAATTATTCTTTGACTTATGGCCGGTTTCACCAATGACAAATAGTAGTTTATTCTATGAATACAGTTATTATTCGACCAATAAACTGACATTTCTCTATTTTACTAACGTCAAATAAGACTTATTTTATTTATTTATTAAATAAATATTTACTCTTTGAATAAATTTGGCAAGTTAATCTCGCTGTAAATATCTATAACAAAGTAAATTCGCCAGTTTAACTTTAAATTATTATCAAAATTATATTGAAACAAAATAAAAATATAAACATCCAATAAATTTTATTCGGCGATGAATAACTATTCACTGATTTATTTGTTCTTGGTGAAACCGGACCTTAAATGACTAATAGCCTAAGAGCTAGTGAATCCTCCGATTAACGGTCTTTCCGTAAGGCTAGAAATTTGTATAGTAATAATTCATAGCACACCAAGGCTAAAAACCATGACCTGGCAGGCATCAGCCCTGCACGTGTATCTACCATGTGAATCGAAAAGTGCATAGTTTAGGGGTAAAATAAACTTTCTCCTGTAATGTTTAAATTTAAATGTGTTTGAGTAAGTCATTTAGAAGAAATGTGTACAGTGACAGGCGATTCTGAACAGCATAAGACCTTGCCAGGCGAGGGGAAAGATTAGGGGTTTTTCCTAAAATTATTTTTTTTTGCATCGAACAAAGTTTTTTTAGGTTTTTTTGAATCACTCCAAACAGAAAAGGTCTTTGGTGACTTTTCTCTTAGGTTAATAGTTTTTGTTATTATATAAGCGATTAAAAATTTTGAAAATTGCGAAATCGGCCATTTTTAACCCTAAATCGGACATTTAGCTAAAAATTTAAATATTGCCAAGGTAGGTAGATATTCTTTAAACATTTATTGATGAAATCCCGAAGAGTTTTTTGCAATAAAATATCGAAAACCCCTTTGTTTTTTTAATTGCTAATCAAGCGGGCGCGACACTGTGAAGACGTTTGAGTTGGCATAAATTCATTATCTCGAGAATGGGCAAATTTGAAGAAAAATCCTCAGACAGGTCGATTTTTATTTTTGAATTAGAACTTTTTGGCATATATCTAATACTAGTGACGTCATCCATCTGGGCGTGATGACGTAATCGATGATTTTTTTAAATAAGAGTAGGGATTGTGTGGCAGTTCATTTGAAAGGCTATTTAATTCTCTATTCAGTAATATAAACATTAACATAATTATTTGTACAGGGTGTACAAAAAATTTTTTTCTTCTTTTTGTCAAATTTAATCAAAGTTAATTTAATAAAAAAATTTTTTGTACACCCTGTATAAATAATTATGTTAATGTTTATATTACTGAATAGAGAATTAAATAACCTTTCAAATGAGCTATCACACAACTCCTACTCTCATTTAAAAAAATCCTCGATTACGTCATCACGCCCAGATGGATGACGTCACTAGTATTATATATAATATGCTAAAAAGTTCTAATTTAAAAATAAAAATCGACCTGTCTGAGGATTTCTCTTCGAATTCACCCATTCTCGAGAGAATGAATTTATGCAAACTTAAACGTCCTCACTTATACTACAGTGTCGCGCCCGCTTGATTAGCAATTAAAAAACAAAGGGGTTTCCGATATTGTATTACAAAAAACTCTTCGGGATTTAGAGTTAAAAATGGCCAATTTCGCAATTTTAAAAATTTTTAATCGCTTATAGGTATAACAAAAACTATTAACCTAAGAGAAAAATCACTAAAGACCTTTTCTGTTTGGAATGATTCAAAAAACCTAAAAAAAATTTGTTCGATGCAAAAAAAATAATTTTAGGAAAACCCCTAATCTTTCCCCTCGCCTGGCAAGGTCTTATGCTGTTCAGAAGCGCCTGTCATTGTACACATTTCTTCTAAATGATTTACTCAAACACATACTTAAATTTAAACCTTACAGGAGAAAGTTTATTTTCCCCCTAAACTATGCATTTTTCGAGTCACCTGATAGATACACGTGCAGGGCTGATGCCTGCCAGTTCATGGTTTTTAGCCTTGGTGTGCTATGAATTATCACTATACAAATTTCTAGCCTTACAGGAAGACCGTTAGTCGGAGGGTTTACTAGCTCTTAGACTATAACGCTCGGTTTCATAATCAGTTAAAGTGGACTTTAAATTTTAAGTTGGTACCTTTATCAATGCAATTCATATGGGTAAATGTCAACGTTAAGTTAAAGTGAACTTTAGTTAATGTTCACTTTAAGTTAATTATGAAACCGGGCGTTAATCATACTATGCACTATGCTCGGATTTTACACTAGTTAACAGTTGACACTAATCTAAATGGTTTTCTTCGTTTGAGGCTACGGCCAAACAAGAGCAGTAAAGTGAAGCGCGAAAAATGGGTCCTTTTATCCTATGCTGCTATCGCCGGTCCGGAATAAAAATGACGTAACTGCAAAAAACCAAATTTTTAAATATTTAATATTTTTTTTATTTTAATAAACGATTTTTAAATATTTAAAATAGGGATGTAATGAGTAATCATCCAGGAGCATCGGTATGGCGTTTGTTGTTACAATGATGGCTTTTATTTTTATCTCTAATGGTTCGAATTTCATTATTTTAATTTAATCCCCCCATTTCAACACTTTTTACAGTTGCGTAATTCTTCATCTAAAAATTTTTGAAGTTATACTTCTTTACGCGCGATATGAAGGTGAATTTTTATATGTTAAAACCTACGATCCCGGCGCATGCGCATTATAACTTTTTTCTGATTGGATGTTCAAATGACATGTCAAAAATTGTCCAATATGGCAGCTGTAGCGCAGCTGTGGTTTGGACGGTTGACGGTTTGGTTATGTATGGTTGTTGCGTTTTAAAATTTGTGGGAAGAGAAACAACAAAGGTTAGTTAATAGTTATACTGCCTTTTTAAATAGTTTTCGTATTATATTTTTGAAGTTATCCTTCAAAATGTTTTAATTTATTAATGTATCAGTCCAGAAAAGGTGTGGAAAGAATATATTAGTGTTTTTAAATATATTTTTCTACAAACGTGTTAAAAATGCAATTTTTAGGACTCCATAGGAGCGTTAAAAATGCTACTTTAAGGCACTAGTGCTTTAAAATTTTTAAGGAACTGCAGTTAAAAGTGAATTGTCAAATTGTGAAACGTCAAAATATTTATATTTCATTTATTAACATTAATGTTAATAATACAACTTGCGCAATTTGAAAAAGGTGGTTTAAAAGGTTTTTCATTATAATTTTGTGTCTTTGGATTTGTCTTCCTTGGGCGTAAAATAATAAAACATCTATTTTTATATTTCACTTGTCACCGTGATGTATAATTATGTATATCTGAAAGGTAAGTAGCATGCGGCTTGATGGCCTTGTTGGTAGAGCATTGGACCAGAGATCAAAAAATCGCGAGATTGCGGGTTCAAATCCCGGACGATTCATATTTTTTTCTTTTTTTTTTTTAATATTTGGCATTGTTAAGTTTTGGTTCATTTTTGGTAATTATTGTTAATTTTTTGTATTGTAACTGTTAAGTAGGTATATTTATTTCGTTGAAATTATATTATAATACAAGTATAACTTTTTACGTGCGTACAAAGTACACACACATTCTTTTTTTAAATATTTAAAATAGTGATTAAATAAATAGTAACCATCCGGAACATCGGTATGGCGTTTATTCTTACAATGATGGCTTTTAGTTTCATTACCATTGGTTCGAATTTCATTATTTAAATTTAATCCCCCCATTTTTAACCCCAGCTACAGTTGCGTCATTCTTGATCTGAAAATTTTTCTGTACAAAAAAACTATTTTTAAATATTTATTATGCCGTTTATTATTACAGCGATGGCTCTTATTTTCATCCCTATTGGTCCGAATTTCATTATCTTAATTTATAGTCCCCATTTTCAACCCTATTTACTGTTGCATCATTCTTCATCTGAAACAAGGTCTAAAATGGTGCTTATTTCAATAACGACGCAACTACCTTGTAGTGGCTCAGCACATAGTTACAGTTCTGTCGCTTTTGTATCATCTGTATACAGTATTTTAGAAGTTAATTACGCAATAAACAGGAATTGACAATTGCGTCATTCTTATTCCGGACCAGCGCTATATTTTACAGCTCAGTCTGGCCATCCACTATACTCACCGTGGGACCAATTTTTTCATTTACTGCTCTAAAGCCGCGTTTACACGATGACAATTGGCGAGACAATTGTCAGAAGACAACTGACTGGCATGAAATTATTGTCTTCGTCTAAACACTTCAGGCCATTTGCCTTGCCAACTGCCCTCACAATTGTTCCAAAATTCAGTTGTCTCCGGGAGGAGACTGAGGACAATGAGCTGCGCCCAGTGAGCCCCCTCACTACTCGAAATCTCAATTGTCGCGACAATTGGCGCCGTGTGAACGGTGTAGGCCAGTAGTGCTGTCTTGTTTTTGTTGTTTGACACAACAGATGACGAGCAGTCGGCCATGTTTTAGCTGTCTACTGCCATGGCAATAGTTGGTCCCGTATAAACATCTTCTTGTTCAACTGGACTGGCCTCCGACAATCCACAACCACGTGATGACAATTGTCCAATGACAATTGTCTCGCCAATTGTCATCGTGTAAACGCGGCTTTACAGCGCCGTAAATTGTCACTTGTCTGGCTGTAGCCTGAGTATTGTTTCTAACCCAGTATTATCAAAGAGTTGAATGGCCTCGATGACTCGATGTTTACATGACTATGGAGTCATTGATCCTGACTACCTGCATCTTCTTGATAACGTTATCTAGATCTAGCATATCAAGGTTTTTGTGGAGGTCGACATTTCTGATATAGGTACTAAGGAGCATTAACGATGTTCCTTAACACTTTATTCTGGAATCTCTAAATTATCTGGATATTACCTGAATGAGCACAGTGCCAGAGTTGGCAATTATCCATACTGGTCTCAGTATTTGTTTGTATAGTACATAGTTATTTATTATGGAAATGTGATGGCAACTATAGGCAATGCTAAGTTTCTTCTTAACATCCAATACATTCTTTGTAACGGATATCTAGTCCTTGCATTTTCTTTTTAATATGGACTTTCCAGTGAAGTCTTGCGTCAAGTATGATACCTAAGGATTTTTGTATTAACCCTTAAACGCCCAACTTTTTTAGGTTCCATGAATGCCCAAGGGTGGGTAAAAAATGTCCACCTCGAAAATAGCTAATGTATTTATTGAGAGTTATTGCAAATATATTAAACTTAAGAATATTATGCTTAATAAACACACCATCTTCTAAAATAGTAATATAAACAATTTACAAACCTTACAACAAAATTACAATGTACATCAAAATTAGCATACCAGTAAAAGCCAGTAATTCAGATTTGTCGATTTTCTCCACATTCTTCCTTTCAGCCTCCTCATTGGCGGATAATTATATCGTTTATGTAATTATACGTAGATAATTATATGGATTATGTTCCTACCAATGAAAAATTATATAGAAACCTTTAGTGACAAGTTTTACCAAGGGTGGATTTTTTGTGTCCACCCATATTTAACTCAAGATATTACTTTTATTTTTAAAAATATCGGTAAAACCAAATTAACATTCGATAAAGGGCTGCCTTTTTAACAAACAATAATTTTTGAAACATTTTTAAATACGTAAAAAATATGTTACAAGGGAATACGTATTAGGTGGACATTTTTTACCCACCCTTGGGCGTTTAAGGGTTAAAAGTATTTTAGATTTCTGTATTTCATAAAATAACTTATTCTGTATATTAGACTCTTCGCTTAAACAATGGCTTGATAAATTTTCTTCATCCTTTTCTGTTCTGTACCATTTATTTTGCTTCCTGTCATGATTTTTCTCTTCTCGAGAATATTACTTACCAAACATTGTTGATAAAGAAGGTTTTATTAAAATAACCTACATACATTTAATTAATAATGTTGACGTAGGCCAGTTTACATACAGCCGAGGTGTTATCTAATCAACAAAGAGGATGACGACAATGAATGCATAATATAAAATTTTTGTATACTACCCGTCTATGGGGTCATGCATGTAATATAATTATGACACTCGTTCAGCTATATTGCCGTTTAAAATTTTGTAAGCCGAGACCGTGAAATTATAATGTGTGTCAAAATTGGGTTAAGAAATTTTTAAATAAAAAAGCATGTTCCGTATTAAAAGACAGATATCTACATAGTAAGGATATACGGGGTACGTTCAGTATGTTCAGTTTATGATGTAGATGTTGGATAAAAAGAGAGATAGGAAATAGAGGATAATAAAAGAAGGCGCCAACGAGTTTTTAACGAAGAAAACAGGTAAAACAAATAGAAGAAAGTTATTAATGAAATATTAAAGAAAATAGAGTAAAAAATTATTTAAAAATAAAATAACAAGGTCAATAGATAGAAAGAATATTCATTTAAGTTTGGGAACTTCTAACGGAAGACAAGATAGAAGCTGATGAAAGGAGAGGTAAAGTAAAATCGAGGAGAAGAATATTAATATAGAAATAAAAATAAAAATAAAATTATAGGTACATAATAATAAAACAATTACATTTTACCCTAAATTTGAAGTTAGCCAGTATTTTCACGTTAGCTTAGGCTTAGAGCATCCTGTACCTTTTGAAGAAATATTAATAATATTATATTATAATATGTCAATATTGAAAATATAGTATCTATATGCAATCAAAAGTTTTAATATAGGTACCAAGTCGACTACATTTGTAACTGGAAAAAAAAATCAATCATATCCGGCCCTGAGTTCTGGATGTGTAACATGAGGTTTCCCTATCATTCGAGTGTATGTGTAGAAAATTAGAGAAACCTTTTAAGTTGGTAGGTTTTAAATTATCCGATCTTTAAATTCGATGTTCTGAAACATTTTTGCGAGAGATTGGAAGCGTGTGGATCCGACGTGAAACCACATATAATGAGAAAATTCGTAAAAGGTGTTAGCTAAAGTGAACCACACACGACGTAAATGCTTGTATATAGGTAATTTTCGATAGTTTTTTTATTTGATACACTGCATTCTTACAATCTACTCTATATCATAATTCTCTTTTTGCCTTTATCCCTATGCGGGGTCGGCTTCCCTAATTACATTTCTCCATACAATTCTATCTTGGGTCATATCAATATTAATCCCTTTTACCAACATGTCCTGCCTAATCGTCTCCCCCACGTCTTGTTTGGTCTTCCTCTCCTACTCCTTCCAGCACTTGCACTTCAGCAATTCTTCGTATTGGGTGATTAGCGTCTCGACGTTCAACATGACGAAACCATCTCAACCTATGCTCTCTCATTTTGGCATCAATTGGTGCCACACCTAGACATTCCCTGATATACTCATTTTTAATTTTATCCTTTTTTGTCGCTCCATTCATCCATCGAATCATTCTCATTTCCGCCACATGCATTCGTTGTTCCTCTTTCTTTTTAACTGCCCAACATTCAGTTCCCTACATAATAACCGGTCTTATGACACCACTCGCTTCCTTCCACGTCATCCACCCGGCCCTAATTCTACTGCATGCATCTCCATCTATTTCTCCATTACTCTGTAACACCGATCCCAGGTACTTAAAACTATTGCTTTTTACAATCAGTTCACCATCCAAAGATATCATTTTATTTGTAGTAACTCCATCTTTAAATGAACATTGCAAATATTCTGTCTTTGTCCTACTAAGTTTTAAACCTTTTTCCTCCAGAGCTTGTCTCCACTGTTCAAGTTTTTGTTTTAAGTCTCTTTCACTATTTCCTACTAACACATCATCAGCATACATTAAGCACCATGGAATGTTACCTTGTAGTTTCGCTGTTATCTGGTCCAAAGCTAATGAGAATAAATACGGACTAAGCACCGCCTACTTTGGTGCAATCCCCCACAATCTTTACATATTCACCAGGGACTCCTTTCTTATTAAGTGCCCACCACAGAATCTCTCGAGGAACTCTATCATATGCTTTCCCAAGATCAATGAATACCACATGAGCTTTTGTTTCTTTACTTCTGTATTTTTCCATCAACTGCCTTATAATGAAAATTGCATTTGTTGTTGATCTGCCCTGCATAAAGCCAAATTGATTCTCGGAGATTTCGGTCTCTTCACGTATCCGTCTGTCAATTACTCTTTCCCATATTTTCATGGTGTGGCTAAGCAGTTTTATAGCACTGTAGTTTGTACATTGTTGTATATCTCCCTTGTTTTTGTAGACAGGTACTAGTATACTGCTTCTCCATTCGTCTGGCATTTGTCAAACTTCCATAATTCTATTAAATAAACCTGCTAGCCACCTTGTTCCTGTCTCTCCCAATACTCTCCATACTTCCCCAGGAATATCATCTGGTCCTACCGCTTTTCCTTTCTTTATTTTTTGAAGCGCTTTAGCCACTTCCGCGTTTGTTATTTTGGTGACCATTGCTGCTACTGTCTCCGTTGAATCTACAATCTACTGTACATCTACAATCTACTCTATATACAAAGTAATAAGTAAATGGTATGTATAAGTCAATTAACGTGAGTTAGGTACCGACCAGTGACGGTTCTCTAAGTATTATTGTGGTAGAGTAGGTCGTCTGGTCATATTCTCTTTAGTCTTCTTTCAGCAAGTGGTTGGGTAAATAAATTGTTTATCAATTCGTTGGTGTGGTCAGTGGTGCGATTTTTATATTTTATTGAACGATTCTTTATTAAGTCTTTGATTAGTAGGATATCCAGATCATTGTGAAGTGTCTGGTTGGATACATACCATGGAGCTTTACTTATCATACGGAGTATTTTGGACTAGAATGTTTGGAGTATCTTCGTATTTGAAGGTTTATTGCAGCCCCATAGTTCTATTCCGTACGCCCAAACTGGTATAAGTATAGCTTTGTACAGAAGCAGTTTATTTTCAAGAGATAACTGAGACCTCTCGTTAAATAGCCAGTTCATATTTTTTAGTTTAAGATCTAATTGTTTAAGTTTAGTTTTATTGTGCGTTTTTCATATGAGTTTTTCATCCAGATGCAATCCCAAGTATTTGACAACTAGTTTTAATGGGAATCGAAGTATTATTTATAGAAACTTGAGGAAATGCAGATTTTCTGGTTGTAAAAGTAATTGTACTGATTTGCTGGCATTAACATTTATTTTCCATCGCTTGAGCCAGTTTTGTAATTGTTCTAAATGATTTTGTACTTTTTGTGAGGCTACATTATGGTCGACATCCACTGCTAAGATTCCCGCATCATCGGCAAAAGTAGCTAAGAAGGTATTATTTCTGGTTGGAACGTCGGCTGTAAATATCAGCTACAGATAATGGCCGAGAACGCTACCCTGTGGTACGCCAGATTGGATGATGTGGTATTTTGAGAAGTTGTCTTCAATTTTGACTTGGAAGTATCGGTCAGTAAGATACGATTTTAGAATAAAGTATAGTTGGTCTGTTAGGTGTAATTTCAGTTTATAGAGGAGACCTTGATGCCATACCCTATCAAATGCCTGTTGTATATCGGGAAACACTCCAGCGCAAAACTTTTTCTCTTCAAGAGTTGTTTTAATTATATTTATTATTCTGTGGCATTGTTGGATGGTTGAGTGTTCACGTCTAAATCAGAATTGGTGTTGTGGTATAATTCCGTTTATGGGGACAACTTGCTCGATTTTATGTAATAGCAACCGTTCTAATACTTTTGACATTATCGGGAGTAGGCTTATAGAGCGATATGAATTTGCTTGTGTTGCGGGCTTACCAGGTTTCGGAATCATAGTAACTTAAGCTAATTTCCATTGTATTGGAAAGTAGCGAAGACGTAGTATGCTGTTGTATATTACATTTAATAACACCACTGCTTTTCTCGGTAGCTGCTGAAGTAATTCTCCTGTTATCAAAACAAAACATAGCCAGGAGCTTTCTGAGGATTTAGCATTTTTATTTGTTGTCGAACCTCTGTCGGAGTAAATGTTGACATGGAGTTTTGAGGTACCTTCTTTTATCTTCATCTTCATCGTCATTGTTTTCTGGTGCCGAGAATACAGTTGCAAGATGCTCTGCGAATACTGTGGTTTTTTCTTCACTTGTGCGGGCCCAGGTCATATCTGTTTTTCTTAAAGATGAATTTGTTATTTTCGGTCATTTAAATTTTTTTGTAGCTTTAGATATAGAGTGGTCTTCGCGTGAGAGGTTCGAAACATAAAACTAAAAGAAGTCTTGTTTTCCTCTATTAGTCTATGACTTATCCTATTAAGATACACGAGAAGTACCGTCTACTGCAATTGATTGTCCAGGGGAAAATAGATAGTAAGCGAGGGCCAGGCAGGAGAAGCCACTCGTGGCTCTAAAGTCTTCGAAAATGGCTCGGGCTCACATCGGTCGAACTATTTAGAAGTGCCGTAAGCAGGATCAGAATTGCCATAGATATCGCTAATGCGTTCATGCGCATATTTATTATTTTGCTTATTGGGACAGCTAGAATTAGTTTGCTTCAGAGGCCGTTCCACTTTTCGGAGCGACGATGAAGTCAAAGAAGAGGTAAAACGCTATTTCTATAGAACACGGATGTCATTCTGATCAATTAATAAACGTCAATTATCTTTTGTTTTCTTCTAATTAAATCCTAATCTTTTAAAATTCTGCGAAGAGAACTCACATTTCCAGTCCTCTCGTAGTTTAAATGAAACCAGCTGTAAATAAATAGTAAATATTACAAATTATTACAAATCATCATAAGGTGCGCTGGAATAAGTGTTACCCCCCCCCCCTTATTAACTTATTTATTTTTAGCACATAAGCAAAACGCTCGGACAGGTCGATTTTTAAAATAATCATAGTATATTATAGCATCAATGTTTCGAATTTTACGCGATCCCTTTTCAGGTGACAGGCACAACTTTGATTTTTTTAAAAGGGAAAGTACATCATGTGATACCTCATTTAAAATCTTTTTAAATACTTACAAAAATGTATAACACTTTTATCCTCTTTAAGAGCGTAGGCACAAAATTTCGTTCGAATTATTTTTAAACGCATTTATTTTTTTCGAATATTGAGAAAACTAATAAGTATTTTTGAAAAATTTAAACGCAGAATGAAAGATTACATTACTACCGAGGGTTGAAAGTCCCTTAGAATAAACAAAAAGTTTCTTTTGAATTATTTATTTGAATTTAAAAATCAGACTAAATTTTCTTATTTTTTCACCCCTGTGACTTATTAAAATAATCATTATAGTAGTTTTCAGGGACTTTCGACCCTCGATAATACTGTAATATTTCTTTCTGCGTTTAAATTTTTCAAAAATACGTATTAGTTTTCTTAGGATTCGAAAAAAATGAATACATTGGAAAATAATTCGACCGAAATTTTGCGCCTACGCTTTCAAAAAGGATTAAAGTAGTATAAATGTTTGTAATCAGTATCATGAAAGCTTTTAAATGAGGTGCCATATGATGTACTTTTCCATTTAAAAAAATCAAAGTGCGCCTGTCACCTGAAGAGGGATCGCGTAAAGTTCGAAACATTAATGCTAAAATATACTATGATTATTTTAAAAATCGACCTGTCCGAGCGTTCTGCTTATGTGCTAAAAATTAATAAGTTAATGAGGGGAGGGGAAACACTTATTCCAGCGCACTGTATTTATACAAATCATGGTAAAAATCATCTAATAAAAGAACTATTCAACCAACCACTAGAAAGAAGACTTAGAAGACTAGAACCAGATAACATATATTATTTATAACATTTATAACATCTAACACATGAAAAGTATTCATCAAAGTTGCTTTAAATTTGAAAACAAACGCAATTTTCACAATTATAAACTCTGTTTACAGTTTAGACGCCTCAGCTATGTCAGTCGGCATTATTAAATTTAAAATGAATAAAGACTTCAAACGTCGTTACAAGCTGCTTCAACATTTAAACGTTTGCGCCGTAAAAAGTAGATTAATCGTTTTCCTTAATATAGGTAAAACCGTAAAAGCTCGAGTATTCGGAAGCTATGAGATCCCCTAGAGATTAATCACATAAAAAATCCAATAATAGTCGAAAAAGGTTGCTCGTAAGGTGGCCATGTACTAACTACATACGGTCGTTAAGGAACATGCATAAAAATGTTTTTGCCTGCATACGTATACCAAATTAGTCTTTTTTACAAGTCAAAGTTCTCAAATTAATAAAATATAAAATAATATTGAAGTAAACACCTTATTAGATAGACCCGAAGAACTGGAGACTTAGATGAAGGTGAAGGACCAGAAATACTAAAATCAGAAATACTACATGCTATAAAATTGGCAAAAAACAAGAAAGCCTGACAACATACCTACAGAAATGTTAAAGCTCATAAATGAGGAAAAAATTGGAATACTAGTCAAACTTTTCAGTGATGTTTATTCGACTGGTGATATCCCTGAAGATTAGTTAAAGTCCGAATTCATAACCCTACCAAAAAACAACGTCCGAAAAACTGTAGCGATTATAGAATGATAAACCTTATGAGCCACACTTTGAAAATATTTCTACGTATCATCCACAGTAGAATCAGAGACAAATGTGAAGAAGATCAGGATGAAACACAATTTGGCTTCAGAAATGGACTGGGAACCCGAGACGCACTGTTTGCACTAAATGTATTATTGCAGAAATGCCGAGATCAACGGAAAGACGTCTTTGCTGTATTTATTGACTATGAGAAGGCCTTTGATCGAGTACAACATCACAAATTAATTAAAATATTAAAGGATAAAGGAGTTGATAGTCAAGATGTACGAATCATAGAAAAATTATACTGCCGTCAAACGTCGACAGCTTGCATAAATGGAAAATCAATAGAAATATGCAAAATACAAAGAGGTGCCAGACAGGGTTGTATACTGTCCACACTGTTATTCAATTTATATTCAGATAGAATATTTAAGGAAGCGCTGCATAATTTGGAATGGGGTGTGAAAGTTTATGGAATTCTGATAAATACAATCAGATATGCAGACGATAAAGTTATTTTAAGTGATGATATGAATAGAACACCTTTTAAATGCTATTGACACAGTGGGAAGAGAGTGTGGCCTAAACATAAACTGTTCAAAAACAAAATACATGGTTTAACCGTTTGGTTCATCAAGATTCACGGTTATATGTTGATGGTCATATAATTCAAAGAGTACCCACTTTTAAATATCTTGGTTGCCATATTACTGAACAACTAGATCCAGATAAAGAGATAAAATGTAGAATCGAGATAGCCCGCACGACATTTTTAAAAATGAGATCATTCTTCTGTAATGATAACTTGCAACTTCAACTTATGCGAAAGCGTATGATTAAATGTTACATTTGGTCAGTCCTCTTGTACGGTGTCGAGGCATGGACATTAAAAATATCCACCATTAATCGTTTGGAGGCCTTTGAAATGTGGCTGCACAGACGTACACTGAAAATACCATGGACGGCTATGCTGACAAATGTGGCAGTCCTTAAGAGAGCAAATGCTGCCCGCGAACTGCTTAATAACATCAAATATAGAAATTTGACACGTAATAAGGGGAGACCGGTATAATATTCTTCAACTTATTATGATGGATAAAATCGAAGGACGCAGAGGAATTGGTAGAAAGCAAGCCTCTTGGTTGAACAATATCCGGGAGTGGACAGGAATAAAGAAAGCAGAACAACTATTTAGAATAGCTCGAGACGGAGACAGTTTCGCCATGTTTATCGCCAATGTCAAGGGGACTTGATAGGGCACGTTAAGAAGAAGAAGAAAAACCTTATTGGGACCATATTTATGGTTGCACCTTCGTGGATTCTAAAAATGCAAGCCAAGCGGATGCTGGAGCAAAATAAGATGAGGGAATTCTATGATTTGTAATTCACATCGTACCTGTCCCAGCGCGGAAAATTTCCAACGAAAAATGGACCCTATGTACTCAGATAGGAGTAATACTAATAGAAATGGAAATGAATTTAGCTCCGTTAGTTGCAATTCGAAGCTAGTCGTCTGGATTATTTCAGTTTAGTTTAGATATAGCTAAATATGCATTTTAACAATAAGACACTGAAAACGTTTGTTTTATATACTTCCACAAAATTTATTACAACTAAGTGACTACAGCTGTTTCGGCAGAGTGCCTTTCTCAGGTGATATAGTTTACAATGTGTTTGCCTTTTTAAGTCTTTAACTGAAGAGGTTGAGAAGTATGGAGCTGTTTGTCTCGAGTTGGTCATTCAGAATTATATCTGTATTTTTCAATTTATTAATTTCCATAGATTCTGAAAAGATAGCTTAAGGCCTTTATTTTGGATATGCAGAATTTGAAACTCTTCATTGAAAGAATGATTATGATCTGGAAGGTGAAGTGCGTATGTAGAAGTGTCTGTTTTTCTATTGTTGAAAGCCCTTTCATGTTCTGCTATCTGTTTGTCAAAGGTTCTTCCAGTTGGACCGATGTAAGTTTTCGGACAGTCACCACAAGTTAGTTTGTACACACCACTCTGTAGTTGCTTTCTCTTTCGGCTTTTATTGTTCTTAATATATTTGCTTAAGTTGTTGTTGGTTCTGAAAGCTGGCGTTATTACTTTATTTTTTATGTATCATGTATCTGGCTATGTTTGTTGTTATCAGAAGCTGGGTTCTTTGTGTGGTGGTGGATGCACTAATTTCAGGGCTTTCTTATGGAGTTTTTTGTTTAAAATTTGGTTAACTGTTTGTTCGAACTGTTTGTAACGAACAAACAGTTAACAAAATTTTAAACCAAAAACTCCATAAGAAAGCCCTGAAATTAGTGTATCCACCACCACAGAACGAACCCAGTACCTTCTGCTCTATCACATATACTGGCAAGATAAGAACAAAAATAGCCAGATACATAAAAAAAGAAAGGAATAACACCAGCTTTCAGAACTAACAACAACTTAAGCAAATATATTAAGAACAATAAATCCGAAAGAGAAAGCAACTACAGAGTGGTGTGTACAAACTAACTTGTGGTGACTGTCCGAAAACTTACATCGGTCAAACTGGCAGAACCTTTGACAAACGGATAGCAGAACACAAAAGGGCTTTCAACAATAGAAAAACAGACACTTCTACATACGCACTTCACCTTCTAGATCATAATCATTCTTTCAATGAAAAGTTTAAAATTCTGCATATTCAAAATAAAGGCCTTAAGCTATCTTTTTTAGAATCTATGAAAATTAATAAATTGAAAAATACAGATATATTTCTGAATGACCAACTCAAGACAAACAGCTCCCCACTCCTCAACCTCTTCAGTTAAAGACTTAAAAAGGCAAACACATTGTAAACTATATCACTTGAGAAAGGCACTCTGCCGAAACGGCTGTAGTCACTTAGTTGTAATAAAATTTGTGGAAGTATAGAAAACAAACGTTTTCAGTGTTTTATTGTTAGATAAAATGAACTTCCATCAATTAACGGTCGAATCCATCAATTAAATATGCATTCTCTGATGAAAAACTAACGAGTTTTTAAACCGTTCGGTTAGAGTACTTGTAGAGCTCTCTGACAATTTACAGCGCTGTAAGAGCAGTAAAATGAAGCGCGAAAAATGGGTCTTATCCTATGTTGCTATGTTTCTGCGCGATATTTTACAACTCATTCTGTCCATCCACTATATTCACCGGGGGTCCAGTTTTCGCTCTTTATTTTACTGCTCTTACAACGCTGTATATTGTCGCTTTCCTGGCTGTAGCCTAAGCAAACTGAAATATAAGATGAATTTGGCTTCGTGTTGCAATGAAACAAAAATAGTTATTTATTTTTTATTTTTACAGTCTTTTTATTTACAACAAGCTGCATCAACTATGAAAGTCTATTAGCGAATATTCAAAGATTATAATACAGGTTTTTCTCTGGATAAAGTTATACGAGTTTATAAATTTTAAAATCAATAATTTACGAAATAAATTTGCACAAGTGGTCGACAATCATCATAGCTATTCGAATTTTAGAGACGGCTGCTCTGAAAATTTATTCGATGTATATCCATACCATTCTCTCATAGACAAGTAGAAAACAGCGGGTTCGTTGGAAATAATATTCCCATGAGATTTTTTTGCATAATCACATTTGTAATACACCCCAGAATTCCAGTAAGGTTCAAGAATTCCCCCACGCAAAAGTGGTTTATTTTAATCAAATTGCAAAAATTATTATTTTTGTCCAGGACTTTTTTAGGTTTGTTAGACCATTCTGGACAAAAAAGGTCTCCTGTAATTTTTCTCAGAGGTTGGTGGTTTTTGAGTTATAAGCAATTTAATATTTAAAAAACACGAAAACCATTTTTAAGACTTAATAACTCGGTTAAAAATTATTATTATGAAAGTTAGAAAATGACTAAATCAAAGTTTAAAGCCCTCCCTACATGATCCTGAGGAAATTTGTGTCATTAATTTATCACTAAGCTGTTATTTTTAATTATTAACAGAAAGCCGTAAGATAATATTGACGAGGCTGTAAATGTGAGTGCGAGTAAGATGCCCCATTGGACTGCCGGAATCGCATCTCTCTCGCACTCACCATAGACGGCCGCCTAATACGCGCAGGCGCTCATTATTATTACTTAAAAACAACAGCTTAGTAATAAAATAATGACAAAAATTTCTTCAGGATCTTGTAGCGGGGGGCTTTAAACTTTGATTTAGTAACTTTCTGAATTTCACATTAATAACTTTTAACCAATTCATTAAACCTTGAAAATCGCCATTTTTCGTTTTTTTCCATATTAAATTGTATATAACTCGAAAAAGATCAACTTTAGAGAAAAATTATGAGAAACCTTTTTTGTCCAGAATGGCCCAAAAACCTAACAAAAATTTGTACGGGCCAAAAATATTGATTTTTCAATTTGATTAAAAAAAATTAAAAAAAAAAATTTGGACCACTTTTCACGTAGGCGACTTCTTGAACCTTATTCTGGGATGTATCACGAATGTGATTATGCATAAAAATCTCATGGGAATATTTTTTTTAACGGACCTGCCGTTTTCGTCTTGTCTATCAGGTTACTCAATCACGATATTATACGTCTATGTATGCTTCTTTTTCCTTGTATCTGTCCCTGCATGATTAATTGGAGCAAGTTGTACCTCTTCCCATGTAGGTAATGTGTTCGAGATATTTAAATTTTCTTGTTTTGCTTGTATTTAAAGATTTTCATTTCTTTATTCATCTTCTTCAAAATACCTTTGTATGTGACGTGTTCTATCCACGATATTTTCAGAATTTGTCTATGCACCCACAGCTGGATTCTCAGTTTTTTCTTTGATGCTCTATTCACGGTCCGAGCTTTCATGCCATAAAACAAGGTCGAGAAAACATAGCACCCTCCGTATATTGGACATATTCTCGTTAATTTTTTTTTAAGTTTTAAAAATTCTCAAAAATTTGGGCTTTCTGGCGTTCATTCTTAGTGTAATCACTGCATCGAAAAAAATGATACTAAGGAGGAACCGAAAAAGTCATGTCACTCTTGTCATATTGAATGTCCATTTCCTAATTTCTCAGTTGGTCTGTGCCCATTGAACTGACAAGTACCTAGCATTTTCGAGCAGGGAACCATGTTGCCCTTTGAGCATGTGTTCTATTATATCTAATAACATCGACTTGTCGTCACCATATTCTATTAAAATATAATATGTATACCATATTATGGGGTTACCGCTTTAAATATTGTGCTAGTTTCAAACTACTCAGCAGAATGTAAGTATTCCCACATATTTTTTCTTTCTAACAGTCACAATTTCAACCTTTTTGCTTTAGTCTAACGTGGAAATATTTTATTCTAGGCACTGAAGATGTTCTGAATTAGAACAAAAACGTTTTGCAATCCATTTGGATGACTTTTTAGATAGTTTTTAATAAACGATTTTATACCAGAATACAAGTTGAAGTTTATACTTCTGTATGAGTTTTTTGAAAAAGAAAAAATTGAAGACAGAAACACTCAGATAATTTATGACAGAAGCTGCATGGATCGAAATTCACTAGTATATAGAACTTATAGAATATGTATATAAAACAATAAGAAAAAATTTAAGACAACACATCACGGACAAAAAATACCGAAAAAAAAAAGAATGTGTGTGTACTTTGAACGCACGTAAGACGTTATATTTCTATTATTATGATTTCAACGAAATAAATAATAAATATACTTTCGAACAGTTTATTTATATTTTATTTAAAGATCAAACTAATGGCGAACGTGCACATATGCAATGCATAATGTTCAGTTTCCTTTACAAATGAGATTTCTAAAATTTCACGCTTCAAAAACTCATAATAACTTAAAAATACAAATCTTTTGTAATTTAAAATAGTTCGTACGGCCCGTGACGTCACATAGTTTTACTAGATTGTTATGTTGATTGAAATTTGCCTACTTATGTCCAACCTTAATCCACGTAGGATTAACCTGATCCTTAAACTCCTTAACTTAGCCAAACTTAATTTATAAATTAATCAATTCCGAACTTTGAATTAAAAAAATTAAGAAGATAAAGATATAAAAAGATATTACACCTCCAAACGATAAAAGTTTTAACCCTTATGTTATAATATTGCTTTTCCTGTAGGGACTGTCTGGCCCTATAAGAAGATGTTCCTACTAATATATATTTAAAAAAATTGAGGCTTTAGCATATATATTTGGAAATATTCGATTTCCAAGAGCAAGACAAGAGTATTTCCCTGGTGTAAGCTGGGCGAATTATCCCGAGGGATATAACCCAATAAAGGAAGAAGAAGAAGATGTTGATGGTTATATTTAGGTATATTCGTCTTCTCCTTCTTTAGTTTATTGGCCTACCTCTACTTGTTTATTTTGCCAGCTCATCGTCGCGGAATAAGTGAAAATTATTTATATTCTAATTACATTTATCGTACATCATTGTAATAATATATACCAGTTTGTTGAGATTGGACTTTAATACAACTTTTGAAGGAAAGGAAAGAAGGTTTACTATGGAAAATAAAACCATTTTTCTCCTGACGTTTATAATTTTAATTTAAAATTAAATACAATTTTGTTTACTTTGTCAGTGCAAAATGTAAACATATAATCATATGACGTCACGACGCGTTTTGGGCTAGTTGATTTAATTTGAATTTAGAATCGTCTTTAGGGGCCAAACGGAATACAAAAACAAGTTTTTTATTTTTGATACATATTTTAAATTATGTTTTGTTGCGATTTATAACATTTTTTTCGAATTTAAAATCTTATGCAAATTCCCTATTTTTCCTTAGTACTTTCCAAAAATTTTGATTAAAAGAATACCAAAAATAAAAAAAAAAATAGAAAACACCCGGATTCGAACTGGGCTCCTCTTGATCTCCAGTCGAACGCTCTACCACTGAGCTATACTCCTTTTGTTTGTGCGGGTGCGGACTACAAGATTTCTCAGACATAGTGTCAAATAGACCAAGTGAAGTATAAAAATACTTCAAATATTACTTATTATCTTATTCCCGAGGTAGACAAATCCTAAGATACAAAAATTATAATAAATATATTTACTAAAAACACTAATATATTCTTTCCACACATTTTTTGGACTAATACAAACATAACTTAAAATATTAAGCAACGAACTCCATACTGAAACAGAAATACATCCAAAACAAGAGCATGAAAGTGTTAAAAACTCGCTTTAAAAACTAAACAGTGAAGGCTGATAACTATTACACTAAATGATAAACAAAACTGGAATTACTATTAACGAGAAAAATCAGATAATAGGTAACATTGTTAAAGATTACTATACAGAATTATACTCGGCCAGCGTAACAAAATACGGAAACCACTATATGGAACGAAGAATATTAAATAAAGGATCTGAAACACCACCAGAAACTAAAACCACAAGGAAGTTAAAAATGCATTAAATAGAAAATCCATGAAAAAGCTCCTGGAGCTGACGGAATAATAATATCGATGATTATAGCTGGATATCAAAGACTTTGCAAGCAGTTAACATCTCAATGAACAAGTGTCTCTTTGACAAGAAAAAAGACAAAAATAAACTAGAAGATTATAGACCAATAAGCCGATATCACACCCTTACACACTTATTACCAAATTAAAAACCCACAGCCTATCAAATAGGTTCGACATTTGCCAGTCTGTTGAACAAATGTACATTAGAAGCTGTGTTGAAGAAGTTAAATCGGGAACGATGAGGAATTAAAGATACAGTCATCTAAGATTTGCCAATGACAGTAGTAGGTACTTATAAGCAACAAAATACAAAGGAATTTCGAAAATCGGTTTAAAAATTTAATGAATTCAACAAAAAAGGTGATGTCAAATGAAAATATCACAATAGATATAGATGAAAGTAAGATCAAAAGTGCCGTGGAGAGTATTTATTTAGGTCACATGATCAAACTTTATATAAAAGTATAACAGCTCATGCTCATAACAGTTACTGTTATTCAATTCATCCAACTCTGCCTAATAGTATTCCTCATCAAACCTTTCTCTTTCCCAAAGAGTTATTATCCAAATGGTACAAACTACACATTGCGGGTGTAGTTAATGGTACATTCCATGTCAAATCACTCAGGCAAAAAATTGTGGTTCTCGGATTTGTCTGAAAATTGGTATATAGCTTCTGCGGGACGTAAAAATAAGATATTTAAGGTCAAAAAATCTTCTTCTTCTTTTTTTCTCAAAATGTTATTTTATGCGATTTTACAGTGATATGGTGTTTATTTCAACAAATTTGCTTTTTCTGTCATAAAGTATCAATGAAAAACATAATATTTTAATAGAAAGGACTCAAAAATGTCATTATATGGCATTATAACAAGTTATTTTGAATCAAAACAAGTTTTTGATAAAATTTTATAGTGTAAAAAACGTTAAAATACCGTTTTTACATTTTCCTCCATTCCCAAAATACATCATCATCGATTTGGCTGAAAATTTGCCCACAGATAGCCAAAAGATAGGACTTTAAGTGGTTAGAAGGATTTGAATTATATTACAATACCAAAAAAGTTACATGCAGTAATATCAGACTCAAAAGCATATATTAGTCCAGTCGGGATAGCATTTGACCTTGAATGCCGAGCTGCCCAAAATTTAATTTTTCTGATATTTAGGGGAGTCAACAGTAGCCTAAATTTAAAATCACGAATGAATTCCTCCGTTACGTTAGCTGCCATCTTGATTTTAAAGGAGAACCTGTTTTGCTCAATATCTCCGACATTTTTAACTTTTCGACAAAAATGGTAGGAACTGAAATGTTCCAAATAAATCGTATTTACAATTATTACAATTTCTTTTTAACAATTTTTGTCGTGAGGTCGATATTTTCGAGTTAATTGTACTTACAGTAGACGCCTATATTTTTGACTATAATATTGCATGTAACTTTTTTGGTATTGTAATATAAGTAATTCAAATCCTTCTCACCACTTAAAGTCCTATGTTTTGTCTATCTGTGGGCAAATTTTCAGCCAAATCGATTATGATGTATTTTGAGAATGGAGAAAAATGTAAAGACGTAACGTATTTTACACTATAAAATTTGATCAGAAGCTTGTTTTCAATCAAAGTAACTTATTATAATGCCATATAATGACATTTTTGAGTCCCTTCCATTAAAATATTATGTTTTCCATTGATACTTTACGATAGAAAATGCGCAAATTTGTATAAATAAATACCAAATCACTGTAAAATCGCATAAAATAACATTTTGAGAAAAAAAGAAGAAAAAGATATTTTGACCTTAAATATCTTATTTTTAGGTCCCGCAGAAGCTATATACCAATTTTCAGACAAATCGGAGGTCCAAAATTTTTTTGCTCCAAAATTGAGTGATTTGAAATGGAATGACCCTAATACATCATCATATCACCGTTTTAAAACTTACCATATAACATCAAAATATTTACTGAAATGAAACGCATTTTATTTCGTATTACTTTACCTTGTAAAGCAAACAGATATGGTGATGTTGCCGCTAACCATATTCAAAATTCATAAACTTAACACAATCTTCAAACAATGAACAACAAAATCGCTAATTATAAATTGTTCAAATTTTTTCCTGAACAAGACAATTTTCTGATTCGTACTCGAAATAAACGGTCTTAAAGTATGCTAACCAGTTCATTCCAAATTTACATAAAAAAGTTGTAAGTTCCTGCAGAGTGTTTAGTTGATTAGGAGAATTTCGTAGACGGCTACCAAGCAAGTCCCAAATATTCTCTATAGGATTGAGATCGGCACTATTCGCTGGCCATCCCATAACGTAGATTCCAACTTCCTCTAGATAATTTTGCACTACATTTGCAACGTGCGGTAGTGCATTATCGTGCATTAGAACAAAATATTCGCTAATATAAGGGGAAATTGGCACAGCATTGTCTTGAAGAACCTCAACGGTATATCCACCATATAGGTATTTAACACCACCAAGTCTACAAGTCAAGACCGGTTAAAGAAACGACACCTCTAACTCTAACCGACTCTCCACCGAATAAAGTCGTTCGCGTTCCTCGTATGTTACACGGTGCATCCCGTTCTTTATGACGTCAATAAATCGCTTTTTTGTTTTTGTAGATGGTGCGTTAATTTTTTAAACCAGTGTGTTGAGTCCGCGAGTCTTTACCCGTGCGTCATCATTTAAAGCATACGAAATAAGTCGGAAATCTATTTCATGCAACAACAAGTGACAGAAAGTGGCTGCTGTTCCGATTACAGGTTTTATTATAAAATTTGACGTTATCAAATATATAGAATGTCAAATGTAAGTTTTGCTTCAAAATTTTTGTGCAGAATTACAGCTATGTTTGAAGTAGCTTAATAAATTTTTTATTATTATTGAGTAATAAATAAATAAACAATTTATAAAAAAATTCAATAACATATTTTATTTTTGTTATTTTATTTACTTTGACGGAAATCTAAACACAATCATTTCTTTACTGTGTGAATGACGTTAGCTTTGTATGTTTTAAATATGAATTGCCAAAATATAATTATTTACCTTAAAAGTTCAAAGCCCAATATAAAATTAGTTGTGAAAACAACTGTTTGTGTAATATAAAGAAACTTCAAAACGCAAAAATTCGACAAAAACCGCAAAAAATTCAACTGACTGACAGCCATAAAAGTAAACAAAGCAGAAACGTCAAACAAATTGTGCTTAAAATATGAAAACATACCGAATCGTCTTTTTTTGTACCTATCTCTTTTCAATGCACTGAGTCTAGATGGTTCATAAAAATAACATGTGTTTTTACTTAATAACAAACGGCAGCTGGTTTGTCATCAGTTTCATGCGTGGAACAGAATGATGCTAGATAAAAAGTATGTGTTTTATCTCGCCAGGTATTAATGACGCACGGGTAAAGACTCTCGGACTCAACTGTATATTATGATTGATAGAATCCGTGGCTAATGAATTACTCTGGGCTAATTAGCAAAATACAAGGAAAAGTTATTTACCAGCAATTTTATTGCTGGAATCGAATCTTATTATTGTATGTATTAATGATATAGATATGCAAAGTCCGCAGATAGTGTGCTACTTTTTTTATAAACAAAATGGCGCCCGAAAATCGTGTTTTTTTCAATTTTTGCTCTATAACTCCAAAGATTTTAACTTTAGACCAAAAACACCCAAATAAAAATTCACCGCAATTAAATTATGCATAGAGACGTGTTTTTCCGATTTACTTCGACGAAAAATTTCCCCGGAAAAAGCGGGTTTTTCCAACAAAATCTTTAATTTTCAACTGAACTTTTAGATAAGTAGTTGTTAATAAATAATTAAATAACTTGGTAACGTAAAAGCCCTTTCCGTATATATTATAATTCCAGAAGTCTATGGAAATTGAATGAACATTTTAGCAACAATTAAAACGTTAATTAAAAATTTACGGTCGCTATAATAACGACAATAATTATGATGCATAAGAATAACTATGATTTTTTCATAAAAAGACACTATACCTATCTAATGTACTTTACAGAATTGAAATTGGACTATTTAAGCGGCCTCAGGAATATTTTAAAATTATAAAGAATTTTTTGGTTCATAAACAAATAGAATATCTCGGGAAATGTTAAACTGAATTAAATTGTGAAAACAGTATTCAGAAGACAGTGGCAGGACGCTTCTTTTAAAAGAAAAAACGTTTAATTATGACGAGTGGTTCCTGAGATACAACCGGTCAAAATTGACCGGAATTTACGGCAAAGATATAAACAACAGGATCATAATTTTCGAACCATCACCTTTTTATTTTTGTCCTCTTTCTCCACACCAATTTTCATATCTTTAAAATTCTCATAACATATATTATTATAATAAAAACTATCGATAATGCGTGTGAAAATTGCCGAAAATAGCAAAATTCCAATCAAAAATTAGGTTGAAGAAAATGTAACCCTCAAAGTTCAAAATCGGTATACGTTAACAAAATGCATTTTCTCGGCTTCCCATGGAGCAATTTCCTTCATTCTTTTTTTGTTCCCTAATAACTCGTGTAGAGCCATCGAACTAATGCATTATTAAATGTCAAACTTGCTTTTGTTTTGTTATAATAGATTAATTTATTTATAAGAACAGAAAATTACATATTTTTCCAGTTGTAGGCTTTTTTTTAGATAAACTTACTACAAGTGTACCTTTTAAAGTTAAAAACATAAATATTCTCATTTGAAAGCTGTATAATTATTTAAACAAATTAAAATATTGTGTTATAATAAATAAATTAATTTATTATAACAAAAGAAAAGCAAGTTTGACATTTAATAATACGTTAGTTTCATTGTTCTACTCGAGCTACTTGGGAACAAAAAAAGAATAAAGGAAATTGCTCCATGGAAAGCCGAGAAAATGCATTTTTTTAACGTATACCGATTTTGAACTTTAAGGGTTACATTTTCTCCAACCTAATGTTTAATTGGAATTTTGCTATTTTTGGCAATTTTCACACGTATTATCGATAGTTTTTATTATAATAATATATGTTATGAGGATTTTAAAGATATGAAAATTGGTGTGGAGAAAGAGGACAAAAATAAAAAGGTGATGGTTTGAAAATTATGATCCTATTGTTTATATCTTTGCCGTAAATTTCGGTCAACTTTGACCGGTTGTATCTCAGGAACTACTCGTCATAATTAAACGTTTTTTCTTTTAAAAGAAACGTCCTGCCACTGTCTTTCGAATACCGTCGCAATTTAATTTAGTTTAATATTTTCCGAGATATTCTATTTGTTTATAAGCCAAACAATTGTTTATAATTTTAAAATATTCCCGAGGCCGCTTAAATAGTCCAATTTCAATTTTGTAAAGTATATTAGATATTTATAGTGTCTTTTTATGAAAAAATCATAGTTATTCTTATGCATCATAATTATTGTCGTTATTATAGCGACCGTAAATTTTTAATTAACATTTCAATTGTTGCTAAACTGTTCATTCAATTTCCAACAGCTTCTGGAATTATAATATATATGGAAAGGGCTTTTACTTTACCAAGATATTTAGCTATTGATTAACAACTACTTATCTAAAAGTTTAGTTGAAAATTAAATATTTTGTTGGAAAAACCCGCTTCTTCCGGGGAAAGTTTTCGTGGAAGTAAACCGGAAAAAACACGTCTCTATGCAGAATTTATTTGCGGTGAATTTTTATTTGGGTGGTTTTGGTCTAAAGTTAAAATCTTTGGAGTTATAGAGCAAAAATTGAAAAAAAACACGATTTTCTGGAGCCATTTTGTTTATAAAAAAAGTAGCACACTATCTGCGGACTTTGCATATCTATAGTATTAATATATACAATCATAAGATTCGATTCCAGCAATAAAATTGCTGGTAAATAACTTTTCCCAAAAATGGCCTATTCTCCGATAATCAGCCCAGACTAAATGTAGTTTGAAGCCAGACCTCTCCACACATATACACACGTTTGTTTTTAATACAGAGTTTGTTGTGTTAGTAATTTTACTGCTTTTCTACGTGTCTGAATGGCCATCCGACAAAAAATAAATAAAAACAAGTAGGTAGAAATTGCTTATATTCTACTAGACCTAGATTGTGATTAAAACACCATGTTTATAATGACATGAATATACATACCGACTTTACCTTGCAAAAAGGTTACAAATTTACCAAAATAAGTATTTGAACCTCTTATCTGTAATATTATAATAATTTATTTCATGAATTTTCGATTATTTTAAAATTCTTACTTTTACTTCAACGAACAAAAAGTGTTGTGTTGGTGCTATGGTTTCTGGAACAATTAAACATGTCATACATTGTACCTGCTTTATTGGTTTCATCATTTTGGGCCAAGTTTTTATGGTAGTACCATCTAATTACACTGAAGACTGGGAACAATGTGATACGGTTAGATTAATTATATTTTGGATCGTGAAGTTGGGCACGTTTGCCACTATTCCGCAGCTGTTTTCTTCCTTCATTGGTGTGTTGATTTATAATTCTTTTTCGGACAATATAATAATAAAAGGACCACGTCTGCTGGCACCTTTTGTATGTTTTCGAGTGGTGACCAGAGGTGACTTTCCTCAATTGGTAAGTAGTTGGTTTTTTTTAGTATTTAATTAGTTTTTTGTTTTTGTTTTTTTACAAATATACGGAGTGTCCAGAAACTCTACTGACAAACGAAGACAGGAGATTCCTCAGATAATTTTAAGACAATTTAACCAAATTCATCAAGTCCGAAAATAATTTCTAAGAGAGTATTTTCGGTCCAATTGATTATAATTTTAAAACTATTCATTTCTGAGAAAACTTGTACTGACATAAAAGTTGCGTAATTAAATTTCATACAATATAGAATTGGTTAAAAATTTAAAAAATAGTCACCCTTGTTGAAAAAAGGCAATAATTGCGAAGAAAACCATACAAAAACAAGTATTCGAATTTTACGTATTTCAACCATTTATGCTACACTTACAACCTTTATATTTTACCCTGAAAAACTCTATGACATAGTAAATCAACGCTGTAAATTTCATTAAGATCAATTAAATATATTTTGCAAAATAAATTTTGCAATCCAGGTTTCGCAAAAAAAATTCATTTATTTTAAATGTTGCAGGACTGAAAATAAAGTAGATAGCAAGTTGAATTTTTTTTATAGAAGTGTACTGTTCCCTTCATTTGCAATTTGCAAAATTAAAATCGATTAATTACCACGGCGCACAGTGTCGATATATTATGGCCACATTTTTTTTCAAATATTATAAGTTGTGTGTACATAAACAAAAACGATGTTTTTTCAATGTTTTCTTCTTCTTCTCAATGTGCCTATCCGTGACGAATGTTGGCGATCATCATGGCGATCTTTATTTTATCTGCAGCAGCGCGGAAAAGCTGCACAGATGTTGTGTTAAAGCAGGTTCTGAAGTTCTTTAACCAGGATGTTCTTCTTCTTCCTGAGTCTCGCTTTACAAATATTTTTCCTTGAAGGATGGCTTGTTCAAAAAATGTTTTGCTCAAAATTTTCAAAGCTGCATGTCCGTAGCTACTACCGATATTGATTTAAATGATATTTGAAGTTTAGTAATTTTAATTTAAATTAAATCTACAGTCTAATTTACTTGTTTTTATGTAGATTTGTTATGTAATATTATTTATATCTCAAAACAATTGTATTAACATTATTTTTGAAAAATTGCTTAATCAAATTGTTCTTTAAAACCATTTACCGCATATTTATAAGAATAACATAAAATTTTGTAGGTAAAATACTGAAAAACTTAAACTACAGATCATCATCAGGATCATCAGATGTGACGTCAACATCTTGCACATTCAGAGATTTGAACATAATATATTATGCACTAATATGCAGTGCTTCCACTGCCAGGTGTTCTAATTTCTTTCTTTTTATGTTTCTTTTACTTGTGATCAGTGGATCACTACTAATCAACAAAAAGTGGAATACATCTTAATTTGTTTGGATCTACTACACTTTCTTGAATTATTATGCTTGAATTATGCAAATAACGAAAAATTAGAATAGAGTGTTATTCAATTTAATTAGGTGAACATAACCTCACAAAAAATAAAATTATGAAAAAAGGAGCAAATACGAGCAAAAAGTTAAAATGACTTTTTAAAGAATAATACTCAAGCTTTCAAAATAAAACAAAATTAAAGTTGGTTCAGTCTGGGAACACTAACAAAACACTTGCTCTTTTTGAAAAATGCATATTTTGATATTTTGTACAGGTAATTTTAAACAACATATTATAAGAGACTATATTTACTTAATTATTATATCACATCTGTAATAATATTGTCACTTTCCTGAAGATCAAATATCCGTAGCCAATTTTACTAGTAAATTAGCTTTTGACTTGAAATAAGTGGATCAAACGTAATATAAGTCGAATCACGTTATCGCGGCCTATGCATTGTTAACACGGGACCATGTGCCTTTTGCGGCGCGTCGCAACTGGTGGAGGGGGATTGAATGGAAAAAAAATGATGCCAAATCATACGCAGGATTGTGTACTATTTAATTAAAATGAATGCGACAGAAAATACTGCATTTAGTATTTTCATTTTATGCCAACTTTTTAGCTCTCCTACCCCACTGTGCGGCGTCAGGAAATTTTTTAAATAAACATCAATTTTTGGTGCTACGCGCAGAACAGCGGTGTTCGATCCACACAAGTTGATTTCCACCAAAATTTCTTTCAATCTTTATCTAATATATTATTTTGTTACTCTATATTTTGTTGTATTTTAATATTTTAATTCCATAAAAATCAAACTAATTTTATTATTGTTTGTGACATATTCTTTAAACAATTGCATATGTTTAAAAATAAACTTTTATTTTCTACGTTAAAATATAATATGAACAAAGAAAGTTCTTGCTAAAAAAAGTGATATTTCAAAGGATAGAGTATGTGTTTTTATTTCGCAACAAACAAATTTATTTATTTATATCGAAATATAACAAAAATTAAAATGTATCAATCATTATCAAAGGTCATTGGAATGCCCAATCAGAGCAAACTATCCGCTGTCCTGCGCGTTACGCCAATAATTAATGTTTATTTAAAAAAATTCCTGACGCCGTGGTAGTTAATCTATTTTAATTTTGGAAATTGAAAATGAAAGGAACAGTACACTTCTATATGCAAAAAAAATTTCAACTTGCTATCTGCTTTATTATCAGTCCCGAAACATTTTGAAAAAAATAATTTTTTTTGGGAAAGCTGGATTGCAAAATTTATTTTGCAAAATCTATTTAACCGATCTTAATGAGATTTACAGTATTGTTTTATTGTATCATAAAGTTTTTCTGGGTGAAATATGAAGGTCCAAGTACAAGGGTGTAGCACAAATGGTTGAAAAACGTAAAATGCCAATACTTGTTTTTGTATGGTTTTTTCGCAATTATTGCTATTTTGCAACAAGGGTGACTATTTTTTAAATTTGTAACCAATTCTACATTGTTGGAAATAATTTTAATATTATAATCAAAAAACGAAGAAAAAACTCGAATTTTTCCTTCATTTTTTGACATTTTGATTATTTAAACAATGTTCCGGACCTTTTTGAGAGGGATGATAACTCAAATATAATTAGTTGAGTTATTTTCAAGCAATTTCTGCAAAATAATTTGAGTCACCTCTCAACGTCCAAATGTACTAATATTTTTACAGATGCGCCCTGGTCTAATAGTAATCGTTACTTTCGTTATTTAGGCTATTGATTATATTCAAAATAAGATAGCTAAAAGGAACTACAACGCTAACTGGGTTTTATTGTTTCATATGATCAGTGGACATCTATATATGAAAAAACCGCGGAGTGCTACCATTTAAAGGGGTGCGTTTTTGAGAAATGGGTGAATTAGTCCCTGGGCACAGGTTACATTAGGGTGAGTTCTATGCACTTTTAGTACAAACATATCTACATAAAAATTGTTCCTGGTTAAATTTCCTATCTAAATATCACTTTTTAAAGTCAATGGTACTTTTTTTTTACAAAAATATGTTCAAAAGAAAAAGCACAAAGATACCCAAAAGAAAGGAATTTTGTTTTTTGTCCCATAACTTTTGTCCACGAGGATATAGGTATAGACATTGCTTTACAGAAAAAAAACCTGCATATCTCTTCTTTAAAATGTTGTTTAGTAGAGGTAATTAGGATATATAGTTTTCGAAATATGATTTTTCAAATTTCGCCACTCACAGCAATTTTGGGCAATTTTTCTTGTTATTTTGCAAATATTGTTCTGTAACTTTTTTCTACATTGCAATGGTACATGCAATAGGAATAGAAATGAATTGTCTTTACAATGGTCTACATAACGTTGTACGATTTTTTTAAAAGAGATTATGGTTTTTCAAGGTTTTATACTTTTAACGATTTTTTATAATTTAATATAAAAGTAAAATAATATTATTATATAATACATATATTATATTATAATATTGTATTATATATAGTATATATAATATAATATTATATTATATATTATATTTTATATAATACCTAATATAAAAAAAAATATTATTTTTTACATTTTTTACAATTATTTTTGAAATTTCTCATTATACCTTTTTTTCTTCTAGATTTAGGTATATATTATATTATATAATAAAAAAAGCTTATTTTGTTTACTTTAAAATGGTGTATTACAAAAAATTCTAGGATTATTTTTTAATAAGATATTATTTTTCAAATTGTAATAAGTACTTGCAACGATTTTTGATTTTAGGATTATTTTTTTAATTTCTCATTATAACTTTTTTATTCTTCTACATGAATATACTATATATTGCTCAATAAAGAGGGCTTACTTTCTGTTCTTTAAAATGGTGTATCATCTATATTTAAGTAATGGAAACCGAGTGATTCTTTGATATTTTTTTACCTGTATTATTTAAAATTATTTCTTTTACAAAAATTACATAAACATTAGTCTTAGAAAACATCACTCTAGTTAAATTATTTAAACGTTGACATGTAAAAAAATTTTAAAATCAAAATACATCTCTTCGTTAGCATTAGCTTCAATATCTTCCTTTGACACCTCAGTTATCTTGGAGTTCCCACAATTAGTACCCATTCACATGCACCCTCTGCAGAATATTGAACAACTAATTCCTATCTTCCTACAACCGCAGTTTTTTGTACATCCTTTGGTACATTTACATGCTATTTTTTCAAGCAAAGTAAATATTGGAATTAATCCATATTTTGAAGTTTGCCCGGCCGAGTCAAGTGGATCGAAAATATTACCTATAAAAAATAAGATTCAATCATAACACACAATCACATAAAAAAGTTATAATGAGAGATTTAAAAAATAATCCTAAAATCAAAAATCGTTGCAAGTACTTATTACATTTTGAAAAAGCATACCTTATTCAAAAATAATCCTAGAATTTTTTATAATACACCATTTTAAAGTAAACAGAATAAGCTTTCTTTTTTATTATATAATATATACCTAAATGTAGAAAAAAAAGTTATAATGGGAAAAAAAACGTAAAAAATATAAAAACTCGTTAAAAGTATAAAATCTTGAAAAAGATAACCTCTTTAAAAGAAGTCGTACAATATTATACAGTAGAACATTTTAAAGGTAATTGATTTCCATTCCTCTTACATGTACCATTGCATATGCCTAAAGTTACGTAGAAAAAAGTCACAGAACAATATTTGCGAAACAACAAGGAAAATTGCCCAAAATTGCTGTGAGTGGCGAACTTTGAAAAATCATATTTCGAAAATTGTAAATCCTAATGACCTCTACCAAACAACATTTTAAAGAGAAAAGGTGTAAGTTTTTTTTCTGTGAAGCAATGTCTATACCTATATCCCCGTGGACAAGAGTTATGGGACAAAAAACAAAATTTCTTTCTTTTGGGTTTCTTTGTGCTTTTTCTTTTAAATATATTTTTGTAAAAAAAAGTATTATTGACTTTAAAAAGTGATATTTAGATAGGAAATTTAACCAGGAACAATTTTTATGTAGACGTGTTTGTACCAAAAGTGCATAGAACTCACCCTAATATAACCTTTGCCCAGGGACTAATTCACCCATTTCTCAAAAACGCACCCCTTTAAATGGTAGCACTCCGCGGTTTTTTCATATATAGAGATTCATTGACCATATGAAATAATAAAACCCTGTTAACGTTGTAGTTCCTTTCTATAGTACATAATCAATAGCCTAATTCGTAAGTAACGAGTACTATGTAACGGATAGTTACTTTTTCAACATCACTAGCCAGATTGACTGATGATAGCTGGACCAGACATATTCTGCAATGGTGACCAAGATAAGATGTATAACGAAGCTGAGGACGACCACTGACTAGATGGACGGATGATATAAAGCGCATCACCACAAATTGGATGCAAGAATAGGGAGAGAAAGAGATAGGTGGAAAATTTTACGGGAGGCCTACGTTCAGCAGTGGAGAAATATAGGCTAATTGATGATGATGATGGTGATTACTGATGTCAGTTACAAAGATAATCAGTGCTTCTGGTTCGTGGGAATAAATCATCATCTTCATATCTCCACTCTACTGTGGATGGTTTGTCTTGTTTTTGTACAGTATTTTATTCGAAATCCACCATAAATATATCTGCTAGTAATGGAGATAAGGATGAGCCCATGGTTTATCCGAAATTTTTCATATAGAAATCATTGTTCAGTTGAAAATAAGTATTGTCTGTGCACAATAATACAGGGTGTTTCAAAAAGGTATGTCATAAATTAAATCACGCATTCCAAGGACAAAAATAAATTGATTGAACCCAACTTACCTTAGTACTAAAGGGTAAACAAAAAAAGTTACAGCCCTTTGAAGTTACAAAATGAAAATCGATTTTTTTCATATATCAAAATCTCTTAGAGATTTTTCATTGAAAATGGACATGTGGAATTCTTATGGCAGCAACATCTAAAAAAAAATGAAAGTGAAATTTATGCACCCCATAAAAATTTTGTGGGGGTTTTGCTCCCTTAAACCCCCTCCAAACTTTTGTGTACGTGCCAATTAAATTATTATTGTGGCACCATTAGTTAAACACAATGTTTTTAAACCTTTTTTGGCTCTAAGTGTACTTTTTCGATAAGCCAGTGTTTATCGAGATATTTTGAATATTTGTCGAATCCACCACATATTTGTGTATGGTTAAGTACCTATGATATACCGCTTAATAATCTGAAAATTTATTTATAATTTACATTTTTAGGTATATTTTTAAGAAGAAGCCACATCTCGATAAAAGGTGTTTATGTAAACATATTAAAAAAGAAGCCCCATCTCGATAACGATTGGCGTATCGAAAAAATGCTAAGAGGCAAAAAAGTTTTAAAAACGTTGTGTCTAATGGTACCACAATAATGAATTAATTGGAACGTACACAAAAGTTTGGGGGGGGGGGTTTTGGGAACAAAACCCCCATAAAATTTTTATGGGGTGGACAAATTTCACTACAATTTTGTTTTAAGATGTTCCTGCCATAAGAATCACACATGTCCATTTTTAATAAAAAATCTCCAATAGTTTTCGATATATTGAAAAAAATCGATTTTCATTTTGTAACTTCAAAGGGCTGTAACTTTTTTTGTGTACACTTTTGTACTAAGGTAAGTTAAATTCAGTCAATTTATTTTTGTCCCCGAAATGCGTGATTTAATTTATGACATAGCTTTTTGAAACACCCTGTATTAGTAGCTCCATGATTGCTGATATATTAAGTTTGGTTTTTGTTGTCAATGTATCGTCTCTCTCTATAATTATTTAACTCTCATTCTTTTCAGCGTTTTCTCCAATGATACATTGGTGAAAAGAATGTTGTCAAAACTGACTAACATATTGTTGTATTGGTAATGTATTTTTGCTAGTTTTTGTAGGAATTGTTTTTTTAATTTTTTAACTTATATTGATGTTATGTATGCTAGATGTATGTATTATGTCGGAATGGGACGTTTCATCGCCGCGGGTTCATCGCCGCCCTTTCGATGCCGCCGGTTCATCGCCAGTCCATTTCATCGCCGTCCGTTTCATCGCCGTCCGTTTCATCGCCAGTTAGTAAGTTGATTTTGTATTATGGGAGATGACACGCCACGACGTTAAATTCAGTTTAAAACTTATGACAATTAAAAAGATAAAAAATATTATTATATTTACTGTTCTACTTCCCCTAAATTTTTGTACAGAAATTTTGGGTTCTTTTCGAATTTAAGAAACAGTTTCTCTTGGTTGGAAATGTTGACCGTGAAATTTAAAAGATTATCAGTAGTAATTGCACAAGAGCTCTAAAATTCTATATTAATTTTAGAGATCGAGTTCAATTTGTTGCGATTATTTCACGAATAAAACTGTTCAAAACCAAAATTTTATTGTAATTTATTTATGTAAGTACAAATTAGTACAATAATTAAACACAGAGTTGTTATAACTATTTGACGGTTGAAAGTCATCACTTTATAATTTTTAAAATATTGCCATTAATGTCACTGAATGTATTTTTTCATAGAAACGAAGGGCATCTGACGTAATATACTTGACGACGGGAAATTATCAAAAATTATCGGGTATAATATCACAAGAGAGTGAGAATAAATTGAAAATAATGCTACAGTTTTTCGAAAATTTGTTGTCTGGCAATAGACATGAGAGCTCGCAGGGCTCGAGTGGCTATTGCCCAATGACAACAAATTTGAGTAAAAATGAAGCAATATTTTCTTATTTATTCTTACTGTCGTGTGATATTCGTAAGATTATTTTTTAATACTTATATTATGCATATTTTCTTAAATGTGACAGTTGTCAAAACTAGGAAACTGGTTGCCATTAAACAGAAACAATCTACTTAAAAAAAATTCTATCGGTAATTTTCTACAGTAGATAATTCTCAGTATAATTTTAATCTGATTGGACAGAATTAAACACGTGATCAAATATCTTACTATACGATTGGAAGTTAAAATTATCAAAAAATAATCAGGTAAATTTTTATTTCTGTAGCTTTCTATTGGTCAGAATGAATGAAATAATCATTATAATATATTTTATATTATAACTATTAAAAGATTAAGTATGGCAACGGGAATGGTCATATCTCGCATTTCCTAGAATTCCTAATTAATACTAAAAATAAATAATAAATGTAACTGTGGAAAATTCGGAAATATATCAGATAGCGTTTAACTGACTAGCGATGAATCGGCCGGCGACGAATCGGCCGGCGATGAACTGGGGGTATCGAAACGGCGGCGATGAAACGTATTATGTCTAGGAGGAGCTTAGATGGTCTGCTACAAGGAGAACCTATGATATTACAAATTGGTCTCAGAGGAACTTTCTCTTTATGAATTTTGGTGTCTCGTTATAGGTGCTGTGTCCTACTGTGGTGTGGTGTTAATGTTCTTCTTTGGTACTCTGTAAGTTCTTCCTTAAATTTGTGCAATGCTTTGTATATTTTGCTTTCCAGTGATTTCGTTGGACCATTTGTTAGTTTCGTGTGATCAATTGTTTCCTTTGTGACCAATTCTTAAATTTTCACCTGATATTTTCTTTTATCCATAATTATAGTTGCGTTGACAATTGTTTTCAATATCATTTGAACTATATCATACGTTTTAAATAATTTTACCTTTCAGGTACAAAATAATGTTCAGAGAAATATCGAAACGTGCTTATCGGCAGGACTGGAACACTTTTGCTTTGATATCGTTACGGATAATACAATTAATATTAGTCCAAGTAGACAATTAAAAGAAACTGTAGTACCATCCACGTACAAAACAAAAAGTGGTGCCCTATATAAAGGAAGAGCTTTGCAATATTGCTTGGAAGAGAACGTAAATTTTTTGGAAGATGACGATTGGATTGTCCACTTAGATGAAGAGACCTTATTAACTGAAAATTCTGTTAATGGTAAATATGAATAGATATATTTAATATAACTTTTATTTCAATAATTTAATTTATTTATCTTCTTCTTCTTGACTGGCTTTACTCGGCATGAGTATTCGCCGCATTCAGTATAACCCTTCATCTTTTACGATCTTGCGTTTCCCTTTCCCATTATTGTATTCCAATCCTAGATAATTGGGCTTTAACATCATCCTTTCATCTTTTTCTGAGATAGCCTACTGATCTTCTACCGTCTGGTCTCTTTAAAAATACTGTCATCAACATATTTTACCACATATCCTGCCTATTTTATCCGGTTAGCTTTTATATGTCTGAATATGTTTTAAGCACCATACAGAGTTACCAATTCAGCATTGTGGCGTCTTCTTCACTATCCTGTCAATTGAGCACTCAGAGCAACAGTGGCATCACCCACATCCCACAATTTTACCAAAACGCTTTTATTACAAAATCCACAAGAAAAGAAATTTTTTTCCTGTAGTTGGCTGTATATCATCAAACACAAAAATTGGAAAAAATCCTTTGTAAAAGGTATAAAATTTTATTAAAATCCATTTAAGGGCTACATCACATAACGTTTTCGATTTTATTAAAATAATCATCAGTGTTAAAACAGGTTGGATGCCAGCTGAGCCACCAAAGAAATACTAGGGTAAAAACCCTAGTTGCCATTAAATTGTCGTAATGTAACCAACTCAATTTACATTGGAATTTTTTAGGAATTCTGGCTTTTGTTATGGATGGAAAACATCAATTCGGACAAGGAGTGATAACTTACGCAAATGAACAAATTGAAAGTTGGATAACTACCCTGATAGACAGCATTAGAGTTGCTGATGATTTAGGTAAACACAAATTTCAGCTACGATTTTTTCATAAGATGTTTTTCTCGTGGAAGGGATCTTTTATGGTGGCACAGGTAAGCTTTATTATTATTTATTTTATTTATGAATATTATTTAAATCAAACTTTGAACAAACCAGATGTAGATTGCGGATAATGATCAGAGGACAAAAAAGATATGTTCTTCTTCTTCTTAAAGTCCGTCTCCTATCGGAGGTTGGAAATCACCAATCACAGCTATTCTTATTTTACTGGCGGTCGCCCTAAATAGGTCGATGGAACTGCAGCCGAACCATTCCCTCAGATTTCTTAACCAAGATATTCTGTGCCTACCGATACTTCCCTTACCCCTGATTTTACCCTTGATGATCAGTCTCAGCAGCGAGTATTTGTCACCTCTCATAACATGTCCAAAGTATTCAAGCTTTCTTCTTTTAACAGTAAGTACAACTTCACATCCTTTTCCGATCTGACGTAAAATTTCGGCATTCGTCACGTGGTCCACCCAAGATACACGTAGCATTCTACGGTAACACCACATCTCAAAAACTTCAATGTTTTTAATGCTGCCCATCTTCATGGTCCATGACTCAACTATATATAATAAAGTGAAGAAGATATAACACCGCAGAATACGCAGTCTCAGATCAATATTTATGTCACGACTACAGAGAAATATTTTCATCTTGTTAAATGCTGATCTATCTATTTCTATTCTTGCTCTTATTTCTTTTGTTTGATCGCCTGTATGATCCAAGCAAGCTCCAAGGTATTTATAGGAGGATACCCTTTCTATGTCAGTCAGACCATGTAGTTGGGGTGTGCACATTGTTAAAATGGCGTGCACCCTATACTACATGCTATGGCATGCTGGACGAGCCATACAGTCTGTAGTCAACACCCCGAAGTATGAGCGGGAATACAAGATGTATCAATACTCATATGCTTATGAAACGCACCTGGCGGATCATAAGGGCCTTCACATTTTGTTCTTTTTCAACTTGTCTTGAGTGAAATGTCTTTAATCTTTCCTATCAGCCTCTCTTGGCTAACTCTTGTTTCTTCCGACCCCGAATGGCGATTAGGATTCCGAAGGCAGACGGGTAGCTATATTTCTTTCTACTACATATTCTTCACCGAAAGATTGCCGGTATAAGCAATCCCCCCCTTACTGACCAACGGCTTCGGGCGGATGAGTTGGTAAGTGGTAGGGCATCCTTTTGTCCTGAGGTTGTGAAATCGGCCCCGAAGGCCGATGAACCAAATATTTTGGTCAACGGTATAAGGATGGGGAAGCACAAGTAGGGCAAATACCCCATTAATGATCCAGAGCGATACGCCCTAGTCAATCAATCATGGTAATGCTCAACACTAAAATAAATTCCGGAGTAAGTCCTCCGATCGGTTCTCCGGGGAGGACAGTTTTAAGTTCACCACAAGATAATAAATTGAAGTGCAGAAAGAATATCAAGATTTGTACATGGAATGTCAAAACCTTATATAAAGCAGGAAAAATCCACAATGCAATACAGGAGATGAAGAGAATGCATATTGAAATCATGGGAATAGCAGAAATGAGATGGCCAGATTCTGGGGAAATACAAGTGGAAAATCACAAGGTATACCACTCGGGAAAAAGTGATGGATCACATGAATATAGAGTCGGATTTATCGTATCACCCAAAGTTGCCAAATGCGTTAATAACTTTACGCCAATATCAGAGAGAGTGATGTTACTACAAGTACAAGCCAACCCCGTCAATATAAATATTATCCAAGTGTATGCTCCCACTGCAGACAAAGAAGAGGTGAAGCTATAGGGTTTTATGAGAATATCAACAGAATTATACAAAAAATTCCACGACAGGAAGTTCTTATCATTATGGGAGACTTTAATGCCAAGATTGGAGGTGGAAATAAGACGCAGTACATCAGCGCACATGGACTTGGAGTCAGAAACGACAGAGGAGACCTCCTAGAAAAATTCGCAGAAGACTAAGAATTCGTTGTCACTAACACATTTTTCCAATTACCACCTCGAAAGCTGTACACATGAAAATCCCCTCAAGACAAACCCGGGAGAATTATTAGAAATCAAATAGATTACATTTTAGTAAACAAAAGATTCCGAAACAGCTTTACATCTGTCAAGACTTATCCTGGAGCAGACTTAGAGACGGACCATGTTCCACTGGTGGGAGTATTTCGCGTCAAACTCAAAATAGTGCAGAAAAAAAAATCACAATCATACGACCTACGTATGCTAAAAGACCCTGACACGAAAATGAGGGTCCAAGCCACGTTAAACGAGCAAGTGACTGCAATTAGAGACGCATCGAACGAAGAACAAATTATCAAGCAGATGACCGAAATAGTTCAAAATGTAAAGGATAGACACTTAAAGACAGATAAATTAACCAAGAAGAAATCGTGGATGACAGATGAGACCCTGAACCTAATGGACGAAAGAAGAAATGCCAAAAATGACCTCGACACATACAAAACAATCAATATATCAATAAGAAGGAAAATTAGAGAAGCGAAAGAAAAAGAAGCAATGGAGAGATGCCAAGAAACTCACAGGTGGACTTAGACGGAGACAGGGAGGAAATCTAACCGATTCTGACGGAAGCATCATCTTAGATAAACAGAGTAAAATTAGAACGTGTAAAGAATATCTAGAAAAAATCTTTGAAGACCAAAGAGATAACACCTTTGAGCTAGAAGAATAGGCAAATGATGGACCAAGAATATTACAGCAGGAAGTTTATTCTGCCATAACACAGCTAAAGGATGGCAAAGCAGCAGGTCCCGATAATATATAAGCAGAGCTACTCAAACTGATGGACAACGAATCAATAGCAATAATCACAAAGATATTCAACAACATATACAACTCTGGACAAATACCAACAGAATGGCTGAAGTCTGAGTTTATTGCACTTCTAAAAAAACCAGGAGCCAAAAAGTGCGAAAAATACCGTACGATAAGCCTGATGAGTCATCTCCTAAAATTGTTCCTAAAGGTAATCCATACGAGAATTTACAAGCTATGTGAAAGTCAAATTTCGCCCAACCACTTCGGGTTCATAAATGCTGTTGGTACGAGAGAGGCTTTGTTTCCAATAAAAGTCTTATTTCAGAGATGCAGAGACGTAAACTGCGACGTATACGCATGTGTTTACTCTGAAAGAATATTTATCGAAGCTTTGCACGAACCTGAAAAAGGTATTCTACTAAACGGGTACCGGCTAAATAATATCAGGTACGCAGATGACACCATAGTATTTGCGGACAACCTAGAAGACCTACAAGTACTCATGGACAAAATCACGTATTACAGTCAGCAATATGGACTCAATATAAACGCAAAGAAAACAAAGCTTATGATCGTCAGCAAGAAAAAGATAACAGAAGGTCAACTCTATATCAACCAAATCCCTGTAGAAAGAGTGAGGCACTACAACTACCTCGACACCATAATAAATAAAGAATGGACCAATAACCAAGAAATAAGAGCGCGCATCGGAGAAGCTAGATCAATCTTCAACCCTTTGGTGGTGTTTTTCAAGAGCCACAACCTTTCTCTTGATATAAAAGTAAGAATGCTGAGATGTTACGTCTTCTCTGTCCTTTTTTATGGTGTTGAATCATGGACCTTGAACGAGGATATGTGCCGAAAGTTGGAAGCATTTGAGATGTGGCTATATCGGAGAATTCTTAAAATCCCATGGACTGATAGGGTCACAAATGAGGAGGTTCTTAGAAGAATGGGGAAGAACCGAGAAATACTAACCACCGTCAAATCTCGAAAGTTGGAATAGTTTGGACACATTATGCGAATTGAATCCAGATATGCCCTCCTACAAGCAAGGAAAAATATTGGGAAAGCGAGGTCCAGGAAGAAGAAGAACATCCTGGTTAAAAAACCTCAGAACCTGGTTCAACACAACATCTGTGCAACTTTTCCGCGTTGCTGCAAATAAGGTGAAGATTGCCATGATGATCGCCAACATTCGTCACGGATAGGCACATCAAGAAGAAGACCCTTTCTATAACGGTGTTATTGACAACCAAATCATTCCTGGCGTGTGGATCTTTTGTTATTACCATCCATTTAGTTTTTCTGAGGTTTAATGTAAGTCCGTAACTGTTGCAGTAGTGGTTAATGCGTTCCATCAGTCGTTGCAGATCTGCAAGATTGTCTGCTAATATTACTGTGTCGTCAGCGTATCTCACATTATTGATTGTATTTCCGTTGATCATTATACCACAACTAACCTCCGACAGAGCTTCTTTAAATATGACTTCGCTATAAAAATTAAACAAAAGAAGAGACAGAACAGAATACATCCCTGTCTTACTCCAAGACCCCTGTCTTACCAAAAGATATGTACAAACTAATAAAACAAGGCATTTCAGCAGGAGACATGGTTAGGCTACTTTCGATCCCTATTTGCTAAAGATGACGATAATGAACCATCAATATTAGAAGTGACGACCAACAAAGAAAGAAACTTTGAGGAGAGGTAAAGGAAGCATTAAGATAATTAAAAAATAGAAAATCACCACAAGAGCACAGAGTACAAAAATAAAGAACTCATAAAGTGTTCAAGACCAGATCTGTGCAAAAAAACTATTAAAACTAATCAAAAAGAATGGACAGCCAGCATCCTAATACCTCTTTTGAAAAAGGGAGACAATTCGGACCCGAAGAACTACAGAGGAATTAATTTATAACACCCTAAAATAAAATTAACAACCAAAGCGATAAGAATTAAACTGAATGAAATTATAACACTAGATGAAGAATAACAGGGTGTAGGTCGAGAAGATCATGTACCGACGCGACGCAGCCTTTATAATGAAGCAAGTGCAAGAGAAATCATTAGAATAAAACAAATCAGCATGTTTATATTTGGTGGACTTTAAGAAGGGATTTGAAAGAGTCAAGTTAAAGGATGTTACCCACTTATAGTTCAGAGAAATAAGGATAAAAATATTATCTTAATGGCACAACACCCTCCAGGCCGAAACCAAATTTTTTGTGTAGTATGGACATCTATTTTAATAACCTATATGTTTCCTGCAGCCGATTTTGATGATATATACATAGTTATAAACAAATGAAGATAAAAAAAACGGTAAATTTTCACTTTTTTCGTCTATAACCAAGAAGTTAAGTATTTTAAACAAATTTGAGAATGAGAATCTCATAAATCGTATAAAAAACTTCAATATGGTGTTCGCTGAATATGTCTATCCTTATTGGTTACTTAGAAAATTGCAAAATAAATCATAAATTTTGAGTTTTTATAAATATTCATAACTTATGTAAAAATTAACTTAGAACCTTCTTGTTACATAGAATGCTGAGACTTCTGGTGCTTAAATCATATCCTAAATTTCAAAGCAATTGGACAAATAGTTTAAAAGTTATTTAATTTGTTTATCACAAATTAATTTTTTTGCAACACTACAAGTCAGCAAATGATGAAGTTACAGTAATACTTTGGATAGTATATGAAAGAAGAAGATTTACACTATTAATTTAATTAAAAAATGACAAAAAATAATTCTAAATACCACAAAATTATTTTTAAGGAACATGTGAATTAAAATAGGGGGGGCTAACTTCGTCCCTAATTGTCCTAGGACAATTGTTTTTCTTTCTAAATGTGTATAAAAATTCAGTCTTTCTAAATATGAAAAAATAATTTCTGGTAACGGTTAAAAAGTTATTCTAATTGTTTATAAGTAAGCAAAAAATCAACATGTTTTTGCAAAATAATTTTACACTGTTTAAAGTTACTTTTTGTCATTTCTATTTAATTAAGTTAATAGTATAAATGTTTTTCTTTTATAAACTCTTCGAAGTATTACTGTAACCACATAATTTTCTGACTTATAGTGTTGCAAAAAAAAATGAATTTGGGATAAAAAAATTAAATACCTAACTTTTAAACTATTTGACCAATTGCTTTGAAATTTAAAATATAATTTAAGCACAAGAAGTCTTAGCATTCCGTGTAATAAGAAGGTTCTAACTTAATTTTTACATAAGGTATGAACATTTATATAATCTCAAAATTTAATACTTATTTTGCAATTTTCCAAGCAACAAATAAGAATAGGCATATTCAGCGAACGCCATATTGAAGTTTTTTATATGATTTATGAGTTTCTTATTCTCAAATTTGTTCAGAATGCTTCATTTTTTTAGTAATAGACGAAAGAAGCGAAAATTTACCATTTTTTGATCTTCATTTGTTTAGAACTATGTATATCATCAAAATCGGCTGCAGGAAACATATAGGTTATTAATATACAGATGTCCATACTACTGAAAAAATTTGGATTCGGCCTGGAGGGAGATGTGTCACGAGAAAAACCTTATTTCTCTGGAATATTATTGTACGCAAGGGAAATCACCATTGTAAATCAGACATGATATGTCCATTATTAAACATAGGCCTCCTCCAGATATTTCAATCTTCTTCTGCTCTGAGCCTCTGCTATCCAATTGGTAACAATGCTTTTTACAAGGGAAATATCTCTTAGAATAATTAAAAAGATCAAAATTAAATATCTACAAGATCAACACAATAAAAGTAAATATAATTGAAGAACTAACCGACCCACTCAAGGCTGGCAAGGGGATAAGACAAGAGGATTCCCTGAGCTCTCTATTTTTCAATATGACCATGGAGTAAGTAATAAAAAAGTAAAAACGTTTAATCTCATTTGTGTAATTAACTAAATCAAGTATAAATCGAAAGAGAAACATTATATAAACAGAATGGATAAAAGTGGAAGAATCAAACACATATTAAATTACAAACCGAGAGGAAGAAGTGTAGGAAGAAGTTTAGGCGAAGATTTTCTGTTTACATTGCTGTATGACATACCTAATATCACTAGTCCAAAAAAAGTTCTCTTTGAGAAAATAAAAGAAAAGAAAATAGTAAGATTGACTAAATGCATACTCAGTGACACTAAAAGTAAAGTTATAAACAGATTTCTTCAATTTGATTTTAGAGAAAATTTTACTAGAATGTAACAGCTATACTAGAGTCATAGGTCTGGATCCCGCGTACCAAAAAAAGTTGATTAATAGCAAGCTAAAAATTTGTTAATAGCTTTTAATAGCTTACGGGTGTCTAGTCGGACAAACTTTGATACAGGAGAACACTGGAACAGGGGAAGTTTTAATTGTGGAACAGGTTAAAAATTTGGAACGTCAGACTACGAAAACGTCAGATGTATTTTGTCGGACAGAACTTCCAATTGATTTGTTACCGTTTCATTAAACTCTTATGCAAAAATTAGACTGCTATTACTAACCAACATGATTCCTGTCATTTGACATGTTCTTCGTGTTCCACTCATTAAAATGCCCAGTTGGTGATAAACAGCAGTCGGATTTTTGCATGAGAGTTTAATGAATGGGCAGCAAATCAATTGGAAGTTCTGTCCGACAAAATCCATCTGACTTTTTCGTAGTCTGGCGTTCCAAATTTTTAACCTGTTCCACCATTAAAACTTCCCCTGTTCCAGTGTTTATATATTTCCATATATCAAAGTTTGTCCGACTAGACACCGTTAAGCTATTATCAAATTTTAAACTTACTATTAGTCAACTTATTTTTCTTATGCGGGATCCAGACCTATCACAATATATCAGCACAGGCAGATAATATTACCAGGCAGATGATGAATGTGTAGCATACGCAGATGATATTACCTTAATAACAAGGAGACCTGCAAAAATCTTTAATAGACTATAGAGAATACTAAGGAATATGGTTTAGAAACAAACGAAGAAAAAACGTAATATATGGTGATAAAGGGAACTGAAAATCATCTGGGATAGTCTTGTAAGATACAAAGCCCAAGTAAAGAATATAACTTCGAAATTCTCGGTCAATTCGATTACTTGGGAGTAACACTAACAAATAGAAATGAAGAGAACCAAGAAATCGCAAAAAGAATGGCCAAAGGTAGTAAGAGTGCTGGGGGTCTGACTAAGATACTGAGTAAAATAATACCCAGAACAGCAAAAAAAAACGAATATCGACAACAGTTATCCGACCTACAGTACTCTATGCTAGCAAGACCTGGACACTAAATAAAGAAATAAAGATTCTCAGAAGTATATACGGAGGTTTAAAAGGGGGGAATATCTGGCGAAGAAGAATGAATGAAGGACTAATGCAAATATATGGACAACCAGAAATAACAAGACTCACAAAAATTCAAAGATTAAGGTTGCTCGGGCATATAGCAAGAATGAAAGACAGAAGAGTTCCCAGTGAACTAATAAACAAGGAGGCTGGCACAAAAAAAAAGAGGGCCCCACGAAGGAAGTGGCTGGAGTCGGCAAAAGAGGATCTGAACTCGCTGAGGATACAAGATTGAAAAAACCTAGCACAAATCAGAAAGAAATGGAAGAACACCATTGAAGCCTTGGGGCTCTGAGGCCTGTTGGGCTAAGCAACGTAAAGAAATGTTTAACCTATAATTATTAAATTATAATCATTTATTATGAATTCTGATAATAAATTAAATTTTATAAGGCAAAGTTTTTCAATCTTAATAGCGACATTAATAATATTGAAAAATATTAAAAATGTTACTAAAAGATTTTTAAATTGAAAACTTATTGGTCCATTTCCCTGGTGACACCTCCAAGGCTTCTACAACATGCAAGCCACATGGATGCTGCAGTGAAGACAAAAGGGAAGGAATTCTATACTATGCGATTCACAACCCCCGTCTGCAGCTTGGTAAAGTTCCAACGGAAAATGGACCTAGTTACTCTATAGGAGTAATACTAATATAAAAATAAAAATGTATACCATTTTTATTCAGTTGCAATGCGAAGGCAAAACAATCTTATTTTCCTCTTAGAATACGGAGCGCAGTCCAGCAATCTGAATCGACGATTTTCGACTCTTATTGGAGTCTCATCGGAGAGACGTAGGCCTGCTGGTCCATACCCTAAGTGACCAATATCGAGAGTTTATCCCCCACACCGCAACTGACGTGAATGGATTAGGTGACTAGCGTCATCTGGCAATTGAAAGGCAAAGTTTTTAAACACTAATAGCGACATTAATAATATTGAAAAATATTAAAAATGTTACTAAATGATTTTTAAATTGAAAACTTATTGGTCCATTTCCCTGGTGACACCTCCAAGGCTTCTACAACATGCAAGCCACATGGATGCTGCAGTGAAGACAAAAGGGAAGGAATTCTACACTATGCAATTCACAACCCCCGTCTGCAGCTTGGTAAAGTTCCAACGGAAAATGGACCTAGTTACTCTATAGGAGTAATACTAATATAAAAATAAAAATGTATACCATTTTTATTCAGTTGCAATGCGAAGGCAAAACAATCTTATTTTTCTCTTAGAATACGGAGCGCAGTCCAGCAATCTGAATCGACGATTTTCGACTCTTATTGGAGTCTCATCGGAGAGACGTAGGCCTGCTGCTCCATACCCTAAGTGACCAATATCGAGAGTTTATCCCCCACACCGCAACTGACGTGAATGGATTAGGTGACTAGCGTCATCTGGCAATTGAAAGGCAAAGTTTTTAAACACTAATAGCGACATTAATAATATTGAAAAATATTAAAAATGTTACTAAATGATTTTTAAATTGAAAACTTATTGGTCCATTTCCCTGGTGACACCTCCAAGGCTTCTACAATATGCAAGCCACATGGATGCTGCAGTAAAGACAAAAGGGAAGAAATTCTACACTATGCAATTCACAACCCCTGTCTGCAGCTTGGTAAAGTTCCAACGGAAAATGGACCTAGTTACTCTATAGGAGTAATACTAATATAAAAATAAAAATGTATACCATTTTTATTCAGTTGCAATGGGAAGGCAAAACAATCTTATTTTTCTCTTAGAATACGGAGCGCAGTCCAGCACTCTGAATCGACGATTTTCGACTCTTATTGGAGCCTCATCGGAGAGACGTAGGCCTGCTGCTTCATACTCTAAGTAACCAAAATCGAGAGTTTATCTCGATGTTGATCACTTAGAGTCTTACAGTATGGAGCAGCAGGCCTACGTCTCTCCGATGAGACTCCAATAAGAGTCGAAAATCGTCGATTCAGAGTGCTGGACTGCGCTCCCTGTTCTAAGTGAAAAATAAGATTGTTTTGCCTTCGCATTGCAACTGAATAAAAATGGTATATATTTTTATTTTTAAATTTTATAAATATCGCTTTGCGTATTTTGAAAGTTAGTTTCAATAATTTGCTAGCATGACAGGGAGATTTGGTTTAGATTCAGAGCACACCATGCCACGAGCCATTTTGAGGAGTTTAAGAGAACGAAATGTGCATAAACAGATAGTGGCGGTCTCTGAAAAGAAATTGAATATTAAAATGTCTTTCCTTACCTACGTTTACTCACAAATTGAGTACTAGGATTTAAATTCGTAGGATTTTTATCTAGATAAATTGACGTGTCGTTGAGTGCATATTGCAGATTCCCCATGTCCAACCATTTATCGTCCGTTTGCTTTGTAAATTGTAGAAGGCTCAGATTTAGGTTGTAACCAGAATTTCTTTTCCAGCGTAAGAAATGTTTAGTTCTACGGTTCTTTGGATGTCTTTTTGCTTGTAAATTTTATACTTGTCTATGTTTTTAGGTAGCAGCTGAAAAAGATGTAACTTTTGACCATGGCCTTGAAAGCTCATTAGCCGAAGACTGCTTCTTCGGCTTCCTCGCACGTGAAAAAGGCTACACTTTTGACTTTATAGAAGGTGAAATGTGGGAGAAATCACCTTTCACACTTACTGACTACATAAAACAAAGAAGTCGCTGGCTGCGAGGTACCTTTCAGTTCATAATGTCAAATCATATTCCAGGACGATACAAAATCACCGGATGTTTTGGTTGTTTCTCGTGGATCTGTGTACCGTTTGTAGCTGTTAACGGAATTTTAAATTTTTGTATGCTTACTCCTTATTTTCCTATCTGTGAAAGGATTCATTTGTTACTAAATACAATTGCTGTCTATTTGTATTTCTTTGGCGTAGTTCACTCATTTTATAGATCTAATTTGACTAGAATCATTTTATATTTTGCCTGTATTGTAATTTTAGCACCAATTTATATTTTTCTGGAAAGTATGGTCGTTTTTATGTTTCTTTTTACTAGTAGAAATACATTTCAAATTATAACTAAAAGTTTAGAACAGAAACAAGCTAGCATTGTATGAAAATATGAATAAAAATTTAAAATATGTGCTTTATTATTATTTACATCATATTTATATCATAAAAAATTTCTAGTCTTAATTTGCGTCTTAAAAATTTTCGAAAGCGAAACACTTTTAAAGAATTTCGAACGAAAAGACATGCACCAAATTTTTAGCCCAAATTGCCGCGGTAAAAGCAGTCGTTGTATTTTTTTTATTCGTTTTTCCTTCCGTAAAGCCCATAAATTACTATAAATCATTTCAATTTGCGACTTAAGTCTTTGAAGAGAATAAACATGTGTCAGTTATTTATTTGCATTGACAAATGCCTCCGGCAGATGCCTCCTAGAAGTGAGTTCTGCGTCAAGGCATATAGTTCAGAGAAATAAGGAAAAAAAATATCATGTTAGTGACACAACCCCTTTCAGACCGAAACCAAATTTTTTCAGTAGTATGGACATCTACAATAATAACCTATATGTTTCCTGCAGCCTATTTTGATGATATACATAGTTATAAACAAATGAAAATCAAAACAAATTTGAGAGTAAGAAACTCATAAATCGTATAAAAAACTTCAATATGGCGTTCGCTGAATATGTCTATCCTTATTAATTGCTTAAAAAATTGCAAAATAAATAATAAATTGAGTTTTTATAAATATTCATAACTTATGTAAAAATTAACTTGGAACCTTCTTATTACCTGGATTGCTGAGACTTCTGGTGTTTAAATCATATCCTAAATTTCAAAGCAATTGGTCAAATAGTTTAAAAATTATTTAATTTGTTTTTCCCAAATTAATTTTTTTTTTAAACACTATAAGTCAGAAAATGATGAAGTTAGAGTAATACTTTGGATAGTTTATGAAAGAAGAAGATTTTCACTATCAATTTAATTAAAAAAAATGACAAAAATAATTCTAAATATTAAAAAATTATTTTGCAAGAATATGTGAATTAAAAAAAGGGGGGTGCTAACTTCGTCCCTAATTGTCACAAGACAATTGTTTTTCTTTCTAAATGTGTATAAAAATTCAGTCTTTCCAAATATGAAAAAATAATTTTTCTACGAGTAACTGTTAAAAAGTTATTTTAATTGTTTATAGGTAAGATTGTTTCTAGGTATAAATGTTCTTCTTTCGTAAACTGTCCGAAGTATTACTATAACCTCATAATTTTCTGACTTATAGTGTTGCCAAAAAATGAATTTGGGATAAACAAATTAAATAACTTTTAAACTATTTTAACAATTGCTTTGAAATTTATGGTATGATTTAAGCACCAAAAGTCTTAGCATTACGTGTAATAACAAGGTTCTAAGTTAATTTTTACAGAAGTCATGAATATTTATAAAAACTCAAAATTTATGATTTATTTTTCAATTTTCTAAGCATCCAATAAGGATAGACATATTTAGCGAACGCCATATTGAAGTTTTTTATACGATTTATGAATTTCTTACTCTCAAATTTGTTTAAATTGCCTAACTTTTTGGTAATAGACAAAAAAAGCGAAAATTTACCGTTTTTGATCTTCATTGGTTTATAACTATGTATATCATCAAAATCGGCTGCAGGAAACATATAGGTTAATATGTATGTCCATAATACTCAAACAATTTGATTTCGTCCTGGAGGGAGATGTGTCACGAAAACAAATCTTATTTCTCTGGACTAATAGAGAAGTTGGAGCTTGAGAGAGCTCTCATCGACGCAGGAAAAAATAAAGGATTTCCTGGGGTGTGGCATTGAGAAGGTCAAGTCGTACTGAGCTTTTCCCGGTTTAAGCCACGTAGTTTGCTTGAGTACACCTTTACCTATATAAGTGTGTCTTTAGCAGTTTTTGTGCTGTTTTTTGAGAAATCTGTTATGCTTTTCTTATTATGGTGTCTCTCAATTTCCATGGATTTCTATTTTGGTCCAGAACCAATCCTGGTATTCAGTTCATCCACTTATTTCTTATTGGTGGAAACCGAATATATTGCAGTCAAGATAGGGTAAAGGAAACCAACAATTCACAGTAAGTTTATATTTTAATTCCAATATTTCTGCTAAAGAAAATTTCGAAAAATTGCAAGGGCTGAAATTTTCTTGATGTGCTATTATTGCAAAATGTACAATGATCAGTGAAGTGCTTAGAAGATAGATATACGATATACATAATATATTGTTATGATCTGCTTTCTCTTACTTTTATATTAATTAGTAATTATTTAATTAATTATTCAATTGTCGCAAATCCTACATAAAATTAAGAAAAATCTCACGGTGCCTTTTGATCATACAAAAAAATAACTAAATTATCTTAGGTTATACTTATCCTTTCTCGTGGTTTCAGTATCTCTTAGTTAATCCCTATCGGGATAAAATAGGAAAAGGAAATAAATAGAAATACCATAAATAAGCAAATATCTTTTATTATCAAAAGCAATACTCCGAAAATTTATCAATCAAATCCTGTGGGCATAACTGTACCAATGAAACTTTTGCCACATAAATTAATTTTAATTCAACAAATATTTATCGGTTTGTTCTTGATAACATGATAAAACAAACTAAACAAACAAATTTAGGTGTTCGCAAAACTACTTATACTTCCTATTAATTTTTTTTGAAATATTTGAATCTTAGTTCATATGCTTTTACTCAAAAAAATTAACTTCTGAACATAAAGAAAATTTATCACATAAGTTATTGACTGACCTTTTGCTTCACACACAATGATGTCTCCTCTTGACCCAAACAGCTCTTCCTTGTTGATTATGTTAGGCTAGTACTTGTTCCAAAAAAACTCCAAAATTCTCTCCTCTCTTTCTCACAATAATATTCTCTCTCTTGGGCTTTACAGAATCAAAGAGGTATTTCTTCTCAATTTGATCTGTCTCTCGTTCCACTTTTCAGCTACACTCTTTACTATCAAACAACCACTGGTACTTGCTTCTGAACTATTCACGAAAACTTTGACTGCTCTTCTCCGATGCCGGTCACATATAATCTCCTTTTCCAAACTATCTGAATATTCAACCTTCTCTCATCCCCATTCCAAATTGCTAAGCCAATCAGAAACATTTCTCTCTCCCCATTCCTCTTTTTTCATTCGAAAAAACCATGCATCCTTCCAAACAAATACTTCTACTCATGATAATTACTTTTTGGGAATTCTACAAATTTACTTGTGGCTTAAACAAAGAGACTTAAAATTCCAACTTTATTTATCTTACTTTTTTAAATATAATAATTACCTGCGGCTTTTTGACCTCGCCCGTAACAAAGCAAACGATTTAAAATTATAATCCCGAAATAAATTGTCTATTCACATCACTTTATTTACTAATGTCTTTAATTCTTCAGGGAAAAACTGATTAAGGATAAACCCACTGCTTAAAAACTAACTTACAATAAATAGTTACAAATCAATATACAGGGTGTATCAAATTAATGTGCCCGCGTTATATTAAAAAAAATAAAATTTTTATTCTATCTTTGATTGACAAAATGATATACAATAATATATTATGTTATAGGGTATTTTTTTAATTTTTTTTCTTGATAATAGAAGAAACAGGATTTCTATGAGCCAAAATCAATAGCAGAGTAGAGAAAACTCAACAACTGTAACATACAATCACAAAAAATTTATATACAGAAAATAAATATCACAAAGTACAAAAATAAATGTTTTCAAGGTAGTTTATACACCTGTTCTGTCTTTTGGCAGAAAGTCATGGGTATTAACGGAATGGCAAAAGAGCAAGATTTAGATATGTATAATGCTGGGGCCACAGTAACGTTAACGTCTAACGTCTATTATCGTATTAATTAACACACCAAAAATGATGGAATAAACTGAGCGTTAAAGTGACTGGCCACACTTATTTTACCGCGTAGTCAGCAGAAAACGCGTATTTAATCCAATAATTTCAAGATGGAAGTCGAAGTTGCTACGCTGTTATATTTTGTGAGTGCTAATTACTATTTTATGAATTTATTATTTTATAAACGGATCAATCAAAAACCAAGACTCAAAAGAATATGGTGGATGATAAAAATGCACAGAAAACGCACATGGTAATGACATCAAATGCAAACCAGTTTGTTTTATATATCTCGGTCGTTCCCATGCCAGATTTTAACGATTTTTTATATTTATTTAAATGGGTCCTATAAATGTGTCTTCTTGCTTTTTCAAATCTTCTACCGTCGCGTCGCTGGAAAAGATAATAATTGCACAATTCGACGCCAAGCGTCACCATGAACACCACGATTTTTATGTGATTTTTGTCGGGGATCCCATAAATAAGGTTCTGTTTCAAACACTGTTAAAAACTCAATTATTTTCTCATTACACTCCGTTTTCGTGGAATAGTATGTATATATTTCACAAAACAAATTACTCTGCTGCGCTGCAATGCAAGCTAGAACTTGTTGAAACAGTGCAAGTGTAGCCACAAAAACGCGATAAGTAACGGAGTAACTGTAGTGTCGAAAGAAACCGACGTTAACAAATTAGCGCGCTAAGTCATGATGGCTACACCTAACGCGTTAGTCAAATAAGGGGTTAATTAACGGTATTAGACGTTACTGTGGCCCCAGCATAAGGAACAAACTGAAAATACCACCTTGGAGTTACCAAATTTTTGCAGTTGAATATATCTCGAAATGAAAATTGCATTATTGAGCAAGGATGAATTTTCAAAATGCATTTTGTGATGAAGATGCAGTGATGAAGAATGATAAATTTGTAATTCAAAAATAAATAATTAAAGGTATTTAGTTCAATATTACTACTCGGGGGTTTTTGGCTCACTGAAGACGAATATCATGACTGCGATGGCTTCTGAGGAAGTCGTAACCGAGGATAGGAAAATAAAAAAAATTTTATTCGTTCTTCTTGACCTATAAAATACAATATTTCTTTACGGTTCTGCAAATTATTTCATTAAAAAGCTGACATTTTAACAAAAAAAAAAAAAAAAAATAAGATCTTGTGCGATAAAATCGGTTCACCGGGCTCAGAGATATAACTCTTCAAATATAGCCTAAACTAATAGGGCTATTTTTGACACTTTCGATGGGTATATCTCCGGCCCAAGGTCGCCTAGACATCTAAAAAATAGCTATGGGCTACTTTTTAAGGTACAAGAATATACAAAAATTTTGTGAAGATCCTCAAATTACCCCCTACAAAAGTGGTCTTAAATTAAAAATATTGTTTAAGTACCTATATAATTTAAATATATAATGTGTACGATACAATAATAAAAAAACGCAAAACGCCGTAAAAATGAGTGGCGCATCCAATATTCCAGCTGCAAGAGAGCTGGTATGAATATTAGGTGGCGCGAAAACGTATTTTCATTTTAAGGGAAACTAAAGTTCTAGTCTTATTTTTAAAGATTTTTTCCATAATATTTACTAAATTTGAAGTAAAACGCGCCACAAAAGAGTAACTTTGATACAGTTTGCATTTTGAGGCTCTTTTGTGGCGCGTTTTAGTTCAAATTTAGCAAATATTACTGAAAAAATATTAAAAAATAAAACTAGAATTTTATTTTCCATCAAAATGAAAATACGTTTTCGCGCCACGTACTCATATCAGCTCTCTTTTGTAGCTGGAATATTGTATGCGACACTCATTTTTAAGGCCTTTAGCGGTTTTTTTTATTCTTGTATCGGGAGTTTATCAAAGTTATATGTGTTAAATTTAGTAAGTTGAATGACATGTAATGTTTCTCGATTATACGTTAAGCGTTATAATTAGTCACCTTTGTCGCATTCTCAGACTTGTAATAAGACAATCCGAGTTCATATCCCAGCCATCCTAATAATTATGGCAGGCAGATGAGCTTGATTGACCAATAAAACTTAGCGTCGTTACCACTACAACTACATAAACCATTTCGGCGATAATCGTTAATGGATTTTAATTTTGGAGCTTGATAACTTCTGAACGGCTTAACCGATTTTGATCATTAAACATGATTTTGAAACGTATTGACAAGTTATATCTGATGCATCTAATGTCAAGTATAATACCTGAAGGTATAACAGGAATTATTGAGCTTGAAAAACCGTTTTTCCCATACGAAATGGATTTGATCATATTTACGAAGTCTATAATTTAAAAATTCGAATTTTCCCAGATATGAGGTATACACCGTTAGACACGACTAGAGTTCTCCTACAAACGCTCAGTTACTGGGGCAATTCATAAGTTGACGTTTTGAGCAATAGTCGAAAAACCAAAATTTTCAAAGTTTAATTTTTCAGTTTTTCGGCTATACTGAGTCGTGTGTAGGTATGATCTTGACCGCTTAGGCACTACTTGAACGCTTAACTCAACGCTATTAATTTGGTGTGTTTGCGGTTTTCCTGTCTCTCCTTGAACCTAAGATATTGTCCCGAAAAGATTGGTCATAAATTATACCACAGATTCTGGGGTCAAAACTAGGTTGATTGAACCTCACTTATCTAAATACAATAGTCCTCACAAAAAAAGTTACAGCCCTTTGAAGATACAAAATGAAAATCGATTTTTTTTAATATATCGAAAATTCTTAGAGATTTTTTATTGAAAATGGACATGTGGCACCCTTCTGGTAGCAACATCTTAAAACAAAAATTAAAGTAAAATTTGTGTACCCCACAAAAATTTTATGGTGGTTTTGTTCCCTTAAACCCCCCCAAACTTTTGTGTACGTTTCAATTAAATTATTATTGTGGCACCATTAGCTAAACACAATATTTTCAAAACTTTTTTGCCTCTTAGTACTTTTTCGATAAGCCAGTGTTTATCGAGATATTTTGAATATTTGTCGAATACACCACATATTTGTATGTATATGGTTAAGTACGATTGTAGCGACCTGTTAATAATCTGAAAATTTATTTATAATTTACATTTTTAGGAATATTTTGAAAAAGAAGCCACATCTCGATAAAAGGTGACTTATCAAAAAAAGACTAAGAGGCAAAAAAGTTTTAGAAATACTGTGTTTAACTAATGGTACCACAATAATAGCTTAATTAGAACGTACACAAACATTTGGGGGGTTTAAAGGAACAAAACCCCCTTAAAATTTTTATGTAAACATATTAAAAAAGAAGCCACATCTCGATAAGAACTGACTTATCGACAAAATACTAAGAGGCAAAAAAGTTTTAAAAACGTTGTGTTTAACTAATGGTACCACAATAATAAACTAATTGAAACGTACACCAAAGTTTGGCGGGTTTAAGGGAACAAAACCCCCATAAAATTTGTATGGGGTAAACAAATTTCACTATAATTTTGTTTTAAGATATTCCTGTCATAATAATGATACATGTCCATTTTCAACAAAAAATCTCTAATAGTTTTCGATATATTGAAAAAAATCGATTTTCATTTTGTAACTTCAAAGGGCTGTAACTTTTTTTATGATCAGATTTGTACTAAGGTAAGTTAGGTTCAATCGAACTATTTTTGACCCCAGAATGTGTGGTATAATTTATGACCAATCTTTTCGGGACACCCTGTATAAGCCCAAAAAATATGCCATTTTGTATTTACCTAGCTCTATAGCTGTCTTATGGGTAGTCAAACGTCACAAACTACACCGGTTCTAAATCGGCCCTGACCACTTCTTGAAACACAGAAAAAAAAAATTCAGATCGGTGTAATTTTTCCACACATATACATACAGTGTGCCAATTTAAAAAGTTGCCACCCCCTATAATTTGGTCCCTATAGAAAATCTAAAAATATGCAAAAACACGTCAAATTTATTTGTGAGGGGGACATTTTGTAGACCAGTTTTCAACTAAATTACATCAACCCTATAGCGGTGGCGGACACAACCCCCAAAATCTTTAATAGAAAGGGGGGTTGAGTGATACCTCATTTTGAAGGTCATTAAATTACCTTTTCAAAAATACCACATACCTTATATTTCTTTTCAGTACTTTTGAAAAAATCTTGGACTCAATACTCTAAAAAATTTTGGAGTTCTGAACTCTATACTTAATATCTTTACGGTTTTAATTGATTTTTCCAAAAATACTTCAAAAAATACTCTAAATACTTTAACACCCAAAAAAAAAATCAATTTGGAGTTCTGAACTAAATATTTAATTATTAAAATTAATTATAAAAAAATTAAAATTACTGAAAAGAAATATAATGTATGTGGTATTTTTGAAAAGGTAATCGAACGACATTTAAAATGAGGTATCACTCAACCCCCCTCTCCATTAAAGATTTTGGGGGATGTGTCCGCCCCCGCTAGAGGGTTAGTGTAATTTAGTTGAAAACTGGTCTATAAAATGTCCCCCTCATAAATAAATTTGACGTGTTTTTGTATATTTTTAGATTTTCTATAGGGACCAAATTATATGGGTGGCAACTTTTTAAATTGACACCCTATACATACATTATATCCACAAACGTTTTCCCCTTTTTAAATAAAAATTGAGTCACACTTCTGAGCTCCGTAACTTTTGAATGATATGACCGATTTTCAAAATTAGACATGCGTTAGAAAGGTAATGATCAGTACTATCAGATACCGTAAATGTTGAACTTAAATTTTTGAAATTTTTGGGAGTTTTGGGGACCAGAACGAAAAACAGACCCTAAATGGGAAGGGCCGTAAATTTCACACCCTTGGACAAAAATGGAGAGTTGACATATGGATGGGCGAGTCTTTTCCTAAACTTAAAGATGAGAATTGGTCCAATTTTCAATTCAGTCAGATTTAGAAAATCGAAAATTTCTTGTATATATAGTGTCGCATGTAGGGGTATTGTGCGCCACTGGCGAGAACGGCTGTTCTCTGGTAATTATATTAGAGAATATTATATCATATTCTCAGTATTTATATAGACAATATTAATCCCTCACATTTTTAAGAGAACAATCAACAGACAAAATTATCATAGAAAACATTTTCTTTATTCAAAATAAAACGGCGCTCTCATATAAATTCTGTAAATGTACAAAAACGGTTAATTTTCCCCCAAGTAATAGAACGCAATTTAAGCAGCTCTTTATTTTCCCAATTCTGTGGAATAATTAAGTTTTTGTTTTTATTAATTACTTTTTTTTCGGCGTGCCTACGTTTCGACGGACCAGACCATTAAAAACGATTCGGCCGAATTACGCAAAATTTAATAAGAAATTAATTATATATTCCCATTCCCTATAGTCATCTTAAGTTTTTATTAGGAATTTAGTACGACTGTTTTTTATTATAATAATTTAATTTACAATGTACTGGAAGTGTACAAGAAAATGGAGAAAAAATTAATTGGAATATAATTGTTGTAATAAACCAAAAATATTTAGATGGTAGGAAAAGATATGTACAAGAAAAAATAAATATAAAATATAAATATCTCTCCCTATTTTTCTCTCTTGCTATACGTCTGTCTTCTTCTATCGTATATCATGGCAGTTTTGAAAACAATGTTGCAATTATATATAGGTATTAAGACTCAATAATTTTATATATATATATATATATATATATATATATATATATATATATATATATATATATATATATATATATATATATATATATATATATATATCTATTTTTCTCTTTGTCTACACTTGTGTCTTTCTCTATCGTATATCATGGCAATTTTGAAAAAAATGTTGCAATTATATACCGGTTGGTGATTTGAAAAACGGTCCATAGGAAATTCAATGTAAAATTTTAAACTGGTGAATTCCTGCTTCCCTTATTATTTTACATCAAAACACATGCGAAACTATTTGTAGAGGATTGAGATCTGTATCGAAAACAACTGTTAAAATTGTTCTACGAATTAAACATATTCCAGAATTTTGTAAAAATATAATAAATTTTTCACAAAATTACGTTAAAGTTAGGTCACACACAGTGCCATAATGTGTATCGGTTGCGTTCGGTCACAATGAAGTTATTATAAATATTAACAATATTTGAACTGTCAAAATTTTTATTTTATCATTTCTTGTTTAAAAAATAATAAAAGTGATAAGATACCCTTAGTTGAGGAGAAAGTACTAATAATAAAGATGTTTTATTTAGTCAATATTGTGCGAACAATCAGTTAAATAATAACGTGGGCCTAACTTTTACACACGTACCTACCTACTGTGGCAAATGTACCTATGTAGATATTTTTCAAAATTTTGGAAACTGTTTGAATCGTAGAACAGTTTTAACTTTTGTTTTTAATACAGATTTTAATCCTTTACAAATAGCTTCCCATGATTTTTGAAGTAAAATAATTAGGGAAGCAGGAATTTAACAGTTTAGAATTTTACATTTAGTTTCCTATGGCCCGTTTTACGATTCACCACCCTGTATAGGTATTAAGGCTCAAGAATTGTGTTTTTTAGTACGTTCTTTAAAGATAAAATAATGCAAAACCTCTAAATTTTACCGAATTGCTTGGATTGACATGAAATTTGGTATACACATAGCTAACAATGAAATTTTGAAATTATATTGAAATTTTAAAAAACTCTGAGATTAAAAACCTGGTATGTATTATTAACTTTTAATAATTTAATGTTAATGAATCAATACTTATTTTAAAAATACTTAATACTTATTTACTATGCTGGCTTCATGGATTCTCTGGATTTGTAGCTGTATGCACATCATTAAAAATTAGAATTGCGAGAATTGGGATATGTAATGATTTAGTAAAGAATTAAAAAACAGCTATATCTAATATAAAAAAAAATCGTTTAAACAATTCACCAGTTTAACATAAATTAAAAATATTTGAAGTATAACAGTTGCTCAAAAGGTCCACCATTTTGTTCGATGCATTTCCTTGCTCGTTTTAAAAGATTTCGAATCGATTTTCTAATTACATTGAGATTGCTCTTCATTTTTCTTTCAGCTTCTTGTGACCTTGACAGAATTAATCAATATGATTTCAAAATTGACGTAATTAAATTATCTGCGCAAAAATTTGACATGCACCTTTTAACGCAGTTTTTGATGGTATTTTAAAATACGCAAACCAATTTTCAAAATTTCAATATTATACAGAGTGTTGTTTCAAGGTCACAATTACTTTATATTTTTGAAGTTATGCTTCTTTACGATCGATGGTGACATTTTATAATTCCCTGGCGCATGCGCAGACAGTATGTAGTTCGTTGATAATCTTTCAAATTATGTATGTATCAGCGCAAATACGTCATTAACCTTCGGATGACCAAGCGGGGGAAATTGTGACCCCAGCGTATGTTTTTCTTTAATAAATTCAAAAGTATTTTCAATTTCTAACTCATTATTTTTTTATTTGACTTTAATATTATTATAGATATCCTCATATTTTGAAATAAAAAAAATTCCCTATATTTTACGAATAAAAAATGTATATTCTGAAGTTGACGTTTAGTAAAATACCGTCTATTATGTGTAATTCCAAGTAGTTTTACGTTAATGACATCTACTTTGCAAACTAACAAGACACTTACTCAACATACACACTACACGTGATACTAATACTCATGTTGTGACTGGCTGAATGACAAAGTCCATGCCATAAAAAAAAACTTTTTTTTTGTTAACTGTCATTTTTGATATTTTTGACCTAGTGTAATTTCCCCCCCCCCCCTTGGTAATCCGTGTAACAAAAAAAGGTTGCTCATCGGAAGGTTAAAAGAATATATTAGCGTTCTTAGTAAATGTATTATTTATTATAATTTTTTTGTTTTTGGATTGGTCTTCCTTGGGCGTAGGATAATAAAATATCTATTTTTATACTTCACTTTGATCTATTTGTCACCGTGATGTGTAATTATATCCGACACGTTAATAGCACGGGGCTTGATAGCTCGGTTGGTATAGCATTGGACCAGAGATCGAGACATCGCGGGTTTAAATCCCGGACGATTCATATTCATTTTTTTTATTTTTGGTATTTATTGTTAATTTTTGGTATTGTAACTGTTAAGTATATTTATTTCGTTGAAATTATATTATAATAGAGCTATAACTTCTTACGTGCGTACAAAGTACACAAGCATTCTTTTTTTTGTTAATCCGGACCTGGATTTTTCTTGTCATTAGTAATTGGGTCGTTCCAATGTGGTAAATATGTATTTATTTTTAAAATGAGTATTTATTCATCAACTTTAATACTTTATAAGTAAAAGTTAATAATATCTGTTTTTTAATGTCAGAGTTCTTAAAAAATTCAATATATTTTCAAAATTAAAGTCATAAAATTGTCTGGCCGAAATATTGAAGCGAACCATTAAACTTACTCTTTTGTGCTCTTTTCAAATATGCAAACAGATTTTCAAAATTTGAATATACAGGGTGTTGTTTTACGGTCACAATTACTTCATAATTTGTTGTTAATCCGGACCTGGATTTTTCTTATGGTTAGTATGTCGGTCGTTTGGGTTTTAAATGAGACATATGTGTACCAAATATCAAAAAATATATACAGGGTGGTTTTAAAGTTATGGCTTAGGAAAGAAATGGGCAAAATCGATAAAACACCTTGTTGGGTATAACTTGGTTATAAAAGTCGGTAAGACAAAAAAAGTTGTATAATTCTAGAACCTGCTCGGTGACCTCTATTCACCATTAAAATATTTCCGTTTCCCAATGAAACACCCTGTATATATAGGGTATCTAAAAAAGATTTTTTAGGTGGTAGAAAGGTAAAAAAATAGTAGAAAGGTAAAAAAAAAAGAAAAAATAATATAAATTAAACCAAATGCATTATTTATTCGAATCTTACAATTAATACACACATTATAATATTTATGTTTGAAATAAATGTGGACTAAGTGCAATCTTCTGCTGTGTTAATTACATTGAAGCACTACAAGTAATATAGTTAATTTTTGAAGTTATACTTCTTTACGATCGAGAGTGAAATTTTGTGCTAATGCCGGGTGCATGCGCACACAGACAGTATGTATTTCGTTGCTAATCTTTCAAAATATGTATGTATCAGCACTGTCAGCGCAAATAAGTCATTAAAAGAATATATTAGTGTTCTTAGTAAATGTATTATTTATTATATTTTTTGTGTCTTTGGATTTTTCTTCCTCGGGAATAAGATATTTTATAATAAGAGTAAGTACATATATTTAAATTATTTTTGTATACTTCACTTTTGGTCTTTAAATTTGTAAGTATGTATGAGAAATCTTGTAACCTGTCAAAGCAAAAGTGATATAATAGCTCAGTGGTAAAGCGTGTGAACGGTGATCAAGTGGTCCCAGGTTCAAATCCCGGATAATTCATATTTTTTTTTATATTCTTGGTATCGCTTTAATAAAAAAAAAATTAAAAGTGGTAGGTAAAGAAAGTTAGTTTAATATTTAAATAAAATACAAATAACCTGTTAAGTATATTAATTTCGTTGAAATCATAACAATAGAAGTATAACTTCTTACGTGCGTACAAAGTACACACACATTCTTTTTTTTATTATAACTCAATTTTTAAAGATAAAGCATAATCGGCGGGCTGAAAAGTTCGTACGCTGACACATATATGGCTCAACTGGTATTAAATATATATGATTTTCAGTTAGCCCTAACATTCAAAAGATCCGTTTATAAATTTGACAGCTGTCGAACCATTAGTTTATGAGATATAGCATTTTAAGTGAAGCCACTTATGTTAGTTTAAAAAATATGGATAAAAAGGAATTTCGTACCTTAATATTTGATTGCTTTTTGGCGAAAATAAATACTGTTGAAGCCAAATTTTGGATTGATAAACAATATTCGGACTTTGTACAAGGAAAATGAATCGTTGAGAATGGTTTGCTTAGTTTAAACGAGGCGAAATGAACATCGGAGGACGATGCATGCAGTGGACGCCCCAAAGAGGCTGTTACCGAAGAAAACATCAAAAAAGTCCACAAAATAATTTTGGATGACCATGAAGTGAAGCTGTTCGAGAAAGCTGAGACTGTAAAGACATGAAAGGAACGAGTTGGATATAATATGCATGAATATTTGGGTATGCGAAAGCTCTGTGCAAAGTGGGTGCCGCGAGAGCTCACAATCGATCAAAAACAACAACGAATTGGTGTTTCTGAGAAGCATTTGAAGCTATTCAATCGTAATAAAACCGAATTTTTTCGTTGATAAATTACAATGGACGACACATGGCTCCATCATTTCACACCGGAGTCTAATCGACAGTCTGCCTGGTCGACTGCACGTGATGAACCGACTCCAAAGCGTGGAAAGACGCAACAGTCGGCTGGCAAGGTTATGGCATCAGTATTTTGGGATGTGCATGGTATAATATTCATCGAGTATCTTGAAAAGGAAAAAAACATTAACAGCGACTATTAAGTTGCGCCATTGGGGCGTTTGAACGACGAAATCGTGTAAAAATGCCCTCATTTGAAGAAAAATAAAGTGCTGTTTCATCAAGATAGCGCACCGTGTAACAAATTAATGAAAATGATGGCAAAATTTCATGAATTGGGATTCGAATTGCCTCCGCAGCCACCGTATTCACCAGATATGGCTCCCGGCGATTACTACCTGTTAGCTGACCTCAATAGAATGCTCGCTGGAAAGAAATTTAGCACCAATGAAGAGTTAATCGCCAAAACTAAGGCTTATTTTGAGGCTAAAGACAAATTGTATTATAAAAATGATATTGAAAAGTTGTATGATCTCCGTAATTGTTGTAGAGCCCTCAAAGGAAACTATTTTGAATAATAAAATCAAATTTTATCAAAAAAAAATTCTTTCTATGTCAGCCTACGCACTTTTCAGCCCGCCTGTTACATGATTAATGTATTTCATGAAAAATCTTTTCACGTTAAGACAATTAACCTTCCGCTACCGGAGGGGGTACAGATTGTACCCCAAATTCGATTTTTCATGAATAATTTTTAAAAATGTTGGAATTTTGTTTAACTGTTCTAGTTACTTCTTCATTGGGATGTGTAAAAGCATATCCAACCATTTGTTTTCAATTTGACATATTTTTACCTATGAAAAGTGCAGCACTGTGCTTGGGGTACAAGTTGTACCCCCTCCGTCAACCACGGTACAGTTCATTGCGGTCGACGCCACTGACTAAACCAGACGTTTTGCGCACGGCACCAAACCTGTTGTTTGCAATAACACACAAATCAGTAATCAGAATCAGTTCTGTGGATGACTTAGTGCTAACATACCGTTTTAGTTTATCCATTTGTTATTACACGATTTACCGATATGTCGAAAAAAATAAAGTTAGACCTTCGGAAAGAACAGGATCGTGAAACTGCAGTGCAGTGGTTAGAGGAAAGTGATGATGATTACCTTTCTGAAAGAGATAGTTTATCGGATGATTCAGAATTAGATGATAATTTAGAAGTAGCGCAATATGAGCCTGAAATTCTGCAGGTAATTTTTATTTTTGTTTTATGTACGATATTTCTATCTTGAGTTTATTATATTTTAGCCATCTGAGAGCGACAGTAATGATTCTGATAAACCAGTTTTGGGGGCAGTAGATTCCACATTTATTTCCAAGAATGGTACAGTTTGGAAAAATCGTCCTTTACGAAAAACTAGATGTCGCACAAAAAACTTGCTCGAAAAACCAGGGCTTGCAGAAAAATCTAAAAATGTCGCTAAAATTAGTGATTGCTTCAAATTATTTGTAGATGAGAAAATTGTAGAGATCATCGTCAAATGTACAAACCAAAAAGCGGAGAAATACATTCAGGATTGGAATGGGAAAAATCCTAATAAAACAAGAACCTGGTTGCCCACTGATTCAGTGGAAATTTATGCGGTCTTGGGACTCTTGATTACGGCGGGTGCGCTAAAAGCCAATAGGGAACCAGTGCACTTTTTGTGGTGTCGAAACCCTTTGTACAGTCGATCTATTTTTCCGGCTGCCATGTCACGCGACCGATTTCTAGATATAATTTCACTTATGCGATTCGATGATTTGAACACTAGAGAAGAACGTAGAAGTTCTGACAAACTAGCAACTTTTAGGGAAGTGTTTACAAAGTTTGTAGAACACTGTAAAGAAAGTTTTAAGTGCCACTCTCATCTAACTGTTGATGAACAACTTGTAAGTTTTAGAGGTAAGTGTCCATTTAGAGTCTACATGAAATCAAAACCAGCCAAGTATGGCATCAGAATATGGGCTCTAGTTGATGCAACAATCACCTATGCTGCTAACCTTCAGATTTATACTGGAAAAGATGGTAACAAACCAGAAAAAGACCAGGGCAAAAGAGTAGTACTTGATTTGGTCTCATTTCTAAAAACTGATTATGGCATCACTACTGATAATTTCTTTACCAGTGTTCCCTTGGCAAAACAACTCCTAGATCGACAAATAACATTATGTGGAACACTTCGAAAAAACAAGCAGGATATCCCTCCAGCCCTACTACCCAATATTTCTAGACAAGAAAAGTCCTCAGTTTTTGCCTTCACTGAGGAAATAACACTGGCGTCTTACGTTCCTAAAAAGAATAAGGCAGTAATTTTATTGAGTACAGAACATAACGACGATAAAATTAGCGGAAAAGAGACGGACTATAAGCCAGACATAATCTTGCATTACAATTCTACAAAAGGTGCCGTAGATACTATGGATAAGATGGTAAATGAATGAATATTCTTGTAAAAGAGCCTCTAAGAGATGGCCATTTGTTTTGTTTCAAAATCTTCTAGACATTGCAGGTCTGAATGCATACGTACTGTGGACGACAAAGAATTCCATTCGTGCGTATGAAGCTTCTCACAGACGCAGATAATTTTTACTAAACCTGGGTCAAGAACTTATAAAGCCCCATGTCGATAGGCGACTACAAAGTCCACAAAAATTCCATAAGCGAATTATAAACGCGATGTACAAATTATGCCCACCGCCACCAAGGGAGAATCGCGAAAACGACGCCACCATCTTAAAATCCTCAGGGCGATGTTTACTTTGTCCACGCAAGAAGGACCGCAAAAGCAGAAAAACGTGCAATTCTTGTAAATTCTTTGTTTGTGCTGAACATCAAACAACCACAACAATTCAAACAATAATATGTACAAAATGTAAAGCTAATCAAAAAAACGATAATTAATTTTTTCAAGACGCCATATATTTTTTTATTGTTACTTATATTCAATAAAAAATACTTGCATTTGTTTTAATTATGTTTTAACTAAAATTATTGCATTATGTTAATATTTAATCTATAAAAATGCATGGGGTACATAATGTACCCCCTCCGTCAAGTACAAAACAACTTGACCCTTCGGTAGCGAAAGGTTAACTAAACTTATCTAAATTTATCTACATTGCCGCAGATTTCTTAGTTTCACTCATATTAAACTGAATGCAAACAATTAAATACGTCGTAACTGTTGAAAATAGCGTTCCTATGGTGAATCTGTTAACATTAAAAAAACCAGCTGCTGAACATTTAGGCGAAATTTTTTCGGCATAGTTTGCTAGGTACACCAGTTCGTCTCTCACGCTGGATTGCTGCATGTTCTCTTGTAATAAGTGACATGTAACTACGAATTCTTGAGTGTTCTTTTCAATTTTGTCGCATTTGTTGATTAAAGCAATTACATTTATCTGAAAAAGAATAGAACAGAGTAGGTATTTAGTTTTTTAAAAGTGAAAACTAAATAAAATGTAAATAAAATGTGAAAATGTTGAAATATCTACGTCCGTCTGCTCGTCCGTCCGTAATCACTAGACTTAGGCAAATATGCAAATTAAAATATGCAATTTGCGTATAATGCATAAAAAATGCAAAAATGTCAAATTTTGCATATTTTTATAAAACTGAGCATAAAGTGCATATAATTTGAAAATTTGGTGTTAACTATATATTTTTATATTCAAACTTACAGATAGCATGAAAATGCCAATATTTAATTTTGTTTTATACCTAATCACTTGGTATTCAAATTCTTGGTATAGTAACTAATAAAAGACAGCGGCTTATAGTTTTGTCACGTTTTGTCCTGGAATTAAGGGTTTGTGTTTGCCAGTTTATGTCTTGAGGTAAAAATTTTTATTTTGACGATCAGTTTTCAAAATTTCATTTGGTTTCACTTTTGTTGTAAAATTGAAGGCGTAACAACAAGTATTTCTAATTGCCAATAATTATTGTGCTTTGAAAATGCCGAAAATAAGCAATGTTTCAACTTGGATAAAACCTTACACAAGATCTATGGATATGGATAAAGTTTATTGCTCATGTTGTGGCAAAACCGTAAGTACATACGTATTATTTTTTATTTTATTTTAAAAATTTACACAGTGGTACAAACAAAGATTTTAAAATTGGAGATTATGTTTAAGAAAAGTACCGACACAAGGCTAGTTCGCAATAAAGCGATGTATTTTTCTTTTTTCAAGCATTTTTTTAAACTCCTTGCGATAAAAAATAGGATACCTATTTAAAATTCAAATCGTTCAATAGTCTACTGAAAGGTCGCTAACATTTTTTTAACAATAGCGTAGTTTGCTTTAATTTTGCTAAAAACAAAAACATATCATATATTGGACTTAATTAATTAAGTGCTTTTAATTTATGCTCACAGTATGTTTTCTTTAAATGTAAACAGAAAAGACCAAGTGCCTCTTGTAAATATTTGGGGGTTCTTCCTTCTTGCACAGTCATTTCTTGACATTTTCAAGATTACTACACCGATTTTTATTTGATTTAATTTAAATATTTTAATTGTTATGCAGAAACGGTTCATTTTTAGTTTATTTCTACAATCTTAGGTTTTAAAAATGGGTACAACTATAGAATATTTATATTCTTTTTTAGATTTCATCTGAAAAAAAAAATTCAAATAGATCAGCAGGTAAGAACCGCGAAACATTTAGCTAAAAAAGTAAAAACCACATCAAGTGTCAACCACATCAACCTTCAGTGTCCAAGTGCTTTCAGTCAATCTTTATTGGAAGCTAAGAAAGCCTTACAAAATAACATCCTCCAACAGCAACAATAACTGTCAGTCATAAAATCAAATTATAGTTTTGTCCAGAAAAGTATAACTCAATTAGAATCCTCCAAATTATCATTGTTAGAGAGTACAGTTTTAATAAAAGAATTTGAGTCATTGTGTCAAAACGTTAAAAATACTATTGGAAAGGAAATTTTTCAAAAATTTAAAGTAACCATGGAAAAAAAATAATGGTTACCAGGTTCTTTCTGAAGTGGTTCAAGTACTAGCTGGGACATTTTCCGAACCACTTAATTTAGAACCATCTATTATAGTAAATTTGAAAAATGTCGAATTTGATGTCGAAAGAAGTTTTACTATTTACAAATATATGTATTCAGATAGAAGCCATAAGTTTTTATTAGAAAATTTTGAACATCATTTGATAATCTATTGCTACCACAATTCAAAATAATATTTATATGTTAAAATAATTGTATACGTTATGCATTTATAATATTGTAAGTATTTTTGTAAATAAAAAAATATTGTAAATATTTTTTATTACATGCATATTTTCTAGATAAATATGCATATTTTGCATAAAATACTGCATATTTTTGCATAAAATACTGCATATTTATGCGCATATTTCATACTTTTTTATTTGCATATTTGGTTAAGTCTAGTAATCACATTCCTCCTATCCTTATAGAAGATATAATACCACCAAGAGTGGTATTTAACCCTCTAACTGGCAAGATTAAAAAATTATTTTATTTAGGTGGGTATTTTTTAAGCCCGTCTGTCCGTTTGTCCGTAACTACATCTCCTCCGTTATTATAGAAGATATAATGACAAGTGGGGTGTTGAATGAAAGCTTCTAACCCAAGAATGGTATTAACCCTCTAACTGGTAAGATTCTAAAAATTATTCTATTTAGCTGGGTATTTTTTTCAAGTTTAATAATGTATTTAGAAACCCAGAAATGCTATTAAAATTTACCTATTAATTTTTGTTTGGCTGTCAGGTAAAATCAAGTAATGGGGTCCCCAGGTGCCCCTTGCCGGTTTAAGTGAAAAATATAACGGTTGAACGGAACATTGATTTGAACGGTTTTTATTAAAATAAACTTAAAAAACAAACAGAACAGAATAAGTTGGTGTAAACTATTTTTATGGTGACAATTATAAAAACAGTCTTTGGCATTAGAACAACATAAATCAATATCACATTTGCTACACACACATTGAATTTTCAACACTTTGCAAAATTTACATTTTTTGACCACTTCCTTTGCTGAGCCAAAGTGGAAAGTGATCAATTCTGTCGACGCGAATGTCATCGATGGTATGTTTTGATTTTTTTTCCAATCCGTTTCAGCAGAATCAATAAGTTCTTGGATTTCTTCGGCCATTACCAACAAATCAAACTTTTTCTTTCTCAAGTTGATATTGAATGCCATTTCAAGAAGCAAAATATACAAGTAATTGATCAAATGTTGGAAAAGAATAGTACAGCAACGGGTCTACCCCAAAATCCCGACAGCCACAATCCCGACGGCGAAAATCCCGACACGCCAGAATCCCGACAGGCCAAAATCCCGACAGGCCAGAATACCGACAGGTTTCCCGACAGAAATTGAAAGAAACACGATTTTCGGGCGCCATTTTGTTTATAAAAAAGTAGCACACTCTCTGCGGACTTTGCATACCTATATTATTAATATATACAATCATAAGATTCGATTCCAGCAACAAAATTGCTGGTAAATAACTTTTCCCAAAAATGGCCTGTTCTCCAATAATCTGCCCAGACTAATATCCCAGAGACCTTTATTTTGCAATTACGTAAGACAGAAAATAATGAAGATAGGGCAATTCTGAGTATGCCAAATGAAAGTATATGAGTGTCAGAGTATATGAGTATGAAAAAATAATTAATATAGTCAAAAATGCTAATGCCAAATTTTTGAAATTTTGTAGTTTATAATTGTTTAGAATAACTTTAAAAATGTTTTCCATAGAAACATTCTTTTTATAAATATATTCGATAATATTCGAATTAACACGAATTTTCAAATAAAAAAATTTAGGCTGGGTTCATTTGGGACAAAGTTAGCCATATATTTTTTTTTTAATTCACAGCTAATTTGTTTATAATAACTAAGGAATCTCATTAATGTCATTTTAAAGAATGAGATTTGTATTTTTTCTTTAAAATTTTGCACAAACATTGTACCTTCACAGCACCCTCTACGATTTTTCAAAAATGTAGTTCAAACAATTACTAGGGGGAACCTACAAATCCACCGAGTTAAAATACCGAAAAAGCAATTTCAAACGAATATAATTTTCTGTACCTCCGGAAAAACGCAATGGATTTTGATCTTTCTTTTTTAATTTGTATGTAATTTCTACGTACATTTCAAATAAGCAAATTGTTTATAAATTTATTATTTAATAAACAGTCTAATTTGTTTAAACAATTCTTGAAAAATATTTTTTTACAAAAATATATTTTTTTAGTCATAGTATCAATAATGATCATAGAAAAAGTTAAAGTACACTTTAATAAATAAATGATTTTTATTAGATAATTTTTTATTGAATATAATTTATTTATTAAAGTATACCTTAACTTTTTCTATAATTAATAACGATAGTATGATTAAAATCATGGATTTTTTGGGAAAAAATTATTTTTTCGAAAATTGTTTAAACAAATTAGACTGTTTATTAATTAATAAATGTCTAAAAAAATTGCATATTTGTAATGTACCTACACAAAAATTACATGCAAATTAAAAAAAGATCGATCAAAAAATATTCAGTAGATCCCGAGATATAGAAAATGATATTAGTTTTAAGTTGAGTTTTTTAGTTTTTGAACTCGTGCATTTGTCGGCTCCCAGTTCCCCTTTCACTTACCACGACTAGTCATCAATTGTAGTCCAGGAACCGAAGCTTTTCACCCCGCAATTTTTACAGAATGGATCGATTTGCTTGAAAATTTGAGAATAAGTAGTGGATAGTCCAAGGATCAAAATCTATATGATGCCGAAAGGCGCTTTTATTATGGGGGTGGTTGCCACCCCATCTCGTGGGTGGAAATTTTTTATTATATTTTGACAACAAAAGTTGATAAAAACATTCATTCTAAGCAAAAAATGTTGTGTACATTTTTTTGATAAAACTAATAGTTTTCGATTTATTCGCTATCGAAAGTGTTAGTTTTATATGGCAAAAATCAATGTTCTTCTATATAATAATCATTGACTATTCACTCAATTTTTGGCGTAGAAAAAATTTTTTACACCAAGTTCTTAAGAATTAAATAATCTATAATTTCATATTTAAAATTTTTTTCTTATCTTTGATGCCAATCTTTCTATTCTGAAGAAAATGGCATTTTCTACAAATCTTTAAAAATTCTTTATTCGCTTTTAACTTCAATTTTACAGAAACTAATCATTTTAAACCAGTCAGACTTCCAGAATCTATTAATAATACACAAATAAAGAAGAATGAATAAGTCTAATGACTAAAAACACCGCTAACTTACATTATTATGCTTAAAATTGGATTTCTTCTTTTTTTTTTCTCAAAAAAATATATTGATTTTTTAACCGTAACTTTTTTATTTTGTATCTTAGAAAGTTTGGTATAAAAGAATTTTGTATGTTTTTACAACATCTACATGTCTAATAATATTAAATCTTATTAAAATCCTTAGTCACAAAAAGAGGTGACTTTGAAAGGGTTGGCAAAGGTGGTTTTTGCATACTATTACAAGATTTAATTGTCAATAGCTCACTTAATTTTTGCCACAGAAAAATTTTTTTCATACCAAATTCTTGGGAATTAAATTAGCTACAATTTCATATTTAAACATTTTTTCACATCTCTGATGCTAATCTTTCTATTCAGAAGAAAATGCCATTTTTTCCAAACTACAAAAATTCGGTAATCGCTGTTAACTTCATTTTTTTAAAAACGAATCATTCTAAGTCGGTCAAACTTCTCGAACCTATTAACAATACATAAATAAATAAGACCAAATAAGGTCAATGACTAGTTTTAATTAGGGTGGTGATTACGGGGTTGCTTCCGACCACTTTTGCGCTGAAAAAAATAGGGACTGACATTCTTTTCATTATAAGTCACCTAATTTTTGAGCTAGAGACTTCTTTTTTATTTTTGGAGATAGACATTTTTAAATTATTTAAATTAGTTTTAACAAGTTAGTCTTGAAAAATGCATATTTTTTCCGTCTTTTGACTTTAAATCTACAATATTTAGCATTTCACAAGGGAGAGCTAACATATAATAAACTATATCTTGATTACTGTTGGTCTTAAAGAAAATTAAAAAACATGGTTTTGTTTATTTTTTCAAATAGTATATTTTTGTTAAGTAAGGTTGTTTTGATGAAACGAAAATTTTTGGAGTTATTAGCAGAAAACTGATTAAAAACATTGATTTTTTCGATATAATACTAACACTTTCGATAGCGAATAAATCGAAAACTATTAATTTTGTCAAAAAAATATATAGAACATTTTTTGCTTAGAATGAACGTTTTTACCAACTTTTGCGGTCAAAATATAATAAAAAATTTCCACCCCCAACAGGGGGTGGCAACCACCCCCATGGTAAAAGCGCCTTTCAGAATCATATAGATTTTGATCCTTGGACTATCCACTACTTATTCTCAAATTTTCAAGCAAATCGATCCATTCTGTAAAAATTGCGAGGTTTTGTCCTATTTCAAGCTTCATTACTTGGACTATTGAACTACATTTTTAAAAATTGGTTTAAAATACCAGCTTTTCTAATATGTGAAATGATTTTTCCTACGGACAATATTTTTAAAGGTATTGTAAATGTTTATAAACTACAAAATTTCACAAATTTGGCATTAGGATTTTTGACTATATTAGATAATTTTTTTTGCCTTTTTTAGTACATTTTGATAGTATCAGTTTTCTACTTTCATTTGACATATACATAATTGCCCTATCTTCATTATTTTCTGTCTTATATTGTTGCAAAATAAAGGTCTCTGGGATAAACAATTAGAATAACTCTTAAACTAATTAATGGATCGGTGTCAAATTTTGAGGGTTTGTTACGTACCCCAATACCCACCTTTGGCTGAAACACTAAAGTTGTAAGGTAGTTTTAGTAAAAGTTATTAACAAATAACGATTTTCTCCTTATTTTGCAGTTTGCGTAGCAACAAATTAACTTTTTAACTTTAAAAAATCGGCATTTTGAAGGTTTTTTAATGTTTTAAAAAACTAAATTTTGTTTTTTTTATGTCAACTATAACCCTTTGGAATGGGGTGCAAAAAATAGAACAAATCGCGATTTTTGCACATAATTGTTAATAATTAAAAAACGGTCGGGAACTCTAGGCAGGAAACAGGTAGGTTTTCTTCCTATAGGTCTACAATAACTAAAAAAGTAGTCAGCTACCTGGATCTTTGAGTGCCCCGATCATGGTCTGTTTCTAGCTTATTACCCTGGAGTATTATTAGTACGTTGAGGCGGTAGTAATGAGGGGTCGAGTGAGAGCTTATAATTCAAGGATGGTTTTAAAAGTAAGAAATTTAACGTTTGCCTTCCGGTTCCAGAGCTGCAGCCGGAAGTTGTGTTTAAAGTCACCGATATAGTTCAAGTGATATATTTCTTGACTCGCCTTAGCAGGGGCGTCATTTGATAGGGGCAGGGGGCATTTGCCCCCCCTGACCCTGAAAATTACTGAAATTTACAAAAAATAGATCAATTTTGTATTATGTTTGCATATAAATGTATTGTATATATAATGCCCCCCCTATCAAAATTTCAAAAGACGCTCCTGCGCCTTAGCCAGACGAGAATAAATATACCGAGTAACAAGGTATAACCGGTAGTACCACAAGTCACAGAAATAGTACATGTGATATATTCAACATGGCGTATTGAAAAGTCGAGCTCGAATATTTAGTTCCGGTTTTGATTTGATATCATTTCCGGTTAAAAACTTATGACCGGAAGTTTGGCAAAATGACTCGAAATTAGTGAAATCGACACAAAGTGTATCTATCTGCACAAAGTTACAAGAAGAGTTCAAATATTGCTTCCGGTTCTACTTCCAGTCACGTTGGGTAAAAACATAGGATTTACGAAGTCCAATGCTTGAGAATAGTGTTTATCAACTTGTGTTGTTTTTTGAAAATTATTTGCTTGGATTTAGTGCTAATAGTTATAATTTTTTCATTTATTATAAGCAACTCTACAGTTCATGGCAGGTAACCGCTGGACCGTCTTTTTTATTAGCCACTAATTTATATATATAGTATATAGTATATAGTATATAGTATATAGTATATATAGATATATAGTATTTAACACATTCTTAAACTTACCAAAGAGAAGACTTTATACGTGGAAATCACCCCAGGACAATGGCCAAAGAATAATTCGAAACTAGATTGATTTTTTACTGATAAACGAACGATACAGAAAACCCTTAAAATCCTTTAAGGCTTACCCAGGCGCAGATGTCTATTCAGACCATAACCCTCTAATAGCGCAAATGAGTATTAAACTAAAAAGATTGGAGCAGAAAAGAAAAGCAAACCAGATAGACATCAGTCATTTATGTAACCTGGAGGTAAAGGAGGAACTGCAAGGATGTATTAATAATAATTTGAAAATACTTCATGAAAAAGAAACATCTCAGCCAACGAACAACATAGATAAAAAATGGCAAAACGGAAAAATGGCGATAACAAGTCCTGCGAAGAAAATTTTGACTAAAGACAAACCAAAAATAAAGCAAAGATGGATGACATAAAATCTTTTTCTCATGGACAATCGGAGAACAATGAAAGGAAAAAACGAACAAAGGTATAAACAAATACAGAAAGAAGTCAAAAAAGAAATCAGAATAGCAAAGGCAGATTTTTATAATAGAAAATCTGAAGAAATAGAACAATTGCAGGCAAAACATGATATTTTTAATGTACATAAAAAAGTGAAAGAACTTGCAGGTACACAAAAACGTAAGCAGCCAAATATCCTGTATAATGTCAACGGAAACATAATAACAGAACTAGAAGAACAGTTGAAGACATGGAAAAACTATGTTGAAGAACTCTTTGCAGATGATAGACAACAATCTGAACTAAGTAACATACAAGGAGACGAAGGTCCAGAAATAACGAAAGAGGAAGTAATATACGCACTAAAAAGAATGAAAAACGGTAAAGCCCCAGGTCCAGATGGAATACCAACGGAAATCCTTAAACTGATAGAAGAAGACTCGTTCAACATTTTAGTTGAACTTTTCAATAGCATTTATACATCAGGAAAAATACCACAAGAATTGCTTTTATCCACCTTTGTTATTATACCAAAAAATATGAATGCCAAACAATGTAGTAATTACCGTACAATCAGTTTGATGAGCCATGTACTGAAAATATTCCTGAAAATTATACACACTAGAGTACACAGGAAACTGGAGATGGACATCAATGATACCCAGTTTGGATTCCGACATGGACTAGGAAGAAGAGAGGAGTTGTTTGCACTGAACGTTAGCAAATATGTACTACAATCAGAAAGCAGTAGTGAGAGTAGAGAATAATACCACTGAAGAAATTGAAATAAAGCGAGGTGTGAGACAAGGGTGTATACTGTCACCAACCCTGTTTAATCTCTATTCCAAAGACGTAATGAATAGAACACTCTTTGAGCAATCCATAGGTATTAAAATAAATGGTGTTAGATTAAACAATCTGAGATTCACCGACGACACCGTTCTGATCGCAGAAACACTTGAAGAGCTACAGACATTGGCCAATAAGATAGCAGACTGCAGCGAAGAATATGGACTATCTTTGAACATAAAGAAAACTAAATTTATGGTAATATCGAAATCAACACGAAATGTCCAAAATTTATATTTACACAATGAAATTATCGATCGAGTTAGCAAATACAAATATTTAGGCACTTTAATAAATGAAGACAATGATAGCTCAGCAGAAATCAAAATAAGAATAGAAAAAGCCAGATCCATATTCACTAAATTGAAGAGAGTGTTCTGTGGAAGAGATTTAAGCCTTGAAATGAAACTTCGCCTGATGAGATGTTACGTACTTTTTGTGCTGTTCTACGGAATGGAGTCATGGACGCTGAAAAATATTGATACCAAAAAATTAGAGGCATTTGAACTGTGGATATATCGCAGAATCTTGAGAATATCATGGACGGAGAGAGTCACAAACGTCGAGGTCTTGAGAAGAATGAATAAAGAAAAGGAAGTCATATTTACGATCAAAAAACGAAAACTGCAATACTTGAGACACATTACAAGAGGCGAAAGATATGAACTGCTTCGAATAATTATGCAGGGCAAGATAGCAGGAAAAAGGTCCATAGGAAGAAGACGAAACTCCTAGCTAAAGAATCTACGGGAATGGTATAGCTGTAGCAACAAAAAATTGTTTCGGTTAGCAGTTTCAAAAATACAGAAGAAGAAGAATTTATATGGAAGTATCTAATATTGATGAAATGGTTTGATGTTAATAAAGGATCTTCATTTTTAATTCGTAGAAATTCTTACGGAGACTAGAACCAATACAGAGTTGTAACGCCAGAATCATCTAGATATGTCCACTGTCCACCTTCCTGAAAATGGCAGGATGGACAATGAGCAAAGGACAACAACCCCCTGGGAGGAAGCACAATGAGTCAATTGTGATCTAAGTGCAGTGAGACTTGACTGGCCCTCCCTATCCTACAGATAGTTCAAAATTTATAAAATTTACTGTAAATGATATTATTTTGTCAACAAAAGTTAGCAAAACTAAATTCTGTCACACAAATTGTATACTTGAGGATCTTTAACTTACCAAATACATAATATTTCTACCAAACACATACAGAGTTGTTATGATTACTAGAGATAAACCAAATAGTTCATTTAGTAAACCAATCATCTCTGATGAAACTATAACTAGTTGCTTTATTCTAAGAAGAGTCTTTAAGTAGTCTTCTTTTGCCTGGACAAACATAATCTTTAGACAACTTAAATATTTATTTAAATTTTTCTGAAAGTTAACAATTAACAACAAAATTTCAAAAATGAAAGCAATGGTAGTGAACCACCAAACTTTAAAAAAAACTTCATAAAAAAAGTTATCAAAATTCCTTTATTTACTTGTTCCGAGTGAAAAATAAAGTGCATCCCAAGTTACTGCCAAAGGTATCATCATGATACTTGTTACTCCAAAAAAGTCACGTTTGAATGTTGATTGTTTTATAGAATTTTTAAGGATCTGGAAAAACTTCTTCCAAATTTTCCTATTTTGGAGATTATTAATAAAGCTAAACATGATAACAAATATCTCCAGTATACAGGGTGTCCAGAAACTCTACCGACAAACGAAGACAGGAGATTCCTTAGGTAATTTTAAGATAATTCAGCCCAATTCACCTAGTCCGAAAATGCTCCTTAAAGGAGCTAGAGTTCTTTGAAGATGGAGTCAAGAAATTAGTTTTTCTTACATACCTCTAGAACGCTTCTATTTAGAAAAACAAAAATTGGTATGCATATTTACTTTTCAAAGATGAATCGATTCCATCCATTGCAAATTTCTAGTACCGGTCATAGGCGTCCGTTTTGGGTAGAGCAACGGGTATTTTATCGCATAACTTTTTTGTCCTTAACTTTTATGCATTTCTGACACCGGATTATTAAATCGTGAGATATTCTAGTACTAAAAGGTACTCTTGTTTTAAGTCGGTAGGACACACCGTTTTCTAGAAAAATCGATTTGAAAGTTTTTCGTTTTTGGAATATGAAAAAAAATTGAAAGAACTTTTCAACAAAAAACGAAGTATTTTACCAACATAAAGTAAGAGTAACTTTTAGTACTCGAATACCTCATAATTTAATAATCTAATGTCAAAAATGCTCAAAAATTCAAGACAAGAAAGGTATGCTATAAAATATCAGTTGACCTACCCAAAACGGACGCCTATGACCAGTACTAGAAATTCGCAATTAATGAAATCGATTTATCTCTGGAATATAAATAAATGTACCAGTTTTCGTCTTTCTAAACAGTTTTTTTTTAAATTTTTTAATTCATAAAGCGAAAAATTTTCAAATCGATTTTTCTAGAAAACGGTGTGTCCTACCGATTTAAAACGAGAGTACCTTTTAGTACTAAAATACTTCACAATTTAATAATCCAGTGTCAGAAATGCATAAAAGTTAAAGATAAAAAAGTTATGCGATAAAATAACCGTTTCCCTACCTAAAACGGACGCCTATGATCGGTACTAGAAATTTGCAATAGATGGATTAGATTTATATCTTGAAGGTAAATACGCGTACCAATTTTTGTTTTTCTAAATAGAAGCATTCTGGAGGTATTTGAGAAAAACTAATTACAAGACGCCATCTTCAAAGAGCTCTAGCTCCCTTAGGAAGCATTTTCGGACTAAGTGAATTGGGTTAAATTATCTTAAAATTATCTGAAGGATCTCCTGTCTTCGTTTGTCGGTAGAGTTTCTGGACACCCTGTATAATTTATAATCAGTGCAATTCTAGTTAGTTTAAGTAATGGAAATCTAGCAATAGCTTTCAAAAATATTATCCCTTGGAGACATATGAGACTCATCACTAAAAGGTAAATACATAAACATATAATTTAAAGTATTAGCTGTTTTTGTTCTTGAACGCGGTGGTAAAAAGCCACAAAATTCGGGAACACATCGAATTAAAAAAGCAGAGTTCATTTTGTCAAATTATAATGGCTATTGGTGTGCGCACTATAATCTGTACTTACAATCTGGCTCTTAAATGGACGACTGTAAACAATTTGAATAAAGTGTGACTTCTTTTATCGAAGCAATTGACGCATTATCATATTGCCATTTATTAAATTAGCTTTTATTATATTGGGTGGTAAGCAGTCAGCGTTAATAGAGGCACAGGATAAAAGGTTTTTTATCAAGATCTTTCTCAAAAAATACCAAATGAAAACTGTTATTTGTTAAATAAATTTGTAGGTCTATTGCTAGAGAAGATAATAATTAATTGATATCAGGATTGTTGTTAGGTATTAAGCATTGGGTTATTACGAGTTAATCAATAATTGAGGGGGTTAGAAGTAAAAGGGTTTAAGTGCACTTTTCTAAAGATATGCTCGAAGTACAGATTTGCATACTTAAATGGTATTATAACTTGGGGTAAAAAGATTCATGCATGTTTCGCCCTAAAGTCGCCATCTACCACCATTACATTAAATTTAATAAAAACCATTGCATTTTGCATCGGTAGTAAACGGGTTTAAGTGCCCTTGAACCGTTTTGCCACAAAACCGTTTTTAGTATTTTATAAAAACAAGTAGTAGTAGATATAAAAACGGGTTTAAGTGCACTTGGACCGTTTTACCCCAAAACTATTTTTAGTATTCTGTAAAAACCTCATGTTAATACAGGATTGATAATTTGAAGTAAATAAATATTAGACTTGTAGAATTTTTCATCAAGTTATCACGGAAAAGAATAAAATGTGATATTTTTTCTAACGGCGCGGCTGCTCCCGGGTTAATTTCTACGTTTTCTAGAATTTCAATTAGTTGGTCATAACTTACATTGTCAAAGGCCTTCGAGTAATCTACAAATCACATGAAGATATCATTGTTTATATCTCTACATCAAATCTCTGTACTAATACTTGCAGGCAAAACACTGCCTCCCCTATGCCCAGAGCATTCCCAAAACCAAATTGTGACTCGTTGATTTCCGCTTCACACTTCTGTTATAGATTATTTTGGTGAAGACTTTGGTGATATCATTAATTAGGCCTATCAGTCTATGTTGGTTACACAATTTAGTGTTTGGTTTTTTAGGTAAGACTACGAAGGTTGATTGTAACTAATTTTCCGGAATTCTGCCATAGATCGTGTGACTAATAATCTCCTACATATAATGGACAAGGATTGCTAGATTATTAATTCAATGAAAAAACACAAACTAGAATTAATTATGTAGGGTAGGTAATAAGTTTACTACTCACAGTCTTGTTAGATTTTATTTATTTAGAATGTAGAAGTAAAAATTTTTGGGCGACCGGTTTGGATGTTTAACATTTACACCATCATCAGACCCTTAAGAAGATATATTTATATCAGTATATAGCATTACCAAATTAGCCCCCCCTTGACACATTACCTTTTATTAAAGAAATTTTGAACATTTGTGAGACCAAATAGATAACTAAAAAAATTGTACACTTAAATAGAAGTATATAATTTGATTTTAAAAATGAAAATCAAATTATATACTTCTATCTAACGTATTACTTAAAAAAGTGGATAAAATCATTCTCAACACCACCAGTTTCACAGGATCTCTGACGGTCTTTCACCTACTTCTACTTTGGGTCATATTTAACCTTTAACTGCACGCGCTGGCGTACTTTGTACGCCAGATATAAGAATTCAACTGGAAATATATTTAAAAATTTAATTTTTGACCTTGCTTATTTTTCTAACCTATCACTGGAATGTGCTTTACATTTTGGTTTTAGTTTCGTTATAATCGGCGTTCTGGAAAGATCGTCATTCACATTTTATTATTTGTTGTTTCCGGTGGTGGACAGTATACCCCAGGATTATATTACTATAAGTCGTAATATAAGTACATATTTTAATTGTTTTTTAGTCATTATGGCAAAAAATATATTTTTCTTTGTAAACAATACTTTTTCTCCTGTAAAAAATCACATTTAAAAAAATTTTTTATTAGTAATTTTATTTATCATGGAATCCAGTTATTCCATGATTCCAGTTATAAATCCCAATTGGCTTACTGAAAAGGAACTCCAAGTATTCACTGATGCCGAATAAGGTTTATAACAAACAACTAAGTGTATTTTTTCAAAAAAAATTAAACATATCCGCTGTTTTTAAGTGTATTTTCTTGTGGCGTACAAAGTACGCCACGCGTGTAGTTATGTTATAACTTGATGCGCGGGTAGTTAAAGGTTAAGTACTTTACTGACCATCTATTCCAGAAAGATTGATGAATTTTCGAGAAATTGTGAAAAAGGGAGAGATTTTTCCTACACGGAAAAGTTCGTGAATTACCGTTGAGAGATCATTTGCATTAGTTCAAACAAGGTCAAATCATAATAATCTGCACATACTGAATAGACCACTTGTTATATCAGGGCTAGTAATGGAGTGCCATCGGTCAGTAGCCCAAGCATCGGATGGCAATCTAAGGTGGGTTAAAGGGTGGGGGTTAAAGGACACAATGGAAATAAAGGTAGCTTTGCTGACAAGCTAGCTTGGAAGGCAGCAGGCCTAAAACTCTTAGGACCTGGTGATCTTTTTGGCTGGTCAACTACAACAATCACGGAAATTGCCAAATGTTACTCCTACACGCAAGCAGTGAAAAGATGGGAAGAAGAATCAGTATGTATAGATTTGACAAGGTAACACTAAGAAACCTTTGGAAGTCAGCATCAGAAAAGTACTTGAGAATGACCAGGAAAAACCTACGCTTGATAGTTGGTTTTTTAACTGGTCATTGTCAACTAAGCAAATACCTATACACACTGGGGCTAGTAGATACACCTCTGTGCAGGAAGTGTGAATGAGACGACGAAACTGTCGATCATATGGAAATGTCAGGAGTTATCATTAATACGAGAGTATGCGTTCGGCAAGTCTTGGCCTATTCCTGCCGACATAGGGGAGATGTCTCTGATGATTTGTCCACCTTCCTAGAAATGGCAGGATGGACAATAAGTTAAGGACGACAATCACCTGAGAGGATGCACAATGTGTCCATTGTAGTGTAAGTGTTGTAGGACTTGACTCGCTTCCCTACTCTACAAATAATACAGATATTATATATTTGAAAGCTGAGTGATAGATCTTGAATTTAAAACTGCTCCCGTTTGACAAATTATTACATAAAAAACTTCAAATTCAAACCGAAGCTTTTCTACAAGACGATAAATATGGTATATGGCACCTTTAATTCCTACCCTACGAAAACCAATTTGAGGAGAGTTATGATGTACTCCAATTTACAAAACAAAGAGAGTTTTTAGAGCAAAACTTAATAGCCGTTTGGGAGAAGTTCTTGCTTTTAAAGAGTTCGTTTATCTCAAGAAAATTATTGTGTGTACTATAAAAACTAGTAGTTTGTCTGACCATATAATTTCGTGTGCAATTAGTCTTGAAAAACTTATCTTAAGGGTGAGGATAGATCATACATCAGCTGTTAAACCGGTGAAAAGCTCGATGTATACACATTTGGTGGTCATAAATATCTAGAAGGCTATTAGTCAAGGGTAATAAGGATTTTCTCGGGACACTCAAAGATCCAGGTAGCTGACTACTTTTTTAGTTATTGTAGACCTATAGGAAGAAAACCTACCTGTTTCCTGCCTAGAGTTTGCGTCCGTTTTTTAATTATTATCAATTTAGTGCAAAAATCGTGATTTTTTCGATTTTGTACACCCCATTCAAAAACTAAATAGTTGACATAAAATTACAAAATTCAGCTTTTTATAACATTGAAAAACCTTCAAAATGCCGATTTTTGAAAGTTAAAAAGTTAATTTAATACTAGGCAAACTGCAAAATAAGTGAAAATCGTTATTTGTTAATAACTTTTACTAAAACTACCTTAGAACTTTAGTGTTTCACCCAAAGTTGGGTATTGAGGTGCTTAACAAACCCGCAAAATTTGAGACCGATCCATTAATTAGTTTAAGAGTTATTCTAATTGTTTATCCCAGAGGCCTTTATTTTGCAATAACATAAGACAGAAAATAATAAAGATAGAGCAATTCTGAGCATGCCAAATGAAAGTAGAATAGTGATAGTATCAAAATGTATTAAAAAAAGATAAAAAAAATGATTAACATAGTCAAATACCCTAATGCCAAATTTTTAAAATTTTGTAGTTTATAAACATTTAGAATAACCTTAAAAATGTTGTCCGTAGAAACAATCTTTTTATATATTCGAAAAGATAGTATTTTAACACGAATTTCCAAATAAAAAAAAATAGTCTGGGCTCATTTGGGACAAAGATAGCCATATGTTTTTTTTAATTCACAGCTAATTTTGTGACGTTCCATCACTTATCTAAGTAATTATTAATGGGAACACCTTATTTAATTATGGTTAAAATTATTTTTCTCGTAATTAAAACAAGCCGTTCGCACAAAATCCTCTGGATGACGTCATACCTAGGTGCTGTGGCATCACTGATAGATTTTTGAAGTTGGCATTGACGCCGGTCGCCAGCTGTCATCAAGTCGAACGGAGCCACGGTTATTAGACTTTATTACGGTTATCTTGTCCGACGGTGGTGGGGAGACTTATATTTTTGACTTTACGTCACAAGAGTTTACATTCCCATATTTTTAAATGATTTTCGATCATTGAATGTGTGTTATTGTGTATATATGTGTATTATTTTTGTTATTATGAAATTATTAGACAAATAGTACACATTTTATCTTATACCGGGTGGTGAATCGTAAAAAGGGCCATAGGAAACTCAATGTAAAATTCTGAATTGTTGAATTCCTGCTTCCCTAATTATTTTACATCAAAAGTCATGAGAGAATACTTGTAGAGAATTAAAATCTGTATTAAAATCAAAAGTTAAAATTGTTCTACGATTTAAATGCATTCCAAAATTTTGAAAAATATGATACATTTGCCACAATAGGTATGCGTGTAAAAGTAAGGCCACACGTTACTATTTAACTGACAGTGCTCACACCATTGACTGAATAAAAAAATCTTTATTATTAATCCTTTCTCCGCAACTGAGGGTATCTTATCAACTGTATTGTTTTTAAACAATATGTAGATGATAAAATAAAAATATTGACAGTTCAAAAATGTGAACATTATTGCATTGTGTGTGGCCTAAGTTTGGGCTGAAAACTAAAATGTATTACATTTTTACAAAATTTGGGAATATGTTTAATTACGTAGACCAATTTTAATAGTTATTTCCAATACAGATTTCAATCCTCTACAAATAGTTTCTAATGTCTTTTGATGTACAATAATTATTAGGGAAGCTGGAATTCAACAGCTCAGAATTTTACATTGAGTTAATGCAAAATTTTGACGCATGTCAAAATTCTCAATGTGTTTTAATTGTATTCATTTTTTTTTCGAATCCTGAGAAAACTAATAAATATTTTTGAAAAATTTAAACGCAGAATGAAAGACTACATTATTACCGAGGGCTAAAAGTCACTGAAAACTTCTATAATGTTTATTTTAATAAGTTACAGGGCTGAAAATAAAAGAGAAGTGTGATATTTAATTTCAAATATTTCATTCAAAAGAAACTTTTTATTTATTCTAAGGGGCTTTCCGCCCTCGGTAATAATGTAATATTGCATCCTGCGTTTAAATTTTTCTAAAATACTTGGTTTTCTCAGGATTCGAAAAAAATTATATTACGATTCAAATGACAGTAAACTCTCGTGACGTAACCTCACCCTTAATGTTCATTGGTTAGTCGATTTAGGCAACCGTAGTAATAGGGAGTTTTTGTTGCTACGTAACGTACGCATCTCCGTATACGTAAAGCCACTAACGTGTCGTAGAGGACGAACGTTAAAATAGGTAGTTTTTGTGACTGCCTTAACGTAACGTAAAGCAAATCGTAAAGTAATTTTTAAATTCCGTTGACATTAAAAAAATAAAACAATGTTCACACAATATACAATTAATATACAAATGTAAAGAAAGATAAATGAATGATGAAATTGTATGGTTTTTATTGCTTCTATTTAAATATAAAAATATTATTTTTCCTTAGGTTAAAATTTTTTTATTTTTGTTTATACCTACTTTTTAGTTGTAAATTATTGTACCTACATCAGAATTCCAGTATAATGTAAATAGTTTGTTCATATTTATTTGAAAATTGTACAGAAATTAGCTCATTTATTTATCAAGTTATTAATTGTGGTGATCACTGTATTTCTTAAATTAATACAAGATTTGTTTGTTTTGCTTTATTAATAGACAACTTGAAAACAATAAAATTTTAAATCTATTATGAAGTTCCAATTTCCAATTACAAACACAGAATAATTTTACTCAAATAGACTAAACCAATAACCAATATAACCTTAAATATTTATAAACGGGTACTGGTAGTACGCTGATGAAATGTTCATTTGGTAGCCATTGGTAGGTAATCGCCAATCGGGCAAGATCCTCGTGTGCATTCGGTGACTTTCGTCTCGATAGGGATGCGTTCTCACGTACGTATCAGAGCGTTACTTTAGGTAATACGTATCGAGTTACGGGAGTTCAACCATTAATGCGCAAGCGTATATGTCAAAAAGATGGGTTACGTTTACGTATTTGTGTGCACAAAAACTCCCTAATGTCTAAGAACCGTGGAACGGAGCAAGGAGGGTGATTGTTCTCTGCGAAGTGCCAAGAAGGGCGGTGTAATCTCTTACAATAAGTGATTGAGAAAATTATATTTTAGCCGCATGGTTCAATTATTACTGTATTGCCAGTTATTTTATTAAGTTTGTGTTTGAATCAAAGTGACGAAATATAATGAAACTGTAAGAAGAAGGATTTTGCACCGGTATGTTTTTTATGTGTACTAGTTTTTCATTATGGCGTCCTAGTTTTGGCCATTGTAATATTATTTTCATTATGGATTGAATTTAAATCAAGTCATCGATTGGCTTTGATGTAGAATATTGCAGTGTCTATAATGTATCCAGAAAATATCTCTAAGAATATACTTAATATGTGGTTATGTTCATCAAAATTTTCCAGTTCTGAAAACCTATTGAAAATTATGTCATTACTTCCTGAAACTTATTAAATCTTACTTTATAGACTTCATAATTCTTTTCCCCTACCTAGTATCTTCATATATTTCCACAGTACCTATTTCTTTATACAATACATATACAACTACTTTTGAAAAAAAAAACATATTATTTGTTAAAATAACAAAAATATCACATCCAACATTTAAATTGTAAGTTTTCTTGTCTATTCTAATCAAGGCCATATGTGTTAAAACTCTTATCACAACCTATGGTTAAAATGTCAAGGTAGATAGGTTTTTTTGGGGTCAATGAAAGGTCGAGTTTTTGTAGTCTTCTCTTCTAAAAACCTTTCCTCGTCAACTTCTCTCTTTTACTTCTTTTTATAACAGGTTTTATTGGAAATAAACTGGGAATGTTTTTGGTTTTAGCCCTTCAGGAGAAATCTCAAACGACATATGAACTTATAAAGACCCAACAACACCACGGGTAGGCACTTCCAGGGTTCAATCGACAAGGGACAGGTCTGGAGGATATACAGCCTCCCATTTGATCTTGTTTATTTTGGTTCTTCTTCCTGCAACCCTCAGAGGGGCAGTTTCAGTAACGGTTGGACCGTTACACCACATTGGTGTTAGCTTCGTACCACGGACTTGGGTATTAGACATCAAGGAACATTGGAACCTGTGAAAAGGGGTTTGTTTTGGGGACATTTATTTGTAACGGTTAAAGACATACTGTTTTTTTAAATTTTTCAGGACATTTAGCATACTTATACTTTCATAATTTAATTACATATATTTTTTCTTTCCTCCAAAAACATAAGTATACTGTAATTTATCAGAGCCATACCTAAAGTTGATAGTGTTCCCCAAATTTACATAATTCCTTGGTAGAAGTTTCGAGCTCGAATATTCTTCCCACATATATGTTCTTTACCCTTGGTTTGTGTTAATTTTAGACTTGTTCCCATGTAAATTAAATATATAATTGTCTTAATTCTCTAACTTTAAAATCATTTAACTTGCTTTCATACTTTATCAATTTTTATTAGTTTTTTTGCAAATATTATTTAACGTTAACGTATCAATCATTTCCTTTTTATATTAACTTTGAATCAATCCCTAGTACCTAGCCCCTCAGGACGGTACTAGTTTTACTTGTTATTATTATTAAGAACCACTAGTCAAAAAAGGGTTTTTGTATCCAGTACTACGTTGGTTCATTTAGGGACTTGTTACCCGTCAACTCATTGAGAGTTATATAAAAATATTATTTATATTAGGTATTTTTATTATTATATTATCAGGTAGTATTCAATTAGGCTGTACGTATTTTATTCGTACTATTATTTGGTGAAGGGTTGTCATTTAACCTAGATGTAAGTTGAGGGTATGCTTCCTAGGAAAGCTACTCCAATAATAATTTAATAGGTAATTATATTTATATCACAATAGGTAATTATTTCTCATTGTCATTTTAGAGTTACATAGTTACACTTGTCATAACTTAGAGGTTGTCAATAATCTAGATAGTTATATATAATAAATATTTATTTGTTTTGTATACCAATTATTTTTTTTCCCAGTTTTGAATTTAATAATTTAATATATTGAATATTTTACAGCAGTGTAAGATACCTGGAAGTTTGGTCCATTCCAACTTCTGGCGCCCATAATTCAGTCTATTTTATTTATCTTCTATATTCTTCTATTTTATTATATTATTATATTTATTTAATTTATTTTCTGAACATATATTTTTATCTTAAGATTTCCCTTTTCTAGTCATCATCTCTCTTTAGGTTGAGCTACTGTTCTTTGACAGGCATGCAAACGAGCCGTATCCATCCTTGAGTGTCAAGTTGTTCTCTTGCAGCTCTTGCTAGCCAACTCTATTCAGTTTGCCTCTGTCTCTCCATACTTCCATTATCAGTTCATCACCCTTCCTTCATTCATTTCATCTTATCATTTTAGTTCAACAAATACTACTGCAAAGTGGTAAATTTTTGTTACACTCGGCAGCCCAACTTGGTGCCAACCTTTTATAGGTTCTAAGACAGTAGTTCTTTTAGTTCATTTTTTTTCTTTTATTTATATTATTCCCTTCTGATATCTTTTTATACATTCTGTTCTGATTTATTTTGTTTTTAATTACTTATTAATACTTAACAGGTATACTGTCACTGCTGGATCTATTAATTAGTTGAGATTTTGAAACCTCTTTTATAGGTTGTCATACAGCTTACATTCTAGGTTGAATTTGAAACAAGTATAAGTAACTAACATATATATTATATAATATTATTATTGCAAATTTTACTCCTTCAGCCAGTGGTGTATTTGTATGTACAGTTGATCGTTAATACTTACATATTTTTTTTGGGTAAAAGTATAATAGCTAAAAATTTTTTTTTCCAATATTTAGGTACTATATTTACTTGATTATAACTTATTTACTGTATTTATTTGACATATATTTTGCTGGCCATTTTTGATTTTGTTGGTGTGTTGCTAATATTTTCTCCGTACCTATATATTTTGCATACAAACTTAAGTATATTTCGTATTTCTGACTTTTGGATTGCTTGTCAATAATTTTTGCTTTCATCATGTGTGCTTTTAAAGTTGAACATCTTCTGGTGGACGAATTGGACTATGAGTTGAAAATTAGGGACGTAGTACCAGAGGAGTCAGCAACCGTCGATAGAAAACGCAATCTTCTGCGGGGTGCTTTGAAGCAGGAAGCAGGCAATAGGAGTTTCACCCAACTTTCGGCTGTACATATCCCTTTTGAGGACCAACGGAAAGGAATATCCGAAACGTTGGATAGCTTGTCGAAGAAAATAGAGAAGTTTAGGGGAACTGTACAGGACAATGAATATGTTAGATTAATATCTCGTCTAGCTCATATTTCTGGCCGGGTACACTTGTTACAGTGTACTACAGAAGAGCAGGAACCTTTTAAAAAGTCTGTTTCTCTTAAAATCCTTACATTGGAGGGTGAGCTTGATTCTAAGGTTAACCCCATAGCCACATCTACTCCTAATGCTCCAGTCAGTGTCGTTCCTAGTTTCACATACTCCAAACCCGTGCAAGTACACAAATGGGGTGTTTCATTTTCCGGTGAAAAACAGCACAATGATGTGATTACATTTTTAGAAAAGGTCGAATGTCTTCGTGTATCTAGAGGTGTCTCTGAAGAAAATTTGTTTGCTGCTTCAGCTGAATTGTTTACTGGTCCTGCTTTTACCTGGTTCATGAATAATAGAGGTAATTTATCTTGTTGGTCTGATCTGGTTCGCAAGTTGAAGTCAGATTTTCTTCCTTACTCATACCAGGATGATCTCTTGGATGAAATCAAAAACCATAAGCAGAAACCAGGGGAGTCTGTCACTATGTTCATTAACACTATTTTAGGCATGTGTAGCCGTTTAGACACTCCTTTATCTGATTTGTCCAAAATAAAAATCATCTTAAAATGTTTATTACCTTTTTACCATCAACAGTTAGCTCTTATGGACATCCAGAGTATTGATGATCTCACTGTAAAGTGCAAACGTTTGGAGGAAACGTTATCCTGGTCTTCTCAGCCTCCATCTTCATCTCGACCCTCTTCTACCTCTTCTTCTCAACCAACTTCCTTTAGACAACGTTCTTGGCAAAATAAGGGCCCTGAACATAATGTTTCTGTTTTCAGTTCCGTTGTTTGCTGGAATTGTCACCAGTCTAATCATAAGTTCAATGATTGTGGTATCCCTCAAACTCGTATTTTCTGCCACGGTTGTGGTAGGGAAAATACCCTCAAAAGAAATTGTTTCAAGTGTTCGGGAAACGAAATGTCGGAGGTCCGTCCCCTGAGCGTTTCTCCGTCCAACACCCAATCAGGGAATCAAACCCCATCAGAAAACGAGACAGCTGGCCCAAGCACACCAAGCAACTCAAACCCATCTTCCAATCGGAAAGGGAAGAAGGTATCGTTCAGGAAACAAGCACACACCACAAATCAAAATCAGTCCAGAAATTAAGTTTTAGTCATGATACGTTGAACGCACATGATTCACAGGGTTGCAAAGCCACAAATTCTTCTTTAATTGGTAGTGTTAAGTATAATAATAATTTTGATGGTGAAGTAGTTCCATATAATGGTTGTATCCAACCAAATATTTTAGATTTAGATATTAACTCTTTATTAGTTAGGAAACAAAATGATAATAGGCCATATCTACCCATTCAAATTTTAGGACAATCGTGTTTAGCTTTATTAGATAGTGGCTCTAATATTTCATTGATAGGAGCACATTCATTAAATTTATTGAAAAATGCTAATATTCCCATTATGCCCATTTCATCTTTGCATGTATCTACTGCAGATGGTACAGTCCAATCTATTACAGGCAAACTCCAAATTGAAATCACAGTGGCAAATTTATGTAGGAAAATTACATTTTATGTTATTCCTTCTGTACAGAATTCTATAATTTTAGGTATGGACTTCTTCAATGCTTTTAATAGCACCTTAAGTTGTTCTGATTTTTCTTTTTCCATATCTGAATTTAATCTGTCTACCCTTAGTGCTATTCATGATTTTTCCAGTTTATCTAGTTCTGAACAAAGGCAATTGGAGAATATGATCTCTCGGTTTACTACTATTTCTTCAAATGACAAACTAGGTCGTACTTCATTAATATCTCACACTATTGAGGTGGGAAATCCTACTCCTTTCAGATTATATCAGTAACCCATACCTCAAGCCTGGCAGGCAGATTTAGAAAAAGAAGTAGATTCGATGCTTGCTTTAAATATCATAGAACATTCAACGTCGTCCTATTGTTCCCCACTCTGGTTAACAAAGAAGAAGGATGGATCCTTCAGGATCTGCTTTGATGGTCGAAAACTAAACAGTATCACCACTAACAGAGATGCTTATCCAATTCCCCGAATTGATGTGATTTTGAGCAAACTTCAGAATGCCAAATACATCTCTTCGATAGATTTGTCTAAGGCCTTCTTACAGATCCCACTGAGTGAAGAGAGCAAGAAGTATACTGCTTTTGCTGTCAGTGGTAAAGGATTATTCCAGTTTGTCACCATGCCTTTTGGTCTTGTTTCTGCTCCTCAGACAATGTGTCGTCTGATGGATTTAGTCATTGGTCCACAGTTAGAGCCCTATGTTTTCTATTATTTGGACGATATTTTGGTTGTCACTCCTGATTTTTCCCTTCATATGGAAATTTTAGATAAGTTATTCTTACGTCTTAAGGAAGCTAATCTAACGATTAATTTGGATAAGTGTCAGTTCTGTCGTCCTAGTCTTAAGTTTCTAGGTTATGTTGTGGATAACCAGGGTCTAAGGACTGATCCGGAGAAAATAGTTGCTATTAAGAATTTTCCTATACCTAAGACCACCACCCAAGTCCGTAGGATATTGGGAATGTGTGGATATTATCGCCGGTTTGTACCTTCGTACTCTACCTTGTTGTCACCTCTTACTGATCTTTTGAAGAACAGAAAAAAAGGGCAGACCATTACTTGGACTCCTGAGGCCGATGAAGCTTTTAGGCGCGTTAAAGAGGCTTTAACTAGCGCACCGGTTATGATGTCACCTAATTTTAACGAGCATTTTTATTTGATGACTGATTGCTCTAATACTGCTTCTGGTGGCGTGTTGTTTCAGTTGAAAGATGGCTCTGAACATCCCATAGCCTACACGAGTAAGAAATTAAATAAGGCCCAGAAAAACTATTCCACCACGGAGAAAGAACTCTTAGCTATCATACATGGGTTGGAAGCATTCCGTTATTATTTAGAGGGTCGTAATTTCACTATAATTACGGACCATAGTTCCTTGGTATGGCTTCATAGTATGAAAAACCCATCTCAGAGACTTTCCCGATGGATATGCAAACTGGCTGCCTATTCATATAAAATTGTTCATCGAAAGGCCAACGGTGTAGTGGTTGCTGATGCTCTTTCCCGTGTCCATGACCTTAATGTATTCGATTTGTCCACATTAACTCCTGATGAGTGGTATCAGAATATGATTGATAGGGTTACTCAAGACCCACAAAATTATCCCGATTTTAAGGTAGAGAACAATATACTCTACAAACATATCTTAAGTCCTATAGAGGCCTTATCCAATATGTCAGATTGGAAAATAGTTGTACCTACGCCAAATAGGGAAAACATATTACGTATGTCTCATGATGAAGTTACTGCTGGACATTTTGGTTTTTATAAAACTTTTCATCGTATTGCTGAGTTATATTATTGGCCTGGCATGCGGAAGTCTATTAAAAAGTACATTTCTAAATGCATGGTTTGTGCTACTTGTAAACCAAGTAATTTACCACAAGCTGGACTTATGGGGTCCTTCAGGAACATTAATTTTCCTTGGCAGATGATCTCAATGGATCTCATTGGACCGTATCCTCGGAGCTACAAGGGTAATACCTATTGCTTGGTAGTTGTGGATTATTTCACCAAATTTCCTTTAGTTTGTCCTCTTCGTCAGGCCACAACTCCAGCAATTTTGAAATATTTGGAAGAACAAGTCTTTTTGGTGTATGGTGTTCCCCAAATTGTGTCATGTGACAACGGTCCTCAGTTTGTATCAAAGGCCTTTAAAGATCTTTTAGCTAAATATAAGGTTCAGAAGACCTTTTATAATGCTGCCTACCATCCTCAAGCCAATCATACTGAGAGAGTGAATCGCAGTATCGTCACAGCCCTTAGGTCTTATACATTCCCAGATCACAGAGCTTGGGATCAATATATCCATTCCATCGCTCAAGCCATAAGGACCTCTGTCCATGAGGTGACCCAATGTTCTCCGGCATATCTCAATTTTGGTAGAAATGTTGCTTTATCTGGTGACTATTTTGGTGCAATCTCAGACACTTCCACAAATCTCCCTCAGATATCCGATAACCTTCATCGCTTAGATGATCTCCAGACTCTACCTCAAATTTTTTCTGACATTAGGAAGAAGTTAAAAACTTCCTATTTAAGGAACCAGCGGCAGTATAATTTGAGGAAAAGAGATCTGCGATTCTTCGTTGGAGATAGAGTGTTGAAGCGAAACTTTGTAAAGTCTAATAAGGGTGATGCTATTTCGGCAAAATTTTGCCAGAAATATATTCCCTGTACGGTTGTGAAAGTAATATCTCCGTTAGTATATGAATTGAAGGACAATTCGACTAACAGACGAATTGGACAATTTCACCTAAAGGATTTACTGCCTGATAACACCATGGATGAGGTTGATTCGTCATCTTCGGAAGAAGATTAACTTTATAGGGTTGTTTGAGCTAACTTCTTCCTCTATTTGTCTTTAGCTCGATCCTTATTAAGATTCAGTATTTTAGTTTAATGTTTTATTCACCAGATAGAGCAGGTACATAGCTCCATTTTTATCTTTTGGCATGGTTGTTAGATGACTTCCAATTTATGAATCATTAGGTTAATTATTTATGTAGTACTCTTATGTATGAGCTTATCATTTTTTTTTCATTATTAATGTTGCACTTTAATTATTATGAATCAACATGATTAATTACTAATGCTGTTAGTAGGATTATCCAGTTAGTAAGAACCTACTTGTACTTTATAGAGTGTACACCTCACCCCTTAGTATAGAAGGGTTGTTGATTATTATATATTTATATATTTGAATATGGGCTCATACAAGTATGTTGGTTTAATATTGATATTTGGTATGGAACTATGGAACTAACAATATTATACACTACTTCTCTCAGGTTGTATGTTGTATTTTTGATATTTGATTACCTACTCTTTTTTTATAGATGTATCTTTTATTATCTTGTTATTAGATTTGCCATATTGGAAAGATGTGGTGGTTCTTAACTTGATATTGGTTTACTTTATCAACATTTGTCACAGATATCTTAAATACTTTGTAATAATTTATGTCCTTATGCCCTACACAGTATGATTCTGGAATTAGTTGGAATTCTGATGTATGTATGGATTTCTTCTTAAGAACTAGTCAGCCAATACTCTGTTAATGTGGGTTCCTAGGTAACCTAGTGAATGCGTGGGTTCGAAATTCAGCAACTGATCACTGCTATCCGATTTCGTCAGCTATGTTTTCATAGCAGAGTACGCTGATGTTTATCCATCAAATTATTTCTGGTCGGGAAATGTCTGCAGCATTTCCTAACCATCCTTGTGTAATTAGTCCAATTATTCCAGTTACATGTTTACCATTTGTTAGGGAAGTACTTAGTTTATATTATGTCTCGTACTTCATAGTATGGTTGTTGTTGACTACCCATATACATAGTAGGTTCCTTAGTTTAGTATTTGAGGTGTTTGAACAAATCAATTGTTTATTTTTAGTAGATTCCCACTTCTTTCCTTAGACATTAGTTTGTTTAGTTTAGTATTAGTGAGAATTGGTCCATAAATCTTCCTGATCGTTCTTCTTTGGATATGCTCTTATAAATCTGGTATCCATTGATAGTCCGATTTTGAATTAAGTGTCCGATTCCTCACTTATTTTGTTTATTTGGTTGTATAGGCTCGTACTACCGGATGTGGGTGTACGTATACCTAATTTATTTATGTGATTTAATATTGGTGTGAATTGGTCCATAAATCTTCCTGGTCGTCCTTCTGTGGATATGCTTTATGAATCTGGTGTCCATTGATAGTCCGACTTTGGATTAAGTGTCCGATTCCACATTTATTTTGATTAATGAGTTTTTGGATGACTTTGATATGTTTACTATTTGTATTATTTGGCACTGGTGAGAATTGTTCCATAAATCTTCCTGATTGTTCTTCTCTGGATATACTATTACGAATCTGGTGTCCATTGTTAGTTCAAATTTGGATTAAGTGTTCGATTCTTCACTTATTGTAGTTATTGATTTCTTTGGTCTTACTTCAGTATAGTTATTTGCGTTATTGTACGAACAGGCTCACACCTTTGCCTGGTTGTTCGTCCTTGGATATACATTTTATAAATCTGATGTCCCTGGATAGTTCAATTTTGGATTTCGGGCCCATTCGACATTTATTTGTTATTATGAACTTTAGTAAATTATTTAGTTTATCTTTGGCTTTAGACAATGCCGAGGATATTTTAATATGACTTCGAGTCATCTGTTGTAAGTCATGATATCTGTTGCAGGGACTCTCCTGCTTTCCTCTATTCCTTGGTTTGTGGTTATTTTGTAATCTGGCGAATCAACGCGAAATAATACACTACTACTACTTTAGTTTAATATTTAGAGTATAAATAAAAAAAAAAAAAATTTTAATAAATTTTTTTTTCTCCCAGTAGGAGAGGAATGTGACGTTCCATCACTTATCTAAGTAATTATTAATGGGAACAGCTTATTTAATTATGGTTAAAATTATTTTTCTCGTAATTAAAACAAGCCGTTCGCACAAAATCCTCTGGATGACGTCATACCTAGGTGCTGTGGCATCACTGATAGATTTTTGAAGTTGGCATTGACGCCGGTCGCCAGCTGTCATCAAGTCGAACGGAGCAAGGAGGGTGATTGTTCTCTGCGAAGTGCCAAGAAGGGCGGTGTAATCTCTTACAATAAGTGATTGAGAAAATTATATTTTAGCCGCATGGTTCAATTATTACTGTATTGCCAGTTATTTTATTAAGTTTGTGTTTGAATCAAAGTGACGAAATATAATGAGACTGTAAGAAGAAGGATTTTGCACCGGTATGTTTTTTATGTGTACTAGTTTTTCATTATGGCGTCCTAGTTTTGGCCATTGTAATATTATTTTCATTATGGATTGAACTTAAATCAAGTCATCGATTGGCTTTGATGTAGAATATTGCAGTGTCTATAATGTATCCAGAAAATATCTCTAAGAATATACTTAATATGTGGTTATGTTCATCAAAATTTTCCAGTTCTGAAAACCTATTGAAAATTATGTCATGACTTCCTGAAACTTATTAAATCTTACTTTATAGACTTCATAATTCTTTTCCCCTATCTAGTATGTTCATATATTTCCACAGTACCTATTTCTTTATACAATACATATACAACTACTTTTGAAAAAAAAAACATATTATTTGTTAAAATAACAAAAATATCACATCCAACATTTAAATTGTAAGTTTTCTTGTCTATTCTAATCAAGGCCATATGTGTTAAAACTCTTATCACAACCTATGGTTAAAATGTCAAGGTAGATAGGTTTTTTTGGGGTCAATGAAAGGTCGAGTTTTTGTAGTCTTCTCTTCTAAAAACCTTTCCTCGTCAACTTCTCTCTTTTACTTCTTTTTATAACAGGTTTTATTGGAAATAAACTGGGAATGTTTTTGGTTTTAGCCCTTCAGGAGAAATCTCAAACGACATATGAACTTATAAAGACCCAACAACACCACGGGTAGGCACTTCCAGGGTTCAATCGACAAGGGACAGGTCTGGAGGATATACAGCCTCCCATTTGATCTTGTTTATTTTGGTTCTTCTTCCTGCAACCCTCAGAGGGGCAGTTTCAGTAACGGTTGGACCGTTACACCACATTGGTGTTAGCTTCGTACCACGGACTTGGGTATTAGACATCAAGGAACATTGGAACCTGTGAAAAGGGGTTTGTTTTGGGGACATTTATTTGTAACGGTTAAAGACATACTGTTTTTTTAAATTTTTCAGGACATTTAGCATACTTATACTTTCATAATTTAATTACATATATTTTTTCTTTCCTCCAAAAACATAAGTATACTGTAATTTATCAGAGCCATACCTAAAGTTGATAGTGTTCCCCAAATTTACATAATTCCTTGGTAGAAGTTTCGAGCTCGAATATTCTTCCCACATATATGTTCTTTACCCTTGGTTTGTGTTAATTTTAGACTTGTTCCCATGTAAATTAAATATATAATTGTCTTAATTCTCTAACTTTAAAATCATTTAACTTGCTTTCATACTTTATCAATTTTTATTAGTTTTTTTGCAAATATTATTTAACGTTAACGTATCAATCATTTCCTTTTTATATTAACTTTGAATCAATCCCTAGTACCTAGCCCCTCAGGACGGTACTAGTTTTACTTGTTATTATTATTAAGAACCACTAGTCAAAAAAGGGTTTTTGTATCCAGTACTACGTTGGTTCATTTAGGGACTTGTTACCCGTCAACTCATTGAGAGTTATATAAAAATATTATTTATATTAGGTATTTTTATTATTATATTATCAGGTAGTATTCAATTAGGCTGTACGTATTTTATTCGTACTATTATTTGGTGAAGGGTTGTCATTTAACCTAGATGTAAGTTGAGGGTATGCTTCCTAGGAAAGCTACTCCAATAATAATTTAATAGGTAATTATATTTATATCACAATAGGTAATTATTTCTCATTGTCATTTTAGAGTTACATAGTTACACTTGTCATAACTTAGAGGTTGTCAATAATCTAGATAGTTATATATAATAAATATTTATTTGTTTTGTATACCAATTATTTTTTTCCCAGTTTTGAATTTAATAATTTAATATATTGAATATTTTACAGCAGTGTAAGATACCTGGAAGTTTGGTCCATTCCAACTTCTGGCGCCCATAATTCAGTCTATTTTATTTATCTTCTATATTCTTCTATTTTATTATATTATTATATTTATTTAATTTATTTTCTGAACATATATTTTTATCTTAAGATTTCCCTTTTCTAGTCATCATCTCTCTTTAGGTTGAGCTACTGTTCTTTGACAGGCATGCAAACGAGCCGTATCCATCCTTGAGTGTCAAGTTGTTCTCTTGCAGCTCTTGCTAGCCAACTCTATTCAGTTTGCCTCTGTCTCTCCATACTTCCATTATCAGTTCATCACCCTTCCTTCATTCATTTCATCTTATCATTTTAGTTCAACAAATACTACTGCAAAGTGGTAAATTTTTGTTACAATTTGTTTATAATAATTAAGGAATCTCATTAATTCCATATCAAAGAAGGGGATTTGTAATTATTCTTAAAAAATTTGCACAAACATTATACCTTCACAGCACCCTCTACGATTTTTAAAAAATGAATGTGTGTGTGTGTGTGTGAGTGAAAAAATGGCTTGGATGCGGGTGCGTTAGCCACATATTTTAATTTTATTTTTACCTCCAATTTATTAGTTTTGTTATATTTATACCTATTTCACTTAAATGACTATATTTGTTTCTTTCAAGAAGTCTATGAGTAATTTAAATATTTCCATTCAAAAATGTAGTGCAAACGATTACTAGGGGGAACCTACAAATCCAGCGAATTAAAATACTGAAAAAGCAATTTCAAACAAATATAACTTGCTGTATCTCCGGATCAACTCAATGGATTTTGATCTTTTTTTTAATTGGTATGTGATTTTTACGTACATCACAAATATGCAATTTGTTTATAAATTTATTAATTAATAAACAGTCTAATTTGTTTGAACAATTCTTGAAAAAATATTTTTTTTTACAAAAATCTATTTTTTAATGATAGTACCATTAATGATCACAGAAAAAGTTAGTACACTTTAATAAATAAATTATTTTTATTAGATAATTATTTATTGAAGATAATTTATTTATTAAAGTATACCTTAACTCTTTCTATGATTAATAGGGATAGTATGATTAAAATGATGGATTTTTGGAAAAAAATTATTTTTTCAAAAATGGTTAAAACAAATTAGACTGTTTATTAATTAATAAATGTCTAGACAAATTACATATTTGTAATGTACAGAAAAATTACATACAAATTAAAAAAAGAACGATCAAAATATATTCAGTAAATCCCGAGATAGACAAAATAATAGTAGTTTTAAGTAGTTTTTTTTAGTTTTTGAACTCGTGCATTTGTCGGCTCCCAGCTCTAGTCCAGGGCCCATCTGTTTTGAGATGGACGTTGAGAGGTGACTCAAGTTTTTTTGCAGAAATTGCTTGAAAATAACTCAAATAATAATATTTGAGTTATCCTCTTTCTCAAAAAGGTCCGGAACATTGTTTAAATAATCAAAATCTCAAAAAAATGAAGGAAAAATTCGATTTTTTTCTTGGTTTTTTGATTATAACTTTAAAAGTATTCATTTTAGAGAAAATATGTGCTGACATAAAAGTTGTGCAATTAAATTTCCTACAATATATAATTGGTTAGAAATTTAAAAAATAGTCACCCTTGCGGCAAAATAGCAATAATTGCGCAAAAAACATACAAAAACAAGTATTCGAATTTTCCGTTTTTCGACCATCTATGCTACGCCTAGGACCTTCATATTTTACCCAGAAAAACTCTATGATATAGTAAAACAACACTGTAAATCTCATTAATATCGGTTTAATAAATTTTGCAAAATAAATTTTGCAATCCAGCTTTCGCAAAAAAAATTCATTTTTTCAAAATGTTACAAAACTGAAAATAAAGCAGATAGCAAGTTGAAATATTGTTTACGTATAGAAGTGTACTGTGCCTTTCATTTGCAATTTGTAAAACTAAAATCGATTAACTACCACGGCGTCGGGAATTTTTCTAAATAAACATTAATTATTGGTGCTACGCGCAGGACAGCGGTGTTCGATTCACACAAGTTGATTTCCACCAAAATTTTTTCCAATCTTTATCTAATATATTATTTTCTTACTCTATATTTTGTTGTATTTTATTATTTTAATTCCACAAAAATCAAACTAATTTTATTATTGTTTGTGAAATATTGTTTAAACAATTGCATATGTTTAAAAATAATAAACGTTTATTCTCTAAGTTAAAATATATGAACAAAGAAAGTTTTGCTAAAATGTGTTATTTCAAAGGATAGAGTATGTGTTTTTATTTTGCAATAAACAACTTATTTATTTATATCGAAATGTAATAAAAATTAAAATGTATCAATCATTATGAAAGGTCATTGGAATGCCCAATTAGAGCAAACTATCCGCTGTCCTGCGCGCAGCCCAATAATTAATGTTTATTTAAAAAATTCCTGACGCCGTGGTAGTTAATAGATTTTAATATTGCAAATTGCAAATGAAAGGTACAGTACAGTCCTATAGGCAAAAAAAATTTCAACTTGCTATCTGCTTTATTTTCAGTCCTGTAACATTTTGAAAAAATGAATTTTATTTGGGAAAGCTGGATTTCAAAATATATTTTGTAAAATCTATTGAACCGATCTTAATGAAATTTACAGTATTATTTTAATGTATAATAAAGTTTTTCTGGGTGAAATACGAAGGTCCTAAGTGTAGCATAAATGGTTGAAAAACGTAAAATGCAAATACTTGTTTTTGTATGGTTTTTTTCTCAATTATTGCTATTTTGCGACAACGGTGACCATTTTTTAAACTTTTGGCCAATTCTATATTGTAGAAAATTTAATTACGCAACTTTTATGTCAATACAACTTTTCTTGCAAATGAATACTTTTAAAGTTATAATCAAAAAACGAAGAAAAAAATCGAATTTTTCCTTCATTTTTTGACATTTTGATTATTTAAACAGTGTTCCGGACCTTTTTGAGAGAGAGGATAACTCAAATATTATTATTTGAGTTATTTTCAAGCAATTTCTGCAAAAAAATTCGAGTCACCTCTCAACGTCCAAATGTACTAATATTTTTACAGATGCGCCCTGGTCTACTCCCCCTTCACTTACCAAGACTAGTCACCAGTTAAACTACATTTTTAAAAATTCGTGTAAAATACCAGCTTTTGTAATATGTAACATGATTTTTTTTTACAGACAATATTTTTAAAGTTATTCTAAATGTTTTTAAACTACAAAATTTCACAAATTTGGCATTAGGATTTTTGACTATATTAGATAATCTTTTTATCGTTTTTTAGTACATTTTGATAGTATCAGTTTTCTACTTTCATCTGGCATACTCAGAATTGCCCTATCTTCATTATTTTCTCTCTTATGTTATTACAAAATAAAGGTCTCTGGGATAAACAATTAGAATAACTCTTAAACTAATTAATGGATCGGTCTCAAATTTTGAGAGTTTGTTAAGTACCTCACTATCCAACTTTGGGTGAAACACTAAAGTTCTGAGGTAGTTTTAGTAAAAGTTATTAACAGATAACGATTTTCACTTATTTTGCAGTTTGCGTAGCAACAAATTAACTTTTTAAATTTAGAAAATCGGTATTTTGAAGGTTTTTTAATGTTCTAAAAAATTAAGTTTTAAAATTTTATGTCAACTAATTAGCTTTTGAAATGGGTGCAAAAAATCGAAAAAATCGCGATTTTTGCACTAAATTGTTAATAATTAAAAAACGGACGCGAACTCTAGGCAGGAAACAGGTAGGTTTTCATCCTATAGGTATACAATAACTAAAAAAGTAGTCAGCTACCTGGATCTTTGAGTGCCCCGATCATGGTCTATTTCTAGCTTACTACCCTGGTCTATATGTCGACTTTGGGAATTGGATGTCATGAAACGAAAACATGGAACACAGTCGTGTATTATTTAATTTCTTTGTCTGTTTTAGTCCAGAGATAGGTCGGTATTTTGAACTGAAATTTGATAATGTGGTATGTATTATATATATGCACCTTATTTTCCCTATTTGACATACATTTGTTTTATCCTTAATCTGACAACCATGTGATTAGATAAGAGAGAGAGAAAGAGAGAGAGAGAGAGAGAGAGAGAGAGAGAGAGAGAGAGAGAGAGAGAGAGAGAGAGAGAGAGAGAGAGAGAGAGAGAGAGAGAGAGAGAGAGAGAGAGAGAGAGAGAGAGAGAGAGAGAGAGAGAGAGAGAGAGAGAGAGAGAGAGAGAGAGAGAGAGAGAGAGAGAGAGAGAGAGAGAGAGAGAGAGAGAGAGAGTGAGAGAGAGTGAGAGAGAGAGAGAGAGAGAGAGAGAGAGAGAGAGAGAGAGAGAGAGAGAAAGCGTAAAATAAGGAGATATCTGGCTCAAAAGGACCGTAACACAATATTTCCATTTAATCCTCAGTAACCAAGGGCCATACAAAATTGCTTAAAAATATTATTGTAGTATACACTCCCGTTACTAAGATATTGTTAAGTGTTTCATGAAGCTAAATTTTTAACTGTAAGCCAAGCCGCACACCAAAGAAACATGAAACGAAAAACATGAAACATGAAACGACAAACATGTTTTATGAAAAGAAAACACTGCTAAACAAATCTCAAAGTCCCCTACCAATGAAACGAGTGTGATTCATGCTCATGACACATTTTTATTTTCGGAGAGTTTCATAAATGGCCGGACATATATTTGTTTAGCAGTGGTGTATTTCCATGAAACGTAATTTACGTTTCATGTTTCTTTGATGTGCGGCCTGCCTAAGTCTGCATTACTTTTGATTTTTTTATCCTAATTATTTTGAATCAAACCTATTGATAGGAACATCTTAAATAATTTTGCATGTACATGAGCTCTTACTACTTGTACATTACTTTTTAAGGAAATTAAAACACCACTCATGATACGCAATCTTCTACATTAATTATACATAACAACTAATTCAAAACTAAAAAAATCAACTTTAATTTGAACCATTTTGTTAGCAAATGTAAATGCTGCCACGCTCACTGAGAAAAAAAGTGATTGTGGAGTCATAGAACTAATCAAGGATCTTTAACTTACCAAAAACATAATAGTTCTACCAAAAACATACACAGTTCTTCCATTTATATCGGAATCCATAACCATAAGCAATGATACTAAACTATCTAAAGCGGTTAAAATGTAGATTATCACCAAATTTAAACCAAATAGTTCATTTAACAACCCAGTCATCTTTGATGAAATGATAAGTAATTGCTTTATTCTAAAAAAAATCTTTAAGTACTCTTCTTTGGTATGGACAAAACTAGTTTTTAAACAACGTAAATCTTCAATAAAGTTTTTCTGAAAGTTTTCAATCAACAATAAAATTTCATAAAGGAAAGCACTGGTAGCAAACCACCAAAATTTAGAAAAAACTGCGTAACAAATGTTATCAAAATTCTTCGCGCCGTATGAAATATAAGCTACATCCCAAGTTACTGATAAAGGTATCACCATGATACTTGTTATTCTAAAAAAGTCACGTTTAAATGTTGATTGTTTTATAGAATATTTAAGCATCTGGAAAAACTTATTCCACTTTTTCCTGTTTCGGACATTATTAATAAAGCTAAAAATGATAATAAAGATCTCCATCATGTAGTCTATAAGTACCGAAAGTCGAGTTACTGTATGTACTTTAAAATTAACAATAACCTTAAAATATGTCATCCCTTGGAAGCATATGAGGCTCATCAGTAAAACGTAAATACATAAAATTATATAATTTACAGTATTATTGATTTTTGTTTTTGAACGCGGTGGTAAAAAGCCACAAAATTTTGGAACACATCGAATTAAAAAAGCAGAGTTCATTTTGTCAAACTATAAAGTCTATTATTTTGGTCTGTGTATGAATACAATCTTTTAAATGGACGGCTGTAAACAATTTGAATAAATTACAACGTCTTTTATTGAAGCAATTGAAGTATTATCATAATATATTGACATTTATTAAATTAGATTTTATTGTATGGGGTGGTCAACTAAGAATTCAGGATTAATAAAGTCACATTGATCGGTGGATAAATGGTGGCCACCGATCAATCCGAAAAGACATAAGAGAAAACAACACAAGAGAAATAACTCACATAATTCAAGAAAACAAAGGTTCAAAAGTTTTGAGGCGAAATACGAATAACATAAAACTAACCTTTTAAACCCCTTACTTTTTTAAAAATAAAAGGTTAAATGACCCCGGTTGCTTGGTTCCCACAGCAAAATTTAAGATTTAAACGTTTCTATCTCGGTTATTTTTTACCCTATAGAAATAGTAAAACCGGTAAAATATTTGGCATAAAAAAAACTAAAATTGGGTTATATATAATTTTTTACGTATATTGAGTATTTTTGGACTGGCCAAGTACCTAAGAGGTGGAGGCCATGAAACTACAAGAAGAAGAAGAGTATTTTTGGAGTTATTATCAAAAGAATATGAGAATTACAATAATTTTAAAAATTGATTTATTTAAATTATACCTTTTTTTCAAAAATATGAATTCTAAACCGGTAAAAATTATCGAAAACATTGCTTATGCTAATATAAAGAAGTTTTTGTAAGGATTACTATAAATTTTAATTTTTGTGGAAATGGCGTATGTTTAATTTTTCACTTTTTCCTTAAAAATTCGAAACGGTTCTTTTATTTTCATTATAACTTGCTTAATTTTGAAGCTATTACCTTGTTCTGAAGCTGATTTGATAGGTATTCCGAAGTAATTTGCCAAATGTTAAACAGGAATATTTTATACATTGCATCGTTTTCCCGTTATTTAAGCTTGAATACTTAGATTTGAGTATTAATCGAAAAAAATACACATTCAATTGCCAATAACTCACTTTGAACCAACATTAGTTTAGTTCTTTATGTGAGAAATGTATTCAATTTTTCATTATCTTCAATTTCAGTAATAATATTTTTTTTGTAAAAGCTTATGGTTTTTGATTTATACGTGAAAAACCGATTTAAAACATGCATTTTTTTACGAAAAGATAAAATCTTTGGTCTTTAATAACTCAAAAAGTGTTGATTTACTTTAATAACTTTATGTAACAAATTTTGCTAATAATTTGTCCCTCTATCGACTTATGGTATTATTTCTAATAAAATAATTTTCGCCCCCGAGAAGGGGTGGCATCCACCCCCAGTGTAAAAGCGCAAGTTGGCATCATGTCACCTTTGTTCCTTGAGGTATCCTCTAATTACTCACCAATTTCCATGAAAATCGATGGAGGTTCAACGAAATCTAAAGTGAAAACCTTCAGTGACTGCACTATATCTACTTACAGATATAGAATTGTTAACAAATAAACGACACAAACTTTGGTAATACACTTTTACAATTATACTAACTATTTTTAAAATGATATGATATTATGAAATAATTATGAATTATGATGATATTATAAAAAATGGTCAAAAAAATGGGGCCTTAAATTAGATTTTTTCTGGCGGATTTTTTTTTGCTAGTGCAAATTTGTCTAGATAATTTACAGTTAGCCTATTGAAAATATCACGAGCCGCCACTGTCTATGACGTAAATCGATCTCATGACTGCGTAATATTCGCTAACAGATGGAAATCCACAGCTACGAAATGCTTTGCAATGCTGCTAAAACCAGAATAATTTACTAATAAATTTTTATTTGTAATGAACAGTTAACAGTATTTATGTAATTTTAAAGGTAGTATTAACTTATAACTTACCAAAAAGATAATAATTCGTCCCATTATATACAATTTTGTTTCATCTTGTCTAAATTCCATTATCATAAGCAAGGATAATACACTATCTAAGGTAGTTAAGCAGTGAATTATCACTAGAGTTAGACCAAAAAGTTCATTGAATAATCGAATCAACCGTGATGATTTTGATAACAATATCTTTATTTTTGTAAGCTTTCTTAAGCATATCTCTTGTATCTGGAGACAGTGAGGTCCTATACATCGCAGTTCGTTGACACAAACTATTTGAAAATTGTCGATCAACATTAAAATTTGATAAACGAAAGCACAAGTACTAAAAAACCAAAATTTACAAAAAGATTCGTAATATGTGTTAGAAAAATAAGCTATATTGCAATAAATGAAATAAAGTGCATCCCAAGCTACTGCCAAAGGTATCAGGAACACACCTATAACTCCAAAAAGATCATGTTGGAATGTTGTAATGTTCATAGCATATTTAAGAAGATAAGAAAACTTATTCCATTTGTTTTTGTGTCTGACGTTGTATAACCAGCTAAATATAATAAAAAATATTTGGACTGTATACTCTATGAGTAGAGTAATTCGTGTAGTTTTATGGATTAATAAAGGAGAAAAAACCTTTAAATATATCATTCCTACATAGCACAAGGTACTCACTATAAACATGTAACCAAATATACACAGGTATATTTTGACATTAGCTATTTGTGATTTTTGATGGAAGTACAAAAATCCACAGAATTTTGAAAAGTATCGAGTCATAAAACGGTTCATTTGCTTTAAACTGTAAGTGTGACTCATTTTTAAGAGAAGACTAAACAACTATGGAACAAATATGGTACAATTAGAAATAAATTATTATGTTTTCCAATAATAAAGTAGGTGGTTTTATATACAAAGGAAAATTATTACTTACTAACAGAAATAATTTTGTCGCGTATTATCAAATATTATTACATTATTATATTAAAAAGATATATCTATGAATATAATCAATTAAACCTAATATAGTCCAAGTAATGAAACACAAAACAGGACAAAACCTCGCAATTTTTACAGAATGGATCGATTTGCTTGAAAATTTGAAAATAAGTAGTGGATAGTCCAAAGGTCAAAATCTATATGATGTTGAAAGGCGCTTTTACCATGGGGGTGGTTGCGACCCCATTGCGGGGCTGGAAATTTTTTATTATATTTTGACCGCAAAAGTTGGTAGAAACATTCATCCTAAGCAAAAAACGTTCTATACATTTTTTTGATGAAATTAATAATTTTCGATTTATTTGCTATCGAAAGTGTTAGTTTTATATCGAAAAAATCAATGTTTTCAATCAATTTTCTACTAATAACTCCAAAAGTTTTCGTTTTATCAAAACAACTTTATTTAAGGCTATGGGTACATAATTCGCAAATATTTTACGTGTATCCCTACTTTTTCTGTCTTTACACGGCAAATTACGCGTAGTAAAATTCACACTGGTATGGATATGTAAACATTATTAGAATGTCATTTTACTTGAAAATGTCATCATTAATTTAAAGAGATGGGTTTTGAATGTTCTTGGATAACTGTTATTTTTATAATTGGAAATTATTAATTCAGTTAATAAATGTGATAATTTTTCACTAACTATGTATTCAGTGATTGTAATAATTTATTTGTACATCAAAGACTAATACTCAATCGAGAAAAGAGGAAAAGTGTTAAAGTGATTTTTTAATAATATATTGTTATGGAACGCTTCCAATTTTGAACATCTTTAACAACAAAATACTTGGATCACAGAATATATTATCCTGATGTATTCTCTGCTTGGATCTTCCACAAATAATACACAATAAATAACTTTTTATTAAGTTCACGTCTTAAATCAATTATTTATCAAATACACTATATTTTAATAATATTTAATCAATAATAGGTCTGGATCCCGCGTATGAAAAAAAAGTTGATTAATAGCAAGCTGAAAATTTGTTAATAGCTTAAGGGTGTCTAGTCGGATAAACTTTGATATATGGGAATAATGAAACAGGGGCAGTTTTAATTGTGGAACAGGTTAAAAATTTGGAACGGTCACAACCCGAAAACGGCACATTTATTTTGTCCGACAGAATAGACTTAAACTCTCCTAACAGAGATTAAACTCTCATGCAAAAATCAGACTGCTATTTATCACCTGTCATAATTCCTGTCATTTGACCTATTCTACATGTTCCACTCATTAAAACGCCCATTTGGTGATAAATAGCAGTCTGATTTTTGCATGAGAGTTTAATCTCTGTTCGGAGAGTTTAAGTCTGTTCTGTCGGACAAAATAAATGTGCCGTTTTCGTGGTCTGACCGTTCCAAATATTTAACCTGTTCCACAATTAAAACTGCCCCTGTTCCAGTGTTCCCATATATAAAAGCTTATCCGACTAGACACCCTTAAGCTATTAACAAATTTTCAGCTTGCTATTAATCAACTTTTTTTTCATACGCGGGATCCAGACCTATAACTCAACATATTCCCGATGCAATGTCAAATATTTAAAATTGTCACTGATTGTCAGTGTCTGACTGACAATATATGCTGACAATATTATATTCGGCTTAGTGCGTTGTAAGACAAAGATAGATTTGGAAAATATTACCACGGCATTGTGTTTATTTTTTTCAAATCCTGAAAAAACTAATAAATATTTTTGAAAAATTTAAACGCAGAATGAAAGACTAAATTATTACCGAGGGCCGAAAGTCCCTTAGAATAAATAAAATTTTTATTTTGAATGACATATTTGAAATTAAAAATCACACTAAATTTTCTCTTAGTTTTTCACCCCTGTAACTTATTAAAATAAACATTATAGAAGTTCTCAGGGACTTTCGGCCCTCGCTAATAACGTGATCTTTCATTTTGCGTTTAAATTTTTCAAAAATACTTATTAGTTTTCTCAGGATTCGAAAAAAATGAATCCCCATTTGAATAGCATTGCAGCCGATAATACGTACCGATCCTCTTAAGGCCACCGGTACATAATTCGCAAATATTTTACGGGTATCCCTACTTTTTCTGTCTTTACACGACAAATTACGTGTAGTAAAATTCACATTGGTATGGATATGTAAACATTACTAGAATGTCATTCTACTTGAAAATGTCATCATTAATTTAAAGAGATGGCTTTTGAATGTTCTTAGATAGGGGAGACCGGGGAAAAACGAGGCTCGGGGCACAACGGGAAATGCATCGGTGTGCATAACTTATAGTCGTCATAATATGGGCAATAGCGCCATTCGAACGAACGTGGGTTGACTCACTTCAGTCATTAGAAAGAAACTTTTAATCACGTAGTTTGCTTCTTTACAGACATAAAATCCGTTTTCTTTTGTTTTGTTAAAAATTTTGGTGATATTTATAGGTAGGGGAGCAAAGTATGCAAAATGTGCAGTCACTCGAGCGCTTTGGAGACCTATTGGGTTGTGAAGAGTAGGCCCTAAAACCAAAAAAAGTTAAGTAACATTTTCCATTTTAGTGGGCGCTTGCCATTTTTTAATTTAATTTTCCATTTCCAACAATCGTTTTTTCCGATTATAACGCCATCTATGCATAATTCGAAAAAATGTTTCGAATAAAAGTTACTTATTTTTTCGTAAGGAATTCAAATCTGCAATAAAAAATGGGGGCTCCTCTAAGATTTTAAAGTAACCCCCCACCCCACCTCCGTGGGGGGTCGTGTTTTGTGCCACTCGATAGATTTTTTAAAAATATTAAATAAGTGTATTTTACAGTTTTTCGATCTGATGTTCATTACGCGAAATATCGCGGGATTCGTATTTAAAATATTAAATTTACCCCCCACCCCTCTCCGTGGGAAATCGTGTTTGGTATCATTCGATAGATTTTTAAAAAATACTGAGCACATATTTTTTAGTTTTTCGATCCGTCACTCATTTCACGAAATATTCGCTTTTTTCTTGTGAAACTTTGGACTCGCCCATTTCCTTACGCCCGGCTCAAATCGTCAGATTTTTTAAATATACACTCTTTTGTATGTACTTAACTTACCTTATCTTAATCTGACAATTTCGAGTTTTTTTAAGGATATATTTTTTTTTCGGGCCCCCCTTAACGAACTCCCCTGTGTTAAGAGCCAATATATGGTAGAGGTACATCTGCGGGGTACCAGGTTTCTCCCCATATGATAATCTGACGCGCTCGAATAACTGCAAAAATCCCCGCTTGGGCTCCCCTATCATAAGATGAGTAATCAACTTTTATCACGTTTTTCATTCAAATATGATAGATATGTTACTGAATTTTAATATGACATGCTGCGAACCGTTTTATAGCTTTTACGTTAGAAATTACTAATTTTATTTGAAATGATGTCTGTTGGGGCAAAGCGGTAGGGGCAAGATGGGATAATATTCGGCTCTCCTAAATTGCCACTATTTTAAAGTATTAAAACTTTTAAGAAGAATCTAACTAAAACTAAAACTAATAAAAAAAAATCAAAGAAAACTAAAGAAGAAAACGAGATGGACACTGACTCATCAGAAGATGATGAAGATTGTGGTTGCATCTACTGTGGATACTTATATTTGCTTGTCAACTGACGGATGGGTAGTGCGTAGTGTCTGCCATGGATGGGATCATAATTTCTGCGCATATATTGAGGATGAAGACGAAGGTGCTCATATTTGTGAACTCTGCCAGCTTGACTAAAATACATTCCCATTTTGCCCCGTAGCATTTCACATTTTGCCCCGTAACCGGGGCAAAACCAGGTTCTCCTTCGTCAAATTCCAAATCGAATATTTCAATGTAAAATAATTAAAAAAATGAAGCACTTTTCGGGGAAAATTCATCACAACTTTTTAAAGTGTTTAAAAAAGGTTTGTTACTGTTTTTCAAAAAAGGTCTAATATTAAAAGTAAGTAAGTTACGCTCAAAATATTGTTGGTCCCTCTCATTTTTTGGTAAAAAGAATCACGAATATCTCCCCTTAACTAGCACCCCAAATAAATTTAATCATTATCGCTTCACAAGTTACTTTGATTATGTATTCTCTATATAATCTGTAAGTTTCATCAGTTTAAAGTGCTTATTTTTGAAAAAGCTGTAGTTAAAATAGCTTGAACGAGTAAATAATCACGAGTTTAGGCAAATTTGAACAGTATAAAATATACAACTGTACATGTATAGCAATGCACTTTCTTTCCGGACAAGGGGGCGCAATTGTTATTTTGACATATTTTTTAATATTAAAAATAAATATTCTAAAAAAGACAGGTTTTTTTTGGTGAAATTTTCTAACTGACAGGTGATCAAACAAATTACGTTTGCATGTGAATGAAGAGCGTTATGGGTAAGCAGCAGTATGAGAAAGAGCGTATACCGTTTGCTCGAGCAAAATCGCGTGACGTGGAGATACCCATGTTGTTGTGCCTCAAAATGTTGGAGTAATTATTATACATTTTAGATTTCTCAGATATCTTTTTATTAATTAAAAGGAGATGATACGAAATACAAAATAAATTTTATAAATATAATAAAATAAAAAAAATATGAAAAAAAATTAAGAAACGATTTTCTTTAGTTACGAGTCACTAAAATTAAAAATATTATAAAAATCAACTAAAAAGCAAAAAAATGGTAAAAATCTAACATATTCGTCAAAGAAAAGCATGGGGCGTCTTCACCGAATAAACGGTTTTCGCCCCACGCTTGGTGGGGTGTTCCGAAGTTGAATTTTTGCCGTCAAAGAAATGAGACTCGTAAATCTTTTTGCTAATGTATTTTTGGCGACGAAAATATGATGCTTTGGAGTGGTTTGTTTACATAGTGCATACCGTTGCGGATAGGTGGCTCTGAGTGTGTTTATCTAATACAACAAGTTTACACGTGTAATATTGCGAACGTTGCGAAAAAGCCTGGGAAAATATTTTGAACTGAGACATAAATATCAGAATTTCTTTGATTGAATCCTATTTGCGGGAGAATGAATTATTACCTTTGAAGGCGTGGTTGAAGTTTGCTTAAATCTTTTCTATTCGTTTTGCGATAGAAGTGGAAATTGGCGAATTTTTTGATTGGTAAAACCGGACAGGGTTGATTGGGATAGAGGGATGGGGAGTTGGAATGAGTTTTGGGGTAGAGGTGTTCTAAGTAGTCGAGAAGAGCGATCAGTTCTAGAGAGCTAGAATAAGAAGTTTGTGCCTTTCAGTTAGCAGGCCTTGCCTTGTTGACGGAGAAAATTGTTGAAAATAGTTCAATTGAGAAAATTGGTTGTTTATATTTAGTACAGTTTCTTTGAGTTTTTGTTCCAGAGCCGACGTAGGCTTAAGTGGCTGCTGTGGTCGTAGGAAATGTAAATTCTCGACCGTATTTTGTGTTTTTAGTGATGGATTGAACACATCCATTAGTTTTCTTTTGTCGAAAAGTTCTTCGTTTCTTTCAGTTAAGTTTAATTAATAATAATAATAATATAATATACACGAACAATGGATTTTCATCTCTAATATAATTAATACGTGTACTTTTTCTGTAAAATTGAGTGTCGTTATGTGCGTGACAACAAATGTGCCGTAACATCAGGACAATGTTTAACACCGTAACTACCGCATGATCGATGGACTATGGATCAACCACGGATAAAGGACACATCAAGGTACTTGCGATATTTTTAATTGTTGAACTCGTACGTTTTCCTGCGAATTGATGAACTTTTTTTTTGATAACAACTTTGCTGAATTTTTATCTGTTTCAATAAAGTAAGAATTATGTTTAATTACCAGATTTTCTTTACCAATCTCTATCCTTAAAAAGTAACCACACATGAAAGTAGCCTACGGTAAGTACAGATATTTCAAGTAACCGGCATTCTTAGTTGTATATATATTTTTTAAAGTAAACATATAATAATATTATATTAATTGATCGGGGGGCGCCATAATTAAAAAAGAAAATATCATATTATTTTTTTTTTAATTATGGCGCCCCCCCGAGCAATTGGGTTTTTATTTAACATCTATTAAGAATCCACACGCCTAGGTCTCTGAAGACTTAGAGCTACCGAGGTATATCAAAAAGTTAAGTAGCACCAAGTATATTTTTTATTTTGTTAAATTTGTCATGTTACATATTTTTTGCCTTTGTTATCCATGGGCGTGCTACATTAAAATGTAATGTCGCCCATCGTGTTTTGGGGCATACTTAGTGTTTTAAGACGAGGCCCATTTTAGGCACCAACTGCATCGAAAACCATCGCTGACATGATACTAGTGTTCACTATAGTGTTACTATCCACAAAAATAAAGGTTTTCATTTTCCTCGTGTTTGATCTGGTTACCCTCTTCTCTGATTTATTGAGAAATTCAAGTGCGGATCGAATATTCACATTATAATTTGATCTTTCAGTACAAGTAATCTTAATGGAACTACAATTGTTATTCTCTTAGGGCACTAAAATATCAGTAAAATAGTTTCCTTAAATAAGAGTCTTATAACCTATACTGAGGTTAAGGAGTTTACTAAGTCTAGGTATGCTGTAATCACGGTACATTATACAGTGATGAGCGCGCTAATAACTGTCAAAATAGCACAAAAGATGGAAAACGTATTAAGTTGTGAGATAAAAAGAAATGCAACTAGTAGATTTGGGATATTTAGCGATATTGACCTATTAATTTACATTATATTGATTGTTTCTCACCTTTAGACGTATTGCACGAGTTTGGCAACTACCACTGTCACAGTGACAGTTTTAGTTAACGTACTGCTCTGATACGTGTAAAGGTGGGAAACAATCAATATAATGTAAATTAATAGGTTAATAACGCTAAATATCCCAACTCTACCAGATTCATTTTTTTAATTTCACAACTTAATACGTATTCCATCTTTTGCGCTATTTTGCCGGTTATTAGCACGCTCATCACTGTATAGGTTATTTAAAAATGATTTTTTCTACAGTCACTTGATAAAGAAAACTTTTTCGCTTGTCAATGGCAACAAAAAGTTGACGTTTATTTACTGAGTAACGTCACTTTATCGCTCTAGCGCAGCAGTTCCCAACCTTTTTTAGCTTGAGGCACACCTTAAAAACTCGTTTAGCCACGGCACACTTGGGTAAATAATCTCTATAATGAGGATAATCATAATGTATTGTCATGTGATTTTTTACTATGTTACTTTCTTTAAAAATAAAATTTTAAATATAATTCATTGAGTTAATATGTGCTCATCATGGAAACTAATTAGGAAAATTAAGAAAACAAAATTTTAATGCACTTACAAACATATATTTTGTGTTATAAGAGACCAGTTAATAATGAAAAATAATGGAGTATAAAACAGAATGTCCGTCTAATTAAAAATAGTGACACCATGTCTAATGCGATATTTGTGCTTGGTGACCCTTCATTATTAAATCCTTTCTAGGACGTATTGTAGACAAGCACACCCTTAAGTCGTTCGCTAAAGATTTTAGTTGTGAACGATGTTTGTTCTTGATGATCAGATTCACAGATATAAGAAGTTGAAAACGGTATTATTGCATTCATGGCTTTCTTTGTGACCGTCTTGTGACTTTGTGGAGTGGATATTCATTGAAGCGGGGAATCCGAAATGATGCAACATCTACATTAACTTTGATTTTCTTCAGTTTTAACCGAGCCTCTGCTTCTTCAACTAGTTTACTGTAAAAATGTATAAACATTCTCAATTTCTTTGCAAAACGAAAATGCAGCAGCTGCATAATACTATGGTCAAATCTGAGAGTGCAGGAAGAGTCTATACCGGTTTCGGGGGTTGTTTCCCCCTCATAAGTAGCCCATATCCTCTTCTCTCAGATTCTTCCACGTACCACACTTTAGGCCTTTCCGAATTGAAAGAAAGAAATGTCACGGATGAACTAGGGCCATCTACCGAAAAACAAAGTAAGTTATCAATCGAAGAAGCACAGAAAACGACAATAAATATCGTCTCCATACCACCAGATTGACAACAGGTGGAATACTTTCTTTGGTTACACCTCCTGAGATTTTCAAAATGTATAAATCATGCAAGATGCCGAGGAAATAAATAATTCACAACTCATCAGTATATGGGGAAACAACCCCCGAAACCGGTATACACTCTTCCTGCACTCTCAGATTTGAACATAGTATTATGCAGCTGCTGCATTTTCGAGTTGCAAATAAATTGAGAATGTTTATACATTTTTAATTCATTTACTCTTTTGTTTGAGTATTAAGGAATCTTTCTTGTTGGAGTTTTACCACGCTGAGCAGATGAGTTGTGAATTATTTAAAATTCTCTCATGTTAATTTCCTCGGCAGCCTGCATGATTTATAAATTTTGAAAATCTCAGGAGGTGTAACCAAAGAAAGTATTCCACCTGTTGTCAATCTGGTGGTATGGAGACGATATTTATTGTCGTTTTCTGTGCTACTTCGATTGACAACTTACTTTGTTTTTCGGTAGATGGCCCTAGTTTATCCGTGACATTTCTTTCTTTGCAATTCGGAAGGGCCTAAAGTGTGGTACGTGGAAGAATCTGAGAGAAGAGGATATGGGACTACTGATGAGGGGGAAACAACCCCCGAAACCGGTATAGACTCTTCCTGCACTCTCAGAATTGACCATAGTATTATGCAGCTGCTGCATTTTCGTGTTGCAAAGAAATTGAGAATGTTTATACATTTTTAATTTATTTACTCTTTGGCAGTATATGAATTGGCAGTAATAAACTTGAATTGGCAGTATATGAATTTACTACACTTCTCCAAGAAGCTGCTTGGAATGCCACTCCAAAATGTAAAGATACACAGAATAAAAGAAACAATCCTATTAATATATGAAATCAAATTAAAGAGAAGAGGAGACTAAGAAAGATATGGCAAAACACAAGGCAGCATCAAGACAAAATGAACTACAATAGAGCCGCAAGACAGCTGAAAAATACAATACTACAGCACAAAAACTCCTACATCGAAAATTATCTTCAAAATTTAACACCAGCAGCAGATACCGATTATTCACTTTGGAAGGCAACCAGGAAATTAAAACAACCCAGTAAACACATACCAGCATTAAGAAATCCAGATGGCTCATGGTCGAGAACAGATCAAGAAAAAGCAGAGGCATTTGGAAAATATCTTGAAGAGGTTTTTCAACCTCTGCCCTCTGTCAGTGCTGAAGAAGATGAGGCTATCTATGAAAGTCTAGAAACAATCCAACAGCCAAGTGAGCAAATGAAACCAGTAACAAAAAGAGATGTAAAAAATACTATTCAATATAGATTAAAAACCAAAAAAGCTCCTGGCTATGACCTTATAACAGGAACTATCTTAAAAGAGTTACCAGATAAAGGTGTAATTATGATAACACAACTATTCAACTCCGCAATAAGGCTGAAAATTGTACCAACGCAATGCAAAATTGCTGATATAATAATGATCCATAAACATGGTAAACCACCTCACGAACATACCTCTTATCGTCCTATTAGTCTCTTACCGGTACTAGCTAAACTATTTGAGAAGCTATTAGCGACCAGGCTAATGAAGATAATAACTGATAATAATCTTTTTCCGGATCACCAGTTTGGTTTCAGAGAGAAGCATTCAACAATAGAACAAGCTCATAGAGTCGTTGATATAGTAAATAAAACTTTTGAAGAAAAAAAGTACTGTTCTGCACTTTTTCTTGACGTCAGTCAGGCTTTTGATAAATTCTGGCATGAAGGGTTGCTCTTCAAAATAAAAATGAACGTTCCTGATTCAATGTTTACTATACTAAAATCATATTTAGAAGAAAGGTACTACCGTGTCAAGCATGAAGCAGATACATCGAAAATCTACCCTATACGATCTGGAGTCCCTCAAGGTAGTGTTCTGGGTCATATATTATATTTAATATTTACACACGACATACCAACAAACGAAAATGTAACGACTACAACATTCGCAGATGACACAGCTATGTTAGTCACAGATGAAAATCCCGCAACAGCTACCGAATCTCTTCAAAGGCATATTAGGAACATTGAAAAGTGGACAAAGAAATGGCGAATAAAGATCAATGAATCAAAATCACAACATATCATATTTACAAAATGTCGTAAAATATCGCCTAATATAGAAATAAATAACAAAGCAATTCCACAAGCCGAAAGCGTTAAATACCTTGGTATGCACCTGGACAAAACTTTGACATGGAGAACACATATATGGAAAAAGCGCCAACAGTTAAATTTAAAATTTCGTAAACATTATTGGATACTGGGCAGAACATCGAAGTTGTCTATACGTAACAAACTGTTGGTATACAATACAATATTCAAACCGGACTGGACCTATGGGATACAGCAGCAAAATCCAACATATCCATAATGGAAAGATTGCAATCCAAAGTGTTACGCTCTATAACAGACGCCCCATGGTTCGTGTCAAACAAAGACACTTATTGTGATCTAGAAGTACCTACGATCAGTGAAGTGATAGTTCAGTGCAGTGTTCGGTACATAAAACGCCTAGAAAGCCATCCAAATGCCCTGGCAATAAACTTGCTTGATAATAGTCAACAAACTCACAGACTAAAACGTAAAAATCCACTGGATCTTATTTATAAATAAGTTTTATACCTCACCGTGATTGTGTTTATATTTTAGATATATGTATTGTTTGTAAATGTAAAATGTATGTTTGTATGTAGCATATTACCGGAATGTCATGTTTGTTCCATACTAGAGGTCCAGTCATTAGACTGACCTCTCTAACGTCAATTCTTTTTTATTTCAAACCCCAAAGACGCTTATTGTTAGAATTTTTATAACTAACAGATTGCTGAATAAACGTTTCAAAAAAAAAGTTCATCCGTGACATTTCTTTCTTTGCAATTCGGAAGGGCCTAAAGTGTGGTACGTGGAAGAATCTGAGAGAAGAGGAGATGGGACTACTGATGAGGGGGAAACAACCCCCGAAACCGGTATAGACTCTTCCTGCACTCTCAGAATTGACCATAGTATTATGCAGCTGCTGCATTTTCGTGTTGCAAAGAAATTGAGAATGTTTATATATTTTTAATTTATTTACTCTTTTGTTTGAGTATGAAGGAATCTTTCTTGTTGGAGCTGAATTATTTAAAATTATCTCATCTTAATTTCCTCGGCATCCTGCATGATTTATAAATTTTGAAAACCTCAGGAGGTGTAACCAAAGAAAGTATTCCACCTGTTGTCAATGTGGTGGTATGGAGACGATATTTATTGTCGTTTTCTGTGCTATTTCGATTGATAACTTACTTTGTTTTAGTTTACTGTACTTAAGTGGTCCACGGTCATTTTTTTATTTATCAGTTGAGCCTCTTCAACAGTAGTGAACAAGGCCGTGTCATAAGCCGACTCGATGTATGGATTTCACACCCACTCCGTTGATGGCGTATCGAGGGAGGGATACTTTTTGATATTGTCATTCAGCTTACTAAGAATTTTCAAAAAGAGGTCTGACAGATTTGGTTCTACATTGCAATTGTTTGTTAACTTCAACATGTCCCACGTGGCTTGATTTTCAACTTTCTCTATTCACAGTAAAAGCTTTTGCTGGAAATAACTGATTTTATCAGTAGAAGTGAGGATGTTTTCGTGCTTTCCCTGCATGCCCTTATTTAAAACATACAATTTCTCAAAAATATCTGCCAAAAACGCAACTTTGGTGCACCAGGTGTCATCATGAAGGAAATTGACTTATTCGGAGGGTTCACAAATAAAAAATGCTAACAGCTCCTCTAATTTCATAGAATCTTTTAAGAACACGTCCGCGAGATAAACATCTTACTCCTGTATGCAACAATGGCTGCGTATGTTCAGAATATATAGCAGAACACAAACTGTTGAATTAATAATCTCGCTTTTAAAGGCCCACTTTTGATGTAGTTCACCATTTTCACAACAGTTGGCAAAGGTCATTCAGTTCAGGCATCAATAACTTAGCAAAAGTGCTTCTCTGTGTAAAAACAATGTGTGAAAATAATATCTGGATTTTTCTTTTGGACTAAAACCACAAACCCTGTTAAGTGTCCTACCATTGCAGGCAATCGTCTGTGTTAATTGTCGTAAATAAATACTAGTACAAAGACGGTAACATTTCGCGGCACACCTACGTGCCATGGCACACTGGTTGGGAACCTCTGCGCTAGCGCGTAAAGTTTGATTTTACTCGCGTTTTCCGTAGCAACCGTACGACCATACAATACAAACACATTGAACATTCAAACTGAAAGATATAAAAGTTAATGTTGTGACATTATAATGACAGATATAAAATAGGTTACAATAAAGTTAATCAAGTATGCAAGCCAAGAAAGAGTCCTTACTTACTTAGTCCTAAGCCTTTCTACCTTTAGGTGTAAGTATCCATGCTTTCCTATCTTGCGTTAGGTTTCTTGAACTTTCCAATGTCAATCCCTTCTTCTCGACTTCTTTCCTGATTTCATCTACCCACATAACTCTTGGTCTTCCTCTTTTGTTTTTCCCCTGCACTCTCGTTTCGAACACTCGTTTTGTAAGCCTCCCGTTCGACATTCTACACACGTGCCCGAACCATCTAAGTTGTCCCTCCACTATTTTTTCATTAATTGGTTCCAGTTTTAGGTTTTGTCTAATTGTTTCGTTTCGTATTGTGTCTGTCCTCTTTCTGTTTGCTATTTTCCTCAGGAACCTCATTTCCATAGCATTGACTCTGGATTTTTGTCTCCCCGTCAATGTCCATGTCTCGCTGCTATACATGATTGTTGGTCTAACTACTGATTTAACGACTGCAGTTTTTACTTTCTCCGGTATCTCTTTCTTACCCAAAAATGTTGTTTTCATAGCGTTAAATAAGCTTTCTGTTCGTCCCATTCTCTCGTTTATTTCCATGTCTTGTTTACCATTTGCTTCGATTATTACTCCTAGGTATTTAAAATATTCCACTTGCTCCAGTTGTTTCCCGTCTAATTCTATTGCGTGTGTTTTCCTCGTATTTGAAATTATCATTTTTTTTGTTTTCTCTGTATTAATTTTCATATTTATGTTTGACAGTTTTTCTAGGATTTCAAGATTGTTTGTTCTGTAGGTCTTCTCTGTTTTCTGCTATCAATACCATGTCGTCTGCGAATAGTAGCTCCGATAGTTGAGTCCGTTTCATTTGCCAGTATCCTAATGTTAGTTTTCTCATTCTTCTCTTGGCTTTCTTTATCGCTTCATCCCGTACCACTGAAAATAGCAGTGGACTCAGCACGCATCCCTGTTTGACGCCTTGACTTGTAGTAAATTCTCTGGATTCCTCGTTATTGGTTCTTATTTTATTTGTATTATTTTTGTACATATCCTTTATTACTTCTATTATGTGTCTCTCGACTCCCCTTTCTTTTAGTGTCGTCCTTACGTCCTTTCTTCGGATTCTGTCAAACGCCTTTTCCAGGTCAATGAAGCACATATGTATCTCTCTATTCTTCTTGATTACCTTCTCACTTTCTTGTCTTAATGTTAATATTAGGTCTTGCGTGCTTCTGTCCTTCCTGAATCCACACTGTGTGTCTTCCATAGTTGTTTCTATTTGGGTTTTTATTCTTGTCTCTATTATTCTTGCGAATACCTTCCCAGGGATACTTGATATGGTGATACCTCGGTAATTATTACAGTTTCTCTTGTCTCCTTTTTTGTGTATTGGTAGTATAATGTCTTTCTTCCAGTCCTTTGGTAATTCTGCTCTATTTATGAAATCATTCATTAGTTCTTTCATGCTATCCATTCCCTCTGTCCCCATGAATTTTATCATTTCCGGGGTGATATGATCCTTGCCTGGTGCTTTGCCCAATTTTACTCTTTCTATTGCTTTCTCTAATTCCTCTCTTGTTATGGATTCCACTTGTTGTTCTTCATTCCTTTCTTGTATCTCCCCTATGTTGTCCGTGTCTGCATAAGTTAGCTCTTTGAAATGTTCTCTCTATCTTTCCATTATTTGTTTTTCTTCTGTTAGTACGTTTCCATTCTTGTCTTTTATATTCGGCATCGTGTGCTCTTTCTTTTGTCTGAGTTGTTTTAATGCGCCGTAGAAGAGTTTTTGGTTTTCCCTATAATTTTTTGTCCAAATCTCTCTCATGACCTTTCCTTTCATGCTTTCACCGCTATTTTAACCTCTTTCCTTTTTTATTTATATGCCTCGTAATCTTCCGGGTGTTTTGTATTTAGGTATCTCTTCCATTTTTCTTTTTTGTTCTTTATTTTCTCTCGTATTTCTTTCGTCCACCATTCCGTTCTCTTCATGTTAGTATTTCCTATTTTTGCTTTCCCACAAGTTTCCTCAGCTGCTTTGATTATGCTGGTTTTTAGATATTCCCATTTTTCTTCTATATTTGTATTTTTTGCCCTACCTTTCAGAGTATTATCTAATTTTTCTTGGAATTTCTTCTTATGTGGTCACTGCCAATCTCTGAGCCTCTTTTCACTTTCGTATCCTGTACTCTTTTCCATTTGTTGCTGCTTACCAAAAAGTAATCTATGATTAATTTTTCGTTTCTGCTGTCTTGTACTCTCGTGTATTTGTGTACTTCTTTATGTTTAAACTTTGTATTTGTTCTAACTGGTTTGTTCTGCATACATATTTCTATTATTCTTTCACCATTTCTGTTTAGTATTTCTTCTCCTTCTTTTCCCATGCACTCCCACATATACATGATATATTTTTCAAAAATATTAAATAAGTGTATTTTGCAGTTTTTCGATCTGATATTTATTTTGCTAAATATCGCGGGATTTGTATTTAAAATTTAAAATTTACCCCCCACCCCTCTCTGCGAGGGTCGTGTTTGGTATCCATCGATAGATTTTTGAAAAATATTGAACGTGTAGTTTTTAGTTTTTCGATCTGACGTTCATTTCTCGAAATATTCGCCTTTTCCTTGTGAAATTTTGTGACTCACCAATTCCCTTACGCCCCGCTCAAATCGTCAGATTTTTTAAATATACACTGTTTTGCATGTACTTAACTTACCTTATCTTAATCTGACAATTTCGAGTATTTTTAAGGATAGATTTTTTTTTTCGGGCCCCCTAAACGAACTCCCCTGTGTTAAGAGCCAATATATGGCAGAGGTACATCTGCAGGGTACCACGTTTCTCCCCATATGATAATCTGACGCGCTCGAGTAACTGCAAAAATCCCCGCTTGGGCTCCCCTACCACTATTTTAGGTCCCAGAAAGGTTAATAATAACATAATTTAAGCCAGAAGCATTATTTATTTGAAGCTAACATTTAATACATAGGTACATTATAATGTTTAAAGTAAATAAGGACTAGGTGCAATTTTCTCCTGTTTCTTACATTGAAGCACTGTAGGAAAAATAGCTAACTTTTTTTAAATATACCTCAATTTTTAACTACAAGGCATATTATGATTAATATGTTTTTTGATAAATACAATAATGAGTGCCCTAATTACCAGCAAAATAACCAATAATACGGAAAACATAGCACGTTGTGGAATAAAAAGATATGAAACCCCTAGCGGTAGAAAATTATCAATAGAAACCTATAAATTTACACTATATTAATAGTTTCCCACCTTTACACGTATCGGTGTCAAACAGTCACAGCAGAATTTTATAAAATTATCCTGTTACAGTGGCCATTGTCAAACTCCTCCGATACGTTTAATCTATTTTTGTATTTCACAACCTATTATATTTTCCGTATTTTGCGTTAGTTTGCCTGTTAATAATGTACTCAGCACTGTATATTCACGGTTACACAAATAACAAATTTAAATTTATTTATGTTGCCGCAGCTTTCTTAGTTTCACTCATATTAAACTGAATGCAGACAATCAAATACGTTGTAACAGTTGAAAATAGCGTTCCTATGGTGAATCTGTTAACATTAAAAAAACCAGCGGCTGAACATTTAGGCGAAATTTTTTCGGCATAATTTGCTAGGTACACCAGTTCGTCTCTCACGCTGGATTGCTGCATGTTCTCTTGCAGTAAGTGACATGTAACTACGAATTCTTGAGTGTTCTTTTCAATTTTGTCGCATTTGTTGATTAAAGCAATTACATTTATCTGAAAAGAATAAAAGAATTAGTACTAAGTCTCTTTAGTTTAAAATTTTTTTTTAACAAAAACACTCAAATATTTTTAAATATATTTCACAGCAACTATCAAAAGATTTAAAAAATTGAGAAACACCATACAATGATACAACAAGTAAACGAATACCAAACGTAATAAATTACAAATTATAATGATATGACGTCACTAACAATGAGGGCCCGCTTTTGGCTACCTGCTATAATTTAAATTTTCTCTCGATTTAATCGTCGTTAAGGCCCAAACGAAAGAAAAATCAACTTTTTTTCTTTGATGTATTTTCTAAATTATGTTCTGTTGTGAGATATAACATTTTTTTAGAATTTAAGTTACCTATTAGTTACAAACTTACAAAATTTACTGTAATTTGTATTATTTTGTTAGCAAACGTTGTTAGCAAAATAAATGAGATAACAAAAACTGCTAAAAGATTTATCCTCAAGATATCACTTGAGGATCTTTAACTTACCAAATACATAATATTTCTACCAAATATGTACAGAGCTGATCCAACTACTTCTGTATCCATAAGGAAAAGCAGTGATATTAAAATATCTAAAGCGGTCAAAATGTATATGACTACTAGAGCTAAACCAAATAGTTCATTTATTAACCCAATCATCTTCGATAAAATGTCAACTAATTGTTTCATTCTATAGAAATGATTTAAATATTCTTCTGTTGTCGGGAGGACATTAAATTTTAAACAAAGTAAATCTTTAATATCGTTTTTTTGAAAGTTATCAATCAGCAATAAAATTTCATAAAGAAAAGCACTAGTAGTAAACCACCCAATTTAAGAAAAAACTTCGTAAAAAAAGTTATCAAAATTCCTTGTACCGAGTGAAAAATAAAGTGCATCCCAAGTTACTGCCAATAGGCCAGGAACCGAAGCTTTTCACCTCGCAATTTTTACAGAATGGATCGATTTGCTTGAAAATTGAAGAATAAGTAGTGGATAGTCCAACGATCAAAATCTATATGATACCGAAAGGCGCTTTTACCATGGGGGTGGTTGCCACCCCATCTCGAGGGTGGAAATTTTTTATTATATTTTGACCGCAAAAGTTGACAAAATCATTCATGCTAAGCAAAAAATGTTCTATACATTTTTTTGATAAAATTAATGGTTTTCGGTTTATTCGCTATCGAAAATGTTAGTTTTGTATAGAAAAAATCAATGTGTTTCGATATACTTACACATTTATGATTCACTCAATTTTTGCCGTAGAAAATTTTTTTTCAAACCAAGTTCTTGATAATTAAATAACCTACAATTTTCTATTGAAACATTTTTTCCTATCTTTGATGCTAATCTTTCTATTCTGAAGAAAATGGCATTTTTTACCCAACTACAAAAATTTGCTATTCGCTTTTAACACCAGTTTTTTAAAAATTAATCATTCTAAGCCAGTCAAACTTCTAGAATCTATTAATAATACATACATAAATAAGAACGAATAAGGCATAACTTACATTATTATGTTTCCAATTGGATTTCTCCTTTTTTTTTCAAAAAAATATATTGACTTTTTACCGTAACTTTTTTTATTTTTTATCTTAGAAAGTTTGGTAAAAATAGTTTGATAGGTATTTACAAGGTCTATAAGACTATTAATATTAAATCTTTTTAAAATCCTCAGTCACAAAAATAGGTGACTTTGAAAGGGTTGGTAAAGGTGGTTTTTGCATGTTATTACAAGTTTTAATTGTTAATAGCTCACTCAATTTTTATCCTAGAAAAAAATTTTGCAAACCATGTTCTGAAGAATTAAATAAGCTACAATTTAATATTGTTAACATTTTTTCGTATCTCTGATGCTAATCTTACTATTCTGAAGAAATTGCCATTTTTTTTCAAACTACAAAAATTCGTCACTCAATTTTAACTCCACTTTTTTAAAAACTAATCATTATAAGCCAGTTAAACTTCTAGGACCTATTAATAATACATAAATGAAAAAGACCAAATAAGGTCAATGATAATTATAATTAAGGTGGTGATTAGGGGATTGCTTGTGATCAATTTTTCGCTGAAAAAAATAGGGACTGACATTTTTTTCATTATGTCACTTAATTTTTAAGCTAGAGACTTTTCTTTTACTTCTGGATATAGATATTTTTAAGTACTTTAAATTAGTTTAAACAAGTTGTTCTCGAAAATGCATAGTTTTCCCGTCTTTTGACTTTGAAACTACAATATTTAGCATTTGACGAAGAAGAGCCATCATATAATAAAGTATAGCTCGATTACTGTTTGTCTTAAAGAAAATTTAAAAGCACAGTTTCGTTTATGCTTTCAAAAGGTACATTTTTGTTAATAAAAGTTGTTTTGATAAAACGAAAACTTTTGGAGTTATTAACAGAAAACTTATTAAAAGCATTGATTTTTTCGATATAAAATTAATACTTTCGATAGCGAATAAATCGAAAACTATCAAGTTTATCAACAAAATGTGTAGAACGTTTTTTACTTAGAATGAACGTTTTTACCAATTTTTGCGATTAAAATATAATACAAAATTTCCACCCCCGAGATGGGGTAGCAACCACCCCCATGGTAAAAGCGCCTTTCGACATCATATAGATTTTGATCCTTGGACTATCCACTACTTCCTCTCAAATTTTCAAGCAGGTTGACCCATTCTGTAAAAATTGCGAGGTTTTGTCCTATTTTAAGCTTCATTACTTGGACTACAAAGGTATCATGATGAATGATGATACTTGTTACTCCAAAAAAGTCACGTTTGAATGTTGATTGTTTTACAGAATGTATAAGGATCTGCAAAAACTTCTTCCACTTTTTCCTGTTTCGGATATTATTAATAAAGCTAAACATGATAATAAATATCTCCAGTATATAGTCTAAAATTAGTGCAATTCGAGTTAGTTTAAGTAATGGAAACTTAACAATAGCTTTCAAAAATATTATGCCTTGGAGACATATGAGACTCATTACTGAAACATAAATACATAAACTTATGTAATTTAGAGTATTAGCTGTTTTTGTTCTTAAACGCGGTGGTACAAAGCCACAAAATTTGGGAACAGATCGGATTAAAAATGCAGAGTTCATTTTGTCAAATTATAATGGCTATTTGGTTTGCGCTCTATAATCTGGAATACCAATCTGGCTCTTAAAACGGACGACTATAAACAATTTGAATAAAGGGTGACTTCTTTTATCAAAGCAATCGAATCATTATCATATTGTCATTTATTAATAGTATATTATTCAACGAGCATGTATTCGCCTACGGCTCGTGTCGCAAACTTCATCATCGTGAGTAATAGCCATTACATGCGAGTAGAATACTATATTTTCTCTACGACCTTTTTTTATTTTAATTAGTAAAAAAAATTAATTATCAACTACTCAAGATTTAAATTATAATAATTTACAAGAATATCTAAATGTTATTTACACCTAGTATGTGGCTGAATAATTGGTTGCCTACTTTTACCAAATTATTATTTATTGTAAAAATACAACTAGAAATAGTCATAGTTCAAGTTCTACTCGTTTCCGAAAAATTATAAGCTTAAATTTGTATCTACTGTCAATTAATCTAATAAATAGGAAATGGCTGTTGTCGGTGGACGTATTTCAATAGTTATAATGTATATTTGCATTTAACTATATATATAATATAATAATATAACTATACATAATATATTATAACATATTCAACACAATATAACTTGAAAAATAAACACAATATTAGTTAAAATTCCAATTAACATAAATAAAATGAGCTAATGTCACTGTCACTAAAATAAATGATAAATGTCAAATTTTTTAGTAAACAAGATATATAAACGTAAAAAATATACGGACATTGTTACAGTTAAAAATCTTTTAAAAATTTTTTGAAGTTAATTATTGATATAAATTACAATAATTATTGTATTAAATAAACAACTTACAAGTAATTTTACTTGCAGTTTATATACGATTAATATTAAAAGTGGCATGCGTCACTTGAATCTAACTTCAGCCCGTGAGTAATGACCTGTGAGTAACTTCAGCCCGTGAGTAATAAATTATTACTCACGGGTACAGTAATGGGTGCTATTATCTATGAAAAAATAGCGAATAATGAGCATGTTATTAAACGGTCGTAGAAAAATTAGCTCTCATTATATTGGGTCGTCATGTAAGCACTCAATAAGCTCGAGAGATTCGAGATTACCTCGCTAGACACCATGCACGATTCGCGATGCGTGATTCGTCCAATTTGTTGTAGTTCATTGTAATTTAATGAAAATGTATTTGCTATTAATCGGTAATAAGAAATATTACTAGAAAATAATAATTTATCGCCAACCGTCACTAAAGTCATTCATTATTGTACTCATTTGCTGCCATTTGCCGCAGTAAAGTAACACTCTATTGTACTGAAAGAAGAATTTTACTTTACCTGCCGCGATTAATCAAAATAAACTGAGATTGAATGTAAGTGGTCGATGGCAGTGATCGAATATTTATTTGAGTGAACTTAAAATTTATTTACTTTAATTATTAAAAATATTGTAAAAAATTTACGTTATTATTAATTAAATTTATGTCAGAAATTGAAATTCTGTTGTATTTTGCATATATCATGCTTAGATATGAACCTGGATATTTATTCCTGTTCCATCGACTTCGAAAAAGCGTTCGACAGGGTCCGACATGAACAACTAATAGAATTATTGAAAAGCAGAGATATAGACAGACGAGATTTACGAATTATCATCAATCTGTATTGGAATCAAAAGACCAATATAAAGATAGAAGAACAAGAATCCGAGAATATTGATATAAAGAGAGGAGTAAGACAGGGTTGTGTTCTGTCGCCGCTACTGTTTAACCTGTACAGTGAAGCCATATTTCAGGAAGCGATAGCGGAGCTAAGTGATGGAATCTCTATAAACGGAAGAATAGTAAATAACATAAGATTCGCTGATGACACCGTTATAACGGCAGACACCCTGGAATCGCTACAAGATTTTCTAAATAGAATTAACGTTTATTGCATTCGATACGGACTAAAAATAAACAAGAAAAGAACTAAATTGATGATTGTCTCAAAAACAGAACATGTAAATGAAAGGTTAATGATAGAGCAAACCCAAATAGAAAAAGTTAAGACATACAAATATCTGGGAACCTGGGTTGATGACAAAAATGACCAAAGCAAAGAAATTAAAGTCGGAATTGAAACTGCAAGGCAAGCATTTAAAAAAATGAAGACACTGCTTACAAACAAAGACCTTTAGTTGCCTCTCAGATTGAGGGCTCTAAGATGCTACATATTTTCTATATTGCTATACGGAATGGAAGCTTGGACATTGAAGAGACAACACATAAGAAGAATAGAAGCGTTCGAAATGTGGTGTTTAGAAGAATATTGAAAATTCATTGTTCAGTGGGTTCAAAGGATTACCAATGTTGAAGTGCTACGACGTTTAAATAAGGAGTTAGAAATCATGAAAAGTATAAAAACTAAAAAACTGGAATATTTGGGTCACATTACCAGAGGAGAAAAATATGAATTGCTGAGAATTATTATGCAAGGAAGGATCCAAGGAAGAAGAAGCATAGGAAGAAGACGCATCTCCTGGCTGAGGAACCTTAGAGAATGGTTTAACTGTAGTTCATTACAACTATTCAGAGCAGCAGCCAACAAAGTGACCATAGCTATTATGATATCCAACCTCCGATAGGAGAGGGAACTTTAAGAAGAAGAAGTATTTTGCAATTATATTCATAAAACATAAATCAAAACTTTACAGATTTAGTAATTAGGTAACTACTTATTCAATATTGATAACAACTATCAATTAAACATCGAAATCGGCCATCATGCAAAAGCTTTATGTCATCGTCGTTACTGTCACACGAAATTTTTATTTCGTCTAAAATTAATAAAATTCTTAAATATTTTAAGTTTTGTATTAATGCAAATACAAATTGTATATTATGAAATGGTGTTTTTGTTATTTGGATTATAGAACAGTGACAGGTTAATGATAATTGGTTAGCAAATACCTATATTTATTTAGATTTTCTACTATTTATCAAGGGAAAAGCAACTGCGCTACGGTAGGCTACACTTCATAAACATAACGTAACTATTAACGGTATTTTTATTTTTTGGTATTTTATTTTAAGTGTAAAAATTGGTTTAATATTTAAATAAAAATACGATTAAACTGTTTAAAATATATTTATTTCGTTGAAATCATAATAATAAAAGTATAACGTCTTACGTGCGTACCAAGTAAAAACACTCTTTTTTCATTAGGATGTAATTAAGTAAGTGTTAACGTTTTTTATGATTGGCGATAAAATTTTGTATGCACCACGTCAGTAAAGACTCTTTATCGAACTCGTCTGTTATTCGCCTCGCTCGCTAGGCTCGCTCGGCTCATAATATCAGACTCGTTCGATAAAAAGTCACTTTACTGACTTAATACATAAATAACTATTAAACATAATGATTTTTATTCAAATTACATTTTTTAATTAAACAAAATTTTGATTTTGACCTTAGTAAAACAGTGTCTATAAAAGCACTACTGAACATCTATAAAAGTCCTCAAAACACGGTAAAAACAGGAAATATTTTCTTAAGGGTATTTAAAGTAACTAAAAGTTTTAGATAATGATGCTGTCTTTCTCCTACCCTATTTAAAATATATACCCAAGAAGAACTGCACAAATGGAGACAAAAATGTGCGGGAATGGGGTTGAAGCTTAACAACCATTAACTGGCAACGCTGTTCTTTGCAGATGATCAAGTACCTACTAAATTGCAATCTGTACAGAAGATGCAGATTATGTGCTTAGAAAGCTCAAAGAGGAATACGAAAGATGGGGGATGTGTATGAATATGTCAAAAACATAATATATGCGAATAGTTAATGAAGACAAAGACCCAAATTTGGAAATTAGACAAATGAAAAGGTGCCACGATTACAAATATTTAGGAAGTATTATCTGCAGTAAAGGAATAACGGAACGGGATATCGATTAATTATAGACTGCAGCAAGACAGTAAGAATGTTCAAATTCTGAATTCGATACTGTGATCCAACAGAGCTAATTTGAAAACTAAAATGACAATCTACAAAGTCATTGTAGAGCCCATTCTTACATATGGAGCAGAATGTTGGAAAATGACAGCAAAAGGAAATAAAACAGTTGAACGGTTGATATTGACTACCTGAGAAGAGCTTGTCCTATATCAAGAGCAGAACGTATTATACCCAATACTGAAATTAGAGGAAAAAGAGATTTGGAAAGAATAGAAACTAGACAGTTAGGCCCGGCGCAAATTGAACCTAAGCGAGACACAACCTGCGCCGGCGGGACAGGTGGTTCGTGCATTTATTTTTCTAGCATGCCGCATATTATACACATACACAACCCAACCCAACCGTTGGCTATCGACGTGGCAAATAGAGACGGGCAAAATCAGTGCGGACGTGTAACAGTTACTTTTGATACCGGTTCTCAGTGGTACTGAGTACAAATACTGATGTATCTGATCCCTGTACTGATATGAGTAGGCAACTTAAAATCGGCAAAAAACTTAAAATCGGTTAAAACTAGTAACGTTTTAAAAATATCTTATACGTCCCGAGAAGTCGTAGCGGTATGGCTTTCGAAAACATCGAATTTGATCATAAACGGGTGCATAAAAAGATATATTTCACTGAGTATTTTATTTCCGCACATAAAACCTACATATTTAAAATAATATCTCCCCTACTGCTCGGTCTTAACTCATATTCCTCAATTTACTGCTCGGATCACAATCATTTACAATGACTACAAGATCGCAATCATTTACATTTACGGCAGGTCATATGTAATTCATAATCCATCCACTACTGATCGGTCATAAAAATAACACTATCTGTCTATTTCGTTTTTAATTTTTAAGCATAAACAAAAATGTAATATTATGTAACAAACAAAAATGTAATATGCGACAAGTTGAATTTGAGGGTAATACGATATTTTTATAGATCACGGTTTTAAGTAACATGAATCATTTTTAACGTTATTTTTCTAATAATGTGTTTTTGTAAACGCATATCTTTGATTATTAATTTCGTATTATTTAGTCTACCAAAAGTTATCAGAATTTAATGACAAAGACAACGCAGTTTTCACTCGGGGTGTTGACTATGCTAATATTTTTATTTATCATAATAAATTGTACTTCCGTATTCCTTTCAGATACGTCCACCTCGCAAACAAAAACAAGAAAAAAAATTTAAAGCACTTGTTTAGGCAATACGTAAAGTATCCTTAACAATAGTAACCTATACTTATTGTACGGTTATAGAGTATATTCCCATAGGTAAGCTGGTTAAGAGTAGATAACGATTTTTCATATGTAATTTAAAGTATTATCTGCATAAATGGCACAAAGAATATTTGCTACGAGAGGTATATGGTTCAAAATGCATACAGTATCACGACTAATAAGTTATGTTCACATACATGTAGAGTACTTACAGTTTTATTCCTTGATGACGTGTCACATCAGAGCTCTGATTGAATTCCATAATCCATTTGGTTCATTTGTAAGGCACTCACTAATACGCTAAATAAATCATCGTCGATAATACTGAGCAGATTGAATTATCTGAGCGGTATAAAACGATAGCAAAAAAAGCCGGTAAAATGCGGCCTTTTTACGAATAGCGGGAGCGTCGATAGATTAGAGATGATTCTCGTTAGGAAGCTTTTGACGATCTGCCCCGGCGAGGGGTTCAAATGCGAGTCTCAACAATAACCTGGAGTTTCCAGAAAGGTTACATAAATACTACTTGAATTTTAAGTAATCAGTAGTACAGGGGCGTAACTAATTATTTTAGTGAGCCGTGTATAATATATTTATTGTACATATTGCCGGGGGCGACAGGCGAGAGAGATGGCCTATATCACCTCGAAGAGAGGGGATTGGCAAAGATGTGCACAACGATAAGAAATGTTTGAAGAAATTAGAGTTTATATACACAAGGGGTAACAACGATAAAATGGAGGAAAACGATAAGTTTTCCCCCTAGGGATAGATTTTAATCTTCCAGGGGAATCACAGCGATTTTCGTAATACCACGAAGAAAATCACCGTGAGTAGTGTGAATCTTGACAGTACGAACTAGACCATCCTTACCAGGCAATACATCTATTACCCTGGCAGTTGGCCATAAGAGTGGAGGAGTACCATCCTCCTTCAACAGAACCAAATCCCCGATCTTGACAGGGTCAGTAGGGTCGGTCCATTTATTTCTTTGCTGCAGGAGGCAAAGATAGTCTTTTTTCCACAATTTCCAAAATTGCTGTTGAATTTTACTAATACGCTGAAAAAGATTCAACCTATTTTCAGGTATCTCTGAAACACTTGGTTCAGGGGGCGCGGTTAAACTTCTTTGAACTAAGAAGTGAGCTGGAGATAGGAAAGCGAAGTCATTGGCGTCAGACGACATCCTAGTGATGGGTCTCGAATTTAGAATAGCCTCGATTTGGCATAATACTGTGTTAAACACTTCAAAGGTGAAGTGGGAATTTCCTATAATTCGATAGAGGTGATACTTCACACTCTTTATTCCTACCTCATGGAGGCCGAATTGATGGGGGTTGCGGGGAACACCCATCTTGAAAGTTATGGAGTTTTGAGTACAGAATTCCTTAATCTGTTCCGAATTATTTTGATTTAAGAAAAAATCATAGAATTCGCGCATTTCATTTTTTGCCCCATGGAAATTTGTGGCATTGTCGCTCCAAATAATACTGGGCGTGGATCTTCTGGCAATAAACCTTTTCAGAGTAAGAATATAGGCTTCTGCGCTTAATCCTGTGACGAGTTCGATATGAACACATTTAGTGCTCATGCAAATGAAATAGGCTACGTATGCTTTGTAAAGCGGTGCCTTCCTCAAATGTGAGGACTTAATTAAGAAGAACCCCCCATAGTCCACTGAGACGACTTGGAAGGGTCTAGTGGGGAGTACACGATCGGGATGCATATCTGCCATCTGTTGAACAGAATTGGGTGTCATGAATCGGAAACAGTTTACACACTTACGAATTAAGCGTTTAATCTGTCTTAATCCGTCAATTGGCCAGTACTTCATTTTGACATACGAAAGTACTGTTTGCGCGCCTGAATGTAATAACTTATGATGAGCTTGAGTCAAGATTAGTTCTACAACTCGACATTTAGAAGGAAGTAGAATGGGGTGTTTTTGATTATACGATATGGGGGCGTGTCGGAGACGTCCTCCCACACGAATCAGCCCATCATTATGTTGTAGGAAGGGGTTGAGTTTACGAATGGCTTTATTGGTCACGAGTTTAGCATTTTTCAATTCAAGAATCTCTTTTTTAAAGTAGATACTTTGGATATACCTGATGATCGCGTGATCAGCGATCTCCATTTCGGGTGGCGTCAATATATCCGTATCTCGTGGAGAGTTATTTATTTTCTTTTTAATATTACTGATGAATCTAAAAAGATAAGCGACAATTCTTTGAATTTTACGAAAAGAAGAAGATTTAGCGAATAGATTTTCAAAGGTGTCGTTGAGTTCGTGATTTGTTGCTATGTTTGAGACAACTAACTTCCTTAATTCAGGAAGATCATCCTGAAAATGAGGAATTTGATGAAGAGAAAAATCGATGGGATTGTCTCTAATAAAGCTAGGTCCGCATAACCAGTCTTCGGTGGTCTGGGGATTATCAAAGACATTTATCCCTCTGGAAGCGGGGTCAGCGATGTTTTCGTGACTTCTGACGAAATGGAAATCACAAGGAAAAGTTTCCAACAAGGAATTGACCTTTTGAATTCTGTTTTGTACAAAAATGTTCCAAATGTGTTTTTTAGAAAGTATCCAAGACAAGGCAATTGTAGAGTCAGCAAAGAGATGAGATGAAGATATACTCAAATTTTTCTTGAAGATGTGAAAAAGTCTATGAGCCAGAGTGACTCCCAACACTATTCCACAAAGTTCCAATTTGGGGATGGTGAGTTTATTTTTTAGCGGAGAAATTTTGTTTTTAGAAGCGATAAGCCGCGACGATACAGAAAAGTCTGAGTATGTCGCTTTGAGATACACACAAGTGCTGTATATTTTTTCCGATGCGTCGGTGAAAATAATTAATTGAACATCAACAACTTTCTTTTGTAAAAGTAAGCATCGAGGTACCTTGACCTCTTCTATAGTTTTGAATGTCGATAAGAGGTTTTGCCAATTTTTCATAATGATGGGTGAGTCAATGGGTTGATCCCAGTCCAATTTCTGGGACCATATTTCCTGTATCAAGAGCTTAGCGTTCACAAGGACAGGGGATAACCATCCTAGCGGGTCATACAAAGTAGCAATGTAGGAGAGAATAGTACGTTTAGTAACAACATTAGCCAATTTGAAGATAGGAGTTTTAAACGAAAAGTGGTCGCGTTCTGAATCCCAGAATATGCCTAAGACTTTATCAGATCCCGTGAAGTAAAGACTGACTTCAGAGACGGGATTTAAATTGTGTTGAGACAGAAATTCTGAAGAACTGCAGTTCCACTTGTGGAGGAGGAAACCATGGGTTTCTAGCAAAGAAGTTAATTGTTCGAAAAGACAACTTAATTCATGAAGACTGTCAGCACCGCTGATCAGGTCATCCATATAGATAGATTCTTGCAGAACACTAGTAGCAAGTTCGTGGGTATGTTTGTTGTTGTCAGCGATGTGCTTGATAACTCTTTGAGCGATAAATGGGCTACTTGGGAGCCCGAAGGGTAATCTTTGAAATTGATAGCACCGTAAAGGCTGCTGAATATTGTCCCTAAAGAGAAAATTTAACAGAAATGTTTCAGTGGGACAAATGGCGATTTGTAGGAACATAGCCTTGATGTCGCCTACTAGTGCGAATTTAAACTGACGAAACTTAGCGAGAATGTCAAAAAGTTCATGTTGGACGACATAACCTTTGTCTATGACGTCACTGAGGGAGATTCCCGTAGACGATTTATTGTTTGGATCGAAAACTATACGAGTGGAAGTAGTAGAGTTGGATTTGAAAACGGGAAAGTGAGGGAGAAAGTAATTAGGTTTACCTGAGTCATTTAGCATTTTTAACGGCACTTGAATTATTTGTCCGTTATTGAGATATTCCGATATAATGTCCTGATATTTTTCCAATAAATCAGGGTTGAGTTGAAAACGTTTCTCGAGACTGAGAAAACGTCTTTTTGCCGAGAGAAACGAATTTCCCATGTCTATATCTTCGATAGGGAGTTTGAGATTGAGTGTGGACTCATATCGTCCATTGGGGAGAACATTAACATGTTTTACAAAATTAATTTCAGCGGGGTGATCATTAATGAGATCGGTGTTCTGAGGAGCGGCTTCTTCCAGCTCCCAGAATTTTTGTAAATGATCGGATAGTTCCTCGTTGGACACTACCGGCTCATTTACGGCGGAAGGAGTGTTATGAGAACAACAAGTAACGAGAGAGTTTGAATAAAATTCCAAAGCCTTTTTAGTATTTTTCGACTTAAGAGCAAAGTCTGGAACTGACCCTGATATCGTGTACCCGAGTAGAGTGCGTTGAAGAACGGGAAGACCTTTTCCCAAACGAATTATTTCAGGTTGAATGATATCGTTATACAGGTCTGCACCGAGCAGGATACCAATTGGGGATGTTACATGGAACATCGGATCACCTAATGGTATCTCTGAGGGTATGTTTAGTTTGCTCGCCGAAATAGAAATTTGAGGAAGCGGATTTGTTATCTTTGGGAGTACAGAGCACGAGATGTCAAAAGGAACGTCGTTAGCGACAGCGAAAATTGTTGTATCTACAATAGATTGAGACGAGGATGAGGTGGAGTTAATTCCATTGATCCGTAATTTTCCATCTCTAGTGGTGAGTGACAGTTCCTTTACGAGGTCAGCACTAATAAATGAAACCTGTGAGGCCGAGTCTAAAAGTGCCTTTGCGAAGACCCTCTTGCCGCTAGGAGCGACAAGATAGACCTGGAGTGTGCTTAATAACACCAAATGATTATCAAGCGAGGCTGCAGATAGAGCCATTGAATGTGGAGTCGAATTTTGAAGATTAACTTCCGTTTCAGGAGCTCTAACATGTGAGGGCCCCTGTTGTGAATTACCCTGTGTATGGGAGTTATTTGAGATAGCGGTTTTATTATGATTATTTGAGTTGTGTTGGCCAACAGCCGCGGAAGGGTTACTATGACCCGTTTTGTCGAAATGGAGCAACGTGTGATGACGAGATTTACAAACTATGCAAGAGAATTTGGATTTACACTGATCGAGCATGTGAGACCCAAGACAATTAATACAAAATTTATTTTGTTTGACAAAACTAAAACGTTCTTTAGAATTCAACTGCTTGAACTGAGGACAAGAGTAGATCGAGTGAGAGTCGTTGCAATAGGAACATTTCTTAGGACCTAAGCGAGGCGAAAGGTTACTGGTAGAAGTGTCTGAGGCTAGGTGTAAAGAGTGTCTGGAAGTAGTAGTCGATTTTGGTTTTGATTGAGATTGAATATTCTCAAGATGAACAACGCGTGTCTCGATTTCCCCTAGAAAATGGACAAAATCAGGGGTAGCTTGGCTACCACCGGATTGGAACTCAAGAGCCCTAATGGTAGGTGCGTCGAGTTTCTGAGTAGCGATATGTATGAGAAGTAAATGCAAGAGATCTGAAGGGGGCCTATTCAAGTTCAATAGGGCCTTGAAATTATTTGACATGACCGTATGAAAATTTCTTAATTGTGAGTGATTTGCGTTTCCAGAAATAGGAGGCGCATCAAGAATTTGAGAGATGAGAGTTTTGATAAGCGATTTAGAGTTGGCGTACCTTTGTGTCAGGTTATCCCGGGCTATTTTGTAATTGTCACCTGTGAGTGGGATATGCTCGAGAAGCGTCAAAGGCTCGGAAGTTAGAAAACTTTTGAGGTAAATGAGTTTTTCCAGATCACTTAATGTAGTATCAGATCCTATTATTGTATCAAAGGTCTCAATGAATGAATTGTATTCAGTAACTAAGCCACTAAATGGTTTTAACTGAATACGAGGGAGGTTTACTGTTCGTTGCCTAGCCATAGACTGTGAGGTTAGAGAAGAATTAGGGTCAAATTGGAGGGAGGGGGTAGCAGTCACATTAGAACTTTCAATGACCTCTAACCTTTCTTCCAATAGAGAAATTGTATCCAAATATTTATCAAAAACCACAGAGGAATCAGTAGAGGGGGTAGGTTCCTCGGGGATCGTCTCCAGCACATTTTGAGCATCGCGGAAAAGTCCGTAAGAATGTTTGAGTTGTGAAATTATTTCACGAATTTTATATTTGTTTAGAGAATTAAGAGTTGTGGGAACCGAATCAGCCAACTTGGTTATATCAAGTTTTGCGGTGAGCCTCTGTCGGTTATATTTTGATCGGTCAGCCATGTTGCGAGAATGTGAGATTAGATAGATTATTTGCAAATGTCTAAACCTATAAATCGATGCGAAAATGAGAGAATATGTACAATATATTATATATTACACGTTTAATAGTGTGAGATTGGCTTAATAGTATCACCCTGTATGAGCGCAGATTAGTATATGAAATGCAAAACTATAAAATTTCAAAATATATGCAATTTTCCAAAATGGGTATTTTTCAGCAAGTGTGAGACACCCTTAACAAGTATTTAAATTAATTAAATTGAAGGAAAAAACAATTATTTATTTTCTATAGTTTTCTAGAAGTGTAAAATGAGCTTAAGCGAAGCTAAATGTAGCAAAAACTTACAATTTATGCAAGAAAACAAAATTATTTTTAATAATTTTTGTAACCTGTGAACCAGGCTTAATCGGATTCAAAATTATAAATTTAATTTAAATCAAAAGGTTGAACAAACAATGTTAAAATTATAACACCCGTACTATCAGCCAAGAAATGAGTACACTTTTTGTATACTATAAACAGAAAAATATATTTACGAAAATAAAATAATGTAATATATGCAAATATTTTTTCATACAAACAAAACGACTCCTTTATTTGAACAAAGCAAGTAGTTTCTGAAATTGCACGTGTAGACCGGGCTTAACAACCTACCAGCTATTGTAGAGACGTGCTGGGTTAAATACTGAGAATTTGAGTGCAGAAAGAGAGGAATATTTTATTTTTGTGCCGGGGCGGCGTGGCTTGGAAATTTCCAAATGCAACAGAAAGACACTATAAATGAAAAACCGTTATTCTCAGAATAGAGATTATCAAAATATGCAAATACGAAGGACCTTGAGGATTTAATTAATAAATAATTAATATGATACGGCTCGATGGAACAGAAATGTTTAGGCAATACGTAAAGTATCCTTAACAATAGTAACCTATACTTATTGTACGGTTATAGAGTATATTCCCATAGGTAAGCTGGTTAAGAGTAGATAACGATTTTTCATATGTAATTTAAAGTATTATCTGCATAAATGGCACAAAGAATATTTGCTACGAGAGGTATATGGTTCAAAATGCATACAGTATCACGACTAATAAGTTATGTTCACATACATGTAGAGTACTTACAGTTTTATTCCTTGATGACGTGTCACATCAGAGCTCTGATTGAATTCCATAATCCATTTGGTTCATTTGTAAGGCACTCACTAATACGCTAAATAAATCATCGTCGATAATACTGAGCAGATTGAATTATCTGAGCGGTATAAAACGATAGCAAAAAAAGCCGGTAAAATGCGGCCTTTTTACGAATAGCGGGAGCGTCGATAGATTAGAGATGATTCTCGTTAGGAAGCTTTTGACGATCTGCCCCGGCGAGGGGTTCAAATGCGAGTCTCAACAATAACCTGGAGTTTCCAGAAAGGTTACATAAATACTACTTGAATTTTAAGTAATCAGTAGTACAGGGGCGTAACTAATTATTTTAGTGAGCCGTGTATAATATATTTATTGTACAGCACTCATGTCTGCCGTGCTTAGCGAAAACGCCGTATCTGCAAAAATCTGAAAAAAAAATAGATTTATACATTTTTCTAACCCAAATGTGCATATCTATCTTATTTTCTTACTAAAAATGACGTAAGTTCAGCCAAAATACATTAAACACAACGCATTTTATGCCGTATCTGCAAAAATGTTCATGGATACTTAGAATAAATGCGTCATCTGAAAAATACTTAGAAAAAACGCCGTATTTAAAGATCACTTGCCGCGTTTATCCTAAGCAGGCACTAGATGCGGCGTTCTGCCTAAGTATTTGACAGATTTTTACAGCATGTGTAAAATTTTTAATAAAGTTAGTTTGTTGCCATTTTTCAACGTGAACGGTTGTTTGATATAATTTTTTAAATATGTCAAATAGAAAATAGAACAAAGTTAATACTGCAGAAGGCTATTTTTTCTTTATCAATAGAAAATCTAAACACATGTTTGAGTTGTTGGTGATCAAGAAATAATGTGAGGTATAGCGGAGTTTCCTATGTGTATGAATATTGTTGTTGATGCGACATTGTATTATTACGTTTTTTTTTCTTCCTTATTGGCTTTGGATTACTTGATCCATTCAGCCACGATAGATAATAAATTACTGTTTGCTACAATATTCCAAATATAATACATTGCATTACATATTATTACGTTACATCAGGCATTTTAAACAGTGCAAATTTTATAAAGTTTGTTCGAAATAGGAATTTTGGTACGAAGTATTTTGATCGCCGTACGTCGTAGAATTTCCAAATAAAAAATGTGTTATAAAAGTACATAGTTAAATCAATGTATAATAATTAATAATTAAAAATAAACTTGATCGTAAATGTTAATCGTTTCTGGAATGTTTTTAATTTTAAATTTCAAGAAACGCCCCTTAGCGGCAAACTTATTAATTCCAAAATTATTTCCAACACTTTTTTTATCCATTTTCATGACACACTTTTATAAAAATGTTTTTTATTCTCCTTTTTCATCGTTATATTGTATTTATTATACAGTAGACTCCCTCTATAACGAGAACTGAAATGGCAGACTAATTACCTCGTTATACGCGTATCTCGTTATATCAGACAACAATTATATTGTGCATACATACCTATATCGTTGTCTAAAATATTAACTTTCTATTATATAGTGATGCCATTCGGAGCAATATAAGTTGCTAAATATTGTTTCTTCGACAATAAGGCTTCGCCATCATAAATTATAAATTTTTTTACAATATTCAGTATCGGCCAATAAATAAACAGAACAGGAAGAACTTTATTATAGGTAGGCGTGGATTTTTATTAAAGCACTACTCTCGATATCTTCAGTGGAGTCGGCCTCAACAGAAAACAGTGGAGGCATGTTGTCGAGTCGGCTAAAACCCACGAAGGGTTGTAACGCCACGGAGTATTAATTAAGTACTACCCTGGAGAACCGCACAGATGTTGGGAATTTATGTATATAGGTAGGTAGTTGGGCTATTTACTTATAGCCATTACAGCGCTAAAAATAGATAAAGAATAATAAAGATACATATTTTACGATTTCATTTTTCCTCGTTATAGAAATGTTCAGTTCAATAGGAATTTTCTGGGACATCTTGTGTACCTCGTTATAAGCGAAACCTCGTAATAACCGTGTTCGTTATAGAGGGAGCCTACTGTATTATAAAATAAGAAAAAGCTTAGCGCAAATGCAGTACTGCATTCTTCCTAAGGAGGAAGAAGTTAATTTTTATGTAGTATACTTAGAAAGAACGCAGTAACATGAGTTTTTATAGTAAATAAAATATATTTTGCCAATCTTATGTATAAATGTGAATTCTATGATATTTATTATGTATATAAAGTAGAAAACAAAAAAAAAATTCTAAATAGTTTTCAACGGCTAGACATTTAAACAAAAACCGATTTTACTCAAATTCGATCTCTCTGCAGATACGGCGTTTTTCCTAAGGACGGCAGTGTTAGTGCCGACAGTAGTGAAAACGTTTTATAGTATATAACTTACGAGCTTAATATTTTTCCCCATCCAAAAAGAAGTGCTGTACCTATATTATATACGCGTTGCGTAAGTTCTATGCTATTTATGTATACATACACATAATATATACCTACGAAATTTAGTTCGGCAAAGTGGTGACGGTTGCAAACTCAATACATTTTCCCCATCAAAAAAGGGCACACGGACCTAAAGAAATTTTCACTTAAAAAATTTATTTTGTCGAAGCAATGACGGTCGCCAATTTAATACTTTTTCCCCATCTAAAAAGTGCACAACGCAAGCGATGACGGTCGCTAATTCAACACTTTTTCCCCATCTAAATCCCCGTCTCAGTGTAAAACGTCTCTAAAAAAGTTTTCGCTTCAAAAATTTATTTCGTCGGAGCAATAACGGTCGCGATGACGGTCGCTAATTCAATAATTTTTCTCCATCTAAAAAGGGCACAACGTCCCTAAAGAAGTTTTCACTTCAAAAATTTATTTCGTCGAAGCAATGACGGTAGCTATTTTAATATTTTTCCCCATCGAAAAAGTACAAAACGTCCCTAAAGTAGTTTTCACTTCAACAATTTATTTCGTCGAAGCATTGACAGTCGCTAATCTAATACTTTTCCCCCTTATAAAAAGGACACAAAGTCCCTAAAGAAGTACATATTCACTTCAAAAATTATTTCGTCGAAGCAATGACGGTCGCGATGACGGTCGCTAATTCAATACTTTTACCCCATCTAAAAAGGGCACAACGTCCCTAAAGAAGTTTTCACTTTAAAAATTTATTTCTTCGAAGCAATGACGGTCGCGATACCGGCGATGACGGTCGCTAATCCATCTAAAAAGTGCACAACGTCCCTAAAGAAGATTCCACTTCAAAAATTTATTTCGTCGAAGCAATGACGGTCGGGATGACGGTCGGTAACTCAATACTTTTTACCCATCTAAAAAGGTCACAAACGTACAAAATTTATTTCGTCGAAGCGATGACGGTCGCGAAATAAATCCTTTTTCCCCATCTAAAATAGGTTTTACATTTAATTTAAATTTATTACTCCTATACAAATTATATATACATACACATAATAATATGTACAGCGTGTCTACTTAAGTTGGAAACATATGGGAAACTTTTTTATTATTAATTTTACGAAAAAAAGTTTTTCTTTATAAAAAGTTCTACATGCCCCAAAACCTAAGATTCAATCATCAGATATCAAATTTTCTCAATATTATACGAGGTATGTCAAAAAATATGAATTTCGGTCAAGGATAAAGTACCTTTATTTCTCTCAATATCGAAAATTCTTATGATAAAAAGTTGTTTGGAATTAAAAACTAAGATCAAATATGCAATTACATGCTTCTAATTGGAAAAAAAAATTCTCAAAGTTATGGATACCCAACATCGTTTTTAATTATTACAAATATGATAACTCGTTTATTATTCATTTTATGACAAAAAGTTATTCTTCATAAAAAGCTTTGAATGGTCCAAAATCTAAGACACAACCATGATATATCAACTTTTATTAATTTTATACGAGGTGTGTCAAAAAATATGAAATTCGCTGAAGATTATAGTACCTTTATATTTCACAATATTTCAATTAGAAGGATGTTATTGCATATCAAAACATAGTTTTTAATTCTAAACAACTTTTTTAATAGCCGTTTTCAATATTATGAAAAATAAAGGTACTTTACTCTTTAGTAAAATTCATATTTTTTGACATACCTCGTAAAAAATTAACAAAATGTGATATCTGATGGTTGCATCTTCGGCCTTAGGACATACATAGCTTTTTATAAAGAATACCTTTTTTTCGTAAAAGTAATAATAAAAGAGTTATCGTATGTGAAATAAATAAAAACGAAGTTAGTATCAATAAATTTGAGAAAAATTTGGAAAATATTTTTTTCCAATTAGAACAATGTAATTGCATATTTGATCTTAGTTTATATTTCCAAACAACTTTTCATAATAAGAATTTTCGATATTGAGAGAAATAAAGGTACTTTACTCTTGAACGAAGTTCATATTTTTTGACACACCTCGTATAATATTGAGAAAATTTGATATCTGATGATTGAATCTTAGGTTTTAGAGCATGCAGAAATTTTTATAAAGAATAATTTTTTTTCGTAAAATGCATAACAAAAAAGTTTCCCATATGTTTCCAACTTAAGTAGACACGCTGTATATACGTACAAAATTTATTTCGCCGAAGAGATAACGGTCGCGAATTCAATGCTTTTTCCCCTATACAAAAAGTGCACAACGTCCCTAAAGAAGTTTTCACTTCAAAAATTTATTTCTCCAAGGCAATGACGGTCGCCAAATCAATCCTTTTTCTCTGCTGCTAAAACCAGAATAATTTACTAATAAATTTTTACTTGTATTGAACATTTAACAGTATTTATATAATTTTAAAGGTAGTATTAACTTATAACTTACCAAAAAGATAATATTTCGTCCAATTGTATACAATTTTGCTTCATCTTTTTTAAATTCCATTAGCATAAGCAAGGTTATTACACTATCTAAGGTTGTTAAGCTGTGAATTATCACTAAAGTTAGACCAAAAAGTTCATTGAACAATCTAATCAACCGTGATGATTTTGTTAACAATATCTTTATTTTTGTAAGGTTTTGCAAGTATATCTCTTGTATCTGAAGAGAGTGAGGTCTTATACATCGCAGTTGATTGACACAAACTATTTGAAAATTGTCAATCAACATTAAAATTTGATAAACAAAAGCACAAGTACTAAAAAACCAAAATTTACAGAAAAATTCGTAACATGTGTTATACAAATAAGCTATGTTGCAATAAAAGAAATAAAGTGCATCCCAAGCCACTGCTAAAGGTATTAGGAACACACCTATAATTCCAAAAATATCTTGTTGGAATGTTGTAATACTCGTAGCATATTTAAGAAGATGAGAAAACTCATTCCATTTGTTTGTGTGTTTGAAATTGTATAACCAGCTAAATATAATAAAAAATATTTGAAGTGTGTACTCTATGAGTATAGTAGTTCGTGTAAATTTATGGATTATTAAACCAGAGAAAAATTTTATATATACCATCCCGACATAGCACAAGGTAATCACTATCAATATGTAACCAAAAAAACACAGGTATAGCTTAACATTAACTGTTTGTGATTTTTGTTTGAAGTACAAAAATCCACAGAATTTTGAAACGTATCGAATCATAAATCGGTTCATTTTTTTCAAAGTGTAAGCGTGACTCATTTTTGAAGTGAGTCCTCACTAAAGAACTATGGTAAAGTACGATTATAAATAAATCATTATAAAATATTCTCTAATATAATAGTAGGTGGTTTTGAATACACAGGAAAATTATTACTAACAGAAATAATTTAGTTGGGTGTAATCAAATATTGGTACATTATAATATTAAAAAGATATATCTATAATCAATGAAACTTCGTACTAAAAATACTGGCTGTTACAACGCCCTTTTTGATTGTTAATTTATAGGTTGTCTCAAGGTTGTTTTACGCCGTAGAAATTTATACACTGTGACCTGATATACACTGAGGTTTTTTAAATTCAATATTTTTGTAACTAAAAATATTTTTACGAAATCCTTGGACAGAGCGTGATGAAGTAAGTGATGTTTTTTTTACAAGAAAAAGGGTCATGTGCTTCCTCGTTTTCAAAGTTTATTCATTACCAGAGAACGGCAATTCTCGCCAGTGGCGCACACCCAAACCCAAACATGCCACACTATATATACACGAAATTTTCGATTTTCTAAATCTGACTGAATTGAAAATTAGACCAGCTTTCATCTTAAAGTTCAGGAAAAGACTCACCCATTCATATGTCAACCATCCATTTTGGTCCAAGGGTGTGGATTTTACGGCCCTTCCTATTTAAGGTCTGTTTTTCGTTCTAGTTTCCAAAACTCCCAAAAACTTTAACAATTTAAGTCCGACCTTTGCGACTTCTGATAGTACTGATCATTACCTTTCCAACGCATGTTTAATTTTGAAAATCGGTTGTTTCATTCAAAAGTTACCGAGCTCAGAATTATGACTCAATTTTTATTTAAAAAAGGGAAAATGTTTGTGGATATGTATGTATGTATGTATGTATGTATGTGCGATAGAGTGCGCACATCTATTATATCCCTGGGGTGTATTTGTCTGTTTGTTATAATGTAGTCAATTATCGAGTTACGTCCTCTTGTATCTGACAAGGTGATCTTATGCTGTATTGGATGGTCAAAGTATGTGTTGTTAATTCGAAGGTTATTCAATAAACAAAGTTCTAGCAGTCTTTCTCCGTTGTCGTTGAGCGTTTCTTCGTTAAATCTTTATGTAGCTCCAGCCACAGGTATGTTGCCGACTCTGGCGTTTACGTCGCCAAGAATTATTGTTTTACTACCGGCTATTATGGTGTCCAGTAGATCTTGGAGCTGTCCATAAAAAGCATCTTTTTCTTCCTTGTTTTTGTTGTTATCTAGGGCATATACAGGGATAATATTAAGCGTCGTGTGGTGAAGTTGCAAACATGATGTGTTCGTTGATGTATCATGTTTCTTGAATGCTGCTGCTATATTTACTGTGCATTAAGAGGCCTACTCCTGACTGTGCTCGTTTGTTTTTATCTACTCCGCTGTACAGGAACATAAATTTGTTCTTATTGGCATTTCCTTTCCCTATCTATTTTGTTTCATTCAGGGCACATATATCAATGTTATGGAGCTCCAATTCCTGCACAACTTCCTGTTCCGTTTTGTTCCACGATGCGATGTTCCAAGTGCCAATTCGTAGTTTATTTGGTCTCTTTGTCCTTTTCTTTTCGTGGGTCGTCATCTGTGTATCCGTCCAATTCCGAGGCTTCTGTTCGACTCTATCAGCGTTGATTGTTTTTACAGTAGGTAGGCTGCTAACCTTGCTCACCAACCCCCTTTTCGGAGGACCATTTTTCCTTTCCTCGTCGGCCCTGACCTTGCCTTCCATTGGGGTTGGTTACCCAATCTCTAGCAAGGTTGCTCAAGTTTTCCAGGGTTCACCCGTGCAACCCAAGCTGCACTTCGTAGAGGTGAGGATAGGGATTGAGTAGGAGAGGCTAGAGAATGCTAGCTGAAATCAGCATCTTATATTGCGCTTCACTACCCCCTTTGAACCCCGCTTTTTCCTCAAAACTGCTTTTTTCAAAGGTTGTAGATATTGTAACTCAAAAACTGCTAGACCAACCCATCTGGAATTTTGTATATATTTCCTTTAGACATTCCTTGAGGAAACGGTGTCGAGATTTTTTTTGTTTTATGCTTATTTTTTGTTTAACAATAATAAATATATAGATTTTCACCCTTTTTTGCAAAAAATTCGTTGTTTTGATTTCTGAGTGATATCAAAAAGTCAAAAGTCGATAAAACTAAAAAAACTGGACAGCGTTACTTCGAAAAACTTATAAGTTAATAAAATCTTTTTGAATTTTTTGTTTACTATGATCCAATAATGAGTTCTGATGTCCACCGCAAAATTCATTATATTTTGAGGTTTCACCCCAAAAATTTGCCACCGTTGGCTTACTTTTCCTTGAATAATCTATGACTTTTACTGAATATGACTATCTAATTTAAAAATAAAATAATTCAGCCCTACTTTCAAAAAAAAATGTGTTTGAAATATTTATTTCAACCCCTACGGCCCCCTATTAAGGATAGCTATGACACGGTTTTGATAGGCAACTCATGCTATAAATATTTTTCTATATTTGAAATTTAAATGTCATAGAAATTTTTACACTGCGACCTGATAATATACAGTGAAAACGTAAAGGTTTGCATAAATTCATTATTGTAACGACAGTTCTGTAAGATTGATTCCGCATATAAGTCCCTTCACGAATAAGAATAAGTAGTCAAGTACGAAAATATTCGAGATGTCATGGAATAACCCAGAAATAGAGCATTCCAAGACTTTGACGTTTATTTCACCGCTGGAAGGCAATTATTGTACATATTTGTTATTGAGATGTCGCTAGATTGCGTCTCAAAAGGTGGAATCATTGTATCGCGATGGATTCCCTTAAATAGGCAGGGTTGTTAATATTCGCTTCAGAGTTGTGACTGCATAGCTTCACTGAAGATGCATGGGATGCTGAAATAGCTATATGGAGATGGTTGTCCAACTCTGAGTCGAATAGAAACAAAAACTGCCTTTATTATTTTTCATCTTTACTTAGATTTGAGTATTTAGAAACTGTCTTTCAGTCCTTTTCCTAGACGGAGTGAAGATAAATGCGTGGCCAAAGTGTCCTCTATTTGCTTTCTCCTATTTTCTTCGTCTCTTGTGCTTATATATTGTAAAAGCCAGAGATACAGGATGCAGCCAGAAAGCAGTTTATTAACGAAAAGTCTTGGATTAAAAATATTGTTTATTATATTTTTATTTCAATTATTCTAATTGTTTCAAAAGTAGTAAACTTTGTATCTAGGACTTTTCGTTTTCTTCCTCGTTTTGCGAGAGATGTCGCTAGATTGCGTCTCAAATGGAGGAATCATTGTATCGCGATGGTTTCCCTTAAATAGGCAGGGTTGTTAATATTCGCTTCAGGGTTGTGCACTGCATAGCTTCACTGAAGATGCATGGGATGCTGAAATTTTATTATTTTTCATCTTTACTCAGATTTGAGTATTTAGAAACTGTCTTTCAGTCCTTTTCCTAGACGGAGAGAAGATAAATGCGTGGCCAAAGTGTCCTCTATTTGCTTCCTCCTATTTTCGTCGTCTCTTGTGCTTATACAGGGTGTCCCGAAAAGATTGGTCATAAATTATACCAGAGATTCTGTGGTCAAAAATAGGTTGATTGAACCTGACTTACCTATATACAATAATGCACACAAAAAAAGTTACAGCCCTTTGAAGTTACAAAATGAAAATCGATTTTTTTTCATATATCGAAAACTTTTAGAGCTTTTTTATTGAAAATGAACATGTGGAGTTCTTATGGCAGCAAAATCTTAAAAAAAATTAAATTTGAAATTTGTGCACCCCATAAAAATTTTATGGGGGTTTTGTTCCCTTAAACCCACCCAAACTTTTGTGTACGTTCCAATTAAATTATTATTGTGGCACCATTAGTTAAACACAATGTTTTTAAAACTTGTTGGCCTTTTCGTACTTTTTCGATAAGCCAGTGTTTATCGAGATATTTTGAATATTTGTCGAATCTACCACATATTTTTACATGCTAAGTACGATTATAGAAACCTGTTAATAATCTGAAAATTTATTTATAATTTACATTTTTAGGTATATTTTGAAAAAGAAGCCACATCTCGATAAAAGGGTGACTTACCAAAAAAAGACTAGGAGGCAAAAAAGTTTTAAAAATACTGTGTTTAACTAATGGTACCCCAGCAATAGTTTAATTGGAACGTACACAAACATTTGGGGATTTAAAGGAACAAAACCCCCCTAAACTTTTTATGTAAACATATTAAAAAAGAAGCCGCATCTCGATAAAATTAGGCTTATAGAAAAATTTCTAAGAGGGAAAAAAGTTTTAAAAACGTTGTGTTTATATAATGGTATCACAATAATGAATTAATTGGAACGCACAGAAAAGTTTGGGGGGGTTTAAGGAAACAAAACCCCCATAAAATTTGTAGGGGGTGGACAAATTTCACAATAATTTTGTTTTAAGATGATCCTGCCATAAGAATGATACATATCTATTTTCAATAAAAAATCTCTGATATATTGAAAAAAATCGATCTTCATTTTGTAACTTCAAAGAGCTGTAACTTTTTTTGTGAGCACATTTGTACTAAGGTAAGTTAGGTTTAATCGAACTATTTTTGACCCCAGAATGTGTGGTATAATTTATGACCAATCTTTTCGGGACACCCTGTATATTGTAATAGCCAGAAATACAGGATGCAGCCAGAAAGCAGTTTATTAATGAAAAGTCTTGGATTTAAAATATTGTTTATTATATTTTTATTCCAATTATTCTAATTATTTAAAAAGTAGTAAACTTTGTATCTAGGGCTTTTCGTTGTTTTCGTTGTTTTGCGAGAGATGTCGCTAGATTGCTTCTCAAAAGGTGGAATCATTGTATCGCGATGGTTTCCCTTAAATAGGCAGGGTTGTTAATATTCGCTTCAGAGTTGTGACTTCATAGCTTCACTGAAGATGCATGGGATGCTGGAATAGGTATATGGAGATTGTGGTCCAACTCTGAGTCGAATAAAAACAAAAACTGCCTTTATTATATTTATTATCATATTTGTTTTTTTGTCACTGTGTTTTTTAAGTTTTTTACCTTTAATAGTTTTTAGTTGTATTAATAGATTGGAAGCATTTGAGATGTGGACGTATCGAGGAATGCTGAGAATCTCCTGGACGGACAGAATAACCAATGAAGATGTACTAAGGAGAATACAGAACAGCAGGGAGATACTGGATCCCATCAAAATAAGAAAATTTCAATACTTGGGTCATACAGGGTGAGTCATGAGGAACTGTACATACTCCTACCTCGTATAGAGGCTCCTATGGGGAATAACAAATGACCATTTAAATGTGTCTGCTCCCTTTGTTTAATAATATACAGGGCGAGTTTCGCATTTTGACAGAAATTTATATTCGTCATAATTTTTGAACGGTCAGATCGATGTGTCTCTTATTTTGGTCAATAGTTACACTATTACCACCTAATCAACTAATTTATTCAAACTAGAAAAAAATCAGGTCCGGATTTAAACAATTATTTCGTTTTGGTCTTAGAAAAAATTTCATCCTGTATACTCTTTTTGAAAACTGTAATATGAATTTTACAAATTAGACAAGTAGGCAATTAAAATGACATATGTATTTTTCCCCACACGATTACTTAATTTTTTATTGAAAAATCAAATTTGTCAAAATCGGAATTTTAACCTAAAAATGAAAAAAAAAAAAAGATGAAATCACAGTTTAACTCGCTACAACGTTATATTTAAATTTTTTTTCTGAAATTTTTACAGCACATATCTCTTACCATTGTGAAGACTATGACAATATTGTTGTAGACTTTCAGTCTTCTTCTCGTAAAAGTTATGAATTTTTAAAAATAAACGGTGCAGATTCGTGAATTGCAAAGTTACATCGCAAAAATTAAGTGAAAAAAATTTAAAATTTATCTATTTGATCACGTCTATGTTAAACTATAGAGTCCAAAGAGAAGTGTTATGGGGAGTTTTAGATCTAGACGTGTTATAGAAAAAAAAAGAATGGTGAAATTTTTAATTTTAAGAAAAACGTTGTTTAATTTTTTTTACTTTTATGGTAAATTGCGATTTTGACAAATTTTATTTTTTAATAAAAAATTAATAATCGTGTGGGGAAAAATAAATATGCCATTTTAATTACCTATTTGTCTAATTTGTAAAATTCATATTAGAGTTTTCAAAAAGCGTATACAGGGTGAAATTTTTTCTAAGACCCAAATGAACTTATTTTTTAAAGCCGGACCTGATTTTTTTCTAGTTTGAATAAATCAGTTGATTAGGTGATAATAGTGTAACGATTGACTAAAATAAGACACACATCGATTTGACCGTTCAAAAATTATGACGAATATAAATTTCGGTCAAAATGCGAAACTCGCCCTGTATATTATTAAACAATGGAAGCAGGCACTTTTTAATGGTCATTTGTTATTCCCCATAGCGGCCTCTATACGAGGTAGGAGTATGTACAGTTCCTCATGACTCACCCTGTATAACACGTGGTGACAGATATGAACTCCTAAAATTAATTATGCAGGGAAAGATTCAAGGAAGGCGCAACATAGGTAGGAGAAAAATGTCCTGGCTGAGAAATCTCAGAGAATGGTTTGGATGCAGCTCAACTGAACTCTTTAGGGCTGTAGTGACAAAAGTGAGAATGGCAATTATGATTGCCAACTTTCGTCGCGGAGATGGCACGTAAAGAAGAAGGAGAAGAAGTTGTATTGTGCCTACCTTTTGTTGTTGAAGTACCTGAACGACTTTATTAAGTATTAACCAGTTTCATTTATTATAAATTAATAAATGAATATAGTTTCTGTCCTTGTGGGATCGGTACTCACCGGAGGGACCACAGACGTTCGGATACAATTAGCGTCTCTTTGCAAAGACAATGACGTCGACTTTGCAAAGTAACAAGACACTTACTCAACATACACACTACACATGACACTAATACTCATGTTGTGACTGGCTGAATGACATAAAGTCCATGCCAATAAAAATAAACAGTGAATAATTAAACCTGTGGCTTGGTTCTAAAGGCCAATGTCAAATTTTTGTTTTTTTTTTTGTACAGCTTTCTTTTGAATTTAATATTGATCAAACAAAATGCAAAAAATTGACACTGCCCCTTTTAGCATTAAGCCACATTATGTGACTTGGTGTTAAAATGGCCAATTTCAATGTTTTGCATTTTGTTTGGTCAATATTAAATTCAAAAGAAAGCTGTATAAAAAACAAAAATTTGACATTGGCCCTTTTAGAACCAAGCCACAGAAATATGAGTGAATATTTTCGAAAGTTGTTGGCAGAAAATATACAGGGTGGGGCATTAGTGTGACAAAGTCCAATTACTCGTTTCTCGTAAGAGATACGAAAAAAGTTATTTAGGCAAAAGTTGGGGCACAGATAGGACCATAATCTAAAAATATTTTCAGATATACAAGGTCACCCGTATTGACAGGATGACATAAAGTTCTGTTTTTTTTAATGAAACACCCTGTATATTTTTATATTTTTTGATTATCCTCGATGTCTTCTTTCTCAAAATATGAGTTTTGTAATAATATTCGAGATAGATTAAAAGATAATTACGTTTAATTTATTACGGGTGTGAATTTCGTAGCAAAATTCACACCCTGTAGAATTGTAAATTATAAGGTTTATATTTATGGTCAAACAATTTTTAATATAGTTTACTATTATTAAACATTAATAATATAGCGAAAAGTTTAATATTAATATACAGGGTTGGTCAAAACTCGGAATGAGAATTATCTGATTTCTCTTAAATGGAATACCCTGTATTTTAGTATTCTAATGAAATTATATTTTATTGTACTTTTTTTTTTCTTAAGCATTCCCTATACCTAAGTGCTTTAATTTGTGAATTATTCGTGATTCTTTAATCCAAACATTAATTGCAACAAAAATTACGGAAATTTTATTAGGTGGCTGTGCAAATATTCAATCAACAATAATTTTTCAAAAAAAAAGTAAATGTTAATCTAGACTGATCCCTAATTTATTGATATTCGATGAGATATCCCAATATCTACGTAGTTAAGATTGTTGGTGCGTAAAATAGGAATAAAAACATACAAGATTCTACCTAGTTGGCTATGACAATGAATTTGTAAAACATTTGACATTATACTATTTTTATAGTTCCAGTTGCTTTGTTACCATTACTAATAAGGTACATGCAGCCAATATGGCCATGCTAATACGTTTTATTTTTTTACATAATAATGTTTTCAGTTTTTCAAAACTTTTGATATGCTATAGTATAAACTACATTATTAGACAGATATTCTAAGTAATTAAAAGTCAACCGTAAGAACCGTTACAGAAATATGAGTAATATAAGATATAATATGAGTTGGCCATATTTCCAACCGGGTGTATGGCAATAAGGCCATACAAAATATTCATTATGTACAGAATTACAAAAAAATGTTATTCGGGAATAATTGAAATAAAAGGTCAAAATAATAACATAAGCTCAAAAATTAATTTGTTATGACAGGTCAATATAGGGTAACTGCAAAAACAAATTTTTTATTCATAAAAATGAAATTTTTATCCACAATCTGGACACATGAAAATTTCTATGACATCGTCTTTAGTGAGTCCCATGCACTCCTCATTGACGTAAGCCTTGCATTTAACACATAAGCGCATATCTGCTTGTCTATCTTCCCTGCAGAGTTTACAATACCAAGACTCATTTAAAATTTTACATTGTGGTTTTGGTGCTCTAGATATTTTTGATTTTTTTTTTGATATTCGTACTTGATACTGAAATATCCTTAAGAATTTTGTTTTCTTTAGTGAACAAGTTTCTTGTGACAACTTGGGCTCTACTGTTCAGAGCAGGTTTTCTGGGTTTCTTAGCTTTGGTTAGTACCATATCTGGAGTTGGTAGCATCTCAGTAAACGAATTGTTCTCGTTTAAGGCAGGATCTTGTACAATTTCTTCGTCAGAATAAGAGTTACTAGATTCATCGTGTACACTGAAATGACTGTCTGAATCACTGCTGCTGTCATCATGGGTACAAGTTCTGGCTCTAGTACCGTTTTTCTTTTGTGATCTTACACCAGATGTGGATGGACCAGCTTCTAAAGAAATTGAGCGATCGACATTATTTTCCTTATTCTCTAATGAACCAGATGTATTAGATGGAACTGTTTCTTGAGACATTTGCTGTTGCTGTTGAGGTTCTTGGTCCTGATTTTGACTTGCAGTGCTTGGAGCAAATGCCATCTTTGGAATTGCTTCACGATTTAGAGGATATATCCCTGTTGCTCTGAAGCCTGCTTTAATATTTGACATTGTCATTGTTTTATCCCAAACAGCTGAAAATATGCCTCCAAAACGCATCTTACTAATTGAACGTTAGTCTGGATGCGTGGAAAAATATTTTTCCACCTACCTCTACCGAAAGTATACTTTTCCGGACCTGATTGTAGGGAGCAAAGTTGTACTTTTCCTCCCTAGGGAGGAAAATATTTTTCCTCCCTAGGGAGGAAAAGTAAAAGTGACGTCATGGTATTTCATTCATGAAATATAACTTATTGACGCCCTGTACAATATCTATTTTTTATTACGTAAGTATCTATACATTTTAACGTTTATTTAAAAACACTCTGTATTTTGCAGAATGGTAAAAAACAGTAAATTTTTATTCTGATTTAACAATGTTTACATTAATAATTTGACTTATATTTGACAGTTGACAGTTATATTGTACCTACTTGTTTGTTTTAGTTCTAATAAATTTTGTTGGTTAGTTACATAAATAAATTAAGTAAAAATGCAAAAAATGACTTGTTATTTGAGGAAGGTGGAAAAACCATATGTATAACATGGGAGTAAAGTGCCTTTTCCTCCCTTGAATGATTACTGCCCTCCGCTACGCGTCGGGCAGTAAACTTCATTCTCGGGAGGAAAACTAGCACTTTCCTCCCTTGTTATACAAATAGCTATTACTACCTCATCGTCCCAGTAATACTCAAACGCCCTAAATACAGCCTTATCCATTGGCTGGAGTTCGTGAGTCGTATTACTGGGCAAACAATACAACGTTATATCAAATTGTCAGCGGTTTCCAAAATACTGTAGTCCAAGTGACACTTGGCTCCATAAAAAATAAGCAGACATTGACCTTGAACCTTAAACTTTGCAAAATGCTCTATCCAACGGGAAAATGCTGCTTGTGTCATGCTACCTTTTTCGGTCATAAGTACTGAAGTCCCTGCAGGCATTGAATCACTCCATTCTTGTTTCATGCGCTTCCCTTTAAATAAAATTACGGGAGGTATTGCTGTTCCGATAGCATGACCACAGGCTACAATTGAAACATTTTGTGCGTGTTCGTTCGTAACAAGATGTACCCGCCGTGACCCTTTGCAGCTAACACCTTTTGTTGATGGTGCAAACAGAGCCTGCATCCTTTCTCGTCGATATTATAGATTCTTTCAGGATGTTCCATTATATGTAAAGATCGCAATACTTCTTCTAGCTTGGTGAAATGGTCATTTACAATGAATTTGTTTAGTTTTTGGGCTCTTGCCGGATTTAGATTTTGTGCTTTTCTAACTCGAATTTGAGGGTTCCTTTCCATAAATCCCTTTAGCCAATATCGCCCAGCCTTTTCTTTTTCTTCTCTAAAAGGATTTGGAATATTATTCAACTTGGTATACCGGTAAACACATCGACGAAGTACACTTGCAGTTAGCGGGTAACCTACTTCGGATAACCGAATAATTCTTCGACTTAATTCAGCTCCTTGGGGGTTATCCTTGGTAGATTATAAGTTGTAGTAGCCCTATTTACTGACATACCCGCGTTCACAGCTTGAAGCGCTTGGGTTAAGTCTTCTTCACTCCATTGCCCTCTTATGCCTCTAGAGCGAATACGACCCATCGTTATTCCTTAAACAATAGAGAAAACATTACAAAAAAAACTGGTATGATACATACGCTATTAGGAAAATGTATGCATAGCAATATGGCCCTGGCCATATTGCTGTCTATCGATAATGGCCATATTGCTCACATGAACCAAATCAACTGTTTTTTCAAATATAAGGCACTATCATAAACTTATCCAAAAAATAACTGCACTCATTTATCATCGTACCTTTGCACAATCTAAACGTAATATCTACTTAAAAAATACTTACGTGATTGTTACTGTAAAAAGAGATATAATAAGTTTCACGTTTATAATGACGCACTTACGAGGCACTATTTTCTTCTGTAATGCAGCACACACTCACAATGTCGGCTTAAGACTGATTACTCTAGCGGCTGTCGTATTTGGCGAACATACTGTTTATATCTATTGCGCCATCTACTTCAAATTCAAGGTAGTTACCGAGTTATAAGGAAGTGGCCATATTGCCTGCTTGGCCATATTGGCTGCATGTACCTTATTAATTTTTTTAATAAGTAACTGATGAGTAACTGATTAAAATGGTTTTTGTGCTAGGAGAGTATAACAAAAATGGGCTACTAGTAATAAGAATTTTTCATCAGCAATTTCCTGATAAACGAAAACCAAGAAGAGAAACTTTTGAAACTATGCTAAAACGGTTTCAGCGGACTGGATACTTAAAATACGAGAAACCTGATTGAATAAAAACTATTTTAAATGAATAAAATAAATTAAATGTAATCCTTAGTGTAACTGAGGATATGCATATTAGGAAGAACGTTCTTATAATCTAACTATCTAGAGCTAGACTGTTGAAATCGTTGTAGTGTACTTTAAAAAGTCTCTCTTCTTGGTTTTCGTCTATCGGGGAATTGCTGATGAAAAATTCTTATTGCTAGTAGCACATTTTGGTTATACTCTCCTAGCACAAAAAACATTTTGATCCGTTACTCATCAGTTACTTATTAAAAAAATTAATATAAGTAATGGTAACAAAGCAACTGGAACTATAAAAATTGTATAATGTCAAATGTTTTAGCTAATTTATTGTCATAGCCAACTAGGTAGAATCTTGTATGTTTTTATTAATATTTTACGTACCAACAATCTTAACTACGTAGGTATTTGGATATCTCATTCAATATTAATAAATTAAGGATCAGTCTAGATTAATATTTCCTTTTTTTCGAAAAATTATTTTTGATTAATATTTGCACAGCCACCTAATGTTGTAAATAGAAACTTTGATGTCATATCACTACAATTCTACAGGGTGTGAATGTTGCTACGAAATTAACAATAAAACGTAATTATATTTTAAACTACCTCGTATAATATTACAAAACCCTATATTTTGAGAAATAAGACGTCAAGGAGAATCCAAAAATGCAAAAATATACAGGGTGTTCTGAGATTCTATAGTTGTACATTGCTACGGAAGCTCTCTCCTCTCTCCTGTAGCTAAGTATCTTAGGGCAATAATTAATTTGTGTTTCGCAGAAATAGTATCTCGAAATATATATTCCTTTGTGATTATGTGTTCAATTTTTCCCAAGAGTTTATTAAATGTACCTACTTTCATTCATTCGTAGAAAATTAGAGTATTTTTCATCATCTACTTGGATAAATTCTTCTGTTAAGAGATATAATACCCCTCTTCTTGTTCAACCAAGATCTTACCAGTGGCGGATTTTGGGGGTAGGCAGGATAGGCCGGGCCTACCCAATAATTTTAAAAGCTTTAAAATAGAAAAAGATGTATTCAAAAATTATGTTAAAGCATATAAATAACTTTTGAATGTACTAAATCACTCAATAAATTAGCGTCCGTTAAGACAAATTTATTATATATTATCACATCCACAGAAAGCATCGAATCATATTCAGGCATTTTAAATATCACTAATAGGCCCTCTCGGACCTGGCCGACTCCGCTCACATAAGATCTCCTTACAAAAAGCTTTCCAAGATAAGCAGCTTGCCGGACAATGATTTTTATATTGTCGTGTTATACTTGGTGTATAGGCCCGATTCAAACTGGCCTTCGCCGTGCCTCGTTGCCACTTGTAACATAATTATCGAATTGTAACTGACAAATTTGCACAAAGCAAAGGGAGAAGAATAAATTTGCTCTATAAATAGTAAAATATGTTATATTCTACATAGTTCCTAAGTTGATTTAGTTTTAAAAATTTCTTCTTCTTCTTTAAGTACCGTGCCCAAATTTTTAGGCGTAGGTAGCTTCCATAACAATTTGCCGATATCATTCTCGATCTTGTGCGGCATGTAACAATTGATCTGCTGATAAGCCAGTCCATTGACGAAGGTTTCGGAGCCATGAATATTTCTTTCGACCAATTCCTCTTTTTCCGTCGATCTTTCCATTGAGTATTAACTGCAGCATCCTGTATCTGCTACCTCTCATTATATGCACCAGATATTCAAGTTTTCTCTTTTTTATCGTCTTCATTAAGTCACCTTCGCCTTGACCTACTCTGTTTAAGACTTCTCTGTTTGAAATGCGTTGAACCCAAGATATTCTGAGCATTCTACGATACGACCACATCTCAAAGGCTTCTAATTTGTTCATCATGTTAACCTTCATGATCCAGGTTTCACATCCATATAGTAATACAGGATACACATAACATTTTAGGAACTTGATTCTTAGTTGTAAGTTCAGCTGAGAGGTGCTCAGAATAGATCTAAGTTTCATAAATGCTCCTCTTGCAATTTCTATACGAGTTTTAATTTCTTCATCCGGATTTAGTGTCTCGTTTATCCAACATCCTAGGTATTTAAAATGGTTAACTTTTGTTATTGATTCATCATTGACAATTAGTTGCATAGGGCCGACGTCTTGTTTACTAACCACAAGTAACTTTGTCTTTGTTGCATTTATGTTAAGTCCGTTATTGGAGCATTCTCTAGTGACTCGATCTATAAGGAATTGAAGATCTTCGATATTTTCAGCCACGATCGCGGTGTCGTCTGCATATCTGATGTTGTTAATAGTTTCTCCCCCGATTCGACCTCCACATTGTCCTTCCAAGGCTTCATTAAAAATTATTTCTGAGTATACGTTAAACAAAGTTGGGGATAACACACAACCCTGTCTGACACCTCTTTGAATGCAAATTTTGTCTGTTTCTTTGCCGTCTACCAGAATAGAAGCTTCTTGATTCCAATATAGATGTTGTAAAAGTCTCAGATCTTTATCGTCTATTCCAATCATTTCTAGATATTCAAACAACCTATCATGTTGAACTCTATCAAACGCCTTCCCAAAATCTATAAAGCAGACGTAAATTGGTTTCTGTACTTCCCATGATCTTTGAAGTAATGTTAACATTGAGAACAAAGCTTCCCTTGTTCCCAATCCTTCTCTGAAACCGAATTGTTTGTTTCCCATTGTCTCTTCACATTTCTGCTTGATTCTATTAAGAATTATCTTAAGAAGTAGCTTGAGAGAGTGGCTCATGAGACTAATTAGTCTAAAGTCTTTACATGATGATGTATTAGGCTTTTTTGGGAGTGGAATAAATGTAGACTCTAACCATATCTGTGGCATCATGCCAGTCTCGTATATATAGTTATAAATGTTTGTTAGTTGTGAGACATTGTCGCCATCCAGAAGTTTGAGCCAGTTTGATGGTATTTGGTCAGGGCCTGGAGATTTCCCATTTTTGCTCTGTTTGATGGCTTTCTCTACTTCCGCTTTTAAAATACTAGGACCAGTATTCGTATACTTTGTGGTGTTAAGTGGTGGCCTCGTATCCAGGAAGAGCTCTTTTATATAGTTAGTCCATTCTTCCTTTTTTTCATCCAAGTCGAGAATTATTTTACCTTTGGAGTTTCTCATAAAGTGAGGAGTTCTTTTTCTCTGAGTGTAGGTAATTTCTTTAAGCTTTTTATGTATATTAAACTCGTCATGTTTTCTTTGTAGTTCTTCCATTTCACGACATCTTTGTTCCATCCAGTCCTCTTTTGCTCGCTTAACCTCGTATCTTATTTGTCGATATATCTCTCTATACCGAATCTCGTCTTTGTTTTTCCAATTTCTTCTTTGTTGAATAAGGTCTAGTATTTTATCGGTCATCCAATCCTTTTTCTTTATTGGGTCTTTTTCTGGTTTCAAAACTTCGTTTGCTATGGTGACCATGGCGGAATTCATGATATCTAGATTTTGACCGATATTTTCTTGTCCAGATCTTTCTAACTGTTTTTTAATCTCACGATTTATCTTATATCCGAACTCATAATTTAAAAATTTAATTAAATGTAAATCTGTTACAGTTACCTTCTAAGTATTTTTATACATAAAAATTAATTTATATTATATATTATACATAGCTGTATGTACCCAATTTGCTGGCTTGGCCTACCCAAAATTTTACCCCACCAGCCGCCACTGGGTCTTACCCACCATCTCCGATCTCGGCGTTCTAAATTAAATTAGTAACTAGAGGCTGGGTGCAGCAATAATAATACTTAAAGTTGCTGCTGCCGCTACCTTTTTCCTTTTATATTTGGCTATTTTTGATAGTCTTGGCATTTCGAAACTTACTAAGGTAAATAAACAGCAATAAAGTAATTTAAAAAAAAAACAAAAGTTTATAAATTTATTTATCTGGTCCAAAAGTGGAAAATTTGGTGCGCCACTGTCAATACATGTGCCACTGAAAAGTGACGGCATAGCGCTCAAACGTTTTCTTTTAGGTTCTACTATTTCATTTATAGACTCATTATGGTGCCTAAAATGATTAGCAAATTTCACCTATCCCGGCTCTTATTCTGTAAGTCCACAAGTGATAGATGGGTTAATATGCAAGATAGATGCAAGATTGTTCAACTAGAATTGCTTGCTCTTTTAGATCCAGTGGTTCGTATTCGTTATCGCATAGGATTTTCGTAACTTTTCCATATAATACAGTTATCAACAAACTTAAAATTTTTAACAAATTGAAGAGTCTCAGATGCAGAATCCACCATTAAAATCGTAAACAGTAATTTAAATCTGAGACTATTCATGTTGAAAGTTCTTTCTGGTACATCCTTAATCTGCGACTTTAACAATTTATAAGACCGCACACGACGAATATAGAAAACAAAAAGGATTCCTTGCAATCACATTCCGTTTTCATTCGTCTTGGAAAAGGACAGAAGAGGAACTTTCTAGTACTCAAATCTGAGTAAAGATAGAAAAGTGAATGATAGTTTTGCTTGTTTTTTGATTCAGAGGGATGCACAATCGCCGGACAGCTGTTTCTACCGTTTCAGGCTTTTTCAACAGCGCTAGCGTGCACTCCTCTGAATCGAAAAACAGCTTGTTTTGTATTTATTTATACAAAGTATTATTTCTGCTTCTGATGGTTAATGCTGGTAAAAAACTGATATGCTGAATTAAAACTGAATTTTATTTGTACACTGCTACAATATGATATAACCTTACGACATGATGATTATCATTGACATTGTCATGCGCGCTGTCACCAGCTGACATGGAACGAGCAATTATTTGCCATACACTTGTGTATTCTGCAACATACCGCCAGCCTTGAAATACCCTGGCTATTTCAAAAAGAAACAAAAAAAAACAATAAACTACATTACAATAAAGGGTCATAATTGCCCAGTATACATCAAAACATAGAAATGAACTTAAATGTCTGTTGGTAATATGCACACGCGTGAGAGAGCTCTTGTCACTTCACCATTGTTTGTTTTTATTGTCACAACACGTATTCTATTGTCTCTGCCTCGATGTACCATTGAAATACGTCCTAACCTCCACTGTAGAGGTGGTAAATTGTCTTCTCTAAGACACACTAGCTGGTCTATCTTCACTTCTTGGTTGCTAACAGTCCTCCATTTGGATCTTGACTGAAGTTGAGTTAAATATTCTGTTGACCATCTTGCCCAAAAATGTTGGAGCACTTGAGTCATATGTTGAAACCTGTTGAGATTTGAAATTCTTCGTATGTCTGGCTCAGGAAAGGTTGTTAATGGTGAAAAGATTAAAAAATGACCTGGGGTCAAAGGTTGAAAATCTGATGGGTTAGAGGATAAAGGAGTTAAAGGTCTGGAATTAAGACATGCTTCAATTTGTGTTGTCAAAGTTCCAAAATTATCTACTGAAAATATATGATTTCCCACAATTCTTTTAAGATGAAATTTAAATGATTTGACTGCTGCCTCCCAAATTCCCCCATAATGTGGTGATCTAGCAGGAATGAACTGCCACTTTATTGATTCTACTGTCAAAAAACTGTTAATTTCTGGTCTGGAATTCTGTACTAAATCGTACATTGATTTGAGTTGATTATTAGCCCCCACAAAAGTTGTGGCATTGTCCGATGAGATAGTCAATGGTTTACCTCTACGACTGATAAATCGTTTTAAGCAATTTAAAAAACTTTCAGTTGTTAAGTCTGTTACAAGTTCTAAGCCTTTGTGCTAAAACAAACAAATATGCAAACATATATATGGATGATTTTTGAATTGCGTAATTTATTAGCTTTAACTGAGAATGGTCCACAATAATCTAAACCTGTATGTAAAAATGCTCTAGCAGGAGTAATTCGCTTCTCTGGTAAGTCACCCATAAGGTGATTGACTGAACTTGGCCTATTTTTAAAACATACAATGCACTTTCTTAAAATTCGTTTTACTGTAGTTAAACCTGATAATATCCAAAATCTAGTTCTCAATGTTGATAACAATAGTTGTGGACCAGCATGCAAGTTTTTATAATGTTCATCCCGAATGATACAAGTAGTAATGTGATGGTCTGAAGGTAAAAGTATTGGATGTCTTTGAGAAAAAGGTAAAAAATCTGCATTTTTGATCCTACCACCAACTCTGAGAATACCATCTTTAAGAAATGGATTAAGTGAAATAAGATTGCTATTCTTTTTGACTGTATTACCTTTCAAAATCTGTGAAATTTCTGATTGGAAACATTCATTCTGTACAAGTTTTACAATAGTATTTAAACTGACTTCCAGTTCTGGTATAGAAATTTGGCCACAATATTTGTCTGATTTATTAAGACAGTTATGTTTAAATCTTAAAAGCAATGCTATTATTCTTTGTAACCTTGATATGGAAGAATATTTATGGATTATACTAAATGGTTCCTTTTCTTTAACATGAGCTGATAACTGGTATTTGGGTCTTTTTTCTGGCAAATCCTTTACTGATTTAAATTTCGGTATAGGCCAGTTGTCTTCACTTTCTGATAACCATGAAGGTCCATGCCACCACAAGGAAGAAGTTGACAATGTTTTTGAGTCTATTCCTCTTGAAATAAGGTCTGCTGGATTTTCCTTTGAAGGAACATGTCTCCATTCATTTGCCTTGCTGTTTTCATGAATGTGAGCAATTCTGTTTGATACAAAAGGTTTCCAAACATGAGATTCGCTGTTTATCCATTGAATAACTATAGCTGAATCTGTCCAAAATGTAAATTTGGCAAAATTAATATCTGAACAATCTCTTACCTTTTTTACTAAATCTGTTAATATCATTGCTGCGCATAACTCTAATTTTGGAATTGTAAGTACCTTTAATGGTGCTACTCTACTTTTTGCAATAAGTAACTGACTCTGTTTCTGATCGTGATACTGACTAACAATATATAAACAAGCTCCGTAAGCTGCTTCAGATGCATCGCAAAATCCATGCAATTCTGTATATGTCCCTTGAAACAATGTAACATGTCGTGGAATACTGATTTGATTTAATTCTGTTAACTGATTCATAAAGTCTACAAAACAAGTATGAAGTTCAGCAGGAACTGATTCATCCCACTTTAAATTAAGTTTCCACAACTTCTGTAATATTATCTTTGCTTGAATGACATAAGGTCCTACTAAACCTAAAGGATCAAAAATTTGAGATATTGTTGACAAAATTGATCTCTTTGTAATTTTTTCAGTGTCTTTACATTTAATTTTGAATAACAAGTTATCTTGACCTGACTGCCAAGTTATTCCCAAAGTTTTATTTTCCTCTTTGCTTGAGATAAAATATTCTATACCTACTTGTTCTTGCTCTCCTGGTGAGAATATATCTTTGTCGTTGGACATCCATTTTCTTAATATAAATTTTGATTTGCTAAGAATTTCCTGTAACTTATTTTTCAACTGTTTTGCCTGTTCTGCAGTTTCACATCCATATAACAAATCATCAACATAGAATCCATTTCTGATTACTACTGCTACATCTGGATCTGTTTCCTCAATTTCATTGGCTAGTTGGGTTAGGCTTCTTATCGCTAAGAATGGTGCACTTGCTGTTCCATATGTTACTGTTTTAAGTTTAAAATGTTGGATCTCTTCTGAGGGATTTGTACGCCATACGATTCTCTGATAGTTCTGGTAGTTTTCACTTACTAAGATTTGTCTGTACATTTTCTCAATGTCTGCTGCTAAAACTATATTAAAAAATCTGAATCTTATTAAGATAGAAAGAAGATCACTCTGTATAGTTGGTCCAACCTTTAAGCAATCATTTAATGATAAGCCTGTAGTTGTTTTTGCTGACCCATCAAAAACAACCCTTAATTTAGTAGTAGTATTATCTGATTTTAGAACTCCATGATGTGGTAGATAGTATGAGGGATACTTTAAATCCTCTACTGTTATAAGTGACATATGTCCCAAATCCTGATATTCCTTGATAAAGTCTGTGTATAACCTTTTATATTCTGGATTTTTGATTAATTTTCTTTCTAAACTAGAAAATCTGTCGAGTGCTGTTTGCAATGAATCTCCTAAGTTATGTATGTTGTCTTTTGCTAACAGTGGAACAACAATTTGTCCTTCTTGATTTTTCTGAAAACATGTCTGATAGTCTTTTTCACATGATTCTTCTTCTTTAGTTAGACATTTTGAATTATCAATATTTTCTATTTCCCAAAATTGTTTGATCTGATCATTAATGCTGTTGACAGTAAAATTACACCTGATGGTTGGTTTATTTGAATGAAATGGAACATTCCCAGTAATAACCCAACCTAGCATGGTTTTTTGCAAAATTGGTAAAAATCTGTTAAGTCGAATTTGTCCAATGCATAATAAATCATAGAATATAGAGGCACCTAATAAAATATCTATTTTCCCTGGTTTATAAAATGTTTCGTCTGCTAAAGTTACATTTTCTGGTATAGTAAATTCATTTCTGTTAAGATTGACTGTAGGTAATGTTTCTGTAATTTTATCTATAACTAAGAAAGAACTTTCAATCTGATATGCATTTACTCGAGACTTAATATTTGTAGTCACTGAATGGTTTATATGAGTTATTTTGTCATTTATACCTGATACTGGTATATTTATACATGACTTATCAAGTTTCAATTTTTTGCAAAGATCTGCTGTGATAAAATTTGATTGTGATCCTGAATCAAGTAATGCCCTTGCTTCAAATGTATTACCTGACTGGTCAAAAATATGTATAACTGCTGTTGCTAATAAAACTTCTGATTGATGATTGGCGCTTGAATTTAGAACTACTGATGTTGATGGCTGCGCTAAATTAATCTGTACTGTATTTACCTGGTTGTGCTGATTCATTGAGTTCCCAAATGATTCTGATTCTTGGTTCATATTGATGTGGCTTTGTTGCTGATCTGTTTGAAATCTAGAATTTGAGTAATGTAACAACGAGTTGTGCCTTCTCGTGCAAAATTTACAACCTCTGGTTGATACACACTTCTCTATTGAATGATTTCCTCTTAAACAGTTTGTGCATAATTTCATTTTTTGTACTTCAACATTTCTTTGTTTTACGGATAATTGTAGAAACTTATTACAATAAAAAATTGAGTGTGATTCTTTACAATAAAGACATTTAAAATTCTGATTAGTTTGATTTACAAATGATTGTACTTTATTTTTGTTATGTGGTTGATTATTATTTTTATGGTTTGTACCATGTGTTTGTTTATCATTATTTGCATAAAGAGTTTCTAAAAGACGAGAACGCTGACCTAAAAAACTTAAAAATTCTTCAATTGTTGGAAGTGCCTTTTTGCTTATATTCTCCGATTCCCACTGACGTCTTGTGTTATTGTCTAACTTAGAAGTTATTAAATATATTAACATTGTTGACCACTCCTTTACAGGTTGTTTAAATGATTCTAATACCCTTATATTTTTATTTACCTCATCAATCAGTTTTCTCAGCTGAGAAGGTGATTCTTTTTGTATCACGGATAACTCAAATAACGCCCGAACATGAGAATGTACTATGAGTTTATCATTTTGAAATCTATCTGTTAAGATCGACCAAGCAATCGTATAATTTTCATTCGTAACCTCCAAAGAGGAAATCACTGCTGCCGCACTGTCTGTCAAACAAGATTTGAGATAATAAAATTTTTTAATGTTACTTAAATTAGGATCATTGCCAATTAAACTAGTGAACCCGTCATAAAACTCAAGCCATGAGCTCCCATTTTCTGCACCCCCATTTTCTGAGGCCCCACTGAACCTTGGAAGATCAATACAAGGTAACCTTATGTCTTGTGAAGCTTGTAACTGTGAACTACAACTTGTATTTATTGTGTCTGCTTGTTGATTAAATGTCTGTTTTTTTATTAAAATATCCGCTTTTGATATACAATCAAAAAACTTCTTTTCATATTCTTCTAGTTCAGCTTCATATTCCTTACTTTTATTTTTTGTCTCATCTAAATCTAATACCATAAGCTGAACCATTACGGAGTTAAAGTCTGACAATAAATCTTTTGCTACTGCTAGTCTGCATTCTAACTGACCTTTGTTTGCTTTACCTGACTCTACATCTTTTATAAAATTAAAAAATCTCGTTAACTGACCTTTTAAGGAAGTTTTAGTGGTTTTTAAGGTATTTTCATCTGTCATTCTGATGATTTATAAAAATTTACTGTTACAATACAAAACAACACAAATTAGATGCAAGTCATGCATAGGAATTTTTTATAAAAAAGGATATTACATAGGATACCTGATTTCCAATGATTTTCTGATAATTTGCTTTGATTTTCTGTAATCCTGGCGTGGCCCGGTCATTAACCTCTGCTTCGAAATGGCTGCCAAAATGCTGTCTGGTTTTCTGGTAATTATTTGTTTCTTGTCCTGTCTACGGTCGCCAAAATGTTTTGTATTTATTTATACAAAGTATTATTTCTGCTTCTGATGGTTAATGCTGGTAAAAAACTGATATGCTGAATTAAAACTGAATTTTATTTGTACACTGCTACAATATGATATAACCTTACGACATGATGATTATCATTGACATTGTCATGCGCGCTGTCACCAGCTGACATGGAACGAGCAATTATTTGCCATACACTTGTGTATTCTGCAACACAGCTCAACCATCAATTTAAGGGGAATTTGAAAGATCATTCAAATTCCTATTAGGACGCGATCCAGCGACATCTCGTAACAAATTGAAGAGTCTCACATGCAGAATCCACCATTAACCCGTCGTTACACGCGTCTTCTATTGTGACGTGGTTGCACGCGTATGAGCGTCGCCCTCACCTACATAAATTCGACTTATTTCGAGGAAGAATGAATGTCAACATGTATAAATATAAAATGGGTTGTACTCACATATTATAGAAAGTTTAGTAAACCAATTTTTTTATTAATTTAACAAAACAAAAGTAAAAATAATATAGATCAAAAGCAAGTTTTCTTAATTTTCAATTTCAGCAAGCCACTGAAGAAGTTAAACGTTCTTTACGCGAATTCATTTTACTAAAAATACAAATTAAAATTAACAACTATTCTGAAGCTATTTCTTTGTGGCATTTATGTAATTAACTATTAATATTTTGTATTTCGATAACGACGTGCGAAGTGAAATTCGAAACGTCAATAAAATTAATTTTTCAAGTTAAATTGTGGCTTATTTCCCAATTAGAATAGGTAAATTTAGAAATGGGTTCTTAACCAGTGGCGCACCTAGAATTTTCCTCTAGGGGGGGTTTGCTTGGACACCGAAAGTTTTTTGTATTATTTGTAAAAGGCAAGTTACATTTTCCTACTTTCTTTTATATATATTTCTATATGCTCTGGGTGGGATTTTAACCCCCAACCCCCCCTCGGTGTGCCACTGTTCCTAACCTAATCCAAACAATCATATTTTAATTAAACCTACCTAAATATTAAATAAAATCCTAAAAGTTTCTTTGAGATAACAGAAACGTGATTTCACCGTGATTGCACGCGCAGTGAGTAATTCCCTCACTTGAAGAGGGATGTCTCTTCTTTCAACTATCACACAGCACACTGACCGCCTGAAATATTCTATAACTTTTTCATACCCTCTCATGAACCATGCTAAAGGCATTCCTGGGTGCTTAAGGTTATCGTATTAGTTTACACAATTTCATTGGTTATAAACAAATATGGTGAGGGATTCCCTCATAGCGCGTGTAATGGCGGGTTAAAATGGTAAATAGCAATTTAAATCTGAGACATTTCATGTTGAAAGTTCTTTCTGGTACATCCTTAATCTGCGACTTCTTTAACAATTTATAAGACCGCAGACGACGAATATAGAAACAAAAAGGATTCCTTGCAATCACATTCTGTTTAATGGTGGATTCCGCATCTGAAACTCTTCAATTTGTTAAGAGATTTCGCTGGATTGCATCCCAATGGAAATTTTGAATGATCTTTCAAATTTCTCTTAAATTGATGGTTGAGCTGCTTTTAGATTCAGAGGAGTGCACACTAGCGCTGTTGAAAAAGCCTGAAACGGTGGAAACAGCTGTCCGGCGATTGTGCATCCCTCTGAATAAAAAAACAAGCAAAACCATCATTTATTTTTAAAATTTTTACTTGTATTAAGTAACTAACAGTATTATCAATATTTTAAAGCCAATAAACAAATAATAAAAAAGAAATACAAGAACTCAATAACTTACCAAAAAGATAAATGCTCGTCCAATTATATAAAACTTCCCTTCATCATTTCTAAATTCCATTATCATAAGTAAGGTTAATACATTATCTAAGGTTGTTAAGCTGTGAATTATTACTAGACTTAGACCAAACAATTCATTGAATAATCTAATCAACTGTGAAGCTTTGGACAAAAATATCTTTATATTTGTAAGTTTTTGTAAGCATATCTCGTTTGCCTGGAGAGAGTGAGGTTTTATACACCGCAATTCATTGATAGAAACCATTTGAAAATTGTCAATCAACATTAAAATTTGGTAAACGAAAGCAGAAGTAATAAAAAACCAAAATTTACAAAAAAATTCGTAATATGTGCTAGCAAAATCAGGTACGTTGAAATAAAATAAATAAACTGCATCGCAAGCTACTGCCAAAGGTATCAGGAAAACGCCAGTAACTCCAAAAATGTCACGTTTAAATTTTGTAATACTCATAGCATATTTAATAAGATGAGCGAACCTCTTCCATTTGTTTGTGTTTACGAAATTGTATAACCAACTAAATATAATAAAAAATATTTGAATTATATACTCTATGAGTAGAGTAGTTCGAGTAGTTTCATGGATTAATGTTGGAGAGAAAATATTTAAATATATCATCAATTCATAACACAAAGTACTGATTATTAAAATATAACCAAATATACACAGGTATATTTTAATATTAGCTGTTTTTGATTTTTGATTGTAGTACAAAAATCCACAGAATTTTGAAACGAATCGAATCGTAAAACGGTTAATTTTTTTCAAGTTGCAAGTGTGACTCATTTTTGAGGAGAAGACTAAACTACTTTTATAAGGTCCGATTAGAAATAAATTATTATATTCTCCAACAGTAAAGTAGGCGATTAACAGTAGACTAACAGGAATAATTTTGTTTGCTTTATAACAAGATATTTGTACATTATAATATTAAAAAGATATATCTATAATCAATTAAACCTAATAATAAAAATACACTTCGACCTGGTATACAGTGAGGACGTAAAGGTTGGCATAAATTCAATTCTGCATCCTTAGTACATACTCAAATATGAGTAAAATAAAATAATTAAAGACATTTTTAGATTTAAGTCGATTCGGGGGGCACCACCATCAGTTGACATATAGAGGAAAGGCTGCAAATATGGGCTGGTCTTGTAACTAGGTGGGCTAGGTGGGTTTCACAGCTATTCGTTGCAGATCTCTACATTTTGACTATTGCAAACGGTATTTGGCGAAGTTAAACTATCACCGTAGACCGTAGCGATGGCGCCACAGTAGTAGCGCCAAAGAAGCTAAAAAAGAAAAAAAAATGGAATGAGAGATATGGAACGTGCAATTATAGCTATCAGACAGTACGAAATGGGTAAGCTGAAAGCTGCAAAAATGTTTAATGTTCCACGTTATAAGATCTACGTTGCAACGTTCTGCAAGAAAACTGGAACTAAAGCCAATTGAAATGGCTCAAATAAAGTTAGGGCGTAAAGCTGTCTTAGGGAATGATCTTGAGGACGAGTTAGTTCGTTATATTTTGGAAATGAAAGGTAAATTTCATGGACTAACCAGAAAAGATCTTAGGAGGATGGCCTGGTCTAAGCTTCCAGGAAAAATATCAAACATCCGTTTGGAGGTAATACGGCAGGCAGAGCCTGCCTGAAGCTTTTCCTGCAACGCCATAATAGACCAGGGCGCATCTGTAAAAATATTGGTACATTTGGACGTTGAGAGGTGACTCAAATTTTTTTGCAGAAATTGCTTGAAAATAAATCAAATAATAATATTTGAGTTATCCTCCCTCTCAAAAAGGTCCGGAACATTGTTTAAGTAATCAAAATGTCAAAAAATTAAGGAAAAATTCGATTTTTTTCTTGGTTTTTTGATTATAACTTTAAAAGTATTCATTTCCGAAAAAAGTTGTACTGAAATAAAAGCTGCGTAATTAAATTTCCTTCAATATAGAATTGGTTAAAAATTTAAAAAATAGTCATCCTTGTTGCAAAATAGCAATAATTGTGAAAAAAACATACAAAAACAAGTATTCGCATTTTACGTTTTTCAACCATTTATGCTACACTTACGACCTTCATATTTCACGCTGAAAAACTTTATTATACAGTAAAACAATACTGTAAATTTCATTAGATCGATTTAATAGATTTTGCAAAATAAATTTTGCAATCCAGCTTTCGTAAAAGAAATTCATTTTTTCAAAATGTTACAGGACTGAAAATAAAGCAGACAGCAAGTTGAAATTTTTTTTGCATATAGAAGTGTACTGTACCTTTCATGTGCAATTTTGCCAAATTAAAATCGATTAACACCACGGCGTCAGGAATTTTTTTAAATAAACATTAATTATTGGTGCTACGCGCAGGACAGCGGATAGTTTGCTCTGATTGGGCATTCCAATGACCTTTGATAATGATTGATAAATTTTAATTTTTATTACATTTCGATATAAATAAATAAATTTGTTTATTGCAAAATAAAAACACATACTCTATCCTTTGAAATAACACTTTTATTCGCAAAAACTTTCTTTGTTCATATATTTTAATTTAAATAATAAAAGTTTATTATTTTTAAACATATGCAATTGTTTAAACAATATTTCACAAACAATAATAAAATTAGTTTGATTTTTGTGGAATTAAAATATTAAAATACAACAAAATATAGAATAAGATAATAATATATTAGATAAAGATTGGAAGAAATTTTGGTGGAAATCAACTTGTGTGAATCGAACACCGCTGTCCTGCGCGTAGCACCAAAAATTATTGTTAATTTCAAAAAATTTCTGACGCCGTGGTAATAAATCGATTTTAATTTTGAAAATTGCAAATGAAAGGTACAGTACATTTCTGAGAAGCAAAAAAAAATTTCAACTTGCTATCTGCTTTATTTTCAGTCCTGTAACATTTTGAAAAAATAAATTTTTTTTGCGAAAGCTGGATCGCAAAATTTATTTTGCAAAATGTATTGAACCGATCCTAATGAAATTTACAGTATTGTTTTACTGTATCATAAAGTTTTTCTGGGTGAAATATGAAGGTCCTAAGGGTAACATAAATGGTTGAAAAACGTAAAATGCAAATACTTGTTTTGTATGGTTTTTTCACAATTATTGGTATTTTGCAACTAGGGTGACTATTTTTTAAACTTTTTACCAATTCTATATTGTAGGAAATTTAGTTACGCAACTTTTATATCAGAACAACTTTTCTCGGAAATGAATACTTTTAAAGTTATAATCAAAAAACCAAGAAAAAAATCGAATTTTTCCTTCAATTTTTGACATTTTGATTATTTAAACAATGTTCCGGACCTTTTTGAGAGGGAGAATAACTCGATTATTATAATTTGATTTATTTTCAAGCAATTTCTGCAAAAAAATTTGAGTCACCTCTCAACGTCCATCTCAAAACAGATGCGCCCTGGACTATAAAGAGCTATCAGTACCACGACCAACGGGAACATCATATTATTTAGGAGCAAGAGGTTTTAACAAAGAAAATGTCGCATCCTTATTCAATGTTCTGGAAAATGAATATGACAAACAATTTTACCCACCTGAATGTATCTTCATTGTAGACAAGACAGGTCTTACGGTTGTACAAAACAAGATGGCACATGTAGTAAGCCGAAAAAGGAAACGACAAATTGCATTATTAATTTCTGCTGAAAGGGGCTCTCTGATAACCGTCGTGATATCGATGAGCGCTGCTGGCCAATTCATCCCACCAATGATGATATTCCCACGTAAAAATATTAACTAGCAACTGATAAAAGGAGCTCCTCCAGGTACCACTATGGCAGTACATCCCAGTGGATGGATACAAAGCAATATTTTTACAAGATGGTTTCAATATTTCATTGACACAGAGAAAACCCACAAAACCAGTCCTGCTTATTATGGATGGTCATTACAGCCATACACGTAACATAGAAGTAGTCATAGATTTACCTAGAGATAATTATGTCACTATCATTGTATCACTATAATTGTCTTGCCTCCCCATTGCCCCACAAACTCCAGCCATTGGACAAAACTTACACGGGTGTTCTTAAGGCCTACTGTTCTGTTTGCGCCACAATAATCGTCCACTAAGTGCATTTGATGTGTCAGAGCTATTTGGGAGAGTTTATCTGAAATGCCAAATTGGAGAGATTGCTATTAATGGATTTAGAGCTACAGGAATTTATCCTTGAATAAAAACATATTTACAGATGTCGATTTCATGGCAGCTAAAATTGAAGCAAAAAATACTTCGACAGCTGCACCTGATGATGCGAGTGATGAAGATGATAAGGTGATCGTCGTTTCAACCGCTGCTGTCAATTCAAATAAACCTACAAATTCTGACGATAACTTTATCAATTCTGAGAGCACACCAGCCACAATAATTTATCATCTAATTCTCCCTCTCTTCCATCTGGGCCTAATAAACAGCTTGAAACTATTTCTACAAATTCACAGCTTGATGCTATTCCTTCAACTATTTCACAGCTTGTCGCTATTCCCACAACAAGCTTTTACAGAAACTCTGCCACGCCTTCCAGAAGACCTTGTGCAGAGCTTGGTGTAAAAAGAAAATTATTTGAGCCAATTCCATCAGTTCCTTCCACATCCGGGTCTTCAAGAACATCTCTGATAACACTATATGATATTTCTCCTGTGCCATTATTGAAGAAAAAAACCTCTAATCGTGGGCGTAAGCCAAGTAAGTAGTCAGTGATAACCTCTTCACCTTACAAAAATGAATGGATCCAGTCTCTCAACAAAGACAAAGGGGAGCAAAACGAAGTAGGAAAAGGCAAAAAAAAAGAAAAGAAAAAAAAAAGGAAAACGTAAGCAGGTTACCAAAGTCACAAAGAATCAAAAAAAGAAATCGGGTTCTAGTAGCGAGGATGGGGAGGAATATGTGCCTGCAGATGATGAGAGCGATTACAATGAGTTTCCTTCTACACAGCCTCCACAAGAAGCAGCTGACACAACGTGTATGTTTTGCGAAGCACTTTTTTCAGACGATTATCTTGGTGAAATGTTGGTCAAGTGGTTCATGTGCCATTTGTGGGCACATAACGAGTACGCTGGAGCCGAAAAAAAAATGAATATGTGTGTGACTTTTGCAAATAGTTTTTCTCCTAGTAAAAAAAACTTGAGAAAATCAAACACATACGTTATTGCCTATGAGTTATTTGATATATTGTTTGTATTTTGATATTAAAATATATTTGTCAAGCATTTATCTTATTTCACCCAAATTTAAGACACTTTTTCGGGGTAGCCCATATTTAGGATCATTATTCAAACGATGCAAAAATACAATTTTTCATTATAGTCCTGTCGCCAGGGGGGGTACAACGGCCTCCTTAATTCAGATGGACTTACCCAAGTTTTTTTTATATATTTTGACCAGTAGAATACGAATTTTTTGGGTAACAGTTGATCCGGATGTCGATAAGGTTGTTATAGACAAAGAACTTGAGGAATTACATAACAGTGATTTCTCGCAAAACAAAACATATTTTTGTATTTTTTGGGTCATTTTAAGCAAAACATATTCCTACAAGTTTTTTCGTAGAATGCATAGTTTTCGAGATAACCGCGGTTGAACTTTCAAAAAATCGAAAAATTGCAATTTTTGAACCCGAATAACTTTTGATTAAAAAATAAAGTAGCAATTCTGCTTACCGCATTTGAAAGTTTAAGTCAAATTATATCGGTTTTGATTATTTGCATTGCTAAAAATTAATTTTTTTATTGTTAAACTAATCTATAAACACATAGGTTTCCCGTGCCTAATACATGCGTTTTAACGCATGCTACGTAGAAATTGCCTCGCTTGCACTTGTAGCTACTCTACCTACTCGTTCGATTTTAAATGAGAAATCATAGAAAACATCACTCACATACTAGGTCTTTACTACAGTTTACAGCTTTGTTTAACAATAAAATAATAAATTTTTAGCAATGCAAATAATCAAAACCGATATAATTTGACTTAAACTTTCAAATGCGGTAAGCAGAATTGCTACTTTATTTTTTAATCAAAAGTTATTCGGGTTTAAAATTTACAATTTTTCGATTTTTTGAAAGTTCAACCGCGGTTATCTCGAGAACTATGCATTCTACGAAAAAGCTTGTAGGAATATTTTTTGCTTAAAATGACCCAAAAAATACAAAAAGATGTTTTGTTTTGCGAGAAATCGCTGTTATGTAATTCCTCAAGTTCTTTGTCTATAACAATCTTATCGACATCCGGATCAACTGTTACCCAAAAAATTCGTATTCTGCGGGTCAAAATATATAAAAAAAACATGAGTAAGTCCATCTGAATTAAGGAGGCCGTTGTACCCCCCCTGGCGACAGGACTATTATATGTACATTTAAAACAGTTATATATTTTTTAATCAATTTGGACTTTGGGCAGGTTATAAGTAACTAAATATAGGTATTCTTACGTACCTTTGGAATTGAAATAGAATTTTCATTCTTTTTTTACAAAGAAATACAAAATGGGTAGCCTATATTTTCTTCAGAGTTTTCAGAGCTGCCTGTGGTGCATCCCAAATCGAACTAAATCGGCTGTCCCATTAAGCAAAATAATAAAATGTTATTTGCGGAAGAACGCGTTAGCGACGTCTATTTATCTTCTGCTACACAAATTACAATCTAATCTTATAAAGTCCTAATGCGACAAGTCACGAAGTCCGTCCGGTGCGGTTTCGATATATAAACATTGAATGACGTATTTATGCCATTAAAAAAAACCCAAAACACTTAAATAATGTATTCTTCTTTACCGAGATACAGAGTGTTTTATTACAAATATTCTAAAGCGATTTTAGCCCATTGTTAAAGCACCTTTCAATATTTTTTGTTCAAACTTTACACACAGTTTACACATGTTAGGATACTTTAAATAGTGTTAAAATATAGTTTTCCGCTGTTACCAGAGGCTCACTGTAGGGATATATACTTCATTTTGTCCCTTTCCCCTTACAATCTACGCTACTGTCGTAATAATAATTTCAGCATGTTTTTTGATTCTTCGTTACTTTTGACATAAATATAACCCTTTTGTCTCAATGCGATAGAGTAAGTAGTTTTCAAGTTATTTGCGATTTAATGTAATGGATTCAATAGGATTATGTATTTTAAACAATAATCTTATTGAATTTAGTTTGAAATATATATGAATCAAAAAAACATGCTGCAATGATTATTACGGCAGTGGCGTAGATTGTGAGGGGGAAAAAGGGGCGAAAATGAAGTAGGGTAACGGGTACAGTGATTGACCACTTAAGGGATTTCAAATTGAATTGAAATTGTAAATTTGTATATTTTAAAGTGAAATATTTTGTAAGGGTTTTTTAATAATAATAAAATATCAAATTTTATAAAAACTCAGGTTATTTTAATAAAAAATAATAATGTATATAAAAAATTAACACAAATTTAAAAACATACAAAATTACACAGTTATTGGCCATGCAAACATAGTTATTGGCATATAGAATTACAGTTATTGGCCACTAATAAAATTCCTAATTTTCTTTTTTTGTTTGTGCAGTTAGGGCACACAAAACTATTTAGATTTTCAATTTCTTGTTGTTTATTAACACAACTACCAATATGGTAGCCTCTGACACAAAATAAACATTTTATTCCAACTTTTGATTTAGAAATGTTATAGGAACAAGAATAGCAGAATCCTGTATACAAAAGATTATTATTTAGAGGTATGTTGGTATTGTCTGATTGTTTTACCAACATATCTGAGAGAATTTGTATTTTTTCATGTTCTGGATATCCCTCTGTTTCGAAAAACAACTTTCTTTTAGCCGACTTACCAGCACGTTTTTCTTTGCTGGTTTCCAAATTTGTACATTTGCTTTGGGAAATTCTTATTGTTGGGGACATAAAAAGATACGTTATCAATTGAGGGAGGAATAGCGTTTTCCTCTACGGAATCAGGAAATTAGTTCCGTGACAGTTCGTGGTTTTCTTTGAGGTTAATCACTTCTGGTATATGTACTCTAACTCCACTTCCCAAAGTAGTGCTTTTAATTGTATGATCAAGAAGTGTGTCTGCTTTAAAAGTATTTATATCTACAATATCTCCTGTACTTAGTGTAACATTTCCTTTATTCTTCACAACATTTTGACATTTTTTGCTCTCGGAATTGGCTCTTGTGGCAATTTTTTTTATTACTTTCTTCTTGGTTTCTTTATTTTGTTTACCTTTATTGTTGGCTTTTGCGTCAATTCGCTTTTGTTTTCGTTATAGTTTTATTTTTTCTTGTTCTTCTTTCGCTTCAATTTTACACCTCTCTGCATTTTGACGATCTGAAGAAGTGAGCACGAAAGGCAACATTTCTGTTTGCTTTTTACCCTTTCTTTCTGGGGTTTTTGGCCAAAAAAAGAATTTGTCAATTGAGGTGTCAATTTCTTTATATCATGAGTTGTCTTGATTTACTGAAGGCAGATTATCGGATGTCGATTGAATATCTAAAGTCATTGTATCTTCTGTGACAATAGTATCTTTTAAATTATATGTAATATCACCGTTTTCGGGAAGTTGAACTAGAAAATCAGAAAGTAGATTGTCTTCTGTAATAACAGGAATATCTTGTATGTTGCATATAATTTCATTGCCACCTGCAGGTTTAAGTGTAAGATCTGAAGATATATGATTTTCTGTGATGATATCTTGTATATCATCTGTGACAACACCTGTCTCTGTAGTCTGAATTGTGTGTATATCTACGGTATTTTTAAATAAATTAAATATATTAAACAGCAATTTTGACTCTCCATTTAGTTCTTCTGAATTATCCAAACTTTGAAATTCTAGTATTTTCTTGGCTCCAACTGTGTGTACAAAATCTTCATATGTTATTTATTTTGTCATTGAACTTGTGTGATTAATACCTTTATTCGGGTCTTTGTTCTTTCCTAAACATTTGGAATAGTCTATTGCCTCAGGGTTCCATGGATATAATCCAGATGCTTGAAAGTCATTAATTATGGAATCTGATTTTAATTGACTAATGGCTGTGCTTAATACTAATGCAAAATTCTCTTTGGTGACTACTGAGTTTGGCTTTTCTCGTCTGAACTTTAATACTGCCCGGTTCCAATTTGCCTTTAATGGTTTAAATGCAGCAACATCTACAGGCTGTATAATTCTGGTCGCATTGGGATATAATGCCACTAAAATAATTTGTAACTTTAAACATAATTCACTGGTTTGAATGATTAAGTGAGTTTTATGTCCATCAACGAACAAAATGACTGGAAATTTAGCGTTTTTTGTAACTAGGTACTTATATAAGACGTTTCCTATGTACCTATTCATAGAAGTTTTCATTCTTCATCCGTCCCGTATCGCTACAGCCTATGCCCCCATTCTCGAGGAACTGAATTTATAACATTGCTAGGAAGTCGTTTTTATGGGTAAATAATCATCGGTGCTGTTATTTCTCCAGACGTTGCAAACGTAAACATAACCGTCAAATTAACTTTGGAGTGATGTTCTATTTGATATACATTTTTGCTTCCCTTTAGATCCAACACTCGTTTATTTTTGGGAAACAGGAGGAAGCAGGTTTCATCCCCATTTAAAACACGTGAAGGGTCTTGAAGAATATCAATGTAACCTTTACGATGCAAATATTCTTGAACACCGGTGAACCATTTTCTTATATCTTTTTCAGACACAATTGAACTTGCTGCTGTTACCGCTTCTGGAGTTCGCTCGCTTAAATCTGAATGTCGCTTTAAAAAGGATCTATACCAACCTCTTCCGGGCCGATTGTCAGTAAAAGGATTAGCTCGTGGATTTGCGTCAAGAAAACCTTTAACCGAGTCTTGTGTATCTTCCACTCTTACTGGAAAACCTTTGTCTTGGCATGTTACGATCCAATCCTTTAAACGATTCTGTTCCTCCAAAGAAAGAGTAGGATTGGGACCAAGGGTAGTTTTTTCATTAAATTTTTCGCTTGCTCTAAACTGCAGTGTTGCTCTTGGCACATTAAATTATTCAGCACATTAAATTATTCAGCGGCTTTCCGTTGGCTCATACCATTTTTATGGCCTGAAAAGCAGACTGAAGATCTTGTCCTGTATATTTTTTGTGATACGTTTTATCTTTCCGGATATTTGGCATTTTTTATTCTAAAAATAAAAATCATTTAATAGTATCTAATAATGTTAGCTACAATACGGACGTTTCAAATTTGATTCAGATTGCCCGCATTGGCACTAATTTTATAACAAATAAAATAATTGTAATTTTAGAAAAACGAATCCGGACAAAAAATATATTCTTATTGCACATTACAGTTATTGGCCACCCTGTGGTTTAGTGATTGGCAGTCGGCCAACCACTGGTTATTGCCATAAAAAATAAGAAAAAATGCTTGAAATATTTTGTGTTGGACCAAACTAAGCTAAAAGAGCCTAAATTATAATAAATATTTTAATTTAAAGTAGGTACAGTAATTGGCCGGTAGGCCAATCATTTAAACGCGGACATATTTAAGATACAGCGCTTGGCCACTAAAATTTACCGCCAAAAAATTATAACCTTACTATTAAAACCACCGATAATGTAAGATATACCCCACTAAATCGCCACAAAACATTAATATAAGCAGATACACAATATTATTAGCCAAGATAACTCACCTCATGAATTGCCTTCCTCAACAAATTCTTTAAAAAACTCTTAAAACTGGATGCACCTGTTAAGCTTCGAACAACACACGCCGTCACAACTAGACAATATTAACTGAGATAGTCCAGAAAGCCACTGCGCATCCGCTAGGAAAAATATTCTAATTCGGATTTTTTGCACAATATTACTCAAAAACGACTCCGTTTAACAAATTTGCATGTTGCCAGGACCAAAAGGTGGTCAAAAATTTTTTAAACGTTTTTTTTTTGTTTTTTTCCTAAAATAATTCTTTTTGCATGGAAAAAAGTTTTTTAGGTTTTTTGGATCATTCCAAACAGAAAAGGTCTTTGGTGACTTTTCTCTAAAAATGATAGTTTTTGACATAAAAGCGATTAAAAATTGAAAAATTGCGAAATCGGCCATTTTTAACCCTCAAAAACTATATGAAAAACTGAAAATTTGAATGTTGCCAAGATAGGTAGATATTCTTTAAACATTGATTGATGAAATCCCGAAGAGTTTTTTGCAATAGAATATTCAAAACTCCTTTGTTTTTTAATTGCTAATCAAGCGTGCGCGACACTATTTTCCACCGACAGTATGGTGCAAATGAAAGGAATAAATTCGTTATTTCGTAAACCGGCGACTTTAAGGAAAAATCCCGAAACAGGTCGATTTTTATTCTTAAGTTATGATATTGTGGCATATATGGTATACTAGTGACGTCATCTGTATGGGCGTGATGACGTAATCGATGATTTTTTTAAATGAGAATAGGGGTCGTGTGGTAGCTCATTTGAAAGGTTCTTCAATTATCTATTCACTAATGAAAACATTTACATAATTATTTATGCAGGGTGTCCTTCTACTTCTTTTTTTGTCAAATAATTTAATTCAATAAAATTTTTTTGGACACCCTGTATAAATAATTATATAAATGTTTACATTACTGAATAGAGAATTGAAGAACCTTTCAAATGAGCTAGCACATGACCACTATTCTCATTTAAAAAAATCATCGATTACGTCATCATGTCCAGATGGATGACGTCACTAGTATACCATATATGCCACAATATCATAACTTAAAAATAAAAATCGACCTGTTTCGGGATTTTTCCCTAAAGTCGCCGGTTTACGAAATAACGAATTTATTCGTTTCATTTGCACCATACTGTCGGTGGAAAATAGTGTCGCGCACGCTTGATTAGCAATTAAAAAACAAAGGAGTTTTGAATATTGTATTGCAAAAAACTCTTCGGGATTTCATCAATCGATGTTTAAAGAATATGTACCTATCTTGGCAACATTCAAATTTTCAGTTTTTCATATAGTTTTTGAGGGTTAAAAATGGCCGATTTCGCAATTTTTCAATTTTTAATCACTTATATGTCAAAAACTATCATTTTTAGAGAAAAGTCACCAAAGACCTTTTCTGTTTGGAATGATCCAAAAAACCTAAAAAACTTTTTTCCATGCAAAAAAAATTATTTTAGCAAAAAAACAAAAAAAAACGTTTAAAAAATTTTTGACCACCTTTTGGTCCTGGCAACATGCAAATTTGTTAAAAGGAGTCCTTTTTGAGTAAGATTGTGCAAAAAATCCGAATTAGAATATTTTTCCTAGCGGATGCGCAGTGGCTTTCTGGACTAAGAGAGATAATGGCTACACCAAATATATAGCAATTGCAATGCAAATACATTTATTTCCTTATACTTTCTGAAAATCTTAATATTTCGGATTTTTGTGAAAGTGGCCAATCACTAGTGACCTGCCAACAACTGTACCCGTTACCCTATATATCCCTACAGCATGCCTCTGGTAACAGCGGAAAACAATCTTTTAACACTAGTTAGAGTGTCCTAACACGTGTAAATTGTTTGTCAAGTTTGAACAAAAAATATTGGAAGGCGTTAAAACAATGGGCTAAAATCATTTTAGAATATTTGTAATAAAACACTTTGTATCTCGGTAAGGAAGAATATTTTAACAAGTAATTGGACTTCGTAAGTCCTAGGTTTTCATCCAAAGTAATCGAAACTAGAACTGGAAGTCGATATCTGAACGCTTCGTGTAACTTTGCGTCGATCGATATACGATTTTACTAATTTTGAGTTATTGTTACTAAACTTTGGGTAATCATTGTTTAAACAGAAATGACTTCAAAACAGGAGCTAAAGATTAAAACTCAACTTTTCAATACGCTTCGATTGATGTGTTACATGTACTATTTTTGCGACTATAACCGCACTTGTGGTTAGAAATTTTTAAGCGGAAATGATATAAAAACCAAAGCCAAAATTTTTTCTCATCTTTTTAAGGCACGTCGTCGAATGATACATCGCTTATACTATTTCGGTGACTTTAGAACAGTTCATACGGTTGGGATTCTAAAACCGAAAGTCAGGTGTCAAATTTCTCATCTTTAATACCATCCTTGGTTTATAAGCTTTCATTCAACACCTCATTTGTCATTCTATCTGTATTAATAATGGAGGAGTTGTATTCGTGGACGGAAAGTCAGATGAACAGACAGTCATGAAACCGGAAGTATATATTTGTTCTCTTCTTGCGAAGTAGCGTCGAGTAATATATCACGTGTACTATTCCGGTGACTTTAAAACAGTACTTCTGGTCGCATTTCTAAAACCGGAAATCCTAGGTCAAATTTCGCACGTTTAGTATCATCCTTGGATTATAAGCTTTTATTCGACACCTAAATTGTTATTCTACCTTGTATAGTGACGGAGGAGTTATATTCGCAGTCCGACGGACAGACAGCCTAGGTCAAATTTCTCACATTTAGTACCATCCTTGCATTATAAGCTTTCATTTGACACCTCATTTGTCATTCTACCTGGTATAATGACGGAGGAGCTATATTCGCGGTCGGACAGACCGACGGAAAGACTGCCTAGATCAAATTTATCACCTTTAGTACCATCCTTGGATTATAAGCTTTCATTTGACACCTCATTTGTCATTCTACCTGGTATAATGACGGAGGAGTTATATCCGCGGTCGGACAGACCGACGGACAGACAGCCTAGGTCAAATATCTCACCTTTAGTTTCATCCATGGATTATAAGCCTTCATTTGACGCCTCATTTGTCATTCTACCTGGTATAATGACGGAGGAGCTATATTCGCGGTCGGACAGACGACGGAAAGACAGCCTAGATCAAATTTATCACCTTTAGTACCATCCTTGGATTATAAGCTTTCATTTGACACCTCATTTGTCATTCTACCTGGTATAATGACGGAGGAGCTATATTCGCGGTCGGACAGACCGACGGAAAGACAGCCTAGATCAAATTTATCACCTTTAGTACCATCCTTGGATTATAAGATTTCATTTGACACCTCATTTGTCATTCTACCTAGTATAATGACGGAGGAGTTATATTCGCGGTCGGACAGACCGACGGACAGACAGCCTAGGTCAAATATCTCACCTTTAGTTTCATCCTTGGATTATAAGCTTTCATTTGACACCTCATTTGTCATTCTACCTGGTATAATGACGGAGGAGCTATATTCGCGGTCGGACAGACCGACGGAAAGACAGCCTAGATCAGATTTATCACCTTTAGTACCATCCTTGGATTATAAGCTTTCATTTTACACCTCATTTGTCATTCTATCTGGTATAATGACGGAGGAAAGACAGCCTAGGTCAAATATCTCACCTTTAGTTTCATCCTTGGATTATAAGCTTTTATTTGACACCTCATTTGTCATTCTACCTGGTATAATGACGGAGGAGTTATATTCGCGGTCGGACAGACCGACGGAAAGACAGCCTAGGTCAAATATCTCACCTTTAGTTTCATCCTTGGATTATAAGCTTTTATTTGACACCTCATTTGTTATTCTAGCTGGTATATTGACGGAGGAGTTGTGATTACAGACAGACGGACGTGGATAATTCAAAGTTTTCACATTTTTTTAAAATTGGGTGCTAAGGTGTCTCCAGTTACGATATGGACAATTCTTAATAAAACACCCTGTATCAAGGGCGGATCCAGGGAGGGGGCCATGGGGGCCATGGCCCCCTCCGATAATTTAAAAAAATATAAATTTAAATATATTCAATTCAAATGTTTTTAGTTTCAAACACATTGTACAAAACGAGGATAAATATGTCTTCTGGACTAGAATTGAACAAAAACAGTAACGAAAACTTCAATAATGACATAGGATTTGTTGTAAATCAAAATGTTGATAATTTTACAGAATGCCGATTGTTAGAACGATCTTGGCAGCCATTAAAATCGTATCAATTTCCACATTCTGTACACCTACAGAATAAAAAAGAAAGTTACCAGCACTTGGAATAAAGGAGTTGGTTGGTACTTTCGCACATTCAAAATGGATTGTTTTGGAAGCATGTATTGCGTTTTATTTTTCTAGTGAAAAATATGGTCACAATAAAGAGATGACAGCCCCAAGCCTTGTCACTAAACCTTTATGATCTTTCGCTAAGCTCATGGAAAAAGACGGAGGCATACAAACCCATGAAAAAACATCATAAAACAAGTAGTCCGTTCAGGTTGGGCAGGATTTTCTACAAAGTTATCGCAACCCGCAAAAATAAGTCATTAACTAGATAGACTCTCAGAGGTCTAAACAGAAACAAGAAAATTGAGCAAGACTACGACCAATAGCGTCTATAGTAGGGGTTTCCAACTTATAAGGTAATGAGGGCCAAACTAGAAATTGTTGGTCTAGGTGCTGGCCGCACTTAATAATCTTTAAACAATCACACAATCTTTAATGTCTGAAACTATGTGTCATAAAAAGAGTTCACGTATCCTGTTTTCTCAAAACTTAAAAAAAGTCTATAATTTGTTAGTTTTTCAAATACTCTCGCATGCCACAAAAATATGCCTCTCGGGCCGCCTGTTGGAAATTCCTGATCTATAGAGTTCTTAGGTCGACAAAATATTCCTCTAATAGGCCATCTTGATAATGGCCTTCTGCTTCTGGACGAAGATGCTGGACCTAGCACTGAGGGAAAATGTTAAGGTTTAACATCGCATCAGGAGATAAGACTATTAAACAACACCTATCCACGGCATCTTCCTGAGCAACATACATTGGTAGCAACATTCAAAATCAATTGATGACACGTTGTGAAGAAATAACTAAACAAATAATGAATCAGGTTCAAAGTGCAAATTATTGTTCTGTCATATTTGACGAAACGACCGACATATCCCACATGGAACAGCTTTCTCTAAATTTGAGATACATACACAATAACAACATGCGTTGAAGACTTTGTCAAGTCATTGAAAATCAAGAAAAACGGGAAAAAGAAAGCCTGACAGGAGAAGCATTTAAAAGAATAATATGTATTAAACTTATTGAAAGATCTGTACTTGGATCCGAAGAAATCGGTATTGATTTTAATACTTTAATCACGTTACGTTTTGAATGTCTTTATGGCCCTTAAAAGTATGTGAATAGTACCTTGAAACTCGCCATTGTAACCCTAATTTTTAAAAATTACCCACATATCCCCTGGTACTCCTCCCCAAAAAAAGTTCATGGCCCCTCCCGAAAATCGGTCCTGGATCTGCCCTTGCCCTGTATACATTGTAAATTATGATTTGGTAGTGCTCCTAGTAACCTAATTTTTGTCAACACGTTTAGATGAAGAAAAATATATCATTTTTGTTTAGAGCATAAAGCTTTGGCGCCTCTCACTCAAAATATTTTTGTATATCAAAACGCTTCTTTCAAAGGCTTCTGGTTATATTTATATCTTCAACGTGTCCTCCATTTAAAACTGAAAATATTTTCTTCATCTTTTGAAATCCTTCGTTTTTTGTTAATACATCTTTGACATTTGTTAATACTCTCTGACCAATTTTTCCAGGAATTCATCTTATTTTTTTCAAAATTGTTTATTTTTGGATCGATTTAACTAATGACATTTGCTGTTTCTCCAAATATTTTATTATTTTACTCACAAAATAGCAGTACCTTTAAGTTCCAATACGAAGCTTTTAAAATTTTCGAAATACAGTCGAACCCGCTTATTGGAATTGCCTTCGTGCCAATCAAAAGTACTCCTATAACCGGGATATTCTAATAACCGATCATTGGTCGTTAGTAGAAACGTTTCGGGACCTCAAATTTTTATTCCTTAAACCAGGATATTCCTTTAAGAGGTATTCTAATACGCGGGTTTGACTGTATTCGATGTAGTATAAAGCTGCACCTAACCATGTAAACCACCGAGTTAACACTAGTTTCGGTAATAATGGAGTGTTAGAAAATCTATTGTAAAAAGCTGAACCCTTAAAGGAGCTTGAATGAAAATTTTTTCTTATTTTTTATCAACTCATTAACAAATGGAGAACATTGAAACCGCATAGTCTCAGCAACGTGATTCAGGCTGTGTGATATGCACGTACAGTGAATTAGATTTGGATAAAACACTTTAAGATTTGATGCTGTTTTGATCATAATATGGTGCAGCGTCGGAAAGGATGAATACTATTGTGTTGGTGGGCACAACCTCGGGAAGATAAAAAATTGTTAAAGCTTCATTTACGAATCTTGGAACTGTATTGTTATTTGTTGCTTCTAATTCTTTTGAGTACACTAAATAACCCTTCGTCAATATTTCTTCGTGAAGTACTCCTATGATTAAATTAGCGACGTGCCTTCCACAAATATCCGTAGTCTTATCTACAGCAAACCAGATGTAATTTTTCCTCAATAGTGCTTTCCTTGTAAACGCAATAAACATATTTTTTCGCAGAGTACTTTCATCCGGCACATGTCATTGAAAGTACTTTTCCAAAAATGATTAAAAGCTTTCATTTTGCAATTTATTTAATGTGAGATCGGAGTCCACAATTATTGCACTGTATAGATCAAAATTAAATTTCTGCTGTTCGCAAATCCAAAAATGATAATAGTATATAAAAAAGCACCAAATAAGCACAAAAATTCAAAAAGGCATGACAACTAAAATAAAAACAAAGAAAGCATAAAAAAGTGGTGTCAAAATGACTTATTTTTGCATATTTCGTTCATATGTAAAAAGAAAATAGTCCTGCTTGTTTATTTTATTATTTATTATTTATTATTTATTATTTATTATTTATTATTTATTATTTATTATTTATTATTTATTATTTATTATTTATTATTTATTATTTATTATTTATTATTTATTATTTATTATTTATTATTTATTATTTATTATTTATTATTTATTTATTATTTATTATTTATTATTTTAGAAATCGGGACTCTAATTATAACCAAAGAGAAATTTGACCTCCAACTTCCTGTTTCGGAGTTTCAATTGCAAGTACGGTTTTAAAGTTGCCGACATAGTACAGGCGATATAGTATTCGACGCGCCTTAGCAAAGCCGGTTACTATACTCGAATAAAATATGTATTTCCGGTTTCATGCCGGTCTCTTCGTTTGTTTGTCTGTCCGAGACTTTTCCGTTATTAAAACAAGTAGAATGACAAATGAGGTGTCAAATGAGAGCATATAATCCAACGGTGGTAATAGAAGTGAGAAATTTAACCTTGGATTTCCTTTAGTGTTACAACCCGAACTACTGTTTTAAGTTCTCTGAAATGGTACAAGCTATATATAATTCCACAGGCCTTAGCAAGACGAAAACAAATATACATATTTCGGGTTTCGTGCCTGACTGTCCGTCCGTCTGTATATCCGCGAATATAACTGATACGATATTTGAACTCTCACAAATTACTCTCAAGGGTGGTATTTAAAGTGAGAAATTTAACCTCTAAATTCCAGTTCTAGAGTTGTAACCGAAATTACTGTTTTAAAGTCGCCAAACTTGTACAGGAGATATATTATTCGACGCGGCTTAGCAAAGCGAGAACAGATTTATATTTCAAATAATAAAAAACGTATATTTATAGTTTATAAGTTATAACTTACCAAAAACATAATAGTTCGTCCAAATATATACAACTTAGCTTCATAGCCACTTAAATCCATTAGCATAAGCAAGGATACTACATTATCTAAGGTTGTTAAACTGTGAATTATCACTAGAATCAGACCAAAAAGTTCATTGAAAAATATAATCAACTGTGCTGCTTTGGTGAACGATATCTTTATATTTTTAAGCTTTTTTAAGCATGCCTCTTGTACTTGGAGAGAGTGAGGTCTTATACACCGTAATTTATTGATAGAAACCATTTGAAAATTGTCAATCAACATTAAAATTTGGTAAACAAAAGCACAGGTAATGAAAAACCAAAGTTTACAAAAAAGTTCGTAAAATACATTATCAAAATGAGCTAGTTTATGATAAAACAAATAAGTTGCATCCCAAGGTACTGCTAAAGGTATCAGAAACACATATGTAAGTCCAAAAATGTCACGTTTAAATGTTGTCATATTCATAGCATATTTAAGAATAAGACTAAACTTATTCCATTTGTTTCTGTTTCTGAAATTGTATAACCAACTAAATAAAATAAAAAATATCTGAATTATGCACTCCATGAGTACCGTAGTTCGAGTTGTTTCATGGAATGGTACAACAAAAAAGCGTTTAAAGTAGGTTATCCATGCGTAGCACAAAATACTTACTATCAAAATGAAAACAAATAGACCCAGGAAAATTTTAACATTAGCTTTTTGTGGATTTGGTTGATAGTACAAAAATCCACAGAATTTTGAAACGTATTGAATCATAAAACGGTTCATTTTGGTCAAGCTGTAATTGTGACACATTTTTTAAGAGAAGGCTAGGCAATTATTATTGGAAATTACCATTAGAATTTCATTATCATATTCTCCATTATTAAAGTAGGTGGTTTTTAATGTACAGGAAACTTGTTACTAAAATACTTTATCCGTCTGTTGCATTTAATCGAATGTTAGTACATTATGATATTAAAAATATATATCTATATTAATTAAAATTGATAATAAAAATAAAAGGTCTGACAACGCCTTTGTAGATAGTAAATTTCTAAGTGTCACTATTAATTCTGAGAAATAAAATATTCCCGTAACTTTAACACATATATCAATATGGCCATATATCAAACAAATTGTTTATATTTTATGGACCTCAATTTTCCAAACCCCTAATGATCTTTAACAGGTCATAGTCAAGCACAGTGTATAGATCTTAGTTAGCAAGGTTCTTTGGTTTACTGTATCATATACCGCCGTGAGATCTATCAAGGCTACTCTCACTATCTCTTTCTACTCAAATCCCTCCTCTATGTTTTCTCTCAAGTCTACAAATGTACTTGGCTTGTGCACGATTTACCTGGCCTGAAGCCTGCTTATTGTCGGATTAGTTTTACATCTAATTTTTCCTGAATGCGGTTTAAAATGAGGCGTTCATAAAATTTATATAGATGGCACAGCAGAGGGTCTGTCCCAAGCTTCAGAAGGAGTACCCCTTTAGCCACACTTTAGTACCACATTTGCTTTATCTGCTCTGTTAGGATTTCGTCCACCTCAGACGATTTTTCATTTTTCATAAGGTATATGCTATTATTGAGCGCTTCGATGGTAAATGGGTTTAGCGAAAGAGTTATTTCCTGTCCTTTAGTTCTTAAAATTATTTGTGTTTTGCAACGAGTTTGCTTTGCCATTCAGAAGCAGTTGGTGAGCTATCTGGTTTGGCGTTATTGCATATGGCTGTTCAGCCTCTATGGGATTACCGATAAGTTTTTTAATCATATTACAAGCTTTTATTTAATGTCTCGCAGCACCATTTTTTGTCATATTCTTCTGTGTATTTTGTCAGTACGTCTTTTCCTTAATCGTTCAGCTCAGATAGGTATGTAATGTTAATAACATCCTCTGGGTATGTGTTTATATCAGGTTCTTTTTATAAGTTTAATGAACGCTTCATAATTTTTGGGGATCGGAACTATGTTTTCACTTGTGATTCAAATTCACCAATTTATTTTTTCCAGTTCGCTTTCTTGAAAATAATCCTTCGTTTGAAAGGTATTTAGGGAGCGCTGTACCTATTTATACTAGTCTGGGCAGATTATCGGAGAATAGGCCATTTTTGGGAAAAGTCATTTACCAGCACTTTTATTGCAGGAATCAAATCTTATGATTCTATATATTAATAATATAGGTATACAAAGTCCGCAGAGAGTGTGCTACTTTTTTTATAAACAAAATGACGCCCGAAAATCGTGTTTTTTTTTTAAATTTTTGCTCTAAGGTAAGTTCGCCAAATAAAGCCCGGTTCCTAATAAAGCCCACTTGCCCTTATTCCTCAGGATAGACAAATAATGGCAGTATGCTGCAATGTACAGACGCAGTAGACCCATCTAGGTGCAAATTGTTGCACTAAGTTGAGCAGCGACGCGAAATGTCGCTTTTATATGATAATTCGTTTACAGTGGTGAATGGGTAAATATCCAATCTAATATTGAGGTTAGTATGCTTTTGTAATTTAATACGATTATGACTGCGATTTTTTTTATTCTGCATGACATTTGTGTACTTATTAGTTGTACTTTCATAGTACCTGAATTACCTTATGTTTATTAAAACGTAAATAATGGTAATGTCTAAAACACATTGATCACCTACAGTATTCCTAATAAGGCCCGGGTGGGCCTTATTAAGACTACGGGTGGGCCTTGTTAAGATCACTACAATAACACGTTTTATAAATTTTTAACTTTGTTTCAGAAAGAATACTAAAAAGCTTAAGATGACTAGAGCTTTATGGACTGAATAACAAATGGCTTTGGCCTTGAAGCAGTTAAAAATGGGATGTTAGTAAGAACAGCCGCCAAAAAATTTAATATTGCCCGTCGAACACTTAGGAATCATTTGCTTAGTGGAAAAGCGGAAAATAAACTTGGGCGGCCTTCATGTTTAACCTCCCAACAAGAATCTGAGTTGTGTGGAAGAATTTTTAGGCTAGCTGACGTTGGAATGCCTCTGACATCAACAGTGATAAGACGTTCTGTTCCTAAATATTGCCAAAGAAATGGCATATCTGTACCTTTTATCGATAAAAACTTAGCTGCTCGAAAATGGCTCAAACTTTTTTTAAATCGACACCCCGAAGTAGTTAAAAGAAAATCTCAATTCATGAATCCAGCTAGAGCCGCCAAATTAAACAGATTCATAGTCAATGACTATTTTGAAAAGCTACGCGAAGTAGTGTTGAAGCTTGATATCCTGCAAAGCCCTTAACGCATTTTTAATATTGATGAGAAAGGTTGCCGCCTAAACCTTCATAAATCACAACAGGTATATGCTCGTAAAGGTGTCAAACGAGTTCATTTGATTTCGCAAGAGCACGCTGAGAATGTGTCAATCGTCGGTTGTGGAAATTCTATAGGACAAATGATTCCACCTATAATCTTGTTCAAAGGAAAAAGAAAGAAGAATGAATGGTATGACAATCTTCCTGCTGGAACAGTTATTGAAATGACCAAGAAAGGAAGTATGACTACGCCAGTTTTCATTAAGTGGTACAACATTTTGCTAAGTACAAGCCAATAGGAAGAGCACTGCTTATTTTTGATGGAGAATCGTCCCATTTGGATGCAGGTATTGTTGGTGAAGCCGAGTCGCATGAAATTACGCTTTTTTGCTTGCCAAGTAATTGCACACATGAACTGCAACCTATGGACAAGGCGGTATTTAAAGCCTTCGAATCTTATTGGGACGACGAAGTTATCACCTACTGGACAAATAAACCAGATCGAACGATCAATAAATTTTCGTTTGGCACAATTTTCTCAAAAGTATGGCCAAAAGCAACTGCAGCATCAAATGTTATTTCAGGTTTTCGTGCTACGGGAATATACCCGTATGATCCGAGTGTCATTCCTGACATAGCTTTTTGCCCATCAGAAATAACAGAAAATAAATTAGACTCAGAAGATTCTGCTATTCCATCAGCTTCGACTTCCGCAACGAATAATCTTATTGGCAGCTCCACTCCAGACAGAAAAAAGAAAATAAAAGCTCTAAAGGAGAAAAATACGCAAGATAGCTCTGAGAGTTCTGACGGTTCTGACAATGAATTTTCAGTACATGACAGCTCAGAAGAAGAACACGAAATGTCAGTAAGTTTCAACGCAGTGTTAATAACACCAGAATTGGAAACTGGAAAACGCAAAGGTGCTAGAAAGAAATCCCTGAACTATCAAGCACAGGAAGTCACACAATCATTGTTTGATGAAGCTGGTTTAAATGACCCTAAAAACCAATCGAGAAAAGGAAAAACCTTGGCAAACGGAAAAATAGACAAAAAAAAACTAAAAAAAGGAGAAGAGAAAAATAAACACTGCTCACTTGAAACCTCAAAAAACAAAGAAGAACGAAAAGATAGTTGGTATTGTTTCGTCTGCAATGAAGATGTCGTTAAGGATATGAGACTTTGTGACAGCTGCAAACGATATATTCATGAAGAGTGTGTAGGACTTTCAGCAGCTGATAAAGACTTAGTTTTCATATGTCCAGAGTGTTTGCAATAATTATTTTAAGTACCTATTATTTTTTACAAAATAAATGTCCCACATGTCACCTTTGTTTAATTTGATTAATGTATAGTTGCACCAATAGACCTTAAGCTTAAGACGTGGAACGTCAATGCGACATAAGCTGAACTGGGCTAAACTTGAGCTGAAGATCTGTTGGTGCAACCAGGCATAATTGTCACATTTAAAAAGTGGGCCTTATTAAGAACATGAAGTGGGCCTTATTAAGAACATGGTGTTCCTAATTAGGCCCAGAAGCAACCATTTTTTAAAGACTAAAAAGTAACAACTCATAAAATATTTGACAAAACTAAACAATCTCATATTAAATTTAAATATGTGATTTATCGTCTCTGTGGTTTTTAGATTTACATCGTGATTTTATTTATCAAAAAACAACTAACAAACATTAAGTGGGCCTTATTTGGTCAACTTACCTTATAACTACAAAGATTTTAACTTTAAACCAAAAACACCCAAATAAAAATTCACCGTAATTAAATTTTGCATAGAGACATGTTTTTCACGATATACCTCGACGAAAATTTTATTCTGAAATGCGGGTTTTTCCAACAAAATCTTCAATTTTCAACTAAAATTTTAGGTTAGTAATTATTTATCAATAAATAAATAACTTGGTAATGTAAAATCGCTTTTGGTATAGATTGTATTTCCAGAAGCTGATGTCAATTGAATGAACAGTTTAGCAACAATTAAATTGTTAATTAAAAAATTAGGGTTGCCATAATTACCACCATAATTAGCATGCATAACACTAACTATGATTTTTGTAGAAAAAGCTCTATAGATTTAAGCGGCCTCAGAAATATTTTAAAATTATAAACAATTTTTTAGCTTATTAACGAATAGAGTATCTCGGGAAATATTAAATTAAATTAATTTATGAAAACAATGTTTTACAGAACGCGACAGGATGCTTCTTTTAAAAGAAAAAACGTTTAATTACGATGGGTAGTTCCTGAGACGCAACCCGTCAAAATTGACCGGCATGTACGGAAAAGATATAAATAATAGGATGTTAATTTTCGAACCATTACTTTTTTATTTCGGTCCTCTTTCTGCACACAAATTTTTATATCTTTGAAAGACTCATAACATATGAGTCTAAATACCACTCACCAGTTTCATCTTGATATTTTGAGAGATAGATCTATCTTTCCAAACTTTAGTTAAACTACTCATCGCATTTTTTGCCATACCAATACGTCTCCGAACTTCTGCTTAACAGTTACCATCGTTAGTTATACTAGACCCGAGATAGACAAAGGTGTTTACTATCTGGTATTCCTGTAATATGTTAGTCAGTTGAATAGTGTCAAATCTGTCAACCACCATTATTTTTGTCTTAGCTTTATTGATTTTCAGACCAACTTTATTGCTTTCGTACTCAACTCTTCGCAGAAGATCAAACATTTCTTGCTCATTTGCTGCTATAAGTGTAGTGTCATGAGCAAATCTTAAATTGCAGATTTTCCTACCAGCTACTGTTACTCCACCGGCCCATCCTTCTAAAACCATCCTCATGACATGTTCACCATAAATGTTAAATAAGTCAGGTGACAACACGCATCCTTATCTAACACCTCTCTCGGTCTTGAATAGGTTTGAGAACTTCTGATCTAGTCGTACTGTCGCTATATTAGACTGGCACAGATTTTTAATAAGTGTCACCAGGTGCATTGGTGCGCCCATTTCTATTAAAATTGACCACAAATTTATCCAGCTTGCACAATCAAATGCCTTTTGGTAGTGAACGAAGCATATAATCATAGGCACTTGAAATTCTCTAGAGTTTTTAATGAGTTGCCTCAGGTTCAGGATTTGTTCCCTTGTACCTTTACCCTTTACAAAACCCGCTTGTTCCTGAGGTATTTGGTAATGTAGATAGGTTTTTAATCTGTTTTTGATGATATGCAACAAGATTTTACTAGCATGTGTTATTAGTGACAGTGTGCGGTAGTTTTCACATCTGGTAGTAGTTCCTTTTTTGTGTAGTGGGATATGTAGAAACTGAGGTATACCCATCAGATGGCCATTTTCCTGAATTCCAAACAGCGACACCGATAGAATGGATGATATGTAATCCTTTGTCACCTAGTAACTGTAGTTTTTCACATGGTATTGAATAAATGCCTAGGGATTTATTTCTCTTTAGTGATTTAATTGCATCTTTGACTTCAGCGAGTAAGACAGTAGGTTCTCTAGGGTAGTTAGAAGGCCACTGATTTTCTGCTGATACCTCGTTATTTTTATATAGCTCGCCACAGTAGTTTCGCCATGTTTCCAATATTTCATCAGTATCGGTCTTTAAATTATCTTCCTTATCTATTACATACCACGTTTGAGGTTTAAATTCTCTGGTAAGGAGTTTGAACTTCTAGAATAAGTCCCTCGGTTCATTTCGACAGCCATGCTCCTCTATCTCTCTGCATATTTGAGAGATGTAATCAGCTTTATCTTTGCGGCACTGTTTTCTGATTTCTCTCGATAACGCTATGTATTCCTCGTTTGTTCCGTATCTAGTTTTATGTTGTTTTCTGCGTTTAATCACAGTCCACGTATTATCGGATATCCATGGCTTACGGCCAGTGGAAACCGCTGCCTCACAGTCTTTTGCAGCCTCGATTACCTTATCTTTGAAATAGATCCAAGTGCTCTCAGGGTCACTACCTACTTGGTCTAAAGAAAGAGCATCTTCTAGGTTTTGTTGGAAGTCATTGATTTTTGATGGATTTAGAGACATGACTTTTCTCTGGGGTCTTCTTTTGGGGACTTTAAAACGAAGTCGAACGTTTAATACCAGGAGTTGATGATCGCTTCCACAGTTTGCGCCAGGATATGTTTTACAGTTGATGGACGACGACTTCCATCTTGATCTTATTAGGATGTAGTCTATTTGATTCCTTGTTCGTCCATGTGGCTGCGCCATATGTATAATCTCCGTAGATGATGTTGATATAACGTGTTTGTACTATACAAAAACTTAAAATGCTCAAAACTCAATATCATGATCTTTGCAGTTAGATACTGCTCTATGGTTTTCAAGGTGCGATATATGGTCCTTGCAGATATATTGTGACAAATGATAGGAGGAGCAGATACAACAATGAATGAGAGACTCTCTTCGGACAGGGAAACATTGTGAGGTACATAAGAGCCAGACTAAGATGCGTAGCCCACCTGGTACTGTGTGATGACGACATACTCATTAGCAAAGTGTTTTGGAAAAGACCAGAACGGTAGAAGACCGGCAGGACGTACTAGAAAAAGATAGAAAGATGCAGTCAGAGATGACTTTGAGAGATGGAAGTGAGATCATGGGGAATAGGAGTAAAGATTCAAAACCAATGGAAGACAATAGTGAACGTTGCAAAATCTCACGAAAAGTTGTAAAAGCCAAAAATGATGATGATGATACTTTCTAAGCACCTAAAACTACAACTCACCAAATACATCATACTCCTTCCAAGTGAATACGCATTAAACCCATCCCTAAATGACTCCCAAAACTGAAGCCAAGAAAACATAATATCCAAGGCTGTTAGACTGTGGATTATCACAAGAGTTAGACCAAAGAGTTCATTTAACAATCTAATCATTTTTGATGCTTTAGTTACTAATTTCTTTATTCTTAACAGCGTTTGTAAGCGTAGCTCTTTATCAATAAAGCATTTAGGCTGTAAATGCAGTAACTCTTTAGCATGAAGCATCTGAAAATTGTCAATCGCCGAGATAATTTGATACAGAAAAGCACCATTAGTAAATAACCAAGATTTACAAAAAATCTCATAATACAACTTGCCAAAACTGTCTATTTTTAAATATTTGAAGAAGTATACATCCCAGAGTGCTGATATCGGTATAATCAAAACATGTGTAACTCCAATACAGTCTAGTTTTAATGTTATCATATCCATAGCATAGTTAAGAAGAGGAAAAAATTCTTCCCATTTGTTTGTATTTCTGAAATTATACATCCAACTAAATACAATAAAAAATATTTGGCTTGTATACTCGATGATGAGTGTTTCACGACTTGCTTCTTGGTACGGTATGAAAAAAATGATTTTTAAATACATCACTCCCGTGTAGCAGAAAATAATCAGTAGAAAAATATAGCCAAATATAAATAAGTCATTTACAATATTAATTTTCCTTGTTTTTGAACGAGAGGGAAAAAATCCACAAAATCTCCAAACGTATGGAATTAGAAAACAGCGCATTATCTTTACGTTGTAACTTGCCTATGTTATACATATAACTATCTAAATATTTTGGTCGAAAATAATTTTAGATATTGACTGCTAAGTACCAATTTATGTATTTGATCGATCATTTATCATTATATTCTGAATTATGAATCATTATTATTAATATAATTAGTAATTGTGAATATTTAATATACATATAGCTTAATAAAAATATGTATACTTTATTCCAATGTGGAAATAATGAGTTTTTTCCAGTCTTCATGATCTATGTATTGTTTTTCTGGTTTAAGCAGTGAGATCATAATATCTGTATATATGTAGTCGAGGAAATGAAGCATTTTGGCTCGCAATTTTTTCGTCCAGCATGGATTTATTTGAAATTTTCACAGAAGCCGCTGTACGCTAAAACCTTGGGGGTGGTAGCCACCCCATCTCGGAGGGTGGGAATTTTTTTATTAAACTTTAACCATACGAATCGATGTAAAACGTAATTTAAGGAAAAAAATGTATTTTACATTTTTTTCGTAAAATTAATATTTTTCGAGTTATTCGCGGTTGAAAGTAACAGTTTTTCGACGAAAAAAATCCACTTTTTTAGAGAGTTTTTTGAGAATAACTCGAGAAATATATATTTAATCAAAAAAACTGTCGCTCTCGAAATTGTGTCTTTTAGTAACACAAACCAAATTCTTTTTCTATAATATTTTTACGACCAATATAAACCGAGATACGGCATGTTAAATCTTAGCTTTTTTCGTGAAATGTATAATTTGAAATATCAAAAGCCAAATAACGGAAAAACTTTGCATTTTTCGAGAAAAACTAAAATAATCTTTTTTCAAGGATACAATTAGACCTTTTAAAACAAAAAAAAAACAAAAAGCTTCTAGCATAAAAAATGAGTGACTTATGATCAAAAAAAGTCGGTACCTGCTTTTTTTTATGAAAAAATCAGTGAAAACAACCCCGTAACTACCCTTCTAATTAAAAATTGGTCTTCACCTTTTTGCAATTTCTTTTATATTTAAAAATAAATAACCATTTTCAATTTAGCACCTTTACCGGTTTCGAAACTTATTAGTCTCTCATCAGGAGGCACATATGCTGCTCTCCCTGATCCAACCAAAACAAACCCCAGCGTGCAGTCCCAGATTGCAACGAACGAAAAGGCATAGATGCCCTAGCGGCAACTGCTACCAAATTTTATATTTGTATTATCAATACACTCAAGAAGTTTGACTTATCTAAAAGGTATAATTTTAGAAAAATTGGAGTTTAAAGAAAATTGATTTTTTGTAATCTCGTATTTTTTACCATTTTTTTCAAAATATCTCCGAAAATACTAGAGATACGAAAAAAAATGATAGACTACTAAATTGTAGGTTTTTTTCACAACTAAAATTTTCTTGTGCATAGATTTTCATTACAGTGAACAGTTAGCGAGATATAGATGTTATAGCAAACACCCCCTTATCGAGCCCTTTAAACCCACCCCAATTAAAAACTAAGGGCTCTTACGGAATTTAATTTACATAGTCTTATAGCTCTTCAAAAATCCTACAAAATTATTTTTGAAAAAATTTTTATCGCCAAAAATAAAGGAGCTATGTTTATAAAACGAATTTTTTTCGAAAAATTCGAATAGTCCGCTTATAGAGAATTTTCAATGTACAGGGTGCGCCAAACCTCTGGTCTTCTTTGATTACGGCTAAACTATGAGGTATACAAAAAAATGTTTATAACAAAACTAATGTGTATCAAAGAGGTCTATAATTTAAAATTATTTTCAATTATACAGGGTGAGTCAGAACGACGGTATGAGAACCAAAGTTGTATTTTTTTAAATGGAACACCCTGTATATTAAATCATTTTTGAATATATAATTTAAAAATATGAAAAATTTGTATAAGGTCTTATAGGCCTAAAGTTAATAATTTTCAAAATATTTACATTTTTATTGAGAAAAATGGTAATATTTATAGGGTTGTGGATTATGTTTCCAAGGAAATAAAAATTTAGGTGATAGGTCAAAGTTTTTAAAATATAGTGTTATTTTTAAATAATTTAATATTTTTTACTTTTAGCCATAAAATATACAGTGTGATCACTATTTGCAAATACAAAATTTTCTCATTTTTTTTAAATGGGACACCCTGTATATTAGTTTTGCGTTTGGTAGTAAATATTACAACCTTTCTTTTGGTATAAGGTTGTATGTACCTAGCATGTTTCGTTTTGTAGATATTTTAAAAAAACTATAGATTTTACGTTTTTGCGGATTTTTTATTTAAAAATTTTTTTGCAAAAAAAATAATTATAATCTAGTTTTAGAAACATACACTAAAATATAAAATATGAAAATAAAAACGTAATTAAAGATTAAAATAAATCGTTTGCTAGTACAATTCAATTGAATTTAATAACTTTAAATTATTTTACAAAAAATATTTTACCTTATTAATGAATACATAAATTAGTTACTAAATTAAATAAACAACCAAATTTTAAATCAATCGTAGTAATTTTTCTACCGTAGCGACTTTCCTGTACCAAATTAATTGTTAGTTATATTGTATTTACGAGTAAAGTCAGTTAATAACTTTTTAATTTACCTACATCTTGAGAACGTATAAAGTATGCTTTGAAACTAATGAACGTTATGGAAGTATATTAAGAAGTAAATAATATCTATGTACCTACTCGTGTCACAAAAGCTGGTAATAATTTCTAATGGTTTCGCCCAAAACAAATGTCATATCCAAAAATTTTTCGGTTAAAAAATTAAAATTTAAAATATAAAAAATTGTTACAAAAATTTCAACTACAAAAGTATTACCAGTTTTTGTGACACCAGTAAATATTATTTATATTAATAAATAATTTGGATGATACATTTAACATTCATTTGTTTCAAAGCATACTTTATAATAATTTTTATATTCTCAAGATGTATGTAAGTAAATTTAAAAGGTAAATTAAAAGTTTAACTAAATACAATTTAACTAACAATTAATTTGGTACAGGAAAGTTGCTGTAGTAGAAAAATTACTAGGGTTGATTTAAAATTTGGTTGTTTATTTAATTTAGTAACTAATTTATGCATTCATTAATATGGTAAAATATTTTTTGTAAAATAATTTAAAGTTATTAAATTCAATTGAGTTGTACTAGCATACGATTTATTTTAATCTTTAATTACGTTTTTTTTTCATATTTTATATTTTAGTGTATGTTTCTAAAACCAGATTATAATTTTTTTTTTTCAAAAAAAATTTTAAATAAAAAATCCGCAAACACGTAAAATCTATAGTTTTTTTAAAATATCTACAAAACGAAACATGCTAGGTACATACAACCTTATACCAAAAGAAAGGTTGTAATATTTACTACAAAACGCAAAACTAATATACAGGGTGTCCCATTTAAAAAAAATGAGAAAATTTTGTATTTGCAAATAGTGATCACACTGTATATTTTATGGGTAAAAGTAAAAAATATTAAATTATTTAAAAATAACACTATATTTTAAAAACTATGACCTATCACCTAAATTTTTATTTCCTTGGAAACATAATCCACAACCCTATAAATATTACCATTTTTCTCAATAAAAATGTAAATATTTCGAAAATTATTAACTTTAGGCCTATAAGACCTTATACAAATTTTTCATATTTTTAAATAATATATTCAAAAATGATTTAATATACAGGGTGTTCTATTTAAAAAAATAAAACTTTGGTTCATACCGTCGTTATGACTCACCCTGTATAATTGAAAATAATTTTAAATTATAGACCTCTTTGATGCACATTACTTTTGTTATAAACATTTTTTTGTATATCTCATAGTTTAGCCGTAATCAAAGAAGACCAGAGGTTTGGCGCACCCTGTATATAATACCACAGAACTAGTTCGTATACTGGAAGATGACTAAAAAATTATTTGTATTTGTATTTGTACATATTTGTAAATTCGTATTTTTGTTAAATAAATGTTTTTGTAATTCTTTAATTCTATTTTTTTTTGTACAGATCTATTAAATTATCTACTTATAAAAATTGCAATGTTATTAAGGGTGGTTTTTAAGGGTTATATCCTTTAGCATAAAATAATCATTATTAAGCAATCAAAACCAAATTTTACCCACATTAAAGTTTACAATGTTTGTATATAATTTTTGACAATAAGGAGTAGTTTACACCCCTAAAAGTAATCAACGACCTTGATCGTGATATAGAATATGAAGTACAGGGTGAGATGATCCTAATCTCAAATTTTTATGTAAATCGATGCAAGCCGAGATTATTCTTTTAGGATAAGTCAATTTTTATATATAGCTCCAACAGGGGTGGTTGTAAGGGTTGAAATATTATGATATTATATCTTGAAACATAGAACAATCATTATGTAACTAATAAGAACCAAATGTTGACAATATTAAAGTTTAAAATGTTATTTTATAATTTTTTACAATCAGGGGTAGTTTTCACCCTTAAAAAACCAAAAGCGTACAACGGCTCAATATAGAAAATGAACTAGAGGGTGAAATGAGCCTAATCCCAATTTTTTTTACAAATCGATGCTGGACGAAAAAATTGCGAGTTTTTGCCATTTTTTCAGTTTCATTTCTTCAACTAATAATAAAAAATAATTTCGGACTTGTGTGGACTGTATTGTAGGTTGTAGTTCAAAGGAATTAAATGTTATTAAATTAAAGAGGTAAGTAAATGTTATTCAGACAATGAAGTTCATAAAAAAGGCTTGCCCATATATGTAAGTAACTGTTATTTTACTTCTTCTTTTTCCACGGTACCACAGCCCAAATTGAGCCTTGGCCTCTTTTATTTTTTGCCTTCACCCTTGCTTGTCTGTGGCCGCTCTTTTCCATACACGGACTCCTAAAAGGGCTTATGCGTCGCTGTTTACTGTGTCTTCCCAGCGTTTTCTTGGTTTTCCAACCGGTCTCTTTCCCTGCATTCTAGCATTCAGTGCTTTTTTTGGTAGCCTATCCTCTCCCACTCTTATCACATGTCCGGCCCATTGCAATCTTTGTATTCTAATGAAATCTGACAGGGGTGCTTCCTTATAAAGTTGATAAGGTTCGTTGTTGTATCGACTTCTGAAGATTCCGTTTTCCCTCACAGGTCCTAGTATTCTCCTCAGTAATTTCCTTTCGAATGTGTCGAGTTTGTTTTTGGATGTTTCTTTCAGGACGCAGGCTTCACTGTCATAGCCTGTTATTGGTCGAATTAAAGTTTTATAGATTCTCATCTTTGTATTTCCGTGGACACTTTTAGACCTAAATACATGAGAGAGGACAAAATAAGCTCTGTTTGCCTGCGTTATTCTCTTCCGTATTTCTCCGTCTTCTGATCCGTCGGCATATATTTCTACTCCCAGGTGTGTAAACTTTCCAACCGTTTCAATATCATCTTCATGTATAATGTTTTGTGGGACTATATTTCTTCTCGTCTAAGTCATTATTTTGTTTTTTTCTGTGTTAATTTCCAGAACTAGCATTTTTAGGTCTGGATCCCGCGTATGAAAAAAAAGTTGATTAATAGCAAGCTGAAAATTTGTTAATAGCTTAAGGGTGTCTAGTCGGACAAACTTTGATGTATGGGAACACTGGAACAGGGGAAGTTTTAATTGTGGAACAGGTTAAAAATTTGGAACGTCAGACTACGAAAACGGCACATGTATTTTGTCCGACAGAACAACTTAAACTCTCCTAACAGAGATTAAACTCTCATGCAAAAATCAGATTGCTATTTATCACCTGTCATAATTCCTATCATTTGACATATTCTACGTGTTCCACTCATTAGAATGCCCATTTGGTGATAAAAAGCAGTCTGATTTTTGCATGAGAGTTTAATCTCTGTTCGGAGGGTTTAAGTCTGTTCTGTCGGACAAAATACATGTGCCGTTTTCGTAGTCTGACGTTCCAAATTTTTAACCTGTTCCACAATTAAAACTTCCCCTGTTCCAGTGTTCCCGTACACCAAACTTTGTCCAACTAGACACCCTTAAGCTATTAACAAATTTTCAGCTTGCTATTAATCAAATTTTTTTTCATACGCGGGATCCAGACCTATTTTGTTTGTGTATTTAACTCTACGTATGTTTCCTGTGCTCCTGTTGATGTTCTGCTCATAATATTAATATCATCGGTATAAGCGGCCAGTTTAACCGTTCGGTTGGTCAGTAGGTTTCCTCGTCCAGTTTGCATTTGCCTAACCGCATACCCCAGTGCCAGCTTAAACAATGTTGGGGCCAGCCCATCTCCCTGCTTTAGTCTGTGCGAAATTTTGAAAAAGTCTGTCCGGTGGTTTTGTATTCGTACACATGCCTGAGTTTTATCCAATGTGGCTTTAATGAGTCTTATTAGCTTGTGCGGTATTGCCAATTCAGTCAATATATAGTATAGTTTGTTCCTTTTGACTGAGTCGTGTGCCTGTTTAATGTCTACAAACACGTTGTGAACATCAATATCGTGTTTCCATGATTTGCTCAAGATCTGCTTGACTGTAAATATTTGATCCAGTGTCGATCTTCCCCGTCGGAAACCCTTCCGATACTCTCCAATAATATTTTCTGCTAGTGGTTGGAGCCGCTGCGCTGGTTTATAATATACATAGTAGAGAGATTCCGCGGTAGTTTTTGCACTAGAGTTTGTCTCCTGTTTTATACATGTAGATCGGGCATACTATACTTTTCTTCCAGGCGTCGGGTATTTTCTCTTCTTGCCATATGTCTTTGATGAGCGCGTGGATGTGACTTGCTAGGTGGTCGCCACTTACCTTATACAGTTCTGCTGGTATTTCGTCAACTCCCTGAGCTTTATTGTTTTTCTGGGCCTTAATAGCTTCGTTATTTATTAATAGCTTCGTTATTTCACTTGCAGTATCGATAATCGTTGCAAATTACGATTATGTAGTTTCACAGGCGATTGTGGATCACGGATAAAACCGGGATTATCATGCAAAATCCTGCAGAATCCTGCAAAATAGTCGATCATGCAAAAAAATATGTTCTTTCAATAAATATTAAGAAAACAAAATTTATGAACATTTCAAATTCGTCACAAAATAATGACGAAAGTTTAACAGTAAATCGGAAAACTTTTGAACAACTAGAGAAATACAACTTCTTGGCCCCACAATCAATGACCATCCTAAAAATATTATGGATTGATTAAGTAATAAATAGTGAAGTCATCAGAAAAATGCATAAGAGCACGGAAATAGTAGAAAACGTCAATTCCAGAAAGCTTCAGTGCCTGGAACATTTTCTGCATGACAAAAGATATTACGTGCTGCAGCTATTTATATAAGGAAAGATCCAGGAAATAAGAAGTGTAGAAAAAAGAAGGAACTCATGGTTGTTCAACTTGTGGGAATAGTATAGGGCAACCGCATCAAAGATCAGAATAGCCATAATGTTTGCCAACTTCCGCCACGGAGAGGGCATGTAAAGAAGAAGAGAAGATGATGCGATAGTTCAACTAGGCGTAACACGTCGGATAAATAAAAATGTGGTTATTTATATAATAACCCGGTCTATATATACATTTGAAACAACAAACATTGCTGGAAAGCCAAATTTTGTTGGAGAGCTAGGGTTTTCCATAAAAAATTAAGTTTTAAAAGTCCCCTTCGATCCCATGTGTGCAACAAAAGTTATTCGGGGTCAAAAGTCCAAATATGAGATTTTTTTGATTTTTCTCGAAAAAGGCAAGTTTTATCAAACAATTCTAACCAAAGTTGTAGATATTAAAATTCTCTAAAAAAATAGTCCTTACCATTTTTTCCTAAGAGTTGCCATTCCTGAGATATCGGGATTCTAATGCCCGGTTGCACCAACAGATCTTAAGCTTAAGTCGAGAATATCATAAGAATTAATATAATATAATTATAATATATTAAAATAAGAATACCATAATATAATAATAGATATAATTGATAATAAGGTAAGAATCTAAAATTATGGTGCAACGTAAGTGATACTCAAGGAGGCCCTATCTATAAGTAGAGCTTAGCTAAGCTGCAGCTTAAGATCTGTTAGTGCAACCAGGCATTAGAGGCACACGTTTCCACCTCACAGGTAGTGTACTCGGCGCGTTTTTTTTTTACCGTGGGTTATCCTGTACGCCTACTCCACTAACTGTTTTGACAATTTTAGGATAATTTAAAGAAACAATACCGGTCAAGTTATAGATATTACCTTATTATTGACATTGATTATTGATATTGCTATTGATTATATTGTGTTAACTATTGTTTTGATTTCTTTAGATATTTTAATCAGATTCATTTAGAAATTATAATTCAGATTCATTGAAAGTCTACTTCAACAGTCAAGTCTTCTTAGATTTCCAAATAGATACTAGAAAATACTAGGTACGATTTTACCGACGAGTCATTATCTTTTAATAAAAACGATATTACAGAGTATTTTATTCAGTTTATCTATTTCTTTTGGTTTTGTGTTTATATTATAAAGGCCTTACCACCTTATCCTGAAGTGTCCGTATTATTATCAGGATAAACTAGTGTGGCCTAGGTCAAACTAGTTTATCCTATCGCGTTTAGGAAAAATTAGTTTAGCCTAGGCCAAACTAGTTTGTCCTGAAATCGGGTTTGGCCGGTAACAGGAATACTGAACGCACAATTCGCTATACCACGAGTAATTTTAATTATAAACGAAATGCCTATTGTCATTATATTCAGAAAAAACAACTGTTCCAGCTCCTATTATTATTATTATCCAGATTTAGCCATACGGCTCACAATCCCTCTTAGGGGAAAATTGACTTATTCCAGATACCTACGGTATCAGAAGCATTGAGCTCTGGTGTGACTCTTTCCGTGATATCGAGCCATAGGTGACTTGGTGTGCAGGTGTATCTCCCAAACATTTTCTCACACATCTGGCCGTTGCAGGTAGAAAAACTTTCTGCATGGTTTTATAAAGATGTTCATTTAGTCCCAGCTTTTTTATGCTTTCGAGGAGGGTCTTCGGAATGACTCCAGTAGTAGACATAATAATAAATATCGTCTGGGTACTTTGCGTTCTCCATTGTCTTCGCATTTGAATTTCCAGATCTCTGTACATACTCTCAGGGACGTGTTGATAATATGGAAGATGGTCCATTTGGAGAAGTGCCAGCTTGACAGCTATCTCTTGGTGAAGGAGTTTTCCCACTGCGTCATACCGTTCCTTGTATTCAGTTGCAGCAAATGCCTGGCAGCCCCCTGTAAGATGTTAGATGGTTTCTTGAGCTGGACATCCATATCGGCATTTGTCGTTTTGAACCTGAGGGTCTTTGATCATATATTTCAGGTAATTTTTGGTTGGTATAACCTGTTCCTGAATAGCCCGTAATGAACCCTCCGTTTCAGGGAACATTTTTCCTGATGTTAACCAATAGTTCGACGCTGTATTGTCGACATAGTCTTGGCTAACCTCATTGGGATATCGCCCGTGCAGAGGTTTACCCATTCAGGTGCGCAATTTTTCGTCTTTAGTGAGGTGGTTTATGCGCATTTCTGGTTCCATCAGTTTGGTGGGTGTTGTGTCATCTACGGCGCAAATAGCGCGATGTAGAGTAGATGTCTCAGCTTACATCTGAAAATAAGTTCTTAGATTAGCCATTTGATTATCTAATTGCTCACCTACTATATCCATAATTCCTCTTCCTCTTAGATTCCGTGGTAATGTTGTTTTTTCTACTGCACTTTCAGGATGGTGTTTTTGTGCCTTTGTGAGGTGTGTTCTTACTTTCCGCTGAAGATTCTCTATGTCCGTTTTTGTCCACTTAACAATGCCAAACGAATAGCTAAGCGCAGAACATGCCTAGGTGTTTAGTGTCTTAAACAAATTTCTACTGTTATGATGAGAACGAAGCAGCTGTTTACCCTTCGTATAAACTCAGTAGTTATCTCAGTTTTCATTTGCTTGCGGTCAATCTTCCGCACTTGCTTTTCTCCAAGATATTTACGCATATCGTTTTCACCCATGGACTCGAGGTTCTGGCCATTTTGCATAACGAATCCTCCGGACTGTACTTTTCCTCTGACTATATTTAAAACGCGGCACTTGTCTAGTCCTAGGTGCATACTAATATCACTTGAAAAGGATTCCACAGTTCTTAGCATCTCATCGAGTTGGTTTCGAGTGGGAGCCATTGATTTCAAATCATCCATATACAACAGATGATTAAGCTTCGCCACCACATTGTTGTTATTTTTGATGCTAAAACCTGCGTCAGTGGAGTTCAATAGGTGATATAGTAGGTTCATAGCTATACAGAACCACAGTGGACTTAACGAATCTCCCTGGAAAAGGCCCCGGCTAATTGCGATATTTTCAGTTTCGATGTTATTTTCACCAGGTATTTGAAAGTGAATTCTAGTCTTCCGCTCTATAATTACATGCTGTAAAAAGGTCACTCACTATATTATCATCGACATTATATTCTCAATATATCTATAAACCATTAATGTGGCACTGAATCAAAGGCCTTCTTGTAATCAATGAAGGCAGTAAATAGGTTCCTCTTTTTGGAATATGCTTGATTAGAAATGACTGAGTTGATCATAAGTTGTTCTTTGCAACCCATGGAACCCTTAGCGCATCCTTTCTGTTGAGGCTCTATGATATTTTTCAGAGCACAATGTTGGTAGGTACGCCGGGCTACACAGGATGTGACCAATTTATACAAAGTTGGAAGACATGTAATTGTGTGGTATTTGGCTGGATCTTGGGTGTTATTTTGATCCTTCGGTATTAAATAAGTGGTTCCCTGAGTTAGAAATAATGGTGTTTCCTGCGGATTAGACATAACATTATTAATTAGTGTTGATAAACAATCATGAACACTCCAAAACTTCTTAAGCCTGAAGTTTTGAACTCCGTCTGGTCCAGGAGATTTCCAGTTATGAAGCTCTTTGATGATGTTTGGGACTTCTTCAGTGGTGAAGGGTCCGTAGAGAGTAGTAGTGTAGTATTGGCAGTTCTATGTCGTATATTCTATTCATCCAGCATTGTTGTTAAGAGCAGCTGGTGTGGAAAGTTGATTTCCCCAAAACTCATGGATTTCCCCAAAACTCAAAAAGGCATTGTCAGATTTTCGGTTGTTACTCACTTTGTACCTTCTTATTCGTCCTGAATAAACGGAGAGTTTTTGTTTTAATGTGGATCAGATGTTGCGTGTCTCGCAGTACTCAGTATTATTTCTTCAGCTCTCCGGATGACTTTTCTACTTCTTACACCTCGTATATAGGGTGAGGCAGATAAAGGACCTATTAGAAATATCTCGAGAACTAAGGTAAAGAAAATTGGAATATAGGGGTTTTGAGGTGTGAACTATTTCATGAAAATATTTTGGTCTCTTTGCTACTTCCGGTTATACCGGAAGTTGATTGTAACTTCGTTTTTTAAAATGGGACACCCTATATATTTTTACGCTTTTGGATTCTCCTCGATTTCTTATTTCTTAAAATACTTATAAAGTTTTGTAATATTATACAGGGTAGATTAAAAGATAATTACGTTTTTTTATTAATTTCGTAGCAAAATTCACACCCTGTAGAATTGTAGTAGTTTTACATCAAAATCCCTTTATATATTCAAATGATTTTTAATATGGTCTACTATTGTTACCAATTATTAGTATAGCTAAGTTTTGAATTTTAGTATACAGGGTGGGTCGAAACTCGGAATGTGTATTTTCTGAGTTTTCTTAAATGGAACACACTATGTTTTAGTATTGTAATGAAATGGTATTTTATGGTACTTTTTAATTTCTTAAGCATTCCCTATACCCAACTGCTTTAATTTGTGCTTAATTGTTAATCGCACCAACAATCTTAACTACGTAGATATTTTGATAGCTCAACCATTATTGGCAATTTTAAGTATCAGTCTCGATTAGTATGTATTTATTTCTGAAAAATTATTTGTGATTGAATATTTTTACGGCCAACCTAATAAAATTTCAGGTATTTTGTGCTGCAATTAATGTTTGGCTTGAATCACCAATAACTCACAAATTGAAGCAGTTAGGTATAGGGATTGCTTAAGAAATTAAAAAGTATCCTAAAATAACATTTCATTACAATACTAAAATACAGGGTGTTCCATTTAAGAAAACTCAGAAAATACTCATTCTGAGTTTCGACCAACCCTGTATACAAAAAAGGAAAAATTTAACTATACCAATAATTCTTAACATAGTAGACAATATTAAAAATCATTTGAACATAGAGTTTATTATGTCAAACTACTACAATTCTACAGGGTGTGAATTTTGCTACGAAATTAATAAAAAAACGTAATTATCTTTTAACCTACCCTGTATAATATTACAAAAACCTATATTTTAAGAAAGAAGAAATCAAGGAGAATCCAAAATGTAAAAATATACAGGGTGTCCCATTTAAAAAAACGAAGTTACAACCAACTTCCTGTATAACCGGAAGTAGCAGAGAGACCAAAATATTTTCATTAAATAGTTCACACCTCAAAACCCCTGTATTCCGATTTTCATAATTTTCTTACCTTGAGTTCTCGAGATATTTCTAATAGGCTCTTTACCTGCCTCACCCTGTATATTCTGTGACTTGACCAATATCCCTAAGCAGTAATTCAATCTTTCCGAGCAGTCTTTTTTTCCAGGGTGCAATTCTGTTACCAGTCCTTCCGTTGTTAGTACAGCGTCGTGTTCTGATCATAATGCCCATTACATTAGCAATTGCTGTGTACAAATATTCTAATGTGTGGGCATCTACGACATAATTGGGTAGGACTTCACTGTTCACAATTTGTAAGAGCGCCCCTAGTTTCTTATAAGAGTTTATTCGTGGAGTTTATTAGTAAGAGTTCCAGATTTAGCCATACGGCTCACACTCTCTCTAAGGGGAAAATTGACTCATCCCAGATACCTACGGTATCAAAAGGATTGAGCTCTGGTGGGACTCTTTCCATGTTATCGAACCCTAGGTGACTTGGTATGCAGGTGTATCTCCCAAAAATGTTCGTACACTTCTGGCCGTCGCGACGTAGTCGCGAGTAGTACAGGTTTCTGCATGGTCTTATAAAGATGTTCATTCAGACCAAGCTTTTTTATGCTTTCGAAGAGGGTCTTCGGAATGACTCCAGTAGTAGACATAATAATCGGTATTGTCTGGATACTTTGCATTCTCCGTTGTCTCCGTATTTGAATTTCCAGACCTCTTTACTTGGCGATCTTGTTTGTCCTGTTAATTTATTAACAAGTACGAGATCTGGTCTATTATGTGCCACTGTTTGGTCTGTGAGCACAGTCCCAGTATAGCTTGTAGTTGCCATCCTCAAGCAGTAAGAGTTTATTATTAATAGTATTATTAGTAAGAGTTTATTGTTATTATTATAACGGATTATTTGGTGCCTAAAATTGAGGAGACAAACGCTCAGGACAAACTAGTTTGGCCTAGGGGCTCGTGATCTCGACGACATTTAGTTCCAACAAGATAATGCCACTACGATAACGATTCAATGAATGATTTATTTCATGCTTCGGATCAGTGAATTGGCCGCTTAGATCCTTTGTCCTTTGGGGCTACCTAAATTCCAATGTCTACATGAATATACCGGCAACGATTGAGGCATGGGAGGCCAATAATACTCTAGTCATTGGTAATCGAATGCTTCATCTTGAATTGGATCTTCCGAATGGGCGGCATCTTAACCGCAGACACGGCCAACATTTAAAACAAAATATCTTTAAGAAGTAATTGTAAAGCAGCATTCTTTTTCATTACAATAAAGATTTTAAAATAAAATTCATTTTCTTTATTGGTTTTTCGTTTTGAAAAAATTACCTCTAAACGAATTACCCGTTATAAAAGACAGTCCCGTTGTATAATTCCTAGGGCTCAGTGGAGGTTGTTCTTCAGATAACGGAAACACCAAATAGCAATTCGAGAGTTTATTTATAAGACCGACACTAAGGGTTGTTACCCCGGGAGAACTTTGAGTATTGACTTGTTACTTGTACACGCTTTAGTTGAAGACTCTAATGATACTACATAATGATTGAAGTTAAAGGCACCTCTGGTCTGGTTGAATTGATTCTTGAGAATGATTCTAAAATTCTTTCTCAGCGGTGGCACTTAGTATTGGTGTCAAGCCACGCGCTGAGTATATTTACAAATATTGAGAACAAAGAAATATATTTGATCATCAAATTAAATAATGCAATTGCCCGAATTATTGTTTACAATTTACAATTCGTGAACTAAATTAGAAACCCGTACATGTAATTATACCATAACAAATTGGCTCATGTGATGTACGGGGTGATAAAAATATACTGTTCAATATCGGATATGAATAATGAATGATTGATATTGGACATACTGTGGGGGCGAAATTACTGCCCGGCGAAATAAGTACATAATAACATATGCCTCAGTACTCAAAGTTTACAATAATAATGATACAGTATTTTACAATGATCGGTTAATATAATGGGTGATGTAAGGACACTAGTCTTCGAACAAATAATACTTTTCCAACTGCAACACCTTAGGTAATAAATCAAAGTTTATATTAGGAAATGAAATGAAAGTAAATGCAAGGTATTGAGTGCAATATATGTTTCAATGTGTTAAAAATAAAATTATTATTGTATTCTCTTATTATTATAATCGTATTGTTGGATTGTAGTATTAGAAATTTTATTATTAATATTATCGAATTATACTACGGACTCTCTGTCTAGAATTATTAGGTACGTAAATATTGTAACGTTACAAACGTCACATCTTTGATATTTTATTTTTAAATAATTATTTTACCTTATTTTTTTTAATATTTCATTAATAATTATCTTCTTCTATTTGGTTTACCCATTTCCCCCTTTAAAAATTGGTTGGCGCTCTTTTATTATCCTCTTTTATTATCCTCTTTGATTATCAATTTAGTATCCTTTTTTATTATCTTCTATTTACTATATCTCTTTTAATTTAAATCAACATACTGAACGTACCCTGTATACATTCTTACTCCGTAAGTATCTGTCTGTCTGTAAGTATGTCGCACTGTCATGAAAGTGTCACTTCATACTTCATCCCTACCAGAAGACACAAACTGGAAGGAAAAAATTAATCCTTAAAAAGGCATGTAATTCCAAAATTAAATCATTTTCGTTCCATCAAATCATTTCTTGCGTTTTTGGAATAAAATCTACTTTCTCCTTTCGGGAGCATGAAGCTCATCGCCGGCGATGCACCAGATGGCTGACAACCTAACATGTTTAGACAGACAACAGCACCCAACATCATAGACATCACCAAGACCGTAGCTGCAGCGACCTAGGGCCATAACACCTGCCCAGGTCTACAAGTCGACAGCAGTACCATACGACATCAAGAAGATACCATCAGCCCAAAAGCCATAAGTATAATCCAGAATTGATAGTTTTTGGCAAGAATTTAAATACATTTGTTAATGCAATTTGCTAAGTCATTTTATTTATTATATCTTTATGAACAATAAACATGATTAGTTAAAATTATTGTTTTGTTTGCTTCCATTCCAATTTTCATAGTTCATATCTGAGGTTAGGACAAGACGAACACACACCTGAGTGATTGAGCTAAGCTTAGGGTGTAGCGATGGCTATCTTAGCTGATTGGGGTAATATTTTCGAATATTGTTTCAATTAATTGGGGTAGTCCATCGCTCATTCGTTTCAATATATTAAATTGTATTTTATGTCATCCAAACGACTAGGATTTATTGTTCTTGCTGAATCTCGATAATTATGTTTTGTAACATACTCCGTGTTGTATTACCTCAAGTAAACATATTATGTAGGTTAATAATGAAGGTCGTGTTTTTATAACGCGAAATAAAATATTTTATTTTATTATTAGAGGGTTGTTTTATTATTTAATTTATTGTTTCTATTATTATAGAGTTGTCTGCATGTGTTTATGAATTAATTATATTGGTCTCCCTTTTGTATTATTCTTTTGTTCTGACCATAATTGAAGTATTAATTTATTACCTCTGTAGTCTGTATACAACAGTTGTAAATGTTTGTAGAAAAGTGTAACAAATAATCTAATAGTTATTAGATTCCTTGGGGCGAGTAAAAATTTCCCTCCATTCGCAGCGTTATAGCTGATTTCCAAAAAAAAAATTATTCCATAATTCCAAGTTCCTTTTGCTTATTTCTCATCATGTAAACAATCTATTTTCGTGTTAAATATACAGGTCCTCAAACCGAGTGGGATTCGAATTACCACCCTAGGCATACCTCTTAGCATCATCACACACGACTTAGTTTTCAACCCTTAAAATCAATCCCTATCTAGTTTGCATACATTTCCGAAAATTTTGCATCGGGCACCGAATTCTTTTGTCGCTCACGGTGGTTGTAAGTCACCTGAGTCCATTGTTTGTTTTTTCTGCTTCGCTCACGGTGATTGTAAGTCACCCGAGTCCATTTTTTGTTTCTTATTCCTTGTTGACTTGCTGTACTCCTCTCTTTCTCTGTTTTCTATTTTTATGATAAGTCCCTCTTTCATATGTTTCATGGTTTTTCTTATTTGTATGGTTTTCCTAATGATTTCTCCTCGTATAATTGTCTCTGTCATATTTTCTATTTTTATTCTTGTAAGTTTTCTTCTTATTTTCGCTTCTTTTACTATAAGTTTGATCTAGATACGTCCTTGTATCACGACGTCTTTCTTCTTTTGTTTTTCTGTAAATTTTATCCCGGTACATCCTCGTTTCCTGAGATTCGTATTGCTTTTGTTTCTGTACCTTTTGTCATGGTACGTCTTCGACTCTTGTGGTCAGTTTTGTTTTGAATTTCTGTGACCACAATAAGTCCTCCTCACGTCACGTCTTCTATTTTCCTTTGTGTTAGTTTTGTCACGCTACATCTTCGTGCCACGTTTTTCCTTGGCTTTTGTTTTGTCACGTATTTTCTTAGTGTTAGTACTGTTGCACTTTTGTTTCTGTATGTTGCTCTTCTTTTTTCAGTGTTATTTTTATAGTCTTGCTGTGTTATATTTTCACGTTCGTTCCGTCGATCGACGTTTTGTATTGAACTGTATTGTTTTGTGTGTGTATTTAGGTATTTTTGTCCGTTTGGTACACTTTTTTTTCTCCCTCTATACCTACTATTTCTTCGATTTTTGGAGTTTTCTGTTTGGTTGGGACGAGAGTTTTGTCTCTCTTTGCTCGTTTCGTGTTTTGAGTGGGTAGGCCGCTACTTTCTCTGTCGATACCGCTCCGCGTTTTTTTTTAGCAATTCGAGAGTTTATTTATATGACCGACACTAAGGGTTGTTACCCCGGGAGAACTTTGAGTACTGACTTGTTACTTGTACACGCTTTAGTTGAAGACTCTATGATGCTACATGTTGAATGTACTGAATGAAGTTAAAGGCTTCTCTGGCGTGGTTGAAGTGATTCTTGAGAATGATTCTAAATGTGTATTCTTTCTCAGCGGTGGCACTTAGTATTGGTGTCAAGCCACGCGCTGAGTATATTTACAAATATTGAGAACAAAGAAATATATTTGATCATCAAATGAAATAATGCAATTGCCCGAATTATTGTTTACAATTTACAATTCGTGAACTAAATTAGAAACCCGTACATGTAATTATACCATAACAAATTGGCTCATGTGATGTACGGGGTGATAAAAATATACTGTTCAATATCGGATATGAATAATGAATGTTTTATATTGGACACCCGTTATACTTTTTTGCTTGTATAGCTAGAATAATAACTACGACTTACCAAAATTAGGAGAGCTCGAATTGCAGAATATATTTTAGACACAAGTTGAAGGGGTTCGGTAAAGATAAGAAGTGATAAAATTACATCTAATGCTGTTAAGACGTAAATTGTTATTATAGCCAAACCAAATAGTTCATTAAATATGCGCAGTAGTTTTGATATCCTAGTAATAGACTTTCTAACGAGACTAAGTCCCAAAATATACTCGTTCTTCGTTTGAAGATTATTTTGCATTAAAAACTTTGTTTTCTCCTTTGCATGTATTTGTAATTTATTTATCATATGCAGAGTTTCATAGATAAGTATACTATGACAGAAATACCAAATTTTGTAGAATGATTTCCTTAGTATAAGCCAGATGATAAATGTATGTGATTCTATTGAGCGAAAAATTAGATCAAGGGGTATCGTGCATAGACAGATACATAAACAAATATTTTTTAACGGATTTAAATTTATATTCAATCGTTTAATATTTTTCTTAAGTATGCGTAGAAAAGTTTGGCATTTATGTGTATTTAAAGCATTAAAAATTAAACCTAAAATATGAATATAAAATTGTGTCCCCCTCCTTATAAAACCCACATATGGAAATATACCGTAATTGTGTATTGGATCCATATCGTTTAAATGGAGAAGAGTTAATATATTTGTAATACAACCAGTTACATTGTACAATATTAGACAACAATATGTAAGAATATGAAATATTTTGTTACTAACATGTGTGGGCAAATAACCACAAAAACTGGACATGTATTGTAAAATTAAGAACGCTTTCATTGTATGCAGCGACTTCTACTGAAAATATAGATTAAATAAATGCTAAATAAATAAAGTAATAATGTTGTTATGCATGATATAACTGCCACATTAATAAATTGAATTATTCAAACAATAAGTTAACCATCAAAGAAAAACTGGAGTTGAAAAATACGTTCATACGAATAAGAAGACAATTTAATTAGATTGATAGAATAATATGAATAAATAAACGAACACATGTAACTAATTTACCCTAGATCCTTTATCAGCAACATTATTAACCCTGGAAAAGCACAGTTCGTTCATCTAACGTAGACTGCACCGTGGGGTCTCGAAAACCCTAATGGTTTTTTTAGAAATAAATGTTATTTATTTATTTTTTCTGTGGTATGTAGTACAAAACAATAAACAACAATATTCTTATTTTCAAAATATGTTTATTAAAAAAAAAACATTTCTCATTAGATCTGATAAACGTGAAAAAACATAAACTAGAGCTTTTATTACACTTTTTTTAAAATATGGAAATATGACCAAAAAAATTAAAGAAAATTCTAGCGAAAGAAAACTTATCTTTTAAAACCCCTTTAAACTAAAATAAAACATAAATGTTGTTACAAGATAACTATCTCTTAATCTTAGCCAGGCACTTCAACTTTGGTTCTGACACAACATAATTGAGCTCGATGATCTAAACAATTTTTCCTAGTATACTGGCGATATTTCTTTGCGAGGTATTGGGTTCTGTTTGTTCTTCTTCATTATCGTCTTCACTTTGTTCGTTATCACTGTCAGACTGATGTTCAGGAACATAATCATCGTCTTTATCTGATGAGTCTCCAAAATCATCTTCGATGGTCTCAGGTTCATCTTCATTCGCCCACAGGTTTTCAGCTTCCCACTCTAATTCTTTTGTTGTCAATGGACGTTCATATTTTCTCTTAGAATCTGCCATACTAGCAAATAACAAAAAATCACCTCTTTACCAAAAAACACCACCAAAAAACACCCTTTAACTGCACACTGGGGTCCGAAGTACCCACAGCTCCACTAAAAGCACAACAAACTTACGCAGCGCAGCGACTGTCTCCCGACGTAGTCGGATCTTAACTGAATTTACGTGCAAGCGATTTTCAAAAGACGCAGACATGTGCAAGTTACATTGAACAATTCATGCGCCTGGGTTTTTCAGACCCCAGTGTGCAGTTCCAGGGTTAAGGATCTGAATAATTCTCATTAACCCTCCACTGGTATGGTAGGTCAATATGGACCAAACAAAATTTAGGTTGACAATTTAACCAATATTGCAATTGGCGCACGGCACTGGCCAGCTATGAATTTTTCCTTATAGGTCTGGATCCCGCGTATAAAAAAAGTTAATTAATAGCAAGCTGAAAATGTGTTAATAGCTTAAGGGTGTCTAGTCGGAGAAACTTTGATATATGGGAACACTGGAACAGGGTTTTAATTGTGTAACAGGTTAAAATTTTGAACGGTCAGACCACGAAAACGTCACATGTATTTTGTCCGACAGAACTTCCAATTGATTTGTTACCCTTTCATTAAACTCTCATGCAAAAATCAGACTGCTATTTATCACATGTCGTAATTCCTGTCATTTGACATATTCTACGTGTTCCACTCATTATAATTTCCATTTGGTGATAAATAGCAGCCTGATTTTTGTATGAGAGTTTAATGAAAGGGTAACAAATCAATTGGAAGTTCTGTTGGACAAAATACATGTGACCGTGGTCTGACCGTTTCAAATTTTTAACCTGTTCCATAATTAAAACTTCCCCTGTTCCACTGTTCCTATATATCAAAGTTTGTCGGACTATACACTCTTAAGCTATTAACAAATTTTCAGCTTGCTATTAATCAACTTTTTTTCATACGCGGGATCCAGACCTACTAACGTTTAATTAATAAAATAAACTAATTATAACGTAACATATCTCAGAGAACGACAGTTCTCCCAGTGGCGCACAACCCTCTGCGCGCGACACTATATTAATATATTACGAAATTTTCGATGTTCTAAATCTGACTGAATTAAAAATTGGGCCAACTCCCTTCTTAAAGTTTAGAAAAATATTCACCCATCCATATGTCAACCATTCATTTTGGTCCAAGGGTGTGGATTTGACGACCCTTCCTATTTAGGGTCCGTTTTTCGTTCTCGTCCCCAAAACTCCCAAAAATTTCGAAAATTTAAGACCTTTGCGGCTTCTGATAGTAGGGATCATTATCTTTCCAACGCATGTCTAATTTTGAAAATTGGTTATACCATTCAAAAGTTACCGAGCTCTGATATATGACTCAATTTCTATTTAAAAAATGGAAAATGATTGTGGATATAAATGTATGTATATATGTATGTGTGTGGAAAAGTTAAACCAATCTGAATTTTTTTTCTGTGTTTAAAGGTGGGGTTAGGGTGGATTCAGAACCGGTGTAGTTTGAGACTTTTGATCATCTATAAGCCAGCTATAGGACTTGGTAGGTATAAAACGGCATATTTTTGGGGGTATATATTTCCGGTTCAAGAAGAGACAGGAGAACTGCAAATACACCAAATCAATAGTGTTGAGTTAAGCTTTCAAATAGTGTCCAAGCCGCCAGGATCAGACATACAGACGGCGCAGTATAGCCGAAAAACTGAAAAACTAAACTTTGATAATTTTGGTTTTTCAACAATTACTCAAAAGTTTAATCTACAAATTGCGCCAATAACTGGGCGTTTGTAGAAGACTCTAGACGAATCAAACGGTGTATACCTCATATCCGGGAAAATGCAATTTTTTAAGTTATAGGCTTCACAAATATGATTAAATCTATTTCCTATGGGAAAAACGGTTTTTTAAGCTCAATAATAATTAATGCAATACCTTCATTTATCATATTTGACCTTAGATGCATCAGATACTACTTGCCAATACGTTTCAAACTCATGTTTAAGTGATCAATCTCGCTTAAGCCGTTTAGCAGGTAATAAGCTACAAAAGTATAATCCAATTAACCATTATTCCCGAAATGGTTTATGTAGTTGTAGTGGTTACGACGCTAATTTGATCTGGCAACGGGCAATCCGAGTTCATTTACTGGGCATCCCAATAATTTTTTTAAAATCTATTTCGAATAAAAAAAATCTAGTGTACATTCGATGGACACTAGATCATTTGGGAGATAATGCGACAAATGCGACCATTAGCAAGCTTAACGTGTAATCGAGAAACATTGCATTCAACTTCATACATTTAATTTATAAATAACTTTGAAAAACTCCTGATACAAGAATAAAAAACCGCTAAACGTCGTAAAAATGGGTGGCACATACAACATTCCAGCTACAAAAGATCTGATATGAATATTATGTGGGGCGAAAATGTATTTTAATTTTGAAGCAAAATAAAATTCTAGTTTTATTTATAAAGATTTTTCCATAATATTTGCTAAATTTGAAGTAAACGCGCCACAAAAGAGCTCCAAAATTCAAATAGTATCAAACTGTATTACTCTTTTGTGGCGCGTTTTACTTCAAATTTAGCAAATATTGTGGAAAAATATTTTTAAATAAAGCTAGAATTTTATTTTGCATCAAAATGAAAATACATTTTTGCGCCACGTAATATTCATATCAGATTTTTGTAGCTGGAATATTGTGGGTGCCACCCATTTTTACGGTGTTTATCGAATTTTTATTCTTGTTTCGCATATGCAGTGTGGAAGGCACCTATGGATTAAATTTATTTCTGTGCTTGTTTCACAAAAATTATAAAAACCGCTAAGATCGTAAGTACAGCGTAAGACCGCTAAGTAAAATCGTAGAGGATTTAGACTCGCGGTCAATATTTGACCTAACACACCTTAGGAGGTTAACTAAATCACCATACAAGTTGAGCGTTAACATAGCCAGGAAAAACTTTTTATTTTTCTAAAATGATAAAATTGTATAGATTGAACAGCGTTTACATAAAAACCACCACACAGAGGAAAAGGTTCAAATAAACCGTTCGATGCATGGAGTGTTGCAATATTCCGTTCGAGCAATAATTTTATAAAAGGTGTACAGTCAAACCCGCTTATTGGAATAGCCTTCGTGCCAATCCAAAAGGTATTCTAATAAGCGGGTTTGACTGTATTACAATATTATAGTATAAGTGCTGATGGACCTAAATTTAAGCCAGAATAAAAAAGTGGGAGGTTTTACGAAATGATGTCATGGGAAATTGTTCCCTGAAATTTAAAATAATGTACTTGGTCAGGGTCATTTAAAATTGAATAAAATAGTGAAATTTGGACATATGCCATATCGGAATTTTAACACGTTGCAATATAACAAATGAGACAACCGAAGGTGTTATTGTGAATGGAGTAACCGTGAACAATATTAGATATGCCAAAGATATCTTAATGATTGCTGATTCCGGAGAAGACCTTCAAAATCTAATGAACAAAATAAAAGAGACCTGTGATCAGAATGGATTAAAACTCAACGTTAAGAAAACTAATAGGCTATTGATTATATTCAAAATAAGATAGCTAAAAGGAACTACAACGTTAACGGGGTTTTATTATTTGATATGGTCAATTGCTACCATTTAAAGGGGTGCGTTTTTGAGAAATGGGTGAATTAGTCCCTGGGCACAGGTTACATTAGGGTGAGTTCTATGCACTTTTGGTACAAATACGTCTACATAGAAATTATTCCAGGTTAAATTTCCTATCTAAATATAACTTTTTAAAGTCAAAGATACTTTTTTTACAAAAATATATTCAAAAGAATAAGCACAAAGAAACAAAAAAGGAAGAAATTTTGTTTTTTGTTCCATAACTTTTGTCCACGGGGATATAGGTACAGACATTGCTTCACAGAAAAAAAACTAAGAACTTACATATTTTCTATTTAAAACGATGTTTGGTAGAGGTTATTAGGATTTACAGTTTTCGAAATATGATTTTTCAAAGTTAGCCACTCGCAGCAATTTTGGGCAATTTTCCTTGTTATTTCACAAATATTGTTCTGTAACTTTTTTCTACGTAACTTTAGGTATATGCAATGGTACACATAATAGGAATAGAAATCAATTACCTTTAAAATGGTCTACTGTATAACGTTGTACGACTTTTTTTAAAGAGATTATGGTTTTTCAAGTTTTTATACTTTTAACAATTTTTTATAATATAATATAAAAATAAAATAAAATGATTATATAATATATTATATATTATAATATAATACCTAATATAAAAAAAATATTATTTTTTACATTTTTTACGATTATTTTTGAAATTTCTCATTATAACTTTTTTTTCTTGTACATGAATATACTATCTATATATTATGCAAAAAAGAGGGCTTACTTTCTGTTCTTTAAAATGGTGTATCATCTATATTTAAATACATAATGGACACCGAGTAATCCTTTGATATTTTTTTACCTGTATTATTTAAAATTATTTTTTTTACAAAAATTACATAAACATTAGTCTTAAAAAACATCACTTTAGTTAAAATTATTTAAACGTTGACATTTAAAAAATTTTCAAAATCAAAGTCCATCTCTTCGTTAGCATTAGCTTCAATATCTTCCTCTGACACCTCAGTTATCTTAGAGTTCCCACAATTAGTACCCATGCACATGCACCTTTTGCAGAATATTGAACAACTAATTCCCATCTTCCTACAACCGCAGCTTTTTGTACATCTTTTGGTACATTTACATGCTATTTTTTCAAGCAAAGCTTGTGGTGCAGGAGCTTTGACAGTAAATATTGGAATTAATCCATATTTTGAAGTTTGCCCGGCCGAGTCAAGTAGATCCAAAGTATTACCTATAAAAATAAGATTCAATCATAACACACAATCACATAAAAAAGTTATAATGAGGAATTTAAAAAATAATCCTAAAATTAAAAATCGTTGCAAGTACTTATTACAATTTGAAAAAGCATATCTTATTCAAAAATAACCATAGAATTTTTTATAATGCACCATTTTAAAGTAAACAGAATAAGCTTCCTTTTTTATTATATAATTACCATATAGAAAAAAAAGTTATAATTGGAAATTTAAAAAATAATCGTAAAAAATATAAAAACTCGTTAAAAGTATAAAATCTTGAAAAAGATAACCTCTTTAAAAGAAGTCGTACAACATTATACGGTAGACCATTTTAAAGATAATTGATTTTTATTCCTCTTACATGTACCATTGCATATACCTAAAGTTACGTAGAAAAAAGTTACAGAACAATATTTGCGAAATAACAAATTTGCCCAAAATTGCTGTGAGTGGCGAACTTTGAAAAATCATCAATCAATTCGAAAAATCAAAATATGTAAGTTTTTTTTCTGTGAAGCACTTTATCCCCGTGGACAAAAGTTATGGGACAAAAAACAAAATTTCTTTCTTTTGGGTTTCTTTGTGCTTTTTCTCTTGAATATATTTTTGTAAAAAAAAGTATCTTTGACTTTAAAAAGTTATATTTAGATAGGAAATTTAACCAGGAACAATTTTTATGTAGACGTGTTTGTACCAAAAGTGCATAGAACTCACCCTAATGTAACCTGTACCCAGGGACTAATTCACCCATTTCTCAAAAACGCACCCCTTTAAATGGTAACATTCCGCGGTTTTTCATATATAGAGATTCATTGACCATATGAAATAATAAAACCCCGTTAACGTTGTAGTTCCTTTCTATAGTACATAATCAATAGCCTATAAATATCGCACCTTGAAAACCATATGGCAATATCTGCAATTTTTTCATGAAATGGCCTTTGAATGCCGTCTAATAGGAAAAAAAATATATTTCTTAATGCTATATAGCAGCATCTGCAACGAATTTTAATTTCGGCACCAGAAAGATACGTCCCTATGGCTTTTGTCAAAAATCGATTCTTCTGTTCATACCATCAGGCATTATCTACAGTTGATGCTCTCCCGTTCTAAAATTGGAACAAAAACTCAAATCTATATGGCAATATGTGCACAATGTGACCCACGCTAGTAAAATAAAAGTAAGATGTCCTGAGGAAAAATGCTTTGAATGCAACAAAACATAGAGTGTGTGTGTGTCAGCACAATTTCATTGCAACACTGAAAATAAGCGACAAGACTTTAACAAATTAATATACAACGTCATACTGTAGATGGGTTTATCCCAAAAGAAAAGCGAGGAACTCATAAGAATGGAAAAAGAATCAACGAAGTCGTGAAACAAAACATAATGGAAACACTACCTAAGAAAACAAACTACCAGATAATTCGTCAGCGATCACAAAACTCTTGCTGATATTTATCGCGATTATATAAAATTTTGCAAAGAAAAAGGTTCGCTGTTCGGAAATTACGCTACGATGATGACCATATTTCACTCGGAATTTAATATAGACTTCTTTAAGCCCAAAAACACCTTTGTCGCTGTGAGAAAGTTACAGAAATTAATTAGATAAATTGACATTAGAAACAGCCTACAATACTCACCGTTAAGAAGAGGAACTCAATAGGAAAGAGAAATAAATGACTTAAAATCTGCAAAATCCAACACTTGCATCACTGCTTGTTTTGATGTACAAGCATTACTACCGACGCCTTCAGGCGAAGTCTCCTTATTTTATTACAAAAGAAGATTATCAACATTTAATTTCAAAATTTTTTACCTGACCACAAATGCAGGACACTGCTATCTTTGGTTCGAGCGAATGGCTAATTGTGATTCAAATGAAATAGCGTCGTGCCTGTTACAATTTCTGAGGAACCATGCCAGGGAAAAAGATTATACTCAGATAACTGCAGTGGGCAAAATAAGAACAAGTATATTGTTTGTCTTTATCAATATGCAGTACAGAAATTTAACATACCTAAAATTACTCCATTTATTCTAGTTGGTGACTTTAACTCCCATAGTCCTCCGTGGGGGTCCAAATACACATCTGCGCGTGGCAAAGTAATTGAAACGGTGATAAATGATAAATGTTCTAAATACAGGCAGCAGCACATATTTTTATATCCAATCTGGCAGCACATCATCTATTGATCAAAGTATTTGTGACCCTGGTTCTGCTCCTCTCCTCTCCTGGTACACATTGGACGACCTATACAATAGTAACCACTACCCAATCATCATCTCTAATAATACTTCGCAACCCATTCAAACTAAGATTAAATGGAAAATTTCAAAAGCAAACTGAAATATTTTTAGCGAAACTGTTAGGGAAAAAACCGAACAGATCTTGTTAGAATATTATGTATACAAAAACGTAGATGTTTTTACTAATTGTTTACTCTCTTCAGCTAACCAATGCATTGGCACATACGGTACAAATTTCACAAGAAAAAGAGCTGTGCTATAGTGGAATAATACATGCCAAACTGCTGTAAGAGAATGTAAAAAAGCTTTGAATAAATACCGACGAACACGCAATGAAACAGATCTTATACATTTCAAAAAAATGAGAGCGTTATCGAAACGTACCCTCAAGGGAAGCAAGAAGGATTCGTGGAAAAAATACGTTAGCTCTATTAACTCTAACACAAATCCCTCTCAAGTGTGGAATAAAATCAGACAAATGAAAGGCACAACACATCATATAAAATTCCTGAACTCATCCAAAAAAATAAAGTCACTACTGATGACCAGGAAATTTCAGAAATAATTGCTAAATATTTTAGCAACAAAACGAAAGGTAAAAATATATCCTTAGAACAACAAACATCCACAGAAACTTACGCAACAAGTTCCAGTTATATAGAGTGTACAAATCTTCCATCTTCTTTGTCAGAACTCAAATTTGCCATTTCCACTTTAAAAAATTAGGCAGAAGGACCCGATATGATCCCCTCAATTTTCCTTAAAAATCTACATCCAAGTAAACAATCGAAACTACTTGAGCTATATAACATTATATGGACAAGCCAAGAATTTCCTTCTCTTTGGCAGCAATCGCTTGTTATTCCAATCAAGAAATCTGATTCACTGTAGAATACAGTAAACTCTTTCAGACCAATCTCTTTGACATGCACACTGTGCAAACTTTTAGAAAAGATGCTTAATTTTTGACTTATCTGGTATCTTGAAAAGCAATGTTTTTTTGACAAAGCCCAATGGGGATGTATGAAAAATCTCTGTACATTAGACAACCTAATTATCTTACAAATGAAATTGCACATGCCTTCGCCAGCAACAGAGATCTAATTGCTGTATCTCTCGACATAGAGAGCGCATTTGATACAGTTCAGAAATCGGTAGTTCTAGAAACTCTTCAAAAAATTAAATTATGTGGTAATGTATATTACTTTCTCCAGAACTTTTTGTCCAATAGAACCTTCAGAGTCTCTACCAACGGAAAATTCTCGGCAATACATCTTACTGAAAATAATATACCACAAGGATCGGTTCTAAATACTACTCTATTCCTGATGAGTATAAATAATATTGACACACTGATTCGACCACCCAGTCAAATATACAATTTACGCAGACAATCTAGTAATTTTCTCTTAAGGCAAAACCATATCGTCTACTTGCGCCTTGATTCAAAATGCTTTAAATGATATCCACAGTTGGTCAAAAGGAACAGGTTTTAAATTTTCATCAAAAAAATCTAAAATAGTTCGTTTTAGTAAAAAACATAATCCCAACTTAATTAACTTACCCTCAATAGAACCCCACTACAAGTAGTACATCAACAAAAATTTTTAGGTGTAATCTTTGATAAAAAGTTATCTTGGAGATACAATATTCAAGAATTAAAAGGTACCTGTCTTAAAAGAATAAATATCTTAAAATCACTAGGGCATCATCAATGGGGAACAGATGAAGATATGTTGCTGAGGATTTACCGATCTTTAATTCGTTCAAAAATAGACTATGGAAGTATATTATACATGTCAGCTCCCAATTCACAACTAAATTGCCTCAATATCATCCGAAACACCGCTCTTCGAATATGTCTTGGTGCGTTTAGATCTAGTCCCATTGAAAGTATTCAAGTCGAAGCTAACGAACAACCTACCCATTTTAGCCGTCAGCGACTTCTTTTGTCATACTTTGTCAAAGCATCAGCTAATCCAAATAATCCAGTCAACGGGTTAATCAACTCTACCAAACCAACAATAGCAAACAAACCCAAAACAGTAAAACCAGCTTCTCAAATTCTTAAAGAACTAGTAGGTAACATAGACTTACGAACTACTACTCCAATCTCATATTCTAACATTCCACCATGGACAATAACATTGCCCACTATAGAACCAGTCTATCAACACATTATAACAAAAAGGAAACCCCTAGTTCCGCCCTAAAGTCACCCTTCCTCGAACTCATCCACACCAAACAGTATGACTCAATCATCTACACAGATGCTTTTAAACTCGAAGATCAAGTTGGTTCGTCTGTGACTACCACCAACGAAGTTATAGCTACCTACCGTCTTCCATATTACTGTAACATCTTCACAGCCGAACTATATGCTGTCATGAAAGCACTTAGTTGTCCAACCAACAAAAGCAAAAACCTTGCACTCTGCACTCATTCGCTATCCTCCATACTATCCATCAAAGACTTTTACTCCCAAAACACACTAATTCAAAATATCCACAATGCATGCCATCTATTATTAGATAAGAACGTATCGGTTAGCACTATTTGGACTCCATCGCACGTGGGTATTACAGGAAACGAAAACGCCGATCAAGCGGCCAAAGAAGCATCCCATTCTGACATTCCAATGGAGAGTTATACAACTTGGTGTAGATTTACAACATACAGTAAACCAAATGTGCTTGAGAGTTTGGCAAAACCTCTGGAATAGAACAAACTCAAAACTCCATAATGTTCAACCCAGAATACCAGCCTTAAAAAAACCAGCATTTCGTAGAAGGGACAAAGTTGTCATGAGAAGACTAAGAATTGGACATTGCCGTCTTACACATGGTTACCTGATGAGCCAGGGAAATCCTCCTTGGTGCCATACATGCAACACTCGTGTCACCGTCAAACACATACTAGTTGAGTGCCAGCTATACACGAACACCCGAAGACAACATAAACTGGATGAAGACCAAACCGCCACTCTTAGTGATAATAGTAACTTTAATAATGTGATAACGTTTCTCAAAGACTCTCGGTTATAATACGCCTTATAAATATTGTTTTTTTATCATTTTGCGGATATTGTAATTTCTTAATTTAAATTCTTAATTTTCTTAATTATTGTAATTTAAAAATATTGTAAACCTTACTTTTGTAACCGTGTCAATGGCCTGCGCTGCTGAGGTACGTTAATTTAAAATAAATAAAAAAAACTAACCCTACGACAGGGGTCTCCTAAGACATAATATCGAACTTCACTTCATTCTGGCTCAGCAGAAAATGAATTTAGATCGTAAAGATATTCTTTGTTATAGAAAAAATCTTTAAAGATGGAATTATCGTTACTTTATAATATGGTATATAATACCGATTTTTACTTACCAAAATTAAGAGGACCCGAATTGTAGAATACGTTTTAGATATAACTGGCATAGGTCCGGTATAGATAACAAGCGATAAAATTATATCTATTGTTGCTAAGTGGTAGATGGTTATTATAGCCCAACCAAATAATTCATTAAATAAGCGCAACAGTTTTGATATCCTAGTGACAGATTTTCTTACAAGAAGAAGGCCCAAAATGTACTCGTCCTTTGTGTGAAGATTATTTTGCATTAAAAACTTCGTTTTTTCTTTTGCGTGAGTTTGTAGTTCATTTATCATATGCAGCGTTTCGTAAATAAGAATACTATGAAAGGAATACCAAATTTTGTAAAATGATTTCCTTAATATATCCCAGATGATAAATTTATTATGTGATTCTATCGAGCGAAAAATTAGATCAAGAAGTACAGTGCATACACAAATACATAAACAAATATTTTTCAACGGATTCAAATTTATATTCAATCGTTTAATATTTTTCTTAAGTTTTTGTAGAAATATTTGCCATTTGTGTGTATTTAAAGCATTAAAGATAAAACATGAAATTTGAATGTAAAATTGTGAATAACTCTTTATAAAAAACACATATAAAAATACTCCATTATTGTTAATTCCACCCACATGGTGTAAATGGATAAGATTAAATATATTACTAATACAGCCAGATACATTGTACAACACTAGGCAGCAATATGTAAGAATGTTATATGTTTTATTAGTAATATGTGTGGGCAAAAATCCACAAAAATTGGAGATATATTGTAAAATTAAGAACGCGTTCATTGTATGCATCGACTTTTATGAAAAATGTAGATTGAATAAAGCCTGCATAAATAAAGTAATAGTCTTGTTATGCGTGATGTAAATGCCACATTAATGAATTGAATTATTAACCACACAATGAAATAATTATAAGATAATTACTGACAGCTGAAAAATATGTTTACACAAATAGAAAGAAAAATTAATGAGATTAAGAGGATAATGAACAAATAAACGTAAACATCTAATCACTTTAAACTGGAACCTTTATCAGCAGCATTATTTAAGAACTCGTACTAACATAGCCCATTTTATCCCTACACCTCGGGGTAGAAGGAATAAAGATTATATATATACTAACATAGTCAGGGTAAAATTTTTAATGTTTTTAATATGTTAAACCTTTTCTATTTATTTATCCATCTTGTTCTTCTTTAGACGCCATATTAGGTCCCCTTCTTCTTCTTGTGGTGCTGTCTTCATTCGTGGAGGTTAGCGATTACACTGGCACATCTGCCTCTGTTCATTGCTGCTCTAAACACAGATGATGAATCAAGGTCGGTCTAGTCTCTGATGTTCTCACCAAAAAACGTTTAATTGTGATGAGTGGTTCCTGAGATACAACCGGTCAAAGTTGACCGGCATTTACGGCAAAGATATAAACAATAGGATCATAGTTTTTGAACCATCACCTTTTTAAAATAATGATGTATACCATTTTTATTCAGTTGCAATGCGAGGCCAAAAATGTCTTAATTTTTACTTAGATTAGAGAGCGCAACCAGCACTCTTATAGACGATTTCACATCTTGTTAGAGGCTCTTCAGAGAATGCATAAGTTGTTTTACTGGATTAAAGAACAGCAACCTATGTATTCTCTGAAGAGCCTCTAACAAGAGGTGAAATCGTCGATAAGAGTGCTGGTTGCGCTCTCTAATCTAAGTAAAAATTTAGACATTTTTGACCTCGCATTGCAACTGAATAAAAGTGGTATACCTTTTTATTTTATAGTAGTATTACTCCGTGGAGTAACTAGGTGCATTTTCCGTTGGAACTTTACCAAGCTGCAGACGGGGGTTGTGAATTGCATAGTGTAGAATTCCTTCCCTTTTGTCTTCACTACAACATCTATTTGGCTTGCAAATTGTAAAAGCCTTGTAGGTGTCACCAGGGAAATGTACCAATAAGTTTTCAATTTATAAATATTTTAGTAATATTTTTAATATTTTTCAGTATTATTAATTTTGCTATTAGGATTGAAAAACTTTATCAATCACCTTTTTATTTCGGTCCTCTTTCTCCACCCAATTTTCATATCTTTAAGATACTGATAACATACATTATTATAATAAAAACTATCGATATTACGAGTGAAAATTGACAAAAATAGAAAAAATTCCAATCAAAAATGAGGTTGGAGAAAATGTAATCCCAAAGTTCAAAATCGGTACACGTTAAAAAAATTTTTTTCGACTTCCCATGGAGCAATTTTCTTTATTATTTTTTTGTTCACAAGTAACTCGAGTAGATCCATCTAACTAACGCATTATTAAATGTCAAAGTTGCTTTTGTTTTGTGATAATAAATTAATTTATTTATCATAACAAAAATTTTTAATTTCTTTAAATAAAGATTGTTTAAATAATTATACAGCTTTCAAATGAGAATATTTGTGTTAACGTTAAAAGGTACACCTGTAGTAAGTTTATCTAAAAAAATCTACAACTGGAAAAAATATGAAGTTTTCTTTTCTTATAAACAAATTAATTTATTAGAACAAAACACAAGCAACTTTGACATTTAATATGCGTTAGTTAGATGGCTCTACTCGAGTTACTTAAGAACAAAGAAAGAATGAAGAAAATTGCTCAATGGGAAGCCGTGAAAATGCATTTTTTTTAACGTATACCGACTTTAAACTTTGAGATTACATTTTCCTCAACCTAATTTTTGATCGGAATTTTGTTATTTTTGGCAATTTTCACTGGTAATATCGATAGTTTTTATTATAATATTATACAAGAACAAAAAACCGCTGAACGCCGTAAAAATGAGTGGCGCATACAATATTCCAGCTACAAAAGTTCTAGTATATTCAAATGGGAAATAAGCCACAATTTTACCTAAAAATGATTTTATTAACGTTTCGACGCCCAAGTCGGGGTCGTTGTCAAAATACAAAATAATACTAAATAAACAAAAATGTTGTTGCTTAGTAAAAATTTCTTCTAATAATTTATTTAATCTGACTCATTTATATCGGCAATTCAGACGATTTAATTTATTTAATCGACAATTTAATCTCAGGAACGCAACTCATCAATATTGGCAATATCATTTTAAAGTCGTCTACTTTAAAATGTATAATACGTGTCTGAATTTCCGATATAAATGAGTCAGATTAAATAAATTATTAGAAGAATTTTTTACTAAGCAACAACATTTTTGTTTATTTAGTATTATTTTGTATTTTGACAACGACACCCGACTTGGGCGTCGAAACGTTAATAAAATCATTTTTAGGTAAAATTGTGGCTTATTTCCCATTTGAATATACTTGATTATAAAAATGCCACAAGAAAATAGCTTCAGAACAACATACAAAAGATCTGATATGAATATTACGTGGCGCGAAAATGTACTTTCATTTTGATGCAAAACAAAATTCTAGTTTTATTTTAAAATATTTTTTCATACCATTTGCCCAATTTGAAGTAAAACGCACCACAAGAGAGTAACTTTGTTACATTTTGAATTTTGAAACTCTTTTGTGGCGAGTTTACTTCAAATTTAGCAAATATTATGAAAAAATCTTTTAAAATTAAACTAGAATTTTGTTTTGCATCAAAATGAAAATACATTTTCACGCCACGTAATATTCATATCAGATCTTTTGTAGCTGGAATATTGTATGCACCACTCATTTTTACGGCGTTTAGCGGTTTTTTATTCTTGTATCAGGGGTTTTTCAAAGTTATTTATAAATTAAATGTATAAAGTTGAATGCAATGTTTCTCGATTACACGTTAAGATTTATAAATGGTCGCCTTTGCCGCATTATCTCCCAAATGATCTAGTGTCCATCGAATGTACAATAGATTTTTTTTTATTCGAAATAGATTTAAAAAAATATTGGGATGGCCGGTAAATGAACTCGGATTGCCCATTGCCATATCAAATTAGCGTCGTAACCACTACAACTACATAAATCATTTAGGGAATAACCGTTAATAATTGGATTATACTTTTGTAGCATAATAACTTCTAAAGGGCTAAACCGATTTTGTTCACTAAACATGAGTTTGAATCGCATTGACAAGTAGTATCTTATGCATCTAAGGTGAAGTCAGATAGTTAAAGTTATTACAGGAATTATTGAGCTTGAAAAACCGTTTTTTTCATAAGATATAGACTTTATCATACTTAAAAAGCCTACAACTTAAAAATTCGAATTTTCCCGGATATAAGGTATACACCGTTAGATTCGCCTACAATTATTTTAAAAAATTCATAACTTTTACTAGAATAAGACTATAAGCTTAAAACAGCTTATACCATTGTCTTTAAAAAAGTAAGCAACATACAGTCTACAAACCTTAGATAAAAATATTAAAAGGGACCAGAGTTGAATTGAGTTAAACGCAAATAAACGTGATTTCACTTTTTTTTTATTTTTAGGGTAAAATTTTGATTTTGACAATATTTCCCCCCCCCCTTAAAGAAAAATATATTTTTTTTCGTTTTCAACATCGCCAAAAACATAATCTAAGACCAAAATTAGCCATTTACCACCCATGGGCAGTATCTCGAAAAATAACCGTTATATTGAGGATTTCTAATGTCGATAATAAAAGTTGCACTATTTTTTTCTATAAAACATTTTGATCTAAAATTTTCCGGAAAACTTCTTTGTACTCTCTGTTGTAACGTAAATGTGCTTAAAAGGCTAAATTTTAAATTTCGTCACTAAACTTTTACGATTAAACTTTTCATTGCACAAATCCGCACCTTTTCCTTTGAAAAATTCATAACCTTTATCAGAATAAGGATTAAGGCTTGAAACAGGTACCGTTGTGTTCAGAAATGTTAGAGCTATATACTGTAAAAATTAAGAAAATTTCAGAAAATATTAAAATGGAACAGAGTTTTAGCGAGGTAAACGCAAAAAACGTAATTTTATTTATTTTTTTATTTTTACGGTATAGTTGCGATATTGTCAATGTTCCCCCACATGAAATTCAAAATAAATCTCATTTTCGTTTTCAGCACCGTCAAAAACATACAGTATGTCTAAAATTGGCCATTCACTTCTCCGTGGTCAGTACCTGGTCATTGTAGGGTTTCCTGCCGCTAGGCTAATAGTAAATATTGGCAAGAAGCAACACAAATGTAAAAAAACCGAAAAGAGTGAAAAAAATTTATCAAAATATAGACCTATCTATTAACGGAAGTCGCCTAATTGATTTTTAAAGCATATTATATTAAAATAGGTAAAATAAAACATAATTACCAAATTCAACAGGCACTTGGTAATATCCAAAACAGTTAATACTGCCCTATTGCCCATGTTTAGAGAATAGGTATCAGATATGCTAATTCTTATGGTACCAGCAAAATGATCATTTGTGTAGGTATAAGCCATAATAATATCAAACAATATGTTTAGTAACGTCACTACAAAAAGCCATCCAAACAATTTGTTAAATAGTTGCAACATACGACAATTTCTAGTATATTTCTGTTTGATAATAAGAATATGCTGAATACTGTCGTGCAAATTTACCCAATTAATAGAAGTAGAAGATAAGCGTTGGTTTATATCTTCATATAGGTTTGATATCGTAGTAGCAATATCCAAGATAAGAAGCGTTACGGAAAACTGGTAAAATCTTGAAATGTAGTAAGTAACATAGGACCATACGTTAAGCTGGTGCCACAATATCCACCATTGTATTACAGATAAAAACAGCAGAAATACAAAGATACATATTAGGAACGTTATCCTGAACGTTGTTTTGCTAATCGCTGTTTTGTTTCCCATAACACATTTGAACATTTGGAGCCATTGAGGTTTTAGTTTAAAAGATATGCGGAAACAAGCAATGAGAGTAACGCCATCGCACATGTTGTATAAGAGATCGGCTGTAGCCAGTGGAGCTGAGTTTCTTTTTTGAGAATCGTATCGATAATTAAAGGAAACTATATAAATAATACATATGACACCAAATACGACAGAGCTGTAAAACTTATTATTTCTAGGTAAAAATCCCAACACCTCGCACACAGAAACTATTCTTTTGAAAAACATTTTCTCTATATTTTCTCTTTGTGTTAGAACTATCATTAAATGCTTTGTTGGGTACTATCGACCAATTGCATAAAAATTAATAATAATTGGAGTAAATATGGATAGACATGTACAAATTATATTAAGTAGATAGTGTTTTCTTAAATCATCAATTAAGTAATGAACAGTTAGTAATTTTCTATATGTGGGTTGAGTTATAAATAGTATGATGAAAATCTAAGAAATAAGTTATTCATTATAGGGGAGTGCAATTAGAACGAAAACATGCATTGTTTCGGAACATGCATTGTTTCGGAAAAATTCAAACAAGCTTATATTTTTCTAAAACTTTTTTTGTTAGTTTATATACATGTTAAATTAAAAAGTTCAACTCGCAGATTTGGCCGCTAATTGTTTATTAATTGTTTAAACAATAACAATGGTTTGCTATAATAATTTTCAAAATATCGTTAAATTCATGATTTTACTTTGATTAAATATGTTTCTATAGAAGATCTTATACAGTGTGTTGCGTAGCTAGGAACCACATGGAACACTCTTTTATTATCAATTTTAGAAAAAAAGTTATTCTTAATAAATTGCTCTGGATAGTCAAAAATCTATAACTCATCTATGGGTTACCACGACGACGATATTGGTTTCCATGACGACGATTCAAAACCATTGTAATTGTCTACTGATTTGAGTTTTAAATATTATGTCAAAATAATTTTATTTCATCGAAATATTGCCCTAATTTCATTAAAATATGAACACAATAAGATACGTTTGAAATAAATTAGTAAAGTATATCTAAATATTAGTTTATTGCATGTATTATAATATATTATAATACCATATTAGAAGTTATTCTACTTTTCCGCACGCCGTGCGGGAAAATTTACTTTCCCGCAAGCCGCCGTGCGGAAAAGTGCAACTTTCGGAAACGAAATGCGTGCGGGAAAGTGGCTGTTTTAGCACGGCCGTAGAAAAAATTATTTTTTCAATTTAATTGTGGCTTATTTCCCATCTGAATAGTTAATCAGAATAAAAGTAAAATTAGAAGATGAACTAACTGACTCAATTGAATCTGGCAATGGGATAAGAAAGGTATTCCTTAAGTCCTTTATTATTCGACCTTATCATTAATGAAACAATAAAAAAAAATGAGTAAGGAAGGATATCAAATGAGAGAAAAACAACTTAGCAGATTCTGCTATGCAAACGATGTAATACTGAATCTCTCAAAGTGAAGATGATTTAGAAAAAAGAACCGACAGAAAATGTATGTCAATTTTGCCAAAAAAGGCAAAATGCTGGATATACATGCAAATCCAGTAAGATCTAATTAACCTGGATCCCGCGTACAAAAAAAATTGATTAATAGCAAGCTGAAAATAGTCGGACAAACTTTGAGGTATGGGAACACTGGAACAGTGGAATTTTTAATTGTGGAACGTGATTTTAAATGTGGAACGTGTCATCCTGACAAGTTCACGATTGTGAAAACTAGCAGGTTCTTTTTATTACCAGAGAACGACAGTTCTCGCCAGTGGCGCACACCCACATCCCCCTACACGCGACACTATATACACACGAAATTTTCGATTTTCTAAATCTGACGGAATTGAAAATTATGCCAACTCCCATCTTAAAGTTCAGGAAAAGACTCACCCATTCATATATAAACCATCCATTTCGGTCCCAGGGTGTGGATTTTACGACCCTTCCTATTTAGGGCCTGTTTTTGGTTCTCGTCCCCAAAGCTCCTTAAAACTTCGAAAATATAACTCTGCCTTTACGGCTTATAATAGTACTGATCATTACCTTTACAACGCATGTCAAATTTTAAAAATCGGTTATACTATTCAAAAGTTACCGAGCTCAGAAATATGACTCAATTTGTCATGATATGTACGTCTGTATGTATGTGTTGTTGTAGAATTGTTTTTTTTTGTAAAGAAATTCAGAAAAAATTAAATTTATATCAACGACCATAAAATGATAGCTTTTTATCACCCTGTATTTTCATCACCAAAATTGTTTAGAATTTAATTTTGCTATTAAACAAGTGTTTCGGGGAAAAAGTGAAACGACTAATAAGTGATTCGACGAAATGCATGGAACATGAACAAACATTTCGGTGCTTAGAAAGTGGACATCGTTGACGAAAACAAAGACGGCTTTAAGATCCTTTCCGGGAAGGTTTTTAATGTGGTGTACAATTGTATGAGGTTTTAGATGTTAAAGTAGAAAGTAGGAAATAACTAATTATGATATCTCTTGAAAAATGACCAATTGGAAAAGTTCTGTGGAAAAATATTGGTTTCGGAAGAAATGGGTATGAATGGTTTTGAGAGAGGCGTGTTTTTGATAGAGTGGGAAAGATGAGGTAGAAGGGAGTTGGAATTTGGCGAGAGACGAGAGGGCACTGTGGAATTAACATCGGTGGAAGGCAGTCGGCTTTGTTGCAACAAAGTTTAAATTTAATATTTTTTTAATCATATGTACACGGCTTATTTGATAAAAACAATAGATGGCATTTATATGATATTGAATGTTTTCAATTTCCATGTTTCCACCCGGAAGAAGTAAGCAATCAGAAATATTAGAAGCCACAGATCACAGGTATTGTCTACAATACAAAATTAGAATTTGAATTTAGTTTTTGTTTTACATAGTCAGTAAATAAAATAATTGAATAATTAACTAAAATAAGAATTTTCTAATCAATCTAATTAAATAGATATAATAGAGCATAACAATATGTATGTATGTATGTATGTATGTTTGTATGTAAGTATGTATGTATGTATGTATGTATGTATGTATGTATGTATGTATGTATGTATGTATTGTTTTGATCTGCTTTCTATTAGTTTTATTTTAAATAGTATTTATTTAATTCAAACTTCCCTTTCCCCATTCCAAATTGCCAAGCCAATCAGAAACATTTCTCTTTCCACATTCCTCTTTTTCATTCAAAAAACCAGGCATCCTTTCAAAAAATACTTCTACTCATCCTAATCACTTTCCGGAAATTATACAAATTCTTTTGTGCTTAAAACAAACAGACTTAAAATTCCTAATCTCTCTACCTTTATTTTTCTAAGAACTAATAATTACAACTACCTGTGGATTTTACCTTACCCTAACAAACAATATTTTTAAATTATAATCCGAAATAAATTGCATTTCACTTCACTGTATTTACAAATGTCTTTAAGTCTTCAGGGAAAAACTCATTAAGGAGAAACCCACTGCGTAAAAGCTACCTTCTACTAAATAGTTACAAATCAATATATAGGGTGTATCAAATTTATGTGCCCGCGTTATAATTAAAAATTTAAACTTTTACTCTATCTTTGATTGAATAAGTGATACATAATAGTATGTATGTATGTATGTATGTATGTATGTATGTATGTATGTATGTATGTATGTATGTATGTATGTATGTATGTATGTGTGTATGTATGCATGTATGAATGTATGTAAGTGGAAAAGTTAAACCGATCTGAATTTTTTTTGCGTTTTAAGAGGGGGCCAGGGCCGATTCAGAACCGCTGTAGTTTGTGACTTTTGACCACCCATAAGCCAGGTAGAGGACTTGGTAGGTACAAAACGGCATATTTTTGGGGGTATATAGACAGTAGAACCGCAAATACACCAAAGCAATAGTGTTGAGTTAAGCTTGCAAATGGTGTCGAAGCCGTCAGGATCAGACATACACACGGCTCAGTAGCGCCGAAAAACTGAAAAATTAATCTTTAAAAATTTTGGATTTTCGACAATTACTCAAAATTTCGACCTACGAATTTCGCCAATAACTGATCGTTTGTATCGATACCATTCAAAAGTTACCGAGCTCAGAAATATGAATCAATTTCTATTTAAAAAAGGGAAAATGTTTGTGGATATGTAGGTATGTATGTATGTATGTATGTATGTATGTATGTATGTATGTATGTATGTATGTATGTATGTATGTATGTATGTATGTATGTATGTATGTATGTATGTATGTATGTATGTATGTATGTATGTATGTATGTATGTATGTATGTATGTATGTATGTATGTATGTATGTATGTATGTATGTATGTGTGTATGTATGCATGTATGTATGTATGTATGTATGTATGTATGTATGTATGTATGTATGTGGAAAAGTTAAACCGATCTCAATTTTTTTTGCGTTTGAAGAGGGGGTCAGGGCCGATTCAGAACCGGTGTAATTTGTGACTTTTGACCACCCTTAAGCCAGGTAGAGGACTTGGTAGGTACAAAACGGCATAGTTCGAATTTTTAAGTTATAGGATTCATAAGTATGAACAAATATATTTCCTACGGGAAAAACGGTTTGTCAAGCTCAATAATTCCTGTAATATTTTCAGTTATCATACTTGACCTTAGATACATCAGATACTACTTGTCAATACGTTTCAAACTCATGTTTAGTGATACAAATCGGTTAAGCTGTTTAGAAATTATTAAGCTACAAAAGTTTAATAAAATAAACGATTATTCCCGAAATGGTTTATGTAGTTGTAGTGGTTACGACGCTAAATTTGATCTGGCAACGGGCAATACGAGTTCGTTAACCGGCCATCCCAGTAATTTTTTAAATCTATTTCGAATAGAAAAAAATCTAGTGTACATTCGATGGACACTAGATTATTTGGGAGATAATGCGACAAAGGCGACCATTTATAAAGCTTGACGTGTAATCGAGAAAAATTGCATTCAGCTTCATACATTTAATTTATAAAAAAAGCTTTACTTCAAATTTAGCAAATATTATGGAAAAATCTTTTAAAATAAAACTAAAATTTTATTTTGCATCAAAATGAAAATACATTTTGCAGCTGGAATATTGTATGCGCCACTGATTTTTACGGCGTTTAGCGGTTTTTTATTCTTGTTTGTTTTTTCAATAGCAAGCTTTATAATCTATTATAATATATGAAAAAACGACGTAGTCAGAATGACGTAGACCATGTCAAATGGCAGGATTTATATTGGTGGTAAATAGCAGTCTGATTTTTGCATGAGTGTTTAATGAAAAGGTAACAAATCAATTGGAAGTTTTTCCAAAAAAATACATGAAAAGTTTTCGTAGTCTAACGTTCAAAACCTGTAACATGTTCCAAAATTAAAACTTCTCCTATTCCAGTGGTCCCGTGCATAACAGTTTGTCCGACTAGACACCGTTAAGCTATTGAAAAATTTTCAGCTTGCTATTAATCAACTTTTTTTGGACGCGGGATCCAGGCCTATAAATTGGAGCTGTAAATTCAGATAATACCAGTGATTTAGTTTAAATATCTTGACATCACATTTTATTGCTACGGAAAGCTCGAAGAGGAAGTGGAAGATCAATAATAATTATGAATAGGACAAACAGAGCCGCAAGTTGCCTGCTTGAAACAATATGGAGAAATAAAAACATCGGAATAGAAGTGAAAGGCAGAATTTACAAAACAGTCATCAGACCAATAATGACACGCGGAAAAAACAGGACCTGATACAGAGGGCACAAAAGGATAGCTAGGACCAGCAGAGATGAAACTTCTTTAAAAAATCGATATTAAGATACTATGAGATGAAGCCAGATTACAGAGATATAGGACGGAGGTCAAAGGTGGAGACATTAATAACTGGATAAGAAACAGAAAAGAAAACTGAAGAATGACATTGTTTTTAAATTTTTTTTCTATCTTCTGCAACTTTTTTTCATTGAATTCTCTCTTTTTCTTCCTGCAACTTTTCTTTAACTGTTTTCGTACGAGGTTATACTCTTCTCTATTTTTGTCGTTAGGATTGGCCAACATACGTATTCTTAACTTTTTCTTCTCTTCTGATAGCTCTACACACTCCCTATCAAACCACTCCTTAGTTCTTGTCTATTTTCTAATTCTAAGTATCAATTTTCTGCTTACTTCTTTTGTAATGTGCTTTATTTGTTCCCATCTTTCTTCTACACCTGTGGCTTCATTATCTGTTTCTAAAAACAATTTTTCTATTTCTTCTTGATACTTTTGCCTGGTTGTTTCTTTTTTCAGTTCAGTTACTTCGTATGATTTTGTTCTTTTTGCATCATTCTTGACGACTATTTTTTCTTCTACTTCCATTTTACATTCAAGTTTTACTAAAAAATGGTCTGAACTGCAGTCTGATCCTCTCATATTTCTGACATTTGTAATAAATTCCGCAGGTTGTGTTTCTATCATTACATAATCAATTTGATTAACGGTTTTTTCGTCCGGAGATGTTCACGTACCCTTATGTATCTCTTTCCGCTGTAGCTGTGTACTTCTTACCATCATATTTTTTTCCATTGCAAAACTTATCAGTCTCTGTCCGTTGTCATTTGACTCGTCGTGTTTGCTACGCTTTCCTACTCTATTTCTGTAGATTGACAGTATTTTGACGTCATGTTTCGGTATCCTTTCATATTCCATCTCCATTTTTTCATAATATGTGTCTTTTATCTCTTCATCTTTTTCTTCGGTAGGGGCATGTACATTTAAAATGCTTATATTTCCTTTTTTCCCTTTTAGTCGTATATAACACATCCTCTCCGATATGGGATTTAAACTTATATTCTTTTCTTTTAGACCTTTTCTTATAATAAAACCTGTTCCCAACATCCTATCTGCTCCTCCACTTTTGAAAAAAACCACATATTCTAATTCCGTTATTTCTGACATCAATTGTTTTGTTTCTTGTACCGCTACAATATCAAATTTATATCTTCCTACTTCTTTTACTAATTCCTTCATGGCTCCTTCTCCTGCTTCAAGTGCCGCGTACATTCCATGTTGCCATTCTTATTTTCTCTTTTTTCCTTTTTTCCACTCTTCTTTTTTCTTTACGTCTTCCTTTACCTCTTTCATCATTATCTGCGAAGTGAGACTTTTGATCTCTTGGCTTTTCTGTCTTATGGTGTTGTTTTGCCTCGTTATCTTGTTTATACTTCGTATTATCTTTTTCCAATCTCATGTACTTGTCCCTTGCTTTAGTCGTTATAATTATTGAAGTCGTCTCTGCATTCCTTTTTATTTTTTTGGGTGTCCTCTCTGGCTGTTCTGTGTGCTTTCTGTCAGTTTACCATTTTTTCTATTCCATTTCATATCCTTTTCATTAATATTTAGCTCCATATACCCTATTTTTGTTGTATTACCCTTATCTTTTTCCTCCTTCGCTATTTTCCTAATTATAGCCTGTATCTCTCTTTTCATTTTGTCATGTCAGACTCTATATACAGGGTGAGGCAAATAAAGGGCCTATTAGAAATATCTCGAGGACTAAAGGCAACAGAATCATGAAAATTGGAATAAAGGGGTTTTGAATGATGATCTATTAAATGAAAATATTTTCATCTCTTTGCAACCTCCGGTTATACCGGAAGTTGCTTACAACTTCGTTTTTTTAAATGGGACACCCTGTATATTTTTACATTTTTGGATTCTCTTCGATGTCTTCTTTCTTGAAATATGAGGTTTTGTAATATTATATAGGGTATTTTAAAAGATAATTACGTTTTTTTATTAATTTCGTAGCAAAATTAACACCCTGTAGAATTATAGTAGTTTGACATCTAAAACTCTACTTACGTTCAAATGATTTTTAATATACTCTACTATTGTTAAGAATCATTAGTATAGCTAAATTTTTAATTTTATTATACAGGGTTGGTCGAAACTCGGAATGAGTATTTTCTGAGTTTTCTTAAATGGAACACCCTGTATTTTAGTATTGTAATGAAATGATATTTTATGGTACTTTTTTATTTCTTAAGCATTCCCTATACCTAAGTGCTTTAATTTGTGCTTAATTGTTAATCGCACCAACAATCTAACTAAGTAGGTATTTCGATAGCTAAACCATTATTGGTAATTTTAAGGACCAGTCTGGATTAATATGTATTTATTTCTGAAAAATTATTTGGGATTTAGTATTTTCACGGCCAACCTAATAAAATTGTACGTATTTTTTGTTGCAATTAATGTTTAGTTTGAATCACCAATAACTCACAAATTAAAGCAGTTAGGTATAGGGAATGCTTAAGAAATAAAAAAGTACTATAAAATATCATTTCACTACAATACAAAAATACAGGGTGTTCCATTTAAGAAAACTCAGAAAATACTCATTCCGAGTTTCGACCAACCCTGTATACTAAAATTAAAAACGTAGTTATACTAATGATTCTTAACAATAGTAGAGTATATTAAAAATCATTTGAACGTAAGTAGAGCTTTAGATGTCAAACTACTACAATTCTACAGGGTGTGAATGCTGCTACGAAATTAATAAAAAACGTAATTATCTTTTAAAATACCCTGTATAATAATACAAAACCTTATATTTTAAGAAAGAAGACATCGAAGAGAATCCAAAAATGTAAAAATATACAGGGTGTCCCATTTAAAAAAACGAAGTTATAAGCAACTTCCGGTATAACCGGAAGTTGCAAAGAGATGAAAATATTTTCGTTTAATAGATCATCCTTCAAAACCCCTTTATTCCAATTTTCATGATTCTATTGCTTTTAGTTCTCGAGATATTTTTAATAGGCCAGTTATCTGCCTCACCCTATATACTCCTTGTCCTGTTATGTTTCTAAGTTTATTTTTTTACTTAATACCGAGATTTTATCCGTCATATTTTCCATTTCTGCCAGAAATGCAAAAATATAGTTTATAAAAACGTGAAAAAGACAGTGTATGCATGAAGTCTGCATACCTAGTAGAAACGGAGTTGTAGCTAATGAAAAGTAGGTTGTTATTCGTCAAATTCCAAAATGAATATTTCAACGTTAAGGTACTTAATTGTGCTCAATTGTTAATCGCACCAACAATCTTAACTAAGTAGGTATTTCGATAGCTAAACCATTATTGGTAATTTTAAGGACCAGTCTGGATTAATATGTATTTATTTCTGAAAAATTATTTGGGATTTAGTATTTTCACGGCCAACCTAATAAAATTGTACGTATTTTTTGTTGCAATTAATGTTTAGTTTGAATCACCAATAACTCACAAATTAAAGCAGTTAGGTATAGGGAATGCTTAAGAAATAAAAAAGTACTATAAAATATCATTTCACTACAATACAAAAATACAGGGTGTTCCATTTAAGAAAACTCAGAAAATACTCATTCCGAGTTTCGACCAACCCTGTATACTAAAATTAAAAATGTAGCTATACTAATGATTCTTAACAATAGTAGAGTATATTAAAAATCATTTGAACGTAAGTAGAGTTTTAGATGTCAAACTACTACAATTCTACAGGGTGTGAATGCTGCTACGAAATTAATAAAAAAACGTAATTATCTTTTAAAATACCCTGTATAATATTACAAAACCTTATATTTTAAGAAAGAAGACATCGAAGAGAATCCAAAAATGTAAAAATATACGGGGTGTCCCATTTACAAAAACGAAGTTATAAGCAACTTCCGGTATAACCGGAAGTTGCAAAGAGATGAAAATATTTTCGTTTAATAGATCATCCTTCAAAACCCCTTTATTCCAATTTTCATGATTCTATTGCTTTTAGTTCTCGAGATATTTTTAATAGGCCAGTTATCTGCCTCACCCTATATACTCCTTGTCCTGTTATGTTTCTAAGTTTATTTTTTTACTTAATACCGAGATTTTATCCGTCATATTTTCCATTTCTGCCAGAAATGCAAAAATATAGTTTATAAAAACGTGAAAAAGACAGTGTATGCATGAAGTCTGCATACCTAGTAGAAACGGAGTTGTAGCTAATGAAAAGTAGGTTGTTATTCGTCAAATTCCTAAATAAATATTTCAACATTAAGGTACTAGTACACTTTAGAAGACCAAAAATAAGAAGTTTTTCAAGATTTTTTTTTCTCAGAACCTGTATTAATAATGAACATAATACCTTTCACATATTAATATCTAACTCTTATAGAATCCAAAAAATATCTTTTTTCATTTATGCACGTACACTAATCTTGTAGAGGGCGCCAAAGTCGAGGCCTCGAAAAAAAGTAGTTCCGATATCGGACAGTTAATCTCAGGATTGGGATCTCTAAAACAAAAAAATCGTACGTTATTTGAAAAAGAAAGGTTTCTCACGTGACAATTTACCACCGCTTGTGAAAAATTCTGCCAAAAAAAGATTTTACGGATATTTGAAAAATTTTGTCAAAAAATCGCACGTTTTTCTTCAGTTTTTCATGGTTAAAAAATATTTATTTTTTATTTTTTGGTCAAATTGTGGTAAATTGTCACGTAAAAAACCTTCCTTTTTCAAATGCAGTACGATTTTTTTGTTTTAGATATCCCAATCCTGAGATTAACTGTCCGCCATCATTTTTCGAGGCCTCGACTTTTGCGCCCTCTACAATATTAGTGTACATGCATAAATGAAAAAAGATATATTTTTTGTACTCTCTAAGAGTTAGATATTAACATGTACAAAGTTTTATGTTCCTTTTTAATAAAGGTTCTGAGAAAAAAATTCTTAAAAAAATTGATTATTTTTGGTCTTCTAAAGTGTACTAGTACCATAACCAAAAAACGGAGCACTGTTCGGGGAAAACTCATTATAACTTTTTTAAAGTATTTAAAAAAAGGTTTATTTTTCTGTTTAAAAAACTTCTAACATTAAAAGTACTTGAGTTACGCTCACAATATTGTTGGTTCCTTTTATATTTTCGTAAAAACAACTCGAAAATCACCCCCTAAGTAGCATCCCAAATAAAATTAATCATTACCGCTTCACAAGTTACTTTACATTATATTGTTTATACTATGATGAATAAGTTTAATTGGTTCAAAGTGCTCAATTTTGAAAGGTTTTAAAATAATATATTTTTTTTACTTCTGAAAAAATTCCATGGGTGATTTTCGCGATTCCTTTTACCAAAAAATACAAGGCCAACAATATTTTGAGCGTAACTCACTTAATTTTAATACTAAAAGTTTTTTTAACAATTAAAATAAACCTTTTTTTAAACACTTTAAAAAAGTTGAAATGAGATTTCCCCGAAAAGTGCTTCGTTTTTTTGGTTATATCACGTTGAAATATTCGATTTAGAATTTGACTAAGAACAACCTACTTTTCACTAGCTAAAACTTTGCTTCTACTGGGTCTATAGACTTCTTGCATACACTATTTTTTCACTTCTTTATAAGCTATATTTTTGGTAAGAATATTTTTGTCGATAAAATACTTACTTTTTGATTTATTTGCGAAAAACCGTCCAAGAACATGTTTTGTTTTTTGTTAAAAATGAACATATTAACTGTCAAATAACTCAAAGTATTGAAAAAGATAAAAAAAGATCAAGGCAAGTTTTGTTTATATTTGATTCAGAGTTGGACCACCATCTCCATATAGCTATTCCAGCATCCTTACGCCTCATCGGTGAAGCTCAGAAGTCTCAACTCTGAAGGAAATACAAACAATTCTGCCAATTTAAGGCAAACCATCGCAATGCAATGAACCCACCTCCGAGACGCAATTCAGCGACATCTCTCGTATTACGAGGAAAACAACGAAAAGCCCCAGATGCAAAGTTTACTACCTTTTAAACAATTAGAATAATTGAAATAAAAATATAATAAACAATATTTTAAATCCAAGACTTTTCGTTAATAAACTGCTTTCTGGCTGCATCCCATATCTCCGGATTTTACAATATATAATAACAAGAGACGACGAAAGTAGGAGAAAGCAAATAGAGGACGCTTAGGCCACGCATTTACCTTTCCTTCCTCAAGGAAAAGGACCGAAAGACAGTTTCTAAATACTCAAACTGAGTAAAAATGAAAGAGATAAAAAAAGATCAAGGCAGGTTTTGTTTATATTTGATTCAGAGTTGGACCACCATCTCCATATAGCTATTTCAGCATCCTTATGCCCCATCGGTGAAGCTCAGAAGTCTCAACTCTGAAGGAAATACAAACAATTCTGCCAATTTAAGACAAACCATCGCAATGCAATGAACCCACCTCTGAGACGCAATTCAGCGACATCTCTCGTATTACGGGGAAAACAACGAAAAGCCCCCGATGCAAAGTTTACTACCTTTTAAACAATTCGAATAATTGAAATAAAAATATAATAAACAATATTTTAAATCCAAGACTTTTCGTTAATAAACTGCTTTCTGGCTGCATCCCATATCTCCGGATTTTACAATATATAATCACAAGAGACGACGAAAGTAGGACAAAGCAAATAGAAGACGCTTAGGCCACGCATTTACCTTCCCTTCGTCAAGGAAAAGGACCGAAAGACAGTTTCTAAATACTCAAACTGAGTAAAAATGAAAGAGATAAAAAAAGATCAAGGCAGGTTTTGTTTATATTTGATTCAGAGTTGGACCACCATCTCCATATAGCTATTTCAGCATCCTTATGCCCCATCGGTGAAGCTCAGAAGTCTCAACTCTGAAGGAAATACAAACAATTCTGCCAATTTAAGGCAAACCATCGCAATGCAATGAACCCACCTCTGAGACGCAATTCAGCGACATCTCTCGTATTACGAGGAAAACAACGAAAAGCCCCAGATGCAAAGTTTACTACCTTTTAAACAATTAGAATATTTGAAATAAAAATATAATAAACAATATTTTAAATCCAAGACTTTTCGTTAATAAACTGCTTTCTGGCTGCATCCCATATCTCCGGATTTTACAATATATAATCACAAGAGACGACGATAGTAGGAGAAAGCAAATAGAGGACGCTTAGGCCACGCATTTACCTTCCCTTCGTCAAGGAAAAGGACCGAAAAAAAGTTTCTAAATACTCAAATTGAGTAAAAATTCTCAAACTGAGTAAGTCAAAGTATTGACTTAGTGAAAAAACTCTATAGAACAAAATTTGCTTAGAACTAGTCATTTTATAAAATTCCGGACTAATTTTGAATGTATATTTTTCACTTCCGAGAAGGGAGTATTCCCCTCCATTTTTGTAAATTGGAGAGGATGTAGAATTGTAAACTTTCTGTTATATAATAATAGACAATTTCTACCATCTATTCCTAAATTTTTATCCTTACTTTATTTTTTTTGAGGTTTTAGTAAAGTTTTGGGTGCTTTGATCGGGCTACTGATTGAAAATGTAGTTATGGTAGGGGAGCAAAGTATGCTAAATATGCAGTCACTCGAGCGCTTTGGGGACCTATTGGGTTGCGAAGAGTAGGTCCTAAAACCAAAAAAAGTTAAGTAAAGTTTTCCATTTTAGTGGGCGCTTGCCATTTTTTAATTTAATTTTCCATTTCCAACAATCGTTTTTTTCGATTATAACGCCATCTATCCATAATTCAAAAAAATGTTTCGAATAAAAGTTACTTATTTTTACGTAAGGAATCCAAATTTGCAATAAAAAATGAGGGCTCCTATTTAAGATTTTAAAGTAACCCCCCCACCCCACCTCCGTGTGGGTCGTGTTTGGTGCCATTCGATAAATTTTTCAAAAATATTGAACAAGTGTATTTTACAGTTTTTCGATCTGATGTTTATTTCGCGAAATATCACGGGAATCGTATTTAAAATATTAAATTTACCCCCCACCCCTCTCAGAGGGAAGTAGTGTTTGGTATCATTCGATACATTTTTAAAAAATATTGAGCACATATTTTTTAGTTTTTCGATCTGTCATTCATTTCGCGAAATATTCGCTTTTTTCTTGTGAAACTTTGCGACTCACCCATTTCCTTACGCCCGGCTCAAATCGTCAGATTTTTGAAATATACACTCTTTTGCATGTACTTAACTTACCTTATCTTAATCTGACAACTTCGAGTTTTTTTAAGGACAGATTTTTTTTTTCGGGCCCCCCTTAACGAACTCCCTGTGTTAAGAGCCAATATATGGTAGAGGTACATCTGCAGAGTACCAGGTTTCTCCCCATATGATAATCTGACGCGCTCGAGTAACTGCAAAAATCCCCGCTTGGGCTCCCCTACCATTAGTGTGTGGCTTATTTACAGATAAAGTTTAGTCGCCAGTTTTGGTACTTTACTTTGCAACCAATTAGAAATGGGTTTGCTTATAGAATCCATAGTTCCAATAATATTTTTTTGCTAAAACATAAGTGAAATAATGACTTTTACTTACCAAAAATACGAGAACTCGAATTATACAATACACTTTAGATATAGTCACAAGTGGCTCAGTAAAGATAAGAAGGGACAAAAGCAAATCAAAACTTGTTGCGATGCAAATGGACATTATAGCATAGCCAAACAGTTCATTATATAAACGTAGTAATTTTGATATCCTAGAAATATATTTCCTTGCAATTGTAAGTCTTATCATATATTCGTTCTTACTAAAGTTATTGTGCATTAAAAACCATAACTTTTCCTTTGATTGTATTTGTAGGTTATCAATTATATGGAGTGTTTCATATATAAGAGTGCTTTGAGAGAAATACAAAATTTTTTCGTATGCTACACTCAACGATATCAAAAAAACAAATTTTTTTGATTCAATCCAACGACAAACTATGTCCTGCATTATTGAGAATCCGCAAAGAAATATCAAGAAATGTGTTACTGCATTAACTTCTATACTCAAGTATTTAATACTTTTCTTAAGTCTCTGAGTTAATGTACGCCATTTGTATGTATTTATAGCATTAAAAATAAAAGAAAAATTTTGAATATACAATTGTGCAAAACACCTCATGTGAAAAACAAATATAAATGCGGTGTGTCTTTCAATTTTACTCTTATCGTTTAATTTGACAATACCATATACATTAATAATACCATTAGACACTATGTAAAATATTAGGCAGGCATATTTAAAAATGTTTACTATTTGGTTATTTGAACGAGTTGGCCAAAATCCACAAAAATTGGAAATGTATTGTAAATTTATTAACCCATTCATTGTAAATATGTAACAACTTCTGGCAAGTGTTAAAAGTGAATACAAGGTTTGTAATTTTGTTGCTATGCATGTTATGGGAGCAATATATATTTATGTTAATCAAATTATCCAAACAATAAAGCTACTATTAATGATTATTATGTTATAAATAAATAAAAAATATATTTATAAAAATATATAGAATACTTATGAAAATGACAAAATGAGATCAACTGGATAAATAAGTAAATATTGACACCAGCAGGTAATATTATTAATTAAAAAAATTAAATATTTTTTAACAGGAATTAAGGTTTTTGCGTTTATTATCTAGTGTTGGTAAAAGTTTGAATAAGACATTTTTTTCGAGGAAGAAAAGTTGAGCCAGATTTATTATACGTGAAATATGCTATGAACGTATAAAACTATAATACAACCAGTAGTTACGTATGCCTCAGAAACCTGGTGTTCAATTTTTCGCATATAAAAAAAATATTATATTTTTGACTGTATTAAATCCGCATATGACCCTTAATTCTAAATATCTCTTAAGCCAGACCTGTCTTATCCAGTAGTATCTAATTCATCCCTACTTAATTTCATCCCTACCTTTACACACAATATATTTCTCTTGTGTTGGGGAAAAAGGGCATAAGTCTATTGTATTTCTAACAGCTTTAATCTCTATTGATCTAATAGACGCAAGTCGTGTAAAACCAGTTCTGTTTGGACAAACGGACTTATGTTGACTAAAGTCTTTTTTAGCGCGGCAACCTTACAACCGTATATTTACACTTGCCAAGGACAGGCTGACTTAATTCCGTATGACCCGTTACAATAACAAACACATATTGCTTTTCAGTGATAAAAATTTGTATTTACTTGTGTTTTTGCGAACGTAAAAATGTCAAAAACGGACTTGTCACAAATGTGAAGTTTTGAAAATGGAGTTGACAATCACCAATGATGAGGAAAACAAAAATACACTTAAAGAACAACAAGCAAAGCATCATGAAGAAGCCGAGTTAGCATAAACTTGTAAACGTAAAGCCAAAAAATTAGCAATGGAAGCCCACTCAGTATTGTGCTATAACAGTGTCTTCCGACACCGTTTTTAGAAACATCGGTATCATTTTACAAAAGAAAATATTGGACCTACAATCTGACAATACACAATTGTGGAAATGGTTTTGCTTCATGTTATTTATGGCACGAGTCGATAGCAATGAGAGGAGCAAACGAAATTGCTTCGTGTCTTTTAAGGAGCTTATGAATTTGCCACCCGAAGTGAAAAAAGTGATTTGGTACTCGGATACTTGCGGTGGACAAAATAAGAATTTCTACGTAGCAAGTATGTTCTTAACTGTTCTTCAAATGAAAAATTCGTTAGACGAAATCGATCACAAATTTCTTGTGTAAGGTCACTCACACATGGAATGTGATGCGGATCATTCCGTAATCGAAAAACAAAAAAAAAGTGGTATTCAAATATCACATCCACATGATTGGGCGACATTAATACGATGCGCAAATAAAAAGGGACCTTTCCAAGTGCTTAAAATATCACAAGATGATTTTTACGACTTTGCAGTCTTGTTGAAAAGTATCTTTGTAAAAAGGAAACAAGATAGTGAAAAACGAAAATTTCTATGGCACTACTGCAAATTGCTCAGATACACAAAGGAACAGGGACTGATTTATTATAAAAAATCACTTCAAGAAACAGAAGACTTCTCCATTCTGAATTTAAATCGCCGTGGCCGTCCGGTTGCACTCTCTTTATCAAAAAAAAATATACAGGCCACTTGAAATCTCCAAGGCCAAGAAAGATGATCTCTTCGAATTACTACCCCTTATTCCAGATGTGTACAAAAGCTTTTATGAGCAACTTGTACATTCAAATGCAACAGCTGACGTTGACCCAGATTTAGAAGACCTAGATCCAGACGCCGAAAATCCAGACTTAGAAGAGGTACATACGTAATAAACATTTCAGTGGTGTATTTTACTTGTATTGTTTTTTTTTTCAGCGAAAAAACTTCATCCATTATTTTATGTTTCTGTATTTACCTGTGTTTCTATTAGATGTTATTATACTATACTACACTTAATGGCTAGCATGTTAGTTCATATAGACTTAAGTCAGCAATCGCAATCAAAGTCAGATCTAGAAGACAATCAAAAGTCATCCATTTGAAAATATATAACCCACTTTTTTATTGTCTATAGGTTTGGTTAATATATCGTATTATAATATTAGTATAAATGCAAGTTTAATTTAAAAATAGATTTGTACGACCATAATGAAACCTTTAATAAATCCTCCTGAAAAACAACAGATTTCGACTTATGCCCTTTTTCCCTAACACTAGAGATTTGGACATTTGCGAGATAGAAAACTACCTCTACTATGGGTGATCAACTTCTGTGACAAAGTCCAATATATCTGTTATTATACAATATATGAAAAAAGTTATTAATAAAAGTTATAGACACCTTTAATGTACACATTTTAAAATTAGAGAGAAATATACAGGGTCCTCCATAACACCGTGCCAAACCAAAGTTAGGTTTTTTTAAATGGAACACCCTGTATTTTATTCTAAATCTGATTTCTCTACATTTTTCTGATTTTAGTGATGTAACACTTGTCTAGGGTTATACTGAGTGTTTCAAAGTTACGAGCACTTTTATTAAAAAATCATACTGATTTGATCGCCCTCTATGTTTCTAAAGGTGGAATATAAACTTATTTTTTTAATGCTTTTGACTGTCAATATTAAAGTTGTTTTGCAACAATGTAGCATTTTTTTATAACTACACAAATTGTATACCGGGGAGGTCAACATGTTAATACAAGATTTTCTTCATAATTTTAAATGGAACACCCTGTATTTTATATTATTATCGAACAGTTCTATCACTATACTTACATATCTTTTAAATATTCCCTATACCTAAAGTTATTAGTTTTCGAGATATTTTAGTTTTATTGTTGATAACAACATGTATTACTTAGTTATGAATATCAATACTTTAATTTATTAAAATTTATTAAAAAAAAACTAAATTAAATAAAAAAAATGTTCAACGTACGTCCTATGTTATAAAAGGTGTTCAAAATGACCTCCCATAACGTCTACACAAGCCTGGAGACGAGTTTGGAAAGACCTACTGATGTTTGTTAGCATTTGTTGTGTGACACTTTGAAAGGCGTTTTGAATCCTAATTTTCATATCGTCAACTATTGTTGGAGGTGTCCTATATACTACGTCTTTAATATAACCCCAAAAAAAGAAGTCAACTTAGATCCATAACTTATATCTTGCTCTCTTGTAATATTTTGAATACTTGTATGAGAATTTTCTGTAACAGGTAGTAAAACATTTAATTCATTTTCATCCGTAATAATGATTTTTGTTTTTTCCTTTGCTTCATAAACAGAACCAGTACGAATAAGTCTGTCTAATGAGTTGTCAAATGCTCTCTTATTTGGTTGTTAACGCTATGAACACCGTTCCTTATAAATTCTTGTGGCAACTAATGAGTTTTTGAAACACTCTCCTAAAATCCATATCAGGTCTGTAATTTCTTCACGACTAAAATTCATTGTTAGGTAACAATTATAACAGTTTGGCAAACAATTATAATCAATAGCAAAAATAAAAACGTACAGATAATTAATATCTTACATTTGACAGTTCTGATGTCAATTATTTCAAAGCCACCTTAAACAAGAACTTGCAGCAATTTATAGTTTCCATTTTTTAATTTCATTTTGTTAGTAAACATAAAATTGTCGTTATTGTATAGAATTTACCATAAACTTGGAGAAAAAAATGAAATGCAGTCTAATTTTAATTATCATTAACAAATCATTTTAATTATCATTCTAATATTAAGGGTAATTAATATACTGTAATAAGCGTATCTATGAGTTATCAACAATAAAACTAAAATATCTCGAAAACTAATAACTTTAGGTATAGGGAATATTTAAAAGATATGCAAGTATAATGAAATAACTTTTTGATGGTAATATAAAATACAGGGTGTTCCATTTAAAAATATGAAGAAAATCTTTTATTTGCATTTTGACTTACCCTGTATACAATTTGTGTAGTGATAAAAAAATTGTACGTTGATACAAAACTACTTTAATACTGACAGTCAACAGCAGTAAAAAAATAAGTTTATATTATACTGTTAGAATCATACAGGGTGATCAAATCAGTATGATTTTTTGATAAAAGTGCTCATATCTTTGAAACACTCAGTATAACCCTAGACAAGTGTTACTTATTTTTAATCAGAAAAATGTAGAGAAACCAGATTTTGAATAAAATATAGGGTGTTTCATTTAAATAAACATAACTTTGGTTTGGCACCGTGTTATGGAGTACCCTGTATATTTCTCACTAATTTTAAAATGTGTACATTAAAGGTGTCTATAACTTTTATTAACAATTTTTTTTCATATATTTTATAATCACAGATATATTGGACTTTGTCACAGAAGTTGATCACCCTGTATAGGGTGAGGCAGATAACTGGCCTATTAGAAATATCTCGAGAACTAAAGGCAACAGAATCATAAAAATTGGACTGAAGGGGTTTTGAAGGATGATCTATAAATGAAAATATTTTCATCTCTTTGAAACTTTCGGTTATACCGGAAGTTGTTTATAACTTTTATACCTTTTTTAAATGGGACACCCTGAATATTTTTATATTTTTGGATTCTCCTCAGTATCTTGTTTCTTAAAATATGAGGTTTTGTAATATTATACAGGGTATTTTAAAAGATATTTACGTTTTTTTATTAATTTCGTAGCAGCATTCACACCTGTGGAATTGTAATAGTTTGACATTAAAAACTCTGCTTACGTTCAAGTGATTTCTTATATAGTCTACTATTGTTAAGAATCATTAGTATAGCTAATATTGAAATTTTAGTATACAGTTGGAATGAATATTTTCTGAGTTTTCTTAAATGGAACACCCTGTATTTTCGTATTGTAATGAAATGATATTTCATGGTACTCTTTTATTTTGTAATTATTATTTTGTAAGCTAAACATTAATTGCAACAAAAAATACGTAAAATTTTATTAGGTTGGCCGTGAAAAAATTCAATAACAAATCATTTTTCAGAAATAAATACATATTAATCCAGACTGATCCTTAAAATTACCAATAATGGCTTAGCTATCAAAATACCTACGTAGTTATGATTGTTGGTGCGATTAACAATTAAGCACAAATTAACGCAGTTAGGTATAGGGAATTCTTAAGGAATAAAAAAGTACCATAAAATATCATTTCATTACAATACTAAAATACAGGGTGTTCCATTTAAGAAAACTCAGAAAATACTCATTCCGAATTTCGACCAACCCTGTATACTAAAATTAAAAATTTAGCTATACTAATGATTCTTAACAATAGTAGTAGACTATATTAAAATTCATTTGAACGTAAGTAGAGTTTTAGATGTCAAGCTACTACAATTCTATAGGGTGTGAATGTTCGTACGAAATCAATAAAAAAACGTAATTATCTTTTAAAATACCCTGTATAACATTACAAAACCTCATATTTTAAGAAAGCAGACATCGAAGAGAATCCAAAAATGTAAAAATATACAGGATGTCCCATTAAAAAAAACGAAGTTATAAGCAACTTCCGGTATAACCGGAAGTAGCAACTAGATGAAAATATTTTCATTAAATAGATGACTCTTCAAAACTCCTTAATTCAAATTTTCATCATGATTCTGTTGCCTTTAGTTCTCGAGATATTTCTAATAACCCCTTTATTTGCCTTACCTTGTATAGTACTACCCGCCTGATTGTTTACCATCTCATATTTCGCTTGAAGGGAAGAAATAGTGAGCCTCTCTTTTGGGCTATCACGAACATTGTGATTAGTAATAATCTCTCTTTAGTGCTATCACTCATAGCGTACGGATCAGTTGTGCTACCCCGTACGTCGTAACAATATTATCGTTTTGAACCTTTCTATCTGGGTTCCAGAGATATGAAACAAACGCTGTTTACTTTAAAGGTTCTCGTGAACCCGCGAATAAGGGTTAATCTTGCACGAAATTCCTGATTAGTCAAAAGTCCAGTGAACTCATACACCTGTTTATCCAAAACAAAAGAGTGTTATAAACTTATTTATAATATTGTCTGTTGATATAAAACCCTATAAATTCATATTTAAGCCAGCAAACTTACCCCTTAAATATAACAGTCCACGCCAAATTCTGAAATTACTAACAATTTCACATAATATGTATAATATTATGTATTGTCCTTTTCATGATCATTTTTCAGTGCGTAACAAATGATAGGAAAAAGGGTAAGTCCGTGATAATACACATTTATGACATTTATTCTAACATGACATTTTAGTTAAATCTGACAGTTGTCACATTTTATTTTCAATTTGGAATAAAAACAAATCAAATGTGTTTCTTGCATTTATAAAATGGTATTTTCTTTGATTTGTATAGTCTTATAAATTATACAGATTATATTTGTAATATTATTATCTAATTAAAAAAAATTATTTCTTTATTATGGCGCCATCTATCGACAACTAGAATAACTAGAATAAATGTTATAAATATGTCACCGACGAAATGTAATCACCGACGTGCCTTTTTTTCTGTCACGTACAATTTAATGCGTTAGAAAGAAATCGAAAAACTGTGACGCACTGAAAGATGATCATGAGAAATACTGTATGTACTTGCTTATTCGTACATCTCGATTATGACAAAAACTGAGCGATCAATATTACGAGTATGGAAAAGAAAAAAACTTCGGAAGATATTTGAGGGTGGAGGGGGGGAGTAAGATGAGAGACAATCACTAGATACAAAAAACAAACAAAGAGTTAGACAACGAATTATATAACGAGCCTAATATAACTACTGCAGTAGTAAGAGCACAAATACTTGGATAATTAGGATATGTCCAAAAATGGTCCAAGTAAGAATGCCAAAAATCTTGTTAAACGGTATAATAGATCGTAAAGAGCGAAAGACAAGCCTGGGACCAGATAGAGTCATTAAGTTAATGATGACCTGAGGTGTCACAATGTAAGCAATTGGAAAGAAAAATGAAGAACAAAGAGCAATGAAGGAAGATTTTAAACTAAGCCATAAGCCTGCTTGGCTTAAAGTGCTACTCTATCCAGATTTAGCAATAAGACTCACACTCCCTCTAAGAAGAAAACTTACTTGTTCACGATACCTACGGCATCAAAAGGATTGAGCTCTGGTGGGACTCTTTTCGTGTTATCCAGCCCTATGTGACGTGGTATGATTGGGTATGTCCCAAAAATTTTTGTACACATCTGGCCGTTGATAAAATATTTTCATTTAGGCCCAGCTTTTTTTATGTTTTCGAGGAGGTTGTTTGAAATGACTTCAGTAGTAGACATAATAATTGGTATCGTTTGGCTACTTTGAATTTTCCATTATCTTCGTATTTGAAATTACAGATCTCTGTACTTGACAACCTTTTCAGTAAATTTAGTACGTATGTAGATTATTGTTATTAGGTATCTCCACACAAATTAGTGTTGTTTGTCTTGTTAATTTATTAACTAGTAGGAGATCTAGTCTATTATGTGCCACTGTTTGATCTGTGAGTATAGTTCGCCCCCAGTATAGGTTGTAGTTGTCATTATCAAGCATACTCTCAGGCAGGTATTGATAATACAAGAATAAAAAAAACCCTAAACGCCGCAAAGATGAGTGGTGCATACAAAAATGAGTGGCGCCGAAAATGTATTTTCATTTTGATGGTAAATAAAATTCTAGTTTTATTTTGAAAATTTTTCCATAAAATTTGCTAAATTTGAAATAAAGCGCGCCACAAAAGTGTAACTTTGATACAGTTTGCATTTTGAGGCTCTTTTGCGGCGCGTTTTACCTCAAATTTAGCAAATATTATGGAAAAAATCTCTCAAAATAAAACTGGAATTTTACTTTCCATCAAAACGAAAATATATTTTCGCGCCACGTAATGTTCATATCAGCTCTTTTGTAGCTGAAATATTGTATGCACCACTCATTTTTACGCGTTTAGCGGTTTTTTATTATTGTATCAGGAGTTTTTCAACGTTTTTTATAAATTAAATGTATGAAGATTGGTTTGTAATGTTTCTCGATTACACGTTAAGCGTTATAAATGGTCGCCTTTGTCGCATTGTCTACCAAATGATCTAGTAATTACGACACCAGACTTGTGATAAGACAATCCGAGTTCATATCCCAGCCATCCTAATAATTATGGCCGGCAAGTGAACTCGGATTGCACTATCAATCTTAGCGTCGTAACCACTACAAACTACATAAACCATTTCGGCGATAATTGTTAAATGGATTATACTTTGGAGCTCGATTACTTCTGAACGGCTTAACCGATTTTGATCATTAAACATGAGTTTGAAACGTATGGACAAGTAGTATCTGATGTATCCGAGGTCAAGTATGATAACTAAAGATATTACATGACTTATTGAGCTTGAAAAACCGTTTTCCCCATAAGAAATAGCTTTGATATTATTTATGAACCCTACAACTTAAAAATTCGAATTTTCCCAGATATGAGGTACACACTGTTAGACGCGTCCATAGTCCTCCTATAAACGCTCAATTATTGGTGCAATTCGTAGGTTGAAATTTTGAGTAATTGTCAAGAAAACAAAATTTTCAAAGTTTAATTTTTCAGTTTTTCGGCTATACTGGGCTGTGTGTGCGTATGATCTTGACCGCTTAGGCACCATTTGAAAGCTTAACTGAATGCTATTGATTTGGTGTATATGCGGTTTTCCTATCTCTCATTGAACCTAAGATATATACGCCCAAACATATGCAATGTTGTATTTACCAAGCCCTATAGCTGGCTTATGGGTGGTCAAAAGTCACAAACTACACCGGTTCTGAATCGGCCCTGACCCCGTCTTGAAACACAGAAAAAAAATCAGATCGGTGTAACTTTTCCACACACATATATACATAGGTACATACCTACATACATATCCACAAAAAATTGAGTCATATTTCTGAGCTCGGTAACTTTTGAATGGTATAACCCATTTTCAAAATTAGACAAGCGGAGGAAAGCTGTACTAGCAAAAGCCATAAAGGCCGGACTTCAATTTTTGTAATTTTTGGGAGTTATGTGGACGAGAACGATAAACAGACCTTAAATGGAAAGGGCCGTAAAATCCACACCCTTGGACCAAAATAGAGAGTTGACATATGGATGGGCGAGTCTTTTCCTATACATTAAGATGAGATTTGGTCCGATTTTCAATTCAGTCAGATTTAGAAAATCGAAAAATTCGTGTATATTTATATAGTGTCGCATGTAGGGGTATTGTGAGCCACTGACGAGAACTGCCGTTCTCTGGTAATTGGAGATGGTTCATTTTGAAAAGTCCCGACTAGATTTATATACCATTATAATCTTCAAGCAAACTTAAATGAAGCAGACACTATTTATTACATGTTGTATATATATATATATATGTTGTATATTTTGATACATAACCGAAAACCTATTCCCAGGCTTATCAAACTAGCTTAACTGGCCTACCTCGGCGCAACCATGGGAAATGAGGATAAATTTTGAGCTAAACATTTGAAAAAATAATTATTTTCGAAATTAAGGTGTCAGAAATATTTAAATTAAGTTCTTAGTTCTCCACCAACAAAATATCTTTGATCTGTGAAATAAATAAATATTAAATTTAGTATAATTACCATGGTCAACAAAGCTTTAGAGGCATCTAAAATGGTCAATAATTTCCTACTGTTGATCCTTATCGAAAACATCTTATACACTGGAATGCTTATCTGAGAACCAAACTGATCGTGTGCATAATTATAAGCCATAACGATATCAAACATAATATTTAGTAATATCACCACCAAAGGCCAACCAAACAAATTGTCAAATAGTTTAAATATAAGAAAATTCTGTTTATATTTCTCTTTCGCGTTATGAATGTCTTGACTGCTTTCATGCACATTAGTCCAGTTAGTAGAAACAGAGGAAAGTTGCTCATTAAGATCCTCATACAAGTTTGATATTATAGTAGCAATATCCAGAATAAGAAGGGTTACAGCAATTTGGTAAAATCTTGCAAGATGATAACTAATATAACACCATACGTTCATTTCGCTCCATAGTATCCATGTTTGCACTATAGTTACAAATAGCAGAAATATCAGCACACTTATTAGGAACCACACCTTGAGAGCAAGTTTTTTCACTGAGGTTTTGTTTGACATGATATACTCAAGCATTTCAAACCACTCGTGTTTTAGTTTAAAAGTTATCCGAAAACAGGCAATTAGAGTAGCACCATCGCACAAGTTGTATAAGAAATCTGTCGTCGAAACAGAGACGGGGTTAGTTGCCTGAATTTTAAGCCTATAAGTAAAGCAAATAATATAAACAATGCATATTATGCAAAATATGAAAGAGGAATAAAAACTGTTTCTTATTTTACTTTTTGGTAAAAATCCTAAGAACTCGCATACTGAGACAATTCTCTTAAAATATATTTTCTCCATTTTACTTATATATTTACGGTAACGCTCGATGGTGGTATCCACGAACAAATGTCATATTTAATAAAAATAGACAAATACAAAGCAACCTCATGCAATTACTCTAAAGTAAAGACGACTTGTTTTCTTGCATTATCTAAATAATCACCAATTAATTATTGAGTAGCTGGTTATACAATATGATTAAAACCTATGGAATAATTTCACTACTTCAGAAACAGACGACTTTAAAAAAAGCTTAAAAACGTCAAGTTTAATTTGTGAATGGACATTACTTGCTCCCCATTTCACCAATATACGTCTGTTTTGGATTATCGTGACAACGAATATTTTAATGTGCAAAATATGAAGAACGAAAGTAAATTGCAAATTATATTGTTGTTTATTGAAGTAATTATTAGAGCCAAATACTTTCGTACTTCTTATGTTGCACACTAAAATATTCGTTGTCGCGATAATCCAAAACAGACGTATATTCGTAGAATACGCCATATAATATATAGACAAGGCAAAAACGGCTGGTTCGTTGGAAAAAATATTCCCATGAGATTCTTTTGCATAATTACATTCGTGAGACATCCCAGAATAAGGTTCAAGAAGTCGCCCACGTGAAAAGTGGGCCAAATTTTTTTTAACAATTTTTTTAATCAAATTGCAAAAATCAATGTTTTTGGCCCGGACACTAGGATTGGACTAGAATATGGTTCGGCTGTATTTTCGTTTTGCAACAAAATTGAAAATGGTTATTCATTTTTGATTTACATTTACTCTGATTAGAGTACGAAGGGAACCATTCTCGTTGGAACTTTACCGCGCTGAGCAGATGGGACGTGAATTGTAGAAAATTGTAGAATTCCCTCATCTTCCTTAGTCTCAGCATCCGTATGGCTTGCATATTGTAGAAGCCTCGGAGGTGTAACCAGAGAAGGTTCCCATTGTTTTCATTCTGGTGGGATGTAGAACAGCATTATGTTGTTTTATATGCCAATAGAGTGAAAACTTAGTCTTTTTGTAGCCGTTGCCGCTAGGGCATCTATGCCATTTCGTTCGTTGCAATCCGGCACTGCACGCTGGGGTTTGTTTTGGTTGGATCAGTGAAGCAGCATATGTGCCAACTGATGAGAGACTAATAATTTTCGAAACCGGTAGAAATGCTTGCTACACTCTCTGATTGGACTAGAATATGGTTCAGCTGTATTTTCGTTTTGCAACGAAATTGAAAATGGTTATTGATTTTGAAAATTTAACAGTTTGAAGTAAACGTTGCTTGAGAGCAACAAGCCTTACAGGGTTAAACATCATTGGGCATAGCGTTCTCCAAGCCTCCTTTACACTCTTTGTCTCATAGAAAGTAAGGTAAGTACATATCATAGAAATGTTATTAATTTGGGAATACTACAAATCGCTTTTCTGGGCTAGAAATAGTGCTTAAAAAAACATGCAACTAAACAACGCTATTCTACCCTTACTATAAACCGTCCAAAAAACGAAAAAATGGACTTTAGTTTTTGGTCGAGGTGCCTCATGTTAACTCTTATGGACGCATTCACCAAATTGCAGATTTTGCTCTCGTATCAATGCTGCCTGATAGACCAGGTGTAAAAAACGTGTATTTTTGGATGTAAGAGGTGGCATTCGGATTTTTGCAGATAAAGTTAGGTGTCAACTTCAATAATTATAATTGACTTATGCTCCTTCTCAAATATGCCGGGAACATTAATAAAAAAATAAAATATTTAAATATTTCAAAAAATTTCGTTTTTTTTTTTAATTTCTTTGCTTACAACTTTAAAATGGTTCATTTTGGAACAGCGTCGTAAAGAAATAAAATAAAGATAATTGAATTTTGTATGATATACGACTGATGAAAAATGTCTTAAGGTAATACCTTTTCTGCAATATAGCAATAAATACAAAATAAGGGGGCAAAATACGCTTGATGTTATTCAATGTATCTTAACCACTTAGTAATTCTTAGAACCTTAGTAATTCGCTTAGAAAATTCTTATAACTCACTTAAATGGTCTACCAAATTGAAATAAAATCGACCCAATAGATGTTGCATAATAAATTTGCAATATAAATGTTTTTAAAAAATCACAATTTTTTTAAAATCTTTTTGAACAAAAAGTAGACCATTTAGAAGTAGGGTAATTTTTTTACATATAAAGAGGTGCTCTACCTCTCTAATACACTTTATAGAATTAAAATGGGATTATTTAAGGGACCTCAGCAATGTTTTAAAATTATAAAGAATTTTTTGGCTTATCAAAAAATAGCTTTGTTAAATAATAAAAAATTTAATTTTTAGCAATGCAAATAATTAAAACCGGTATAATTTGACTTAAACTTTCAAATGCTGTCAGCAGAATTGCTATTTTATTTTTTAATCAAAACTTATTTTCGTCGAAAAATTGCAATTTTTTGATTTTTTGGATGTTCCATCGCGCTTATCTCGAAAACTATGTATCCTACGAAAAAACTTGTTAGAACGTTTTTTGCTTAGAATTACCCAAGAAAATTACAAAAAGACGTTTTATTTTGCGAAAAATCGATGTTATGTAATTCCTTAATTTCTTTGTTTATAACAATTTTATCGACATCCGGATCAACTGTTACCCAAAAAATTCGTGTTCTACGGGTGAAAATATATAAAAAACTTGGGTAAGTCCATCTAAATAAAGGAGCCCGTAGCACCCCCTCCTGGACACAGCACTAATTTGTTTATAAGCCAAAAAAATTGTTTATAACTTTAAAACATTGCTGAGGGTGCTAAAATAATCCGATTTCAATTCTGTAACGTGCATTAGATAGGTGGAGTGCTTCCTTATAAATGTAAAAAAATGGACAAATCTTTGTATGTTCTAGTTTTGGTTGTGTAAAATTTAACAAAATTGTAATTTTTTTAAAAAAGTTTAGATTGCAAAATTATTATGCAAAATTTAGTACGTCAATTTTAATGCAATTTGGTGGACGGTTTAACAAAAATTTTCTAAGCGAATTGGCATGGTTCCAATTGTATCCTAAGTAATGGAAAAACATGGAATAAAGACAGGCTTGTTTTGCCCCCTTATTTTATATTTATTGCTATTTTGCAGCAAGGGTGTTAAATTAAGATATTTTTAACCAATAATAATTGTATCTGGTAGAAAGTTTAATTATCTTTGTTTTATTCTTAATGTTGTTCTGAAGCTATTTCCTTGTGGCATTTTTATGATTAATTATTTATATGGGAAATAAGCCACAATTAAAATGAAAAAAATAATTTTATTAACGTTTCGACGCCCAAATCGGGTGCCGTTGTCAAAATACAAAATATTACTAAAATAAACAAAAGTGTTCTTGCTAAGCAAAAACATTCTTCTAATAATTTATGTAATCTCAATCATTTATATTGGTAATTCAGACATATATTATATATTTTAAAGTAGAAGACTTTAAAATGATATTGCCAATATTTATGAGTTGCGTTCCTGGGACGACTTACCGAAAGATAGTTCATTCGATTACATGAAATCAACCCCAACTCAAGAATATCCGTCATAAAAAATTATAGCATGCGATCTGTCTTTAAAAAGACAACCAAATGCAACTACAGTAAAATTCTCGCGTTAGAGACTTCATAGTAAATCACAAGGGAAAACCAGGAAAAACCCTGTGATACTATCCCGACATCGTAAGTATTTGGTCTTACATTAATTTACTCTCAAAAAATAATACCAAATTCTGACTTGTAAGATGTTTAAATTATAAATAATATTAATAATACTAGATATACAGTGCTAGTCAAAAGTCCGTACCCCCCTCGTATCTTTTGAACGGTTACACCTATAATAGTGAAATTTGGAGGGAGGAAATAAACGAACGTAAGCTTCTTAACTAGTTATGACAGGTGACGTAATAGTGACAGATGACGTTACAGATCCGCTGTGACCGATAATTTTAAATGAGACCTTATGTCAAGTGATACCTCATTTGAAAGGTAATTAAAATACCTATTCAGTCACACTAATTTTTTTGGGTTTAAGTTAATTTTGATTTTGGTGAATAAATTAAATAAATATAATATTGTAGTTTTGAATTTAATTAATAAAAATTCAAATGTCCGCCTATGGTTTTTTTGTCAAAAAAGTTGACGTTTTTTAATTCTCTAGTAGTTTTTACGTCAACGTCAACCTGTTTGACAAGTAGTCATAGGCGGAGTTTTGAATTTTTATTAATTAAATGCGAAACTGCAATTTTATATTTATTTCATTTATTCATCAAAATTAGCTTAAACTCAAAAAAATTAGTATGACTGAATAGGTATTTTCAATACCTTTCAAACGAGGTATCACTTGCCATAAGGTCCCATTTAAAATTATCGGTCACAGTGGCTCTGTAACGTCATCTGTCACTATTACGTCACCTGTCATGACTAGTTAAGAAGCTTACGTCCGTTTATTTCCTCCCTCAAAATTTCACTATTATAGGTTTAACCGTTCAAAAGATACGAGGGGGGGTACGGACTTTTGACTAGCACTGTATAAGTAATACTAAAATATAAAATATGTACTAGCTCGATATTATTGACTTACTAATCTTGGTATTTTCTTTCTATTGACTTCCTCTTTCAGTATGGGTAACCACATCCTACTGCATTCTACCGAGGAATTTGCGACACAATTGGTTTCATTTAGCATAAGTAAAGCCGCTTCTTTGATTTTTCTCTTTTTACTATCTGATTCTTTCAGGACTATACTTGAATCTCTCCACTGAACTCTATGTTCATTATCCCATGCGTGTTGACATATTTGAGATCTCTCAAATTCTCAAATTTTTAATATAAGATTGATGTTCACTTATTCTAACGTCTAATGATCTTGATGTCTCACTTAAATAAAATTGTTCGCATTCACAAGGTAATTTATAAATGCAATTCCTTGTTCTTTCTTGATCATTGTTAGGTTTAGTTTTAGATAGAATAGATCTCAATGTGTTTGTTGCTTTGAATGTTGTTGAAATGTTGAATTTATTTCCTATTGTTTTAAGTTTCTCAAGAATTGTCAAGATTGGATCGAATGGAACAGAAAAACTTAGAACGGGATCCTACAACATTCACCAGAAATAGTACGAGGAAAATATCAATACCATATATAAAAGGACTATCCGAGAAACTTAAAACAATAGGAAATAAATTCAACATTTCAACAACATTCAAAACAACAAACACATTGAGATCTATTCTATCTAAAACTAAACCTAACAATGATCAAGAAAGAACAAAGAATTGCATTTATAAAACACCTTGTGAATGCGAACAATTTTATTTAGGTGAGACATCAAGACCATTAGACGTTAGAATAAGTGAACATCAATCTTATATTAAAAATAGAGAATTTGAAAGATCTCAAATATGTCAACACGCATGGGATAATGAACATAGAGTCCAGTGGAGAGATTCAAGTATAGTCCTGAAAGAATCAGATAGTAAAAAGAGAAAAATCAAAGAAGCGGCTCTAATTATGCTAAATGAAACCAATTGTGTCGCAAATTCCTCGGTAGAATGCAGTAGGATGTGGTTACCCATACTGAAAGAGGAAGTCAATAGAAAGAAAATACCAAGATTAGTAAGTCAATAATATCGAGCTAGCACATATTTTATATTTTAGTATTACTTATATATCTAGTATTATTAATATTATTTATAATTTAAACATCTTACAAGTCAGAATTTGGTATTATTTTTTGAGAGTAAATTAATATAAGAACAAATACTTACGATGTCGGGATAGTATCACAGGGTTTTTCCTGGTTTTCCCTTGTGATTTACTATGAAGTCTCTAACGCAAGAATTTTACTGTCGTTGCATTTGGTTGTCTTTTTAAAGACAGATCACATGCTATAATTTTTTATGACGGATATTCTTGAGTTGGGGTTGATTTCATGTAATCGAATGAACTATATTTCAGTAAGTCGTCCCAGGAACGCAACTCATAAATATTGGCAATATCATTTTAAAGTCTTCTACTTTAAAATGTATAATATATGTCTGAATTACCAATATAAATGAGTGAGATTAAATAAATTATTAGAAGAATTTTTTTGCTTAGCAACAACACTTTTGTTTATTTTAGTAATATTTTGTATTTTGACAACGGCACCCGATTTGGGCGTCGAAACGTTAATAAAATTATTTTTTTCATTTTAATTGTGGCTTATTTCCCATATAAATAATGAATCATTTGTTTTATTCATATACGACTTTGTTCCAAAATAAATCGTTTTAAAGTTATGAGCAAAGAAAGTAGAAAAAAAAAACGAAATTTTTTGAAATGTTTAAATATTTTATTTTTTTTATTAATGTTCCTCTCACATCCACGTAAAAACAGATCCTTCCTGGTCTATGATTACAAGTCATAAAAATAATTAAAATCAACAAATTGATAACTTGAATGAAAAATTGAAAAAAATCCGGGGTAAGACAATCCAACTATGAAAAACCGTTAGGATAGAGATGACGCGAAAGGCTATGTAGTCGTCTTCCTAGAAGCTGTGGAAGCAGATTTACAAAGAGTGGAAATAAGGACATAATATGATTTGTACCTGTTTAGGGAACGCTGAAAATTTTTTTTAAGCGAAGCCAAGGATCCTAAATGGCTGTAGAGATAGAAGACAACTTAAGGTGATATAGTAAAGAAACAATATAGCAGAAGAAAGATGATTTGGTTATAACTCAAAACAACCCTTTGGGGCAGTTACTTCGATAGTTAGAGTAGCCATTATGATAGGTAATATCCGAATTGAAGAAAAAGAAGAAGAAGTAGACCAATCCTAGAACTATAATCACTGAACTTTTTTCTGAAAACTTGATATAGTGGAAATTCAAGCATTGAATATCATATTGATCCGTATATTTTACACAAAAATTGTTTTCACAAAATTTTCAAAATTTTTCATATTTTTATGTTGAAGAAAAACTATTTTAAAACGCAAATATACAGTATGGTGCAAATGGAAAGAATAAACTCGTTATTTGGTAAGACGGATACTTTAAGGAAAAATCCTCAAACAGGTTGATTTTTATTTCTAAATTACGGCATTCTGGTATATATCTCACACCAGTGACGTCATCGATGATTTTTTTAAATTAGATTAGGGGTCGTGTGCTAGCTCATTTAAAAGGTTATTTAATTCTTTATTTAGTAATATAACTATTTTACATAATTATTTATACGGGGTATCCACAATTTTTTTTAATTAAATTATTTGACAAAAAAAAAGAAAAATGTATATCATTTATTTATTTCAAAATATATTTTATTGCTGTCATAAATCAGAAAACAACGTTTATTTCACAAATAAACTGCGAAGAAGCAGGTAGCTGGCGGGAGCTTGCTTGAACATTGAATTAAATCGAAAAGCAATGTTCATTGTGAAATAAACATTTTTTTCTGTTTTAGGGCAACAGTAAAATGTATTTTGAAATAAATAAATTACATATATATTTTTCTAACCTTTTGTCAAATAATGTAATTAATTTTTTTTGGACGCACTGTATAAATAATTACATAAAAGTTTATATTACTGAATAGAGAATTGAATACCCTTTCAAATAAGCTAGCACACGACCTCTATTCCTATTTAAAAAAAATCATCGATTGCGTTATCACTCCCAGATGGATGACGTCATCAGTATGACATATATGCCAAAATATCATAATTTATAAATAAAAATCGACCTGTTTTTGGATGTTCCCTTATCGTTGCCAGTTTACGAAAGAACGAATTTATTCCTTTCATTTGGACCATACTCTATAAATAAATATGTAAAAATAAATAAATATGTATACAGGGTGTTTGGTAAAGAATAGGCCATAGCTTAACCTCAGGTTCCTGAGGTTAAAATAGGCCGATTTAATCTAACTTACCTTTGACAAAGTTTATAATAACCGAGATACAGGGTGTCAAAATTAAACTTTTTTTTTATTTATTATTGAATATTTCCTGACAGGTATGAGGTAACAACATGAAATTTGGTATGTGGGGGTTTTTTGGGTTGAGAAAACTAAATTCCCTACCAAAAATTACGTATTGCCCAGAGGGCGCCACATACGCATTTCAGCACTCATTTATTACGTTCAATTTCTTTTATCCCTCACTCTGTATAATTTTGACATTAAAATTTTTATTCTTCTATTAGTTTTGTTTTAAAAAGGGATAATCCTTTCATCTTCCTAAACTCAACCGTTTTCGAGATAACAGCATTTTAAATCTGCGATACACCATCATTTTTAGCATAATATCATTGTATTTACACCCGAAAAATAACTTAAAACCATAAAATTATCCAAAAATGTATCGCAAATTTCTTCAAATGGAATTTGCGATATAGTCCGTTCTTTAACAGTAAAATATTGCAAAACCTCTAAATTTTAAAGAACCGTTTGGTATGACATGAAATTTGGCATACACATAGCTAACAAGTCAAAGAAAAGAAGTGATATTGTGCCGATATGTGCTTTTGCCCTGGGGGTAGTTTTCACCCCCCCTTGAGGGTGAAAAAATATTCGTCCAAAGAAAGTTAGGAAATCGATAAACTGGCTAATTTTAAGTAACTTTTGTTCTATAGAGTTTTTCACTAAGTCAATACTTTTCGAGTTATTTGGCAAGGAAAATGTTCATTTTTTCAACAAAATAACCAAGCTTTCAGACGGTTTTTCGCTAATAACTCAAGTAGTAAGTATTTTGTCGAAAAACATTCTTAGCAAAAATAGAGTCTTTAAAATTTTTTAAAAAATGGTGTATATATCACGTCTCTACACCTAGAAGAAGCAGAGTTATAGCTAATGAAAAATAGGTTCATATTCGTCAAATTCCAAATGGAATACTTTAACGTGAAACAACAAAAATGAATCACATTTCGGGGAAAACTCATTACAACTTATTTAAAGTGTTTAAAAAAGCTTTATGTTTGTTTTATAAAAAAATTCTAGCGTCAAAATTAAACAAGCTACGCTCAAAATAAAGTTAGTCCCTTTTCGTTTTGGTAAAAAAATCGAGAAAATCACCCCCTAATTAGTATCTTAAATGAACTTAATCGATACGACTTCACAAGTTTCTTGACTCGTGTATATATTGTTTATATGATCTGTAAGTTTCATCGGTTCAAAGTCCTTATTATTGAAAGGGCTGTAGTTAAAAGGGGTTGAACGAGTCACTGATCACGAATGTATGCAAATTTAGAAACACCAAATCTCAATCAATTTTTGTCTAACAGAAAAACAAAAAATACATGATATTCAGAAAAGCAAATGTGACTTTTTTTGTTTTTCGAGATTTTTGGTATCTCTAACAATTTTTAAGTTATTTTGAAAAAAAGCATATTTTTCAAAATTTAAATTTTTAAAAATTTTATTTTTGAAACCAAATTTTTTCAAAAATAAGCACTTTAAATCGATGAAACTTACAGATAATATAAACACAACATAAGTAAAATAATTTGTGGATCGGTAACGATTAATTTCATTTAAGTTGCTAATTAGGGGGTGGTCCTCCCGATTTTTTTTTTGCAAAAACAAAAGGGCCAACTTTATTTTGAGCGTAACTTGCTTAAATTTAAAGCTAGAAACATTTTGTAAAAACAGAAATAAAGCTTTTTTTAAACACTTTAAAAAATTTATAATGGGTTCTTCCCAAAAAGTGCTTAATTTTTTGGATATTTTACGTCGAAATATTCTATTTAAAATTTGGTGAATATGAATCTATTTTTCATTGGATATAACTCCGGTTCTACAAGATCCAGAGACCTAACGTGTACACCATTTCTTTTATTTTTTATAGGATATATTTTTAATGAAAACGTTTTTTCGACAAAATATTTACTTTGTGAGTTATTTGCGAAAAACCGTCTAAAAATGTGGTTATTTTGTTGAAAAATGAACATACTCACTCGCAAATAACTCGAAAAGTGTTGACTTGGCGAAAAAGCTCTATAGAACAAAAGTTACTTAATATTTAGTCAGTTTACCCATTTCTGGTCTTATTTTGGACATATATTTTTTCACCCACAAGAGGGGGTGAAAGTAACCCCCAGGGCAAAAGCACACATCGGCACAATATCACTTTTTTTTTTGACATGTAAGCTATACGTATGCCAAATTTCATGTCAATCCAAGCGGTTCTTTAAAATTTAGAGCAAAAACCGTGAAAGAATGGACTAATACAATGACATAAATTTGAGAACTGGCACAATTATTATGGTTTTAAGTTATTTTTCGGGTGGAACTACAATGATATTTATTATGCTAAAAATGATGGTGTATCGCAGATTTAAAATGCGTTTATCTCGACAATGGTTGAGTGTAGGGAGATGACAGAAGTATACCTTTTTTTAAGTAAAACTAATAGGAGAATAAAACATTTAATATCAAAATTATACAGAGTGAGGGATAAAAAAAATTGAACGTAATAAATGAGGGCAGGCGAGCTTTCCCCAACACGACTCTACCTTATCGGCAAAGTCTACAAAAAGTGTATGGTAAATTGAAGCTGTAATTACAAAAAAAAAGAAATATGTATGTCTTTGGACTCACTTTATAACGCTCATAAAATTACGGGATCTTTATTTCAATGCATATTTTTTTTATAATTCTCGTATCAAAGATACGCGTGAAGTTAATCGTATTGATGACAGTTGGGGAAACGTTCGCGACCCAATAAATGAGTCTTGAAAGGCGTATGTGGCGCCCTCTGGGCAATACATAATTTTTGGTAAGGAATTTAGTTTTCTCGACCCAAAAAATCCCCACTTACCAAATTTCATGTTGTTATCTGTCAGGAAATATTCAATATTAAATAAAAAAAAAAGTTTAAATTTGACACCCTGTATCTCGGTTATTATAAATTTTGTACTGAGGTAAGTTAGCTTAAATCGGCCTATTTTAACCTCAGGAACCTGAGGTTAAGCTATGGCCCATTATTTACCAAACACCCTGTATATACACCGTTATTAGGCGTTAACGCTCTTCGGTAGAGATCTATGGAGGAGTATCACCAAGCAGCAAGCCCTTATCCCTTGCCGTACCGCTCCCCCATAGGCCGATCAGACACCAGTTTATTCCCGGCCAAGTCGTAGATTCTATTGAATTTTATTCTACGACGTTGGTCTTTTCTTAATTTCAAATGACCTGGCTGAGGCTTGAACCTCGATAGCAAATCCACTAAAATTGTCGATATATAAATATGTACATAACTAAAAATATTACCAGATTTAATATGCTTCTGATACCATCCAGTGTCGTTAGTATAGTAATGCCCTAACGGAAACCACTATTTTTATTTTATTCAATAAAAATATCGTCGTTTCACCATGGAACGTTAATTTATCGTTGTAATAAACGTATGTCGTGAGTATCTCAAGAACTTTAGCCAGAAATAATACACCAAAAGGCCATCCAAAGAGTGTATTAAATGTTCTTCCATTTTCGCATGTTTCAGTGAACTGTCCTTTGATGATCTTGATGTTATAGGCATTTTTACGTACGTTTCCTGAACTGAAGCAGTAGAAAAGTTTTTCAATAAGATAAAGATATTTACTAGAGATCATAGTAGCTGCACCAAAGATTGTTGGGTCATAGAGAGTTGATACAATCTTATACAGTAGTATGATAAGCAAGGCATATAATGAATTTCATTCCAAATTATGTAAGCCTGTGCGCACAGTGTTACTAAAATGAAATCAATCAGAAAAATATATCTGCTAAAATCAGTTTTCATAATAGGGCTTTTCATCGATTGTCATTTGTTTCGAGCTTCTGTCATGTGTCACATAATATTAATATATCTACGTTATACGTCTTCGATTTCTATCATTGGTAATACGTGGAAAATACCAATAACGTACGACGTAGATATATTAATATTAGGTGACATATGACAGAAGCTCGAAACAAATGACGGTGAATGAAAAGTCCTATTATAGAAATCGATCGGTCTATCATCACTTCACCAATATTTTTTTTTTAATTTAAACCAGACACAGCTGTATATAAAACTTATTGAAAAACAAGAAATGATAGTGAACCCTTAAATGATGTTATAGATTGATAATACCCATGACAAAAATACTCGAATTATGTAGTTCAAACCATATTCTGTCAATTATAACTTTTAGATAAAAGGCAAAAAACATACCAAATATTATCCATGAATACAACTTGTTTTATTTGTTATCTTTGTAAGGTAAAAATCCAAGAATATTTCCCATAGTTATCTTTCTCAAATGTACTTTCTCCACATTCATGATTATGTATGCGCATATGGAAATAGACAATTAATAAAAAATTTAATAAAATATTAAATAAACATTCCCAGTAATGTATGAATTGTGTTATCACAAAACCATTAAAATATTAATATTAGACCAGTGATCTGCGGTAAAAAACTGCAAAACTGTGGAATTTTGAGAATTAACACCAATTTTGATGAACATTTGCATTTATGCAAAAAATGGAACACTTTGCGGGGAAAATTCATTACAACTTTTTTAAAGTGTTTAAAAAAAGGTTTATTTTTGTTTTTTAAAAAAACTTCTAACATTAAAAGTGAGTGAGTTACGCTTAAAATATTGTTGGTCCCTTTTATTTTTTGGTAAAAAAAATGGCGAAATCACCCCTTAATTAGCTTCTCAAATAAAATTAATCGTTACCGCTCTACAAGTTACTTTACTTATGTATTGTTTATATTATCTATAAGTTTCATTGGTTCAAAGTGCTCAGTTTTGAAAAAAATTTGGTTTAAGATTTTTTTTTTAATTTTGAAAAAAATCGTCATTGTTTATGGAACTAACTTAAAAAAAATTAAAAATACCAAAAATCTCAAAGAGTAACAAAATGTACGTTTTACTTTTCTGAATATTTTTAATTTTTTGTTTTCTTGTTAGACAAAATTTGGTTATGCTATGGCTGTTCAAAATTTGCCTAAACTCGTAATTAGTTACTCGTTTAAGCCATTTTAACTACAGCTTTTTCAAAACGAAACACTTTGAACCGATGAAACTTACAGATCGTATAAATAAATACATAGACAAACTTGTAAAGTAATAATGTTAAAATATATATGGGTTGCTAATTAGGGGGTGAGTTTTGCGATTTTTTTACCAAAATATAAAAGGGGCCAACAATATTTTGAGCGTAATTCACTTACTTTTAATATCACAAGTTTAAAAAAAAATAAACCTTTTTTGAAACACTTTAAAAAAGTTAAAATAAAATTAATATTTTCCCCTAAAAGTGCTCCGTTTTTGGGTTATTTCACATTGAAATATTCGATTTGGAATTTGACGAAAAAGAACCTACTTCTCATTAGCTGCAACTTTGCTTCTACTGGGTCTACAGACCCCATGTATACACCAATGTTTTCAATTTTTTATGGGCTATATTTTTACTAAGAATATTTTTTCGCTAAAATACTTACTTTTTGAGTTATCTCAGAAGAGCCGTCCAAAAACATGTTTTATTTTGTTAAACATGAACATATTTACTCGCAAATAACTCGAAAAGTATTGACTTAGTGAAAACTTGACTTGTATCGACAAGTATTGACTTGACTGTATAGAAGAAAAGTTGTTTAAAATTAGTCATTTTATCCAATTGCGGTCTTATTTTGAATGTATTTTTTTCATCTTCGAGAGAAGGGTATTCCCCTTCATTTTTGTAAAATGGAGAGAATGTAGAGTTGTAAACTTTTTCTTATATAATAATAAACAATTTCAACTGCGTATTCCCAAATTTTCATCCATCCTATATTTTTTTTGGGGCCAGATTGTTCTTTGATCGGACTATGTAATGATGCGGGTCAAACAAAAAGCAGGGAGCGACTTTATTTTCGTCATAAGTCAGTCAGTTCTTATGCAAAAAACTTTTTTGCAAAATTTGAAAGGTTTTTAATGAACCTCAAAATCTGTCTGTCAAGTTTTCCCAAAAACTGGCACCACATTCGAGTTATTTGAGATTGAAAGTTCTCCAATTCGAGGTTCTTCGAAAATATTCATCTTTAAAGAGCAATAACTCAGTCTTTTACCTGGGTTTACGTAGGTCTTTCTGTCGTTAATCTATTTGTTTTCTTATTTGCTACAATTTTGTTTTTAATGATTTTTTCTATAAAATTAAAATTTTTAGAGTTATTCATGAAAACGGTTATAAAACGTGAGATTTTTCAATAAAAAATGCATAGTTTCAATCGCTAATAACTTGAAAAGTATCCAGTTTGAAAAAACACAACAAAATTAACCCAAAATTGGTCAAATTATCGATTAACCATAGTTATTTTGATTGAAAAACTTTTCATCCCCTAGATAAGGTTGTTTTCACATCCAGGGCAAAAGAACGCTCCGGCGTAGCCTAGATTTTGTCAAATGTTATAAATACTACCTAAATCGAAATTTTAACCAGCCGTAAAATATAAATTAAACATATAGTGTAGGAAACAGAGGTTGAACCTTGCAAAATGGACACAAGTCCGGTTTTATTTTTTTTCTGGCATATCAAGGGGTGCTTATTATAAGACTTACTTTTTCTGAAAAAATTTCGCCCCGGAACCCCCTTTTTCACCCCTTTAAAGGGGGTAATTTGTGTTTTTTGCGGAACGTAGCCATTCCTGTACCTTTTACAAAAAAATTTTTTTATAGAAATATGAAGATGACTATATTTTCTATGATTTATTATCCGACAGCATATGTCTATCATCCACCGTTTAGCGGGGGTGGCGCCCCAAAGTTGACAAGTTTTTAAAAAAGATGTTTTTAAAAAATATGTATTTTTCCCTAACTGTAACGGAAATTAAGAAAAAGTCCTGCGACAATTTTTCACAAATAAGTGACTGATTTTTTGGTACAGGTTTTACTTAAGGGTAATTGCCCTATTTTTAATTACAGGGTGTTACATTTTAAAAAACCCCTTTTTATACCATCTGAACCGTTTATGCTAGAGTAAAAAGAATTTCAGAGATTACCCACGTGCTGGTGCTATTTACAAATTTGTATAATTTACCCCCATTTTTTCCTCGGAACCACCCAAAAAAAAAGAATAATTAATAAATAAAGTGATTTTCTTGAAATCCTTCACACACAATGCCCTTTATTAATATGCTTCATATATCATTTTGTGCACGTTATTATTACCCATGCATGGACACCAAAAGCGATTTCCTAGTGCAACCCCTGTATCCAAAAAAAAATAAGTAAAATGGGGGTTGAATTTTTTTTTTGTTTTTTGCTTTTTGATCCATATGGGCATATCCTTCATCAATTCTGCTTTTCAAAAATATATATGGTTATTGCAACATCCCTGCGGAAACCACCCCTATCCTTGAAAATATACTGCAGAAACTACCCCTATCCCTTGGCGAGCATGTTTTTACGATTTTCTCATTACCTATGCATTATTTTTAAACAAAACTTATACAAGGTTAAAGACCACTATTAACTCTAAAAATTAGGTCCTATTCATTTTTTTCGTATAAGCAACCGTTACGGCACAGTGGCGCCGTAAACTTCGTGATATGCTTTGGCGGGCTCCAGTTTTTGTTTTTTATTTCGTCACTTTTTGTTTTATTGATAAAGTACTTATGTAAAATAAAACAACACAGTGTAAGCTACAAATTATGACCTATACACATTTTACATTCTTTGCCCCCCAAAGCCACAGTGGTGGCCCAAAATCAATTTTTGCATATTTTCGCCACCTACACGCATTTTATTTCATTAATGCTACCTTAATAGCACAATATTCACCCTTAAGTGGTCGCTAAGCAGTGGCGGATCCAGGGAGGGGTGATGGGGGCGATCACCCCCCCTCTCACACCCAAAGTGATATTATATTTAAAGATTATAAAAATATTCATTTATTTTTATAGAAATTTAGCCAATTGGCACCCCCCTTAACGATGCTGGATCCGCCACTGTCGCTAAAACATAAAAAGTACGCCATCATTATAAAAATAATAATATAAGTATTTCTATAAAAATAAATGAATATTTTTATAATGTTTAAATATAATATCACTTTTGGTTTGAGGGGGGTGATCGCCCCCATCACCCCTCCCTGGATACGCCACTGCTTAGCGACCACTTAAGGGTAAATATTGTGCTATTAAGGTAGCATTAATGAAATAAAATGCGTGTAGGTGGCGAAAATATGCAAAAATTGATTTTGGGCCACCACTGTGGCTTTGGGGGGCAAAGAATGTAAAATGTGTATAGGTCATAATTTGTAGCTTACACTGTGTTGTTTTATTTTACATAAGTACTTTATCAATAAAATAAACAAGTGACGAAATAAAAAACAAAACTGGAGCCCGCCAAAGCATATCACGAAGTTTACGGCGCCACTGTGCCGTAACGGTTGCTTATACGAAAAAATGAATAGAACCTAATTTTTAGAGTAAATAGTGGTCTTTAACCTTGTATAAGTTTTGTTTAAAAATAATGCATAAGTAATGAGGAAATCGTAAAAACATGCTCGCCAAGGGATAGGGGTAGTTTCTGCAGTATATTTTCAAGGATAGGGGTGGTTTCCGCAGGAATGTTGCAATAACCATATATATTTTTAAAAAGCACTATTGATGAAGTATATGCTCGTATGGATCAAAAAGCAAAAAACAAAAAAAAAGTTTCAACCCCCATTTTATTTACTTATTTTTGGCTACAGGGGTTGCACTAGAAAATCGCTTTTGGTGTCCAAGCATGAATAATAATAACGTGCACAAAATGATATACGAAGCATATTAATAAAGGGCATTGTGTGTGAAGGATTTCAAGAAAATCACTTTATTTATGAATTCTTCTTTTTTGGGGTGGTTCCGAGGAAAAAATGGGGGTAAATTATACAAATTTGTAAATAGCACCAGTACGTGGGTAATCGCTGAAAGTCTTTTTACTCTAGCATAAACGGTTCAGATGGTATAAAAAGGAGTTTTTTAAAATGTAACACCCTGTAATTAAAAATAGGCTAATTACCCTTAAGTGAAACCTATACCAAAAAATCAGCCACTTATTTATGAATACTTGTCGCAGGATTTTATCCTAATTTCCGTTACAGTTAGGGAAAAATATATATTTTTTAAAAACATATTTTTTAAAAACTTGTCAACTTTGGGGCGCCACCCCCGCTAAACGGTGAATGATAGACATATGCTGTCGGGAAATAAATCATAGAAAATATAGTCCTCTTCATATTTCTATAAAAAATTTTTTTTGTAAAAGGTACAGGAAGGGCTACGTTCCGCAAAAACCACAAATTACCCCCTTTAAAGGGGTGAAAAAGGGGGTTCCGGGGCGAAATTTTTTCAGAAAAAGTTAGTCTTATAATAAGCACCCCTTGATCTACCAGAAAAAAAATAAAACCGGACTTGTGTCCATTTTGCAAGGTTCAACCTCTGTTTCCTACACTAATAGATCACATGGTATCTAATTGTCCTTCACATAACATTTCTAACATTTGTACTTATGGTAGTGGTCTTTTCGGGCCGCTGATCACAGTTTAAAGAAGCAGAAGAAGAAAAAGAAGATTATTAAGCTTCTTGACAAGTGACGTCCGCGCATCACTGTTTTTTTTCTGTGCGTGTACTGATCACAAGTGCTTTCGAAATAGTTTTATAAAAATTATTAGACAGTGTTTAAAATACCACAAAAGTCATCAGAGAATAATTGTGTATCCCGAAAGAGGCGGAAATATGAAAATTTGCAACAGAAACTGGTAGAGTTAAGGTATTTATATGATATTTTTGGGTTTTATCCCAAAAGACCAAGTTATTTATAAGATATTTTTGAATCATTTTATGTTAGATAAATTAAATTATGTGTGAATAGATCGAACTATAAATATTTAATATTTACGAAATGACAATTTTAACCAAATTCAAACTTGGGGTCCTTTTTTGTTGTTATCAATATATTTTCTCTGTTGTCATAGTTACTATATCTCGCCTTCTTCCCTATTCGAAATACTCAAAACGTCAATAGTATTTGTCAAAACACACAGAGATGTAACAGGCGCTATGTTGCCACACTGCACTGGTTTTCCTATTAATGTTTATTTTGTAGCAAAATGTCCGACAGACATGATATTATGCAAAAATTTATATTGTTTGTGTCAATAAGGATACCTTAAGGTAGCCCAAAGTAATACAGACTACATTATTAGGGGTTTAAAAATAAAATTATAGCCCAAAGGTTTAAAATAGAACAAAATAAAGGGTTTACCAATAAAATTAGAGCAGGGGTGCTTTTAAGCAGCCCAAAAAATCTTTATGATTATTTGACCTGCCTCTATTTTTCAGAGGTACTCTACAGTAGTCCAGAAGTTTAGAATAGAACAAAATATATTAGTTTAACTGCTTTTGTAAATTTTACTTCGATTTCACGTTACAAGCAAGTTTACTTGCACTAAATTATTTGTTTGGTTTTGTGTTCAAACAATAAAACTAGAGCAGAGGTATTTTTTAGTAGCCTAGACAATCTTTATGATCATTTTATCTGCTTCTATTTCTCAGATGTATTTTTACAGTAGCCCAGCAGTTTGGAATACAATAGAATTATATTTATTTCACTACTATTGTAAATTCTACTTCGATTTAAGGTTACAAGCAAGTTTAATTACACCAAGCTTTCTGTTTGGTTTGTCTTCAAACAATAAAATTACAGCAGAGGGTACTTTTTAGCAGCCCAGACAATCTTTATGATTATTTTATCTGCTTCTATTTCTCCGAGGTACTTTAATGTAGCCCAGAAGTTTAGAATACAATAAAATGTATTTATTCAACTACTTTGTGCACATTTTGCCTAGATTTCATATTACGAGGGTAGTAAGTTTACTGCTTACATTAAATGTTTGTTTGGTTTGTCTTCAAACAATAAAACTAGAAGAGGGTACTTTTCTTTAGTAGCCCAGAAAATCTTTATTTTGAGCTACTCCTATTTCGCAGAGTTACTTATAGTAGCCCAGAAGTTTAGAATAGAATAAAATATATTTAACTACTTTTTGCACATTCTGCATTGATTTTTATCGTCTACCTTAATATTACAAAGTTAGTAAGTGTACTTACAATAATTTTTTGTTTGGTTTTGTCAAAAATATTAAACAAAGATACAAAATCAGCTTTATTAAGTTATCTCGAAGTCATTAGGAAGCCACAAAAGACCACTGTTTATCCAAAGACTATACCACAAAGCCAAGCTGCTGTTTCCACTCAGCATCCATCAAGAGTTCTTTCAGAATCTAGCAACTTTAATCAGCAGCGTTTAAACTTCAATCCAACCTTGAGCAGACCAAGAATTGGACAAAGTCAGTACTCAAATCACCCTCTACTAGCATCGAGATGCAAACAATCGAACAGACAGCAGTACCAAAAGCAAATGAGAACAACCAGGATGTCATATTAAATGTCAATAAAAATTAATAGGGTAATATGGCTAACTGTATTAAAATATGGAAACGGATTACTTCAGATAAGAAATTTTTAAGTTTGGTCTAAGGTTTTAATATTTTATTTAAAACAACGCCCTCTGAAGAGAGAGCACCAAAAGTTCTCATAGACCCAAACTGGTCGTATGACAAAAAAAAATTACTTGAAAAGTAATTAAAAATTACTATTTCTCCTTCTTCACATACAAAAGGACAATTTATTTTTCGTAGTTTTTTGTGCCTAAAAAGACGAAAATCAGAGATTTTGTTTTGAATTTAAAACAATTGAATTGCTTTATAGAAGCCACATATTTTAAGCTGGAAGACTATAATAGGTCAGTCCTCAAGCTCATTTTCAAGGGTTATGGCAAAAATAGATTTAAAAGTTGTCTATTTTGCTATTCCTGTTCATTAAAATTCTAAAAAATATTTAAAATTTACGTACAGAACTTTTTTATATTAATTAAACTGTTTACCGTTTGGTTTGAATAATATCTCGGCTTTTATATTTACAAAAACTTTAAAACCAGCCCTAAATAATCTAATAACAGGAGGCTTTACTTTTGTCAATTTTTTAGAGGACCATTTACCAATTTCAAAATCATATTTAAAATGTAAAGAAAATATTGTTTAAACATTTTCTATGTTTTTTCTGCTTGGGATTTACTATAAATAAAAAAAAAGGAAAAGTATACTTTCACCCCCACAAAATATAACTTTTCTTGGTTTTACGTTTGATTCGAACCTGATATATTTTGCACCTGCTGACAAAAAAAAAAAAAATCTAATAGTATTCAGAACATGAAAAATAAAAGTACATGTAAAATAAGATCATTTGCAGCCTTAACCGGTCAGTTTGTAACAGTTCGTCCATTTATGGAAGTTAAATATGGAAAATTATACTAAAAAAAACAATGTATAAATAAATACAAAACAAAAGTAGCCTCTTTCTTAAACTAATAGTTATAACACTAAAATGACCATACCTAAATACTTAAAAATGATTACAATTGGTGGTTAAATAACATACCAATTAGTGAGCAAAATATAAAAAAATCCAATTATGTACTTGAAATATTTTGCGATGCATATATCTTTTAGCATGGCGGGTATGCTGCATTGATAACAAAACTCATGGTTTTTGGAGTCATGAACAACAACTACATATAAATGTACTTCAGTGACTAGCAGCATATAGTGGCTTGAAATCCTTTTTCAACGAATATAGGAATTGTAACATTTTGCTAGGAATAAATAACGCAACAGCTGTGTCTTGCATTAACAAGTTGGGTAGTGTACAGTACTCAACATTTGCAGATAAGTTTAATAATTCTGTGAAAATAGGAATTTAAAAATTATTTTTGCATCTGTAACAGTAAAAAAAATGCTTTTGCCTGACTCGGAATCAAGATCTTTAAAAATAGAAACAGAGTAGGTATTCTTTAAGTGATAATTGTGTTACTATCATTTTTGAGCAGCTTCTTATTCCAGAAATCGATATGTTTGCCACATATCCTAAAAAAAAATGTGCAAGGTATGTAATTTTGAACCCTGACGCCGGATCAGAGAAAGCCAATGCCTTAACTCTAGATTGGCATGGATTTAAATTTTATGTTTTTCAGCCTTGGTACACAACCTTTGACCACCATACCTTAGACAACCAAAAAGATAATTATGGACCTGATAAAAATTTAATCTAGAATTTTTTTTGGGGTTTTATATCCAGGACATCCTTTGGGTTTCCATATTCTTGTCAGGCAAGCTTTTTAAGAAAAGGCATTCCTGAGGATTCCATCCCATCTATTACAACAAATCACTAAATCTGTATGATACAGTTTTCAAGAGATGGTGACGGTTTAGTATAAAATAATAACCATTTTGCTTATGAATTATCAAATTTTAATTTTATTAAATCTATCGTAGAACCGGATTATAATTATAGCTCGTATTAACATTCACAGTGCTGCATTGGCGTTGATAGAAGATATCCTAGAATATTATAAAAACATTTTTAAATTTTTTTACAAATGTATATATAACCTCAAACCTTAATTGCCCAAATATTAATTAACTTGGGACCCTCTACCAATATTAATTTATTTAGAAACATTATTTCGTCTCACAAGCCTTTCCCTGAAAGATCTTACTTACAAACTTGTAATGTTGATTGCACTCACTTCAATTCAGAGGTTGCAAACCCTGTACCTAATAAAAATTCAGAATATTTTCATGGATCAAGATAAAATTGACATTTTGTTATAACATAGGATAAAGACTTCCCCAAATAATAATAATAATAATAATAAATAAACAAATATCAACCTATTTAAAACAAAAAACACAGCTGAGAGTGTTTAGAGATTTCTAAAACATTCGTCCTCAATCGGAAGACAATTTGTTTATAACTAAAAACAAAAAAAAAAGAGACGTATAAAGCAACATCTACCCAGGCTTTGAGTAGATAGATATAACATTTTTTTAAATTAAAAATATAGACACTAATATTTTTAAAGTGTATAGTGTCATACATGCATCTACCTCAGCGGGAGTTAGAACTGGATTATAGAAGATATTAGAGAGACGGCGAGATGGACAGAAAATTCTCAAGTATTCAATATTTTTTATAATAAACCTCTAGCAAAAGATTACGGACCCTTTGCAAAACCGTATTGTCTGGTGAGTCCATGTAATTGTAATTATATTACATGTGTAGGTTACTAATATTAGTAAGAACATTAATTTTCTTATTATGTTTATTTGTACCTGGTTGAAAGTACACATCTCATATAATTAAAATATAAACATGAATCTTAATTAATAATTGCTCTAATATATTAGTTAGGTATACATATGTATATATTTTGTGTAAAGTTTCTAAAAAAAAAAATTGCCAAGTACTATTCATTTTTGGATTGCAATGTACTTTTGTTTATTTATCGCACAATATTGTTTAATCTTTCAACAGCCTACCATAAGTACAAATGTTCGAAATGTTATGTGAAGGACAATTAATTGATTGGTTGACTTACCTGTTAAGGAGGGACAATCATAATTGTCCTATCTTACATTTCGAACATTTGTACGCTCCCCCCCATTGATTCTTTTGAACCCACCCATGTCTTGTGCGATAAAAATAAAATAAAAAAAACAGTGATGCGCGGACGTTACTTGTCAAGAAGCTTAATAATCTTCTTTTTCTTCTTCTGCTTCTTTAAACTGTGATCAGCGGCCCGAAAAGACCACTACCATAAGTACAAATGTTCGAAATGTAAGATAGGACAATTATGATTGTCCCTCCTTAACAGGTAAGTCAACCAATCAATTAATTATTAAATACACAAAGTTTCAAAAGTTATGCATCACCTATAGACCAGTAAGGATCTGTTTTTAGGTGGATGTGAGAGGTGGCATTCATATTTTTGCGGATAAAGTTAGGTGTGATAACTTCGTTAATAATAATTGATTTATTCTCCTTCTCAAATATGCCCGGGACATTAATAAAAAAAATAAAATATTTAAAAATAATTTCGTTTTTTTTTCTACTTTTTTTGCTTATAACTTAAAAACTATTCATTTTAGAACAAAGTCCTATAGGAATAAAACAAAGATATTAAATTTTCTATCAGATGCGATTGGTTAAAAATGTCTTAATTTATCACCCTTGCTTCAAAATAGCAATAAATATAAAATAAGGGGGCAAAACAGGCATGTCTTTATTCAATGATTTTACATCACTTAGGTTACACTTGGGACCTTCCTAATTCGCTTAGAAAATTTTTGTAATGTGCTAAAACCGTACACCAAATTTCATTAAAATTGACTTACAAGATTTTGCATAATAATTTTGCAATCTAAACTTTTCTTTTTAAATTAAAATTTTTTAAAATCTTGCACAACAAAAACTAGAACATAAAAATATTTGTCAACTTTTTTACATATAAAGAAGTACTCCACCTATCTAATGCACTTTACAGAATTGAAATCGGATTATTTAAGCAGCTTCAGCAATGTTTTAAAGCTATAAACAATTTTTTGGCTTATAAACAAATTAGTGCTGTGGCCAGGAGAGGATGCTACGGGCTCCTTTATTTAGATGGACTTACCCAAGTTTTTTTATGTATTTTGAACCGTAGAACACGAATTTTTTTGGTAACAGTTGATCCGGATGTCGATAAGATTGTTATAAACAAAGAACTTGAGGAATTACATAACATAGATTTTTCGCAAAATAAAACACCTTTTTGTAAATTTATTGGGTAAATCTAAGCAAAAAACGTTCTCACAAGTTTTTTCGTAGGATGCATAATTTTCGAGATAAACGCGGTGGAACATCCAAAAAATCGAGAAATTGCAATTTTTGAAGGCGAATAACGTTTGATTAAAAAATAAAATAGCAATTCTGCTGACAGCATTTGAAAGTTTAAGGGCCGGTTGTTCGAACGCTAATCAAAATTGATCATTATCAAATATTTAATTACTGTCACCAACTGTCAATGTCAACTTTGTTTGGGTTGCTGAAAACATAATTGATTACAATTATGAAATTACTTAATCAATTATGTTAATAATTGTTATGTTAATTGATTAACTAATCTCAAAATTTTGATCAATTATGTTTTCAGCAACCCAATAAAAGTTGACATTGACAGTTTTGGTCACAGTAATTAAATATTTGATAGTGATCATTGTTGATTAGCGTTCGAACAACCGGCCCTAAGTCAAATTATACCGGTTTTAATCATTTGCATTGCTAAAAATTAATTTTTTTTTTATTAAACAAAGCTATTTTTTTATAAGCCAAAAAATTGTTTATAAATTTAAAACATTGCTGGGGCTCCTTAAATAATCCGATTCTAATTCTCTAAAGTGTATTAGATAGGTAGAGCACCTCTTTATATGTAAAAAAATTGGCCAACTTATAAATGGTCTACTTTTTGTTCAGAAAGATTTTAAAAAATTTGAACTTTTTTAAAAACATTTAGATTGCAAATTTATTGTGCAAAATTTATTAGGTCGATTTTAATGAAATTTGGTACACGATTTAAGTATGTTACAAAGAATTTCCTAAGCGAATTACTAAGGTTCTAAGTGCCACTAAAGTGAGTGGTTAAAAAATATTGAATAACAACAGACTTATTTTGCCACCTTATTTTGTATTTATGGCTATATTGAAGAAAAGGTAATACCTTAAGACATTTTTTACTAGTCGTATATCATACAAAATTCAATTATCTTTATTTTATTTGTCTACGACTTTATTCCAAAACGAATCGTTTTAAAGTTATAAGCAAAGAAAACAGAAAAAAATCGATGTTTTTCGAAATTTTTAAATATTTTAATTTTTTTTATTAATGTTCCGGGCATATTTGAGAAGGAGCATAAGTCAATTATTATTACTGAAGGTGTCACCTAACTTTATCTGCAAAAATCCGAATGCCACCTCTCACATCCAAAAATAGACGTTTTTTCGCAGATCCTTACTGGTCTACTAAAATTATACACATTTTCAAAGTTGATTTTTTCATGAACATGTTGACGGATTCTACAGGGTGGAAGAAATAAATATTTTTCTTATGCAAAGTTTAAGTCACTCTGTAGGGAGGAAAAGTTACAAGTGTGAGTATGCGACAGTAACTACAATACGAAATCGTATTGTAGTTTTATGTTTTGTGAACATTTTGTTTCTTGTCTGATATCTTTAGAAATAAAGAAAATAGACGATTTTACTCTTTAACACGTTCAGTTCTATTGATATATTAGTAACATAGCTGCTAGCCTGATACATATTTTTGAAATTTTTGGCCCTTCATCATTAATATTGTTAATGCCTGATATTATAAGAGTTAAAAACAAGATGAATTAAGTACACACCTTACCACAACAGCTAGCATACAACTTAACATTATATTTGATATGGTATGTGACGCACCGGTGAGTCATCCGCCCCTCTACAAGAATCAGCTTGACGCACCGGTGCGTCATCAGCACTGAACGTGTTAAATATGTTTTAATTGACGCCATGCGATATTTGAGGAGGTCATTTATCTCCACATCTGTGCAAAGTTATTTACTTTTTATTTGATGACGAAAATTCTGAAAATGGTGCGCTTTGGGCCTGGAATTTTTTATAATTTAAAAATTATAGCGAATTTGCTGCAAGAAACAGAGAGTTTTTGGTTATCGCGGTCCATAAAACTTAAAAAACTTGACAGATACCTGGCCGAGTCAAAATTTCCTAACAACTATCTAGAGCAGTTAGTTAGATGGCTAGAGTAGCTAATATGATTGCATATATTTGTATTGAAAAAGAAGAAGAAATACATCAACCTTAAAGCTGTAAGTACTGGACTTTGCCTATACGCTCTGAGCTTCGCTGGTGGCGCTGCTAGCGGATTACTAAGTCAACTTTCGCCGGTAATTTCACCATATGAGCTTTTGTTTCTTTATTCCTGTATTTTTCCATCAACTACCTTATAATGAAAATTGCATCTGTTGTTGATCTGCCCTGCATAAAGCCAAATTGATTCTCGGATATTTCGGTCTCTTCACGTATCCGTCTATCAATTACTCTTTCCCATATTTTCATGGTGTGGCTAAGCAGTTTTATAGCGCTGTAGTTTGTACATTGTTGAATATCTCCCTTGTTTTTGTAGACAGGTACTAGTATACTGCTTCTCCATTCGTCTGGCATTTGTAAAACTTCCATAATTATATTAAATAAACCTGCTAGCTACCTTGTTCCTGTCTCTCCCAATGCTTTCCATACTTCCCCAGGAATATCATCTGGTCCTACCGCTTTTCCTTTCTTTATTTTTTGAAGCGCTTGAGCCACTTCCTCGTTTGTTATTTTGGTGACCATTGCTGCTATTGTCTCCGTTGACTCCACAGGCTGTCTGTCAAATTTTTCATTTAATAAGCTGTCAAAGTACTTTCTCCATCTCTTTTTGACATCCTTTTCGTGAACTATTATTTTATTATTTTCATCTCGGATACATCTAATCTGATTATAATCTTTTGCTTTCTTTGCTCTCTGTTTGGCTATATTATATATCTTCGTTTCGCTTTCCCTGGTATCAAGTTAATCGTATAGGTTTGACTACGCTTCTGCTTTAGCTTTTGCTACTGCTACTTTCGCTTCCTTTTTCGCGACCATATAGTTTTGAAGATCTGTGTTGGATCTGGTTTTTTGCCACTTTTTATATAATTTTCCCTTCTCTTTTATTTTTATTTGAAGTTAGTTTGACTACCACCAAGTCTCTTTATCCTTAAACTTTTTCCTGACGTTTTCCCCAGTATTTCAATAGCAGTCTCTCTAATACTACTGGTCATTCTTCTCCAAATTGTAGTAGAGCTTCGTTTCATATTCCAACATATTTTCTCTACTATTCTTTCCCTGAATAGACCTTCTTTCTCATCTTTTAGCATCCACCACTTGATTTTTTGTGGTCCTCTCCGATATTTTGGTTTAGTTTCACTTTTTTACTTCGATGTCCAGAACAAGCAGCTTATGTTGTTGGCTTACTGTCTCACTAACTATTACCTTGCCGTCCTTGCATTTACGTATGTCTTCTTTCCTTATCATGAAATAGTCTATTTTGGATTGATGTTGTCCACTTTTGTACGTAATAAGTTGAGTTTCTCTCTTTTTAAAGAATGTGTTAACAATCGCCATATCTAGTGCTGCTGCTAATTCAAGCATATCATCTCCAGCTTCATTTGTAGTTCCAATGCCTCATCCCCCATGTATTGCTTCGTATCCTGCCTTGGCTTGGCCCACATGTGCATTGAAATCAACTCCTATTATAACTTTCTGCTCTGACGGAATATCACTCAGGACGTCTCCCAATTGGTCATAGAAAGCTCTTCTTTCATTCTCACCCAGACCTGTTTGAGGAGCATACACACACAATATTCAATACCTCTTTATCAATTACTAATTTCACTGACATCATTCTATCACTCGTTTACAACTTCCACCACGTTATCTTTCATTTCACTATCAGCAATTATACCAACTCCATTTCTAGTGTTACTACTCCCTACATACCACAATTTGTATCCTTCACCTAGTTCTTTTGCCCTTTGTCCTTTCCACCTAGTTTCTTGAACGCAAGCAATTTGAACTCTCCTTCGTTTGAGAGCATCCACTAACTCCAGACTCTTACGTGTAAGACTACCAAGATTCCACGACCCTATCCTGATTTTTTTAACCTGCAATGGTGTATTGCATATGTTTTGGTTAAAGAAGTATTTTAAAGACCTAATATTAATTTTATAAAAAATATTACCAGATTTAAGATGGTCTTGATACTATCCAGTATAGTTAGTAAAACCCTAACGGAAACCACTATTTTTACTCTGTTAAACAATACCATCGTCATTTCACCAAGGTGAATAAAGTTGTCGTAGTAGTAAACATATACCATGACTATATCAAGAACTACAGCCAGAAATAAAATTACAAGAGGCCATCCAAAGAGTGTATTAAACATTCTTACAATTTTGTATGTTTCAGTGTATTGTCGTTTGATGATGTCTAGCTTATCCCTACGTTTACGTGACACATTTCCTGAACTGTAGCAGCTATCAAGTTGTTTAATAAGATAAACGTATTTACAAGAGATCATAGTCGCTGCATCAAAGATTATCAAGGTCATACACAGCTGATAAAATCTTATAAAGAAGTATGATAGGTAAGGCATAAAATGAATTTTATTCCAAATGATGTAAGCCTCTGAGAGCAGTGTTAGTATTACTAAAGTAAAATCGATAAAAAGAATATTTCTTCTAAAAGCACTTTTAGTTGAAGGAATCCATCCGTCTGTCATGATCTCATCAATCTTTTCTATAAACTGAAACCAAACATACTTGTACGAAAAACTTATTAAAAAACAAGAAACGATAATAAACGCAAAGCTCATGTGATAAATAATATCCATGAGAGAAATATCCGAAGTGTGTATTTGAAACCATAATTTATAGCTCATACATTTCAGATAAAAGCCACAGAATATACCAAATACCATCCATGAATACAACTTGTTATATTTGTTACCTTTGTAAGGTAAAAACCCAAGAATATTTCCCAATATAGTTATTTTTCTGAAACGTACTTTCTCCATATTAGTAGTTACGTCGTTAGGCTGACATATGAAAACAGAATGAATATGAAATTTAATAATATATTACGTGAACATTTCAATTATTGTACGAATTGAGTTATTAGAGATAAGGTAAAAGATTAATATGTTAGGTAATAAGTTTTGTCTGTAATAATACAGGCAAATTAAGCAGAAAACCATCAAATAAACAAAAAAATTGCGAAGTGGCTGTAACTATCTACACTCATAAACAAACGCATTCTTTTGAAAAATCCGATGAGTTCCGAGCATTAAACTGTGCTCGACCCGAAATCCAGGGCCTAGATTCCGTGCACTGTAGATATCTACAGTCGCTTTCTGTCGATGGCAATTGTCATGAAAATATTTGAATTTTTAGTTTTAATTCAAATATTTTCTTGTTTTACTAAGTGTCACTTCAGCATCAATTAGAGTATAACCTAGCAAAACTAGAAAATAATTCAATTAAAGCTAAAAATTCAAATATTTTCATGACACATGACATCGATAGAAGGCGACTGTAGATATCTACAGTGCACGGAATCCAGGCCCAGGTATAAAGACCCCGGCGCTCCCCTTCTAAAACTACGTAACGGTCACCGGCTGTCGACCAAATGCTTGAGTACTGGTTAGTTGTCTTTTAAACAGTGTGCGTCTAGTATCGTATGTTGTAAGGTATTTCGGCTGAGCAGTATTAGAAAAACTTGACAATCAACAATTATTATTGTGCATTTTAAACATTCTGTGGGTGGGTTTGGATGTGCATGAACACTTTTCAATATGACTGAAAACAATGAGTGTTTTATTTGTGAAAAAACCATTTCGGATGATGCTGTAACGGTTGGTCTAGAAGCCATACAAACTTTAAGCAATTGCAGCAAAGAACGAAGAGATGGCAAACACCAGTTACTCAGCGAAAGTGATTTGATAGTTGTTCACAGAAAGTGTAGGAAAGATTATACAATACCAAGCAACGTGAAAGCGGTGAAGAAGATATTTTTTGATGATGAAGCATCTACGTCAAAATTGTCACCAACAAAAAAAAATTAAGATCTGAATCATCATTTGATTTGAAAAGTACATGCTTTTTTGTACGGAAGAAAATAGATGAAGCTTTTAAAGAAAAACAGAAAAATTTACCTGTAAGGAGAAGAATGTCAACCACTACTGTCGACAATGTAAGTACCCAAAATAGTATTATAAAACATGCTAATGAGAGAAATGACAGAAAGAGATGCTGGTGAAACTGTTTTTTTGATGGTATACGGTGCAAAGAAATTTCGAAATTATTCACTTGATTCATACAGATTTGACTTATTTAAAAATTCGCTGCAAAAACAAAAATCAAGGCTTGACTTATTACCACCAACATCAGAGGCAGCTTCACAAAATTCATCACGAGTTTTCTACCAAATTCAGTTATGGCTTGGCAATAACAAAAATCCGGAAGAGTGGGGATGGAAGAAAATCAACGGTTCGTTGCAACTTATTACAACACTCCTTCAGCCAGCACCAGAATCGATACTACAACTTATTTCCTGCAACTGTACATCTGACTGTTCTTCGAGATGTGGGTGCAGAAAAGCAGGGTTAAGATGCTCGGAAATTTGTAGACACTGTCAAGGAATGCAGTGCCTCAATGCATACATGGAGTCAATTTGCGAAAATCTTGACGACACCGATACAGATTCAGTAGACGAGCATGCGAGCAAAGAATTAGAAGATATCTTTTACGAGGCAGATGCTACCGACTCCGATTTGTTTTAGGTATAAAAGATATGCATGCAATATAATATAATATTTCAATCTACTTAAAAATCGTCACTAATGCAATTAATATGTACTTTTTTTACAGAATATTCACACCTAGAACATTACACCTGGTGAAGCAGTTCTATTAAGAAAATAAATGTACAATTGGGTGAAAATATTTGTCACAATCGAATAAAGTACCAAAAGTAATCGAAACAGACCTCGAAAACCTCAGGGTACGAAATTTCAATTTATAACTTTTTATATTTTTTGAAAAATTAAATTCATTTAAATATTTTTCAATTTTGTTTGTTTATTTCAACAAAATTATTAACAGAAACAAAATGATGATACTGCATCTCTACTTAATATTTTAGATCTTAGGATGCTAAATTTACCAAACTTGTCAATATTGATAGTGATTTACTTGAAAAAAAAAATGAGAAAATTATATTACTTCTTATTATTTTAGATCAAATTTACCAAACTTGTCGATATTCATAGTGATTTACATGAAAAAAAATCAAAAAAGTTTACTATTTACTTGTGGGTCTCTGAGAGACCCGTTGTACTGCAAAAGGTTAAGCGTGACCACTCCAGCACACCCTTTATGGCTAGGGACTCCTTGGTTTCTTGAAATACAGAGTGAGTCTGTAATTTGGAATAAACTCAATATCTCAAATACTATTTGTTTCTTTGAAAATTGCTCAGACCCGTCGATTAGTATTTCAAATTGTCCTTTTTGACATACAATAATAATTTATACAGGGTGTCCCAATTTAAAGATATGACGTGATTGTTGATTTTCTTAAATGGCAATACTGTCGTTTTGATAGCTATTTTGATAGGGTGTGTAAAGTTATACGTAACTGCAAAATATAAAATTTTTATTCTTTACCATTTACAAGATAATAAAAAATAACAAAGTTATGTCTGTGATTTTGAATAAAGTCAATAATCCAAATATTAATTGTTTTTTAAAAAAATGCTCAGACCCGTCGATTAGTGCCCCAATTTAGAGATATGACGTCAAAGTTGGTTTTCTTAAATGGCAACACTGTCATTTTGATAGGGTGTGTCAAGTTATATACAACTGCAAAATTTTAAATTTTTATTCGCTACCATTTACAAGATAATAAAAAATAAAAAAAGTTATGAAAGAAAAGTTATCGCAAATAATAATTGAATTTAATTATGTCAATTAAGCAAATGCTCATAATGTTGCCCATTGACTATTTGACAAAAATTGAGGGCAACGTTATGAGCATTTGCTTAAATGAAATAATTAAATTCGATTATTATTTGATTACTTGTTTTTCATAACTTTGTTATTTTCTATTATCTTGTAAATGGTAGGGAATAACAATTTAAAATTTTGAAGTTATATATAACTTTACACATCCTATCTAAATACCTGTAAAAATGACAGTATTGCCATTACAAAAATTAACGATGACGTCATATCTCTAAATTAAAACACCTTGTATACATTATTATTGTATGTCAAAAATGACAATTTGAAATACTAATAAACGGGTCTGAGCATTTTTCAAAAAATCCATTATTAGTATTTGAATTATTGAATTTATTCCAAATTACGGATATATATTTGTAATTTTTTATTATCTTGTTAATAGTAGAGAACAAAAATTTGATATTTTGCAGTTATATATATAACTTTACACACCCTATCAAAATAGCTATCCAAATGACAGTGTTGCTATTTAAGAAAGTCAATGATGTTGTCATATCTCTAAATTGGGACACCCTGTATACATTATTATGATATGTCAAAAAAGACAATTTGAAATACTAGTCGACGGGTCTGAGCATTTTTCAAAAAACCGATTAGTATTTGAGATATTGAATTTATTCCAAATTACAGACTCACTCTGTATATACATTGTCAAAGGTCTATACCAAGTTACAACCACGTCGCAAATTTTTTGTTTATTTTGGACAATTTTATTGGACTATAACCAGGTGTCAAGAAGTCAATTAATAAAATAAATCACATGATAGACCAATAGACCGGGCGCATCTGTAAAAATATTAGTACATTTGGACGTTGAGAGGTCACTCAAATTTTTTTGCAGAAATTGCTTGAAAATAACTCATATAATAACATTTGAGTTATCCTCCCTCTCAAAAAGTCCCGGAACATTGTTTAAATAATCAAAATGTCAACAAATGAAGGTAAATTTCGATTTTTTCTTCGTTTTTTGATTATAACTTTAAAATTATTCATTTCCAAGAAAAGTTGTACTAACATAAAAGTTGCGCAATTAAATTTTCTATAATATGGAATTGGTTAAAAATTTAAAAAATGGTCACCTTTGTTGCAAAATAGCAATATTTGCGAAAAAATCCATACAAAAACAAGTATTCTCATTTTACGTTTTTCAACCATTTATGCTATACCTAGGACCTTTAAAATTTTACCCAGGAAAACTTTATGATACAGTAAAACAACTCTGCAAATTTCATTAAGATCGGTTCAATAGATTTTGCAAAATAAATTTTGAGATACAGTTTTCGCAAAAAAAATTCATTTTTTCAAAATGTTACAGGACTGAAAATAAAGCAGATAGCAAGTTGAATTTTTTTTTGAGTATAGAAGTATACAGTACCTTTCATTTACAATTTGAAAAATTAAATTCGATTAACTACCACGGCGTCAGAATTTTTTTAAATAAACATTAATTATTGGTGCTACGCGCAGGACAGCGGAAAGTTTGCTCTGATTGGGCATTTCAATGACCTTTGATAATAATTGATACATTTTAATTTTTATTACAATTAGATATAAATAAATAAATTTGTTTATTGCAAAATAAAAACACATACTCTATCCTTTGAAATAACACTTTTTTTAGCAAAAATTTTCTTTGTTTATATATTTTAACTTAGAAAATAAAAGTTTATTATTTTTAAACATATGAAATTGTTTAATCAATATTTCACAAACAATAATAAAATTAGTTTGATTTTTGTGGAAAGAAAATATTAAAATACAACAAAATATAGAGTAAGAAAATATTATATTAGATAAAGATTGGAAGAAATTTTGGTGGAAATCAACTTGTGTGAATCGAACACCGCTGTCCTGCGCGTAGCACCAAAAATTAATGTTTATTTAAAAAATTTCCTGACGCCGTCGTAATTAATCGATTTTAATTTTGCAAATTGCAAATGAAAGGTACAGTACACTTCTATAAGCGAAAAAAATTCAACTTGCTACCTGCTTTATTTTCAGTCCTGCAACATTTTAAAAAAATGAATTTCTTTTGCGAGAGCTGGATTGCAAAATTTATTTTGCAAAATCTATTAAGCCGATCTTAATGAAATTTACAGTGTTGTTTTACTATATCATAAAGTTTTCATGGGTAGAATATGAAGGTCCTAAGTGTAGCATAAATGGTTGAAAAACGTAAAATGCGAATACTTGTTTTTGTATGGTTCTTTTCGCAATTATTGCCATTTTGCAACAAGGGTGACTATTTTTTAAATTTTTAACCAATTCTATATTGTAGGAAATTTAATTAGGCAACTTTTATGTCGGTACAACTTTTCTCAGAAATGAATAGCTTTAAAGTTATAATCAAAAAACCAATAAAAAAAATCGACTTTTTCCCTCATATTTTGATATTTTGACTATAATATTTTATAATTTGATATAATATAACTCAAATATTATTATTTGAGTTATTTTCAAGAAATTTCTGCAAAAAAATTTGAGTCACCTCTCAAAATCCATCTCAAAACAGATGCGCCCTGGACTACAATGTTAACAGGTTGACTGCCATGAGTACGAAATGTGGTACACAGTTAACTTTCCATTTATGCTGAAGTTCTAGACCGTGTCGACCCATGAGGCCGCGACGATTTTTTTTAGTATTTTAATGTGGGCTTTTGTAATAACCTTTTGGGGGCTAATTAATATCTTTTTAAGTATTTCACACCATTTTAACCGAAGTACCTATGTTGGCACTCATGGCCCCACGAGGAGTTTTTTCCTCAGGGGGCCATGAACGCCACCTCTAACACACTCAATAAAATACTTTTACCGCCAACCGTCACTAAAGCCATTCATTATTGTACTCATTTGCCGCCATTTGCGGCAGTAAAGTAACACTTTATTGTACTGAAAGAAGAATTTTATTTTACGTGCCGCGATTAATCAAATTAACCCAGATTGAATGTAAGTGGTCGATGGCAGTAATCGAATGGCGAGAATTTGAGTGAACTTAAAATTTATTTACTTTAATTATTAAAAATATTGTGCACAATTTACGTTATTATCATGTAAAGGGCCTAGCCGGGTAAGATGATGAAAAGTGCCCCCAACTCGATTCGAATTCCATATAGGTCACCGTTTAGCATATATAGTGAAACTAACTTTCTGAAATTTTTAGCCCCTTAGGTGGTCATGTGACCCACCTAGAGCCTAATTAGGGTTTTTAGGTTTTTATTTTTTATCTCAGCCGCATTGAGAACTAGCGAAAAACTTTAAATAAAAAAAGTTGTAAGCTTTAAAAAGTTCTGTCCGAAAAAAATTTTGTTTTTAATTTTTGGCGGGAAATTTAAATTTTAGAACGATTTTAAAATTTTAAGTGAGTATAAAAAAATAATTAAGACATTCGTTTTCACGAAAAACATATATAACGTGTATTTTTGCATAATGTTTCACCCTGAATTTTTTTAAATTTTTAGAATTGGTGAAACGCACCTTTAAAAATAAAAAACTGCATTTTTTCGTTTTTTTTTTTCTTTTTATGATACAATTTTATACATATTTTTCAAAAAAGGTAACACCCTCACTGGAGTACGTAAAAAACTGAAAAATAATTGGGGTTTGTTTAATAAAAATTTTTTGTGACGCCATCCATTTTCAAGATACAGGGCGTTGAAAAATCAAAATTTTACACATTTTTTACGATTTTGCCGAAACTACTGGCAACATTGTAATAAAACTTAGCGGGTTTTAAGAGGTAGTTATTGTACATGTTTTGACATACAATTAAGGATTTGATATTCATCATTGGCGCGCTTAGGGGTAACGGTCTGAACTCTTCAAATAAGAAAAGATAGTACGCCACTGACGTATTTCAAATTAACAATCATTTTTGAATTCTCGTTCAATTTGCGATAAAAAAACTATCTTCTCATTTTTTCATACGAGGCGCCGTTTTGCTGCAAAAAATAAAATATCTTAACGCTTCCAAAGTATTCGAATTAGTTTTTTATATTAACTATTATTATTAGATGTAGAAATTACTAATAAGTAGTATTTTATTTCATAGAAGTTCGAATACTTTGTAAGGGTTAAGATGTTTTATTTTTTAAATAAAAATGGCGCGTCGTATGAAAAAGAGAAAGATAGATTTTTTGTCACAAATTGAACGAGGAAATCAAAAACGATTGTTAATTTGAAATAAGTCAGTGGCGTACTATCTTTTTTCTTTAAAAAGTTCAGACCATTACCCCTATGCGCGCCAATGATAAATATAAAATTCTTAATTGTATGTCAAAAAATGTACAACAATTAACTCTTAAATCTCGCCAAATTTTTTTAAAATGTTGCCAATAGTTTCGGCAAGATCGTAAAAAATGTGTAAAATTTTGTTTTCTTCAACGCCCTGTATCTTGAAAATGGATGGTGTTACAAAAATTTTTTATTAAACAAACCCCAATTATTTTTCAGTTTTTTACCTACTCCAGTGACGGTGTTACTTTTTTGAGAAATATGTATAAAATTGTATCAAAAAACGAAAAAAAACCAGAAAAAATGCGGTTTTTTATTTTTAAAGGTGCGTTTCATCATCTTTAAAAATTTGAAAGAATTCACGGTTAAACATTATGCAAAAATACACGTTATATATTTTTTTCGTGAAAACGAATGTCTTAGTTATTTTTTTATACTCATTTAAAATTTTAAAATCGCTCTAAAATTTAAATTTCGAGCCAAAAATAAAAAACAAAATTTTTTTCGGACAGAACTTTTTAAATCTTACAACTTTTTCATTTAAAGTTGTTCGCTAGTTCTCGATGCGGATGAGATAAAAAATAAAAACATAAAAACCCTAATTAGGCTCTAGGTGGGTCACATGACCACCTATGGGGCTAAAAATTTCAGAAAGTTAGTTTCACTATATATGCTAAACGGTGACCTATATGAAACTCGTATCGAGTTGGGGGCACTTTTCATCATCTTACCCGGCTAGGCCCTTTATGTTAAAAAGTGAAATTCTGTAGTATTTTGTAAATATATTCATATAAAATAAATTAAAACTTTACCGATTTAGTAAAATTATTCAATATTAATAACTATCGATTAAAAATCGAAAGCGGCCATCTTGCAAAAGTTATCTGTCATCACTGTCATGAAATTATAATGACGTCTAAAATTTAAAAAGTTTTTAAATTGTAAATTGCAAGTAGGTAAGTGTTAAAACCAATATCAAATTATTGTAGAAAGTGAAATTGCTGTCAGGCTTTCAGTACATACTTCATTTTCCAGTTTTTCATTCAGAGATTATTAAAATTAAAGATGATTATTTTTATGAAATAATAAACATAATCAAATTAAAAAAAATGTGTAGTGTTATGATGAGATTTTAAGAAGTTAAATAAACGACAGATTTTTATTCAATTTATTTTATAAATTTTATATTATGAATATATTCATGGAATGGAAAAACGTCAACTTTTTTGACAAAAAAACCATAGCCGGACATTTGAATTTTTATTAAACCATCATAAATTTGAAAAGAATATTATGGTTTTTAAATACATATTTTGGGAATATTTCAAAAGAGCAAAAAGTATATAATAAAATATATATTACCAGATTCAATACGGTCTTTATAGTATCTATAGTGGTCAGAGCTCCTCTGACAGGAAGTACTATTTTTATTGTACTGAATAAAAATATTATCATTTTACCATTCCAAACAAATTGATCGTAGTAGTAAACGTACACCATGACTACGTCAAAAACTATAGCCATAAATAAAATGACAAGAGGCAATCCAAACAGTTTATTAAACATTACTACAATCTTGCAGGTTTCAGTGTATTGTTGCCTGATGCTCATTAAAATATCGATATTTTTAGACCAGTCTCCTCGTAAGCGGCCCAAGAGGCACATCTGCTCAATCAAATGAAGATATTTACCAGATATCATAGTAGCCACATCAAAAATTAACAGTGTGATACAAAATTGATAAAATCTTACAAAGTAATATGCCATGTAGGGCATAAAATGTAACTTCTTCCATACGATGTATGATTCCACGTTGAAGAGAATGGAGTAGAAGCTCCAACCATAGAGGAAATTTTCGAAGGCCCAGAAAAACAATAAAGCTCCAGGAGTTGATGAAATACCAGCAGAACTATATAAGGTAGGTGGCGACCACCTAGCAAATCACATTCACGCGCTCATCAAAGACGTATGGCAAGAAGAGAAAATACCAGACGACTGGAAGAAAAGTACAGTATGCCCGATCTATAAAAAAGGAGACAAACTCCAGTGCAAAAACTACCGTGGAATCTCTCTACTATGTACAGCATATAAAGTCCTCACGTATATTATAAACCAGCGGCTCCAACCACTAGCAGAAAATATTATTGGAGAGTATCAGACGGGCTCCCGACTGGGAAGATCGACACTGGATCAAATATTCACAGTGAAACAGATCTTGAGCAAAGCATGGGAACACGATGTTGATGTTAACAACGTGTATTGTAGACTTCAAACAGGCATACGACTCAGTCAAAAGGAACAAACTATACTATATATTGGCTGAATTGGCAATACCACACAAGGTAATAAGACTCATTAAAGCCACAATGGATGAAACTCAGGCATGTGTACGAATACAAAACCACCGGACAGACTTTTTTAACATTTCGCAGGGACTAAAACAGGGAGATGGGCTGGCCCCAACATTGTTTAACCTAGCACTGGAGTATGCGGTTAGGCAAATGCAAACTGGACGAGGAAATCTACTGACCAACCGAACGGTTCAACTGGCCGCTTATGCTGATGATATTAATATTATGAGTAAAACATCAACAGGAGCACAGGAAACATATGCAGAGTTAAAAACACAAACAAAAATACAAGGTCTGGAAATTAACACAGAAAAAACAAAAATAATGACTCAGACGAAAAGAAATATAGTCCCAGAAAACATTATACATGAAGATGACATTTAAACGGTTGAAAAGTTTACATACCTGGGAGTAGAAATATATGCCGACGGATCAGAAGATGGAGAAATACGGAAGAGAATAACGCAGGCAAACAGAGCTTATTTTGCCCTCTCCCATATATTTCGGTCTAAAAGTGTCCACCGAAATACAAATATGAGAATCTATAAAACCTTAATTCGACCAATAACATGCTATGGCAGTGAATCCTAGGTGCTGAAAGAAACATCCAAAGACAAACTCGACACATTCGAAAGGAAAGTACTTAGGAGAATACTAGGACCTGTGAGGGAAAACGGAATCTTCAGAAGTCGATACAACAACGAGCTTTATCAACTTTATAAGGAAACGCCCCTGTCAAACTTCATTAGATTACAAAGATTGCAATGGGCCGGACATGTGATAAGAATGGGAGAGGATAGGCTACCAAAACGAGCACTGAATGCTAGAATGCAAGGAAAGAGACCGGTTGGGAAGCCACAGTAAACAGCGAGGCACAAGCCCTTTTAGGAGTCTATGTTATGTATGGAGAAGAGCAGCCACAGACAAACATGGGTGGAGGCAAAAAATAAAGGAGGCCAAGGCTCAATTTGGGCTGTAGTGCCGTAGAAGAAGAAGAAGCCACTACCAAGTAATTAAGATAATGAGAATAAATTTCCTGATTTGTTTTGTACAAAAAACTGGTTTTTAAAAAAGCACTTTTCAAAACAATTCAGTTTTCAGCTGTAAATAATTATAGTCCTGTCGCCAGGGGGGGTACAACGGCCTCGTTAATTCAGATGGACTTACCCAAGTTTTTTTTATGTATTTTGACCCGTAGAACACGAATTTTTTGGGTAACAGTTGATCCGGATGTCGATAAGATTGTTATAGACCAAGAACTTGAGGAATCAAATAACAGCGATTTTTGGCAAAACAAAACAATATTTTGTATTTTTTGGGTCATTTTAAGCAAAAAATATTTCTACAAGTTTTTTAGTAGGATGCACAGTTTTCGAGATAAACGCGGTTGAACTTTGAAAAAATCGAAAAACTGCAATTTTTAAACCCGAATAACTTTTGATTAAAAAATAAAATAGCAATTCTGCTTAGCGCCTTTGAAAGTTCAAGTCAAATTATGTCGGTTTTGATTATTTGCATTGCTAAAAATTTATTGTGTTATTGTTAAACAAAGCTACAAACAACTAGTGCGTGAGTGATGTTTCTATGATTTCTCATTTAAAATCGAACGAGTAGGTAGAATAGGTACTAGTGCAATCAAGACTATTTCTACGTTACATGCGTTAAAACGCATGTAAAAGCACGGGAAACCCTACGTGTTTATAGCTTTGTTAAACAATAAAAAAATAAATTTTTACCAATGCAAATAATCAAAACCGATATAATTTGACTTAAACTTTCAAATGCGGTAAGCAGACTTGCTATTTTATTTTTTTAATCAAAAGTTATTCGGGTTCAAAAATTGCAATTTTTCGATTTTTTTAAAGTTCAACCGCGTTTATCTCGAAAACTGTGCATCCTACGAAAAAACTTGTAGAAATATTTTTTACTTAAAATGGCCCAAAAAATACAAAATATCGTTTTGTTTTGCCAAAAATCGCTGTTATTTGATTCCTCAAGTTCTTGGTCTATAACAATCTTATCGACATTCGGATCAACTGTTACCCAAAAAATTCGTGTTCTACGGGTCAAAATACATAAAAAAAACTTGAGTAAGTCCATCTGAATTAACGAGGCCGTTGTACTCCCCCTGGCGACAGGACTATTAACAAAACTCGAAGATATCACTATTTTTAAATTCGTCAAATTAGCAGCTTTCATACTAATTTTAGTTTTATTGTTGAATTATTTACCAGTTAAAATTTAAATTTTTCGACGAGCATTAATAAACGTGTATACCCGACAATTGTTGAAAATATATTCCTAGAATGAAAAAACGTCAACTTTTTTGACAAAAAAACCATAGCCGGACATTTGAATTTTTATTAAACCATCATAAATTTCAAAATAATATTATGGTTTTTAAATACATATTTTGGGAATATTTCAAAAGTGCAAAAAGTATATAATAAAATATATATTACCAGATTCAATACGGTCTTTATAACATCTATAGTGGTCAGAGCTCCTCTAACAGGAAGTACTATTTTTATTGTACTGAATAAAAATATTATCATTTTACCATTCCAAACAAATTGATCGTAGTAGTAAACGTACACCATGACTACGTCAAAAACTATAGCCATAAATAAAATGACAAGAGGCAATCCAAACAGTTTATTAAACATTACTACAATCTTGCAGGTTTCAGTGTATTGTTGCCTGATGCTCATTAAAATATCGATATTTTTAGACCAATCTCCTCGTAAGCGGCCCAAGAGGCACATCTGCTCAATCAAATGAAGATATTTACCAGATATCATAGTAGCCACATCAAAAATTAACAGTGTGATACAAAATTGATAAAATCTTACAAAGTAATATGCCATGAAGGGCATAAAATGTAACTTCTTCCATACTATGTATGATTCCACACTCAGGATAATGATAAGGAATATAAAATCAATAAACAGAATATATCTTTTGTAAACACTTTTGATCGTAGTCGGTGACTGACTGGTCATGATCGTTTCAATTTTTTGTACAAATTTAGACCATACAGAGGTATATTTAAAGCTTATTAAAAAACAAGAGATAAGAATAAGTCCATCGTTGATGTCATATAGAATATCAAAGAAAAAAACTGTCGATAAACTGTACATATAAAAGCATATTCTGGTTGTCATACATTTCAAATAAAAGCCATATACCATGCCAAATAACACCCATGAATATAACTTATTATACTTGTTGTTTTTGAGTGGTAAAAACCCAAAAATACATCCCAATATAGTTATTCGTCGAAAATGTATCTTTTCCATGGTCATATTAACGATGATATAAAAGCATCGACAATGAATATCGAATTAAATAAAGTGTTGAGTGCACATTAGCTTAATTGTGTGAATCGAGCTGTAACAACAGAACTTAATTATCAACATATTATTATGGAAACACCTCAACACCTTCCGTTGTAAGAGGATCATCGATTATGTTATGTTATTATGGAAACATACATGTATAATTTTGAAAATAGGTCATACGATTCAAAAGTTACTGAGTTTAGAAGTATGACTGAATTTTTATTTAAAAAAGGGAAAATGTTTGTGGATATGTATGAATGTATGTATATATGCCTGTGAAAAAGTTACACCGATATGAATTTTTGTTTGTGTTTCAAGAGGGGGCCAGTGCCGATTCAGAGCCGGTGTAGTTTGTGCCTTTGACCATCCATAAGACAGCTATTATTATAGGGCTAAGTAGATACAAAATGGCATATTTTTGAGTGTATATATCTTACGTTCAAGGAGAAAGGGGAAAACCGAAAATACAATATGCCAGAAAATAAAATTATAGTTTTAGTTTGAAAGATTTTCTCCATAATATTTTCTAAAGAAGTAAAACGCGCCACAAAAGAGCCTTGAAATGAAAACTGTATCAAAGTTACTCTTTTGTGGCTCGTGTTATTTCAAATTTAGCAAATATTATGGAAAAAATCCTTCAAAATAAAACTAGTAATTCATTCAAATTCATTTGTAACTGGAATATCGTTTCACGAGAAACTACTAGATGGAGGGTCAACAAAAAACAAATATTTTAAAACAAAATACTACGAACAGGTTTATAAGACGTATATTGAGGGAAAAACCCTGCTGGAAGAATATGGAAGAAACCTAAAGAGAGGAAAAGCAGCGAAAGTCAGGAAGATACAGATAAGAAAACAAAAAATCGAAGAATTATTACGACAAGAAAATGCCCAAGAGTTGCAGGAGGATGCAGAACTGCAGTCGGAGTTAAAAGAACAAATGGAGAAAGTAAATACACTCATGATCGAAACAACAATAAATGAGGAGCTAAACTCTTTGCAGCATGTAGAATTAGAGAGAATAGAGCGATTTCAGAAGATTTATTTATTTATTAAGCTCAACAGGTCTTGAAGATCTAGGGCTCAAAGATTTAATTTTTTTCTTACAATTACTATTACACTATATGTTTATAACACTATATCCTATACTACTATACTATACAGGGTGTAACAAAAATACAGGTCATAAATTAAGTCACATATTCTGGGACCAAAAATAGTTCGAATGAACCTAACTTACCTTAGTACAAATATGCAAATAAAAAAAGTTATAGTCCTTTGAATTTATAAAATGAAAATCGATTTTTTCAAAAACTATTAGAGATATTTTATTAAAAATGGATATGTGGTATTATTATGGCAGAAGCATCTTAAAGAAAAATTATAATGAAATTTGTTCACCCCATCCCAAACTTTTGTGTATGTCTCAATTAAATTAATATTGTGATACCATTAGTTAAATTTAATATTCCTAAAACTTTTTTGCCTTTTAGTATTTTTTCGATAAAGCAGTTTTTATCGAGTTGAGGCTTATTTTTTATATGTTTACATAAAAATTTTATGGTGGTTTTGTTCATTTAAACCCCCCAAATATTTTTGTACGTTCCAATTAAAATATTGCTGCGGTACTATTAGTTAAACACAGTGTTTTTAAAACTTTTTTGCCTCTTTATATTTTTTCCAGAAGGCGCCTTTTATCGAGATATGGCTTCTTTTTTAATACGGTTTAAAATATACCCAAAAATGTAAATCATACATAATATTACCAAGTCTCCATAATCGTATTTAACCATATACAAATATGTGGTGGATTTGACAAATATTCAAAATATCTCGATAAAAACTGACTTTTCGAAAAAGTACTAAGAGCCAAAAAAAGTTTTAAAAACAATGTGTTTAAGTAATGGTACTACAATAATAAGTTAATTGGAACGTACACGAAAGTTTGGGGGGTTTAAAAGAACTAAACCCCCATAAAATTTTTATAGGGTGTCAAAATTTCACTATAATTTTTTCTTAAGATGCTACTGTCATAAGAATGCATATGTCCATTTTCAATAAAAAATCTTTAATAGTTTTTGATATATTGGAAAAAATCGATTTTCATTTTGTAACTTCAAAGGGTTGTAACTTTTTTTATATGCATATTTGTACTAAGCTAAGTTAGGTCCAATCAAACTATTTTTGGTCCCAGAACATGTGATTAAATTTATAACCTGTATTTTCGTTATACCCTGTATACAATAATACATTCATTTATATAAAACACTTAATATTCCTTATAGTCTTTCAGATTTAGAAAGATGGCATGCGTCAACACTGTGTTGTAGTCTCATATTTTTTGAACATTTTAATAAAAAAGAAACTAGATGGTTTTACTCTTAAAATGTGTTTTAATTGACGACATGCGATACGTGAGAAGGTCATTTATCTCCACATCTGTGCAAAGCGATTTACTTTTTATTTGTTGACGAAATTTCTTAAAATGGTGCACTTTGGGTCTGAAATTTTTTTATAATACAAAAATTACAGCGAATTTTGTTGAGATAGTTTTTGTTTGTCGCGGTCCATAAAACTCAAAAAACTTATCAGATGCCTGGCCGAGTCAGAATTAAAGCATTTTTCTAGAGCAGTTACTTAGAATGCTAATGTAGTTAATATGATTGCCTATATCCATATTGGAGAAGAAGAACACATAGATCAACCCTAGAACTGTAAGTACTGAACTATGATTGATATGATTATAATAATATATACAGGGTGTCCAGAAACTCTACCGACAAATGAAGACAGGAGATTCCTCAGATAAATTTAAGACATTTTAACCCAATTCTTCTAGTCCGAAAATGCTTCCTAAGGGAGCTAGAGCTCTTTGAAGATGACGTCTTGTAATTAGTTTTTCTTAAATAGCTCCAGAACGCGTTTATTTACAAAAATGTGAATTGGTACGCATATTTATGTTCTAGAGATAAATCGATTACATTTATTGTACATTTCTAGTACCGGCCATAGGCGTCCATTTTGGGTAGAGCAACGGTTATTATATCGAATAACTTTTATGTCTTTAACTTCTAAGCATTTTTGACACTGGATTATTAAATTATGAGGTATGCTAGTACTAAAACGTACTCTTGCTTTAAATCGGTAGAACACACCGTTTTCTAGAAAAATTGATTTGAAAATTTTTCGTTTTTTGAATTTCCAAACAAAAAATAAAAAAAAAACATTTAGAAAAACGAAAACTGGTGCGTTTATTTATATTTAAGAGACGAATCGATTTCATTAATTACGAATTTCTAGTACCGGTCATATGCGTCCGTTTTGGGTAGGTGAAGGGTTGCTTTATCGCATACCTTTTTGAGTTTAATTTTTAAGGATTTTTGACTTTAGATTATTAAATTGTGAGGTATTCTAGTACTAAAAGTTACTCTTGCTATAAGTTAGTAAACTACACCGTTTTTTGTTGAAAAATTAAAAAAAATTTCAAATTCAAAAAATGAAAAATTTTCTAATCGATTTCTCTAGAAAACGGTGTGTCCTACCGATTTAAATCAAGAGTACCTTTTAATACTAGAATATTTCACAATATAATAATCCAGTAACAAAAATGCTTAAAAGTTAAAGACAAAAAAGTTATGCGATAAAATAACCGTTGCCCTACCCAAAACGGACGCCTATGACCGGTACTAGAAATTTACAATGGATGAAATCGATTTATCTCTGCAAGATAAATATGTGTACCAATTTTTGTTTTTCTAAATAGAAGCGTTCTGGAGTTATTTAAGAAAAACAAATTCCACGACGCCATCTTCAAAGAGCTCTAGCTCCCTTAGGAAGCATTTTCGGACTAGATGAATTGGGTTAAGATGTCTTAAAATTATATGAGGGATCTCCTGTCTTCGTTTGTCGATAGAGTTTCTGGACACCCTGTATAGTAAATACTGAGCTATATTGCCTAATTATAAATATGATTGCCTATGTCCGTAGCGGATAAGAGAAAGAAGGAGATCAACTCTAGAACTGTAAGCACTGAACATTTTGAAAATGCTGAGGAAGATGACAAAAGATAAAAAACTTATTGAGTTATGAGATAAAAAGGAATGAAAGTAGTGGAGGTTGCAGATTTAGCGATAAAAACGTATAAATTTTTTTTTCTCTGATTCTGGCTTTGGTTTAGAACTAGAACCTTTAGCCACGTAATTGTATAACTTATCACTAAGTCAGGGGAGTAATGTGTAGTGTGTGTGTTGAGTAAGTGTCTTGTTACTTTGCAAAGTCGACGTCATTGTCTTTACAAAGAGACGCTAATTGTTTCCGAACGTCTGCGGTCCCTCCGGTGAGTACCGATCCCATAAGGACAGAAACTATTTTCCATTTATTAATTTATAATAAATGAAAAATTTCTGCCCCTGGTAGGATTCGAACTCCCAACCTTTCGTTTCAAAGGTAGGCGCTCTTACCACTGCGCCACAGAGGGGGGACGTATAAATTTATATTGTATTATTTATTGTTTCCCACATTTAGACGTATCGGAGGATTACGTCAACTAAAACTATCACTGTCACAGTGGTAGTTGCCAAACTTGTCCGATACGTCTAAAGGTGGACAACAATAATACTCCAGTCAATGGGAGCAAGAAAAGGATATTACCTCCGAATACTATCCTACTGCATGGATTTTAATGAAATTTTGGGCCTAGCCTCTACCTATCTCCTAATTCAAAGTCTACCCTATGCCGATGTGTGCTTTTATCTTGGGGGTGGTTCCCAATTCTTAGGGTGAAAAAATTGTTGGTTAAAATTAGCACGAAATTCGCTAGAGAACCTAATTCTAAGCAAAAACTGTTCTATAATTTTTTTTTGAAAACTCAATACTTTTTGAGATATTCGTGGTTGAAAATTGGCCATTTTCATTGAAACATAATACCTTTTGGAACGATTTTTTGCGAATACCTTAAAAACTATGCATCTAATTAAAAAAACTATATTAAACATTTTTGTAGGTTATAAAAAAACAAAGAGACACTTGCCTTCATAAATCTTTTAGTTATATGTAATACAAAAGGAGATATATGGTAGGTGAAAATACACCCACCGGCACAAAATTTCGCCACCCAAAATTTTTGAAGATATTTTTCTTTAGCGGCGAATCGATTGAGGGTAAAATTTGATTGATTACCGCGCATGCGCACACCGAAAGTATGGTGTTAGTGGTTATACGGGCTCTGATTGGGTGTTGAAATTTTGAAATTATCTGTCAATAATTGTTCAATATGGAGATTATCGGTAAACAAAAATATTGTATAATATTAGTTTTTATTGATGTGTGGACAGAAATAAAATCAAATTTATAATTATAGTGACTTTTTAAATAGTTTTGAAAAGCCGCAGGTACGTAATTCTAAATGGTTCAGTTGGAAATACCTAATAGTTTCAATACCTATCTATTTGGAAATTGTAAACAAAATAATGTAGTTACCTATTAGTAGGCAATGCTTTAATTTACATAACCTGATTACGAACAAACTTTCTACAAATCTTCATCTCATATATTGTTTACTTACTCTATATTTTGTTGTATTTTATTTCGACAAAAATCAAACTAATAATTTTATTAAATTCATATAAATTTATGGTGTAAATGTTTAGTTTGTGTATATTCCCACATGATGTACACGCGAATGTGGTCTAGTTTGAAATGCCGTCAGCTTTCGTACGGCGCGGTAGACGTGAAGTGGGTTCGAGCCCCAAGCAAGTTATTATTTTTTTATTTTTTTTATAGATTTTATGATTGCAAGTATATTATTATATAATTTTTGAAGATATTCTTCTTTTTTGAAAGTGGTAGATAAGAAAGTTAGTTTGATTTTTAAATAAAATAAGTACAAATAACCTTTTAAGTATATTTACTTCGTTTAAATTACCTATTATATAATAGAAGAATATCTTCTTACGTGAGTACGAAGTACACACACACACATTCTTTTTTTGAATTAAGTTTGACCATTTATAACTTTATTATTTGTACTCTGATTTTCAAGATTCTTACACCAGTTTGTAGATACATGTATGGATATCGTTTGGTATTATTCCGGTAACACAAAAATGTTGCTTGCATGACATTATACAGGGGTGAATGGAAGCGTTGCATTTCCTCCTAAATTTAAAACATTCTGTGGAAAAATGGAAGAGCTGATTTTGTTTCATAGTCCTGTCATATTATTCTGAATTCATCACTAAAATTTTGTTTTTTGAATTATTCGAATATCTCTTTTCTTGTAAGAGCTGTACCATTTTTTGTAAATAAAAACACTGATTGAGTCACAAAGTAGAAGTTGGATTGATAAGATTAGAATGGCCCGCATGCAGCCCAGATCTCAATCCTATTGAGTATTTATGGGATGAATTAAAAAAAAGCTATTCGCCGTCATCCTAAGCCTCCAGAAAATTTGATACAGTTATGGCCCTGGTAGAGGAATATCGGGTTATTTTCCAGGCAAGGATAACACATATTTATTCGATGCCAAAGAGATTGCGATCAGTGGTTGCTGCAGGAAGTGGACATACTTGCTATTGAATTGTTTTGTTGTGTTGTTAATTTTGTTTTGTTTTGTTAATTTTAGTGCGTTTGATATTCTTAATTAAAAATCCTTCAAAGCAGTGTTTTCACTTAGAACTCTTACAAGAAAAGAGATATTTGGATAATTCAAATAAACCAAACTTTAGTAATACATCCAGGATAATACAAAAGGAGTACGAAACAAAATCAGCCGTCCAATTTTTCCACAGAATTTTTTAAAATGAGGAGAAAATACAACGCTTCCATTCAGCCCCGTATAATGCCATCTAGGCAAAAAAAAATGTTACCTGAATAATAAAAAACGACGTTAATACATTTACCTACAAATTGATGCAAGGATCTTGCAAATCGGAGTACAAATAATAAAGTTATCGATTGTCAAACTTAATCAAAAATTTTGGGTGGTGGAATTTTGTGCCGGTGAGTGTAGTTTGTTTTTTGGTACATTCTCAAATTGGTGTATTCTATTTAAAATAAGAGAGAAACGGTCAACTTTAGGTGTATAGTGGTACTAATACATTTTGTAGTGCTTTAAAAAACCTTTAAAATGAGCTATATTAGAGGTCCATTGCATTAAAACTAAGCGAGATAGCTGCAATCAAAATTGACAACTAATGAATTTTAGGAAAAAATAAGAAGTAATTTTAACCCCCCTCCAACAAAATGTAAATGCACCGTTTTCCTTCTACAATACCTTTTATTAGGGTGTAACAAAAATAAAGGTCATAAATTTAATCACATATTCTGGGACCAAAAATAGTTCTATTGAACCTAACTTACCTTAGTACAAATGTGTACATAAAAAAAGTTACAGCCTTTTGAAGTTACAAAATAAAAATCGATATTTTCCAATCAACCGAAAAATATTTGAGATATTTTATTGAAAATGGACATGTGGCATTCTTATGGCACATGTCCATTATCTTAAGAAAAAAATATAATGAATTTTAGACACCCCATAAAAGTTTTATGGGGGCTTTGTTCTTTTAAACCCCCCCAAACTTTTGTGTACGTTCCAATTTAATTATTATTGTAGTACCATTAGTTAAACACAATGTTTTAAAAACTTTTTTGCCTCTTAGTACTTTTTCGAAAAGTCGAGTTTTTATCGAGATATTTTGAATATTTGTCAAATCCACCACATATTTGTATATGGTTAAGTACGATTATGGAGACTTGGTAATAATATGAAAATTTATTTATGATTTACATCTTTAGGTATATTTTGAACCATATTAAAAAAGAAGCCACATCTCGATAAAAGGTGCCTTATCGTAAAAATACAAAGAGGCAAAAAAGTTTTAAAAACACTGTGTTTAACTAATGGTATCGCAGTAATAGTTTAATTGGAACGTACACAAACATTTGGGGGTTTAAAGGAACAAAACCCCCATAAAATTTTGATGTAAACATATTAAAAAAGAAGCCGCAACTCGATGAAAACTGTCTGGTCGAAAAAATACTAAGAGCCAAAAAAGTTTTAAAAATATTGAATTTAACTAATGGTACCACAATAATAATTTAATTGGAACATACACAAAAGTTTGGGGGGGGGTTTAAGGGAACAAAACCCCCATTAAATTTTTATGGGGTGCACACATTTCACTATAATTTTTCTTTAAATATTTCTGCATAAGATTGCCACATGTCCATTTTCGTTTAAAAATCTTTAATAGTTTTCGATATATTTGAAAAAATCGATTTTCATTTTGTAACTTCAAAGGGCTGTAACTTTTTTTACGTGCATATTAGTATTAAGGTAAGTTAGGTTCCTTCGAACTATTTTTGTTCCCAGAATATTTGATTTAATTTATGACCTGTATTTTTGTTACACCCTGTAGTGTTATTTCTATGTTCAAAAACTTGGACGGGTTTAAAATGAATGGTTTTTGAAAAAAAAATATCAAATTATATAGCGCATTCTTAAATTTTCTTAAAAATCTTCCTTTTTCTCCATGTAACTTGAAAATGATAAGAGATACAGTGATGAAGAATAAAAAGAAAATTTATATATGAAATGCCCTACATTTTTGTGTGGTTACATGGAGGAAATGTAAGATTTTTAAGAAAATTTAAAAATGCGCTCTATAATTTAATCTTATTTTTTTCAAAAACCGTTTATTTTATTCCAGTCCAACTTTTTAAGCATAGGAATAACACTACAATAAAAAGTATTGTAGAAGGAAAAGGATGTATTTAAGTTCTGATGGATGAGGGGTTAACTATACGTCTCATTTCTTCTTAAAATACATTAGTCATCAACTTTTTTGCAGAATATCTCGCTTAGTTTGAATGTGATCAACATCTAGTATTGCTCATTTTAAAGGCCTTTTTAAGCTCTATAAAAGTTATTAGTATCATTATACACCTAAAATCGACAGTTTCCCTGCTATTTCAAGTCGAATAAACCGATTTGAGCATGCAGCAAAAAAAAAACAAACTCTTCTTACCTACAATACCCATCTTTGTATTTTAACTAGAAGATTTATGAAGGAACAAATTTCTTTTTTTTTATAGTCTACGGAAATATTTTACATAGTTTTTTCGTTAGATGCATAGTTTTTAAGGTATTCGCAAAAATCCGTCCGAAAAGTTATAATTTTTCAACGAAAATGGCCAATTTTCAACAACGAATAACTCAAAAATTATTGAATTTTCAAAAAATAATTATAGCACAGTTTTTGCTTAAAATTAGGTTCTCTGGCCTCTTCCGTGGCTATTTTAAATAAAAAACTTTTTCACCACTGAGAAGGGGTGGGAACCACCCCCAAGATGAAAGCGTACATCGGCATAGGGTAGACTTTGTTTATTGAGCTATTCCCTACTTACTGTGAAAATATCAAGTAAATCGATGTAGTAGGATGGAATTCGGAGCCAAATACCCTCATTGACTGCCCTATAAGTAGAATGTAAATTTGTAGGTTTTTATCGCTAAATCTCCCAACTCCACTAGTATATTTTATCTCACAACTTAATGTGTTTTCCATCTTGTGCGTTATTCTGCTGGTTATTAGCGCGCTTATCACTGTATAGTACAAATTCAAGAATTTGATCCGTATAATTGGAGTACAAAATTGATGTCAAAATAATATAAAAATTTCAAAATTTATAATGTTGGATGCATATGTTTATGTTAAAGAAGTATTTTAAAGACCAAAAAATAATTTGATAAAACATATACCAGATTTAAGATGCTCTTGATACTATCCAGTATCGTTAGTAAAACCCTAACGGAAATCATTATTTTTACTCTCCTGGAAAATACCATGGTCATTTCACCAAGGTCAGTAAACTTATCGTAGTAGTAATTGTATACCATGACTATATCAAGAACCACAGCCAGAAATAAAATGACAAGAGGCCATCCAAAGAGTGTATTAAACATTCTTACAATTTTGCATGTTTCAGTGTATTGGCGTTTGATAATGTCTATCTTATCGATATGTTTACGTGACATATTTAGTGAACTGTAGCAGCTATAAAGTTGTTTAGTAAGATAAAGGTATTTAGTGGAGATCATAGTCGCTGCATCAAAGATTATCAAGGTCATACACAGCTGATAAAATCTTATAAAGAAGTATGATAGGTAAGGCATAAAATGAATTTTATTCCAAATGATGTAAGCCTGTGAGAGCAGTGTTATAAGTACTAAAATATAATCGATCAGAAGAATATTTCTTCTAAAAGAACTTTTAGTTGTAGAAATCCACCAGTCTGTCATGATCTCATCAAGCTTTTCTATAAACTGAAACCAAACACACCTGTACGAAAAACTTATTAAAAAACAAGAAACGATAATGAACCCATAGCTTATGTTATAAATAATATCCATGACAGAAATATTCGAAGTGTGCATTTGGAACCATAATTTATAGCTCATACATTTCAGATAAAAGCCACAGAATATACCAAATACCATCCATGAATACAACTTGTTATATTTGCTACCTTTGTAAGGTAAAAATCCAAGAATATTTCCTAGTATAGTTATTTTTCTAAAACGTACTTTTCCCATATTGGTAGATCCGTCGTTAGGCTGATATATGGAAACACAATGAATATCAAATTTAATAATATATTACGTGAACATTCCAATTATTGTAAGAATTGAGTTATTACAGAAAATTTAAAAGATTAATATATTAGGTAATAAGTTCTTTGTCTGTAACCAGGTGTCAAGAAATCAATAATTAATAAAATAGATCACATGGTAGACCAATGCTTAACAGGTTGACTGCCATGAGTACGAAATGTGGTACAGAATGGGACTTTGTTATTTATACCCCATTTAGGCTTATGCCTCTTCAGGGTGAAGGAACATCCTTTCAAGAGTATAGGGACGATAAGAGTGAGCTTGTTGTGAATGTTAGGTGAAGAGTGGAGGAGCAAAACTGCCAGTGGATCAGGGGTTCAGAAGGTGGTTTTAGCACAGAAGCTATAGAGATGAAGGAGAGAAGTTGCCGTAGCCCAGTAAAGCGTCCAGTCCTCCAAGGAGGGTCCAAATCTGTCACCATAGAAGAACGGCTCTTGGATCACCGTGTGGGGATGCAGCAAAAAATGTGATACACAGTTAACTTTCCATTTATGCTGCAGTTCTAGAGCGTGTCGAGCCATGAGGCCGCGACGATTTTTTTTAAGTATTTTAATGTTGGCATTTGTAATAACTTTTTGGGGGCTAATCAGTATCTTTAATTTCCGACTGGTATATTATTTATTTGAAAATAATGACATGAGTTCGAAGTCAGTTAAGTATGATATAATGCCTCAGGGTGATATTTTGAAAAATAACGCCCTAGGGTATTAAATTTAAATAACTAGTTAAATACTGTCAAGTTGACAAATAACAACCTAAGTAAAACTATGGTTAGCACAATTACGTTACGACTATTAGACCAGGAGTAATCTGTAAAAAACGCGTATTTTTGGATGTGATAGGTGGAATTCGGATTTTTGCAGATAAAGTTAGGTGACACCTTCAGTAATAATCATTGACTTATGCTCCTCAAATATGCCCGGAACATTAATAAAAAAATTAAAATATTTAAAAATTTCGAAAAACATTGATTTTTTCTGATTGCTTTGCTTATAACTTTAAAACGGTTTGTTTTTGAACAAAGTCGTAGAGAAATAAAATAATGATCTTAATGTCTTATGGTATTACCTTCTATGCAATATAGCAATAAATACAAAATAAGGCGGCAAAATAGGCCTGTTGTTATTCAATGTTTCTTAACCACTTTGGTGGCACATAGAACCTTAGTAATTTGCTTAGAAAATTCTTATAACTTACTTAAATGGTCTACCAAATTTCATTAAAATCGACCTAATAGATTTTGCATAATAAATTTGCAATGTAAATATTTTTAATATGTAAAAAAGTTCAAATTTTTTAAAATCTTTCTGAACAAAAAGTAGACCGTTTAGAAGTTGGCTAATTTTTTTACATATAAAGAGGTGCTCTACCTATCTAATACACTTTACAGAATTAAAATCAAATTATTAAAGGGGCCTCAGCAATGTTTTAAAATTATAAACAAAATTTTGGCTTATAAACAAATACATTTGTTTAATAATAAAAAAATTAATTTTTAGCAATGCAAATAATTAAAACCGGTATAATTTGACTTAAACTTTCAAATACTGTCAGCAGAATTGTTATTTTATTTTTTAACCAAAAGTTATTCTCGTTCAAAAATTGCAATTTTTCGATTTTTTGAATGTTCCACCGCGTTTATCTCATCCTACGAAAAAACTTGTAAAAACATTTTTTGCTTAGAGTTACCCAAGAAATACAAAAAATGTTTTATTTTTCGAAAAATCGTAATGTAATTCCTCAAGTTCTTTCTTTATAACAATCTTATCAATATCCGGATCAACTGTTACCCAAAAAATTCGTGTTCTACGGGTCAAAATACATAAAAAACTTGGGTAAGTTCATCTAAATAAAGGAGCCCGTAGCACCCCTTCCTGGACACAGCACTAATTTGTATATAAGCCAAAAAATTATTTATAAGTTTAAAACATTGCTGAGGCTGCTTAAATAATCCAATTGCAATTCTGTAGATTGCACTAGATAGATGAAGTGCTTCTTTATAGTATTTAAAAAAATTGACAAATATTTGTATGTTCTAGTTTTTGTTGTGCAATATTTTAAAAAATTTTAATCAAAAAAAAAGTTTAGATTGCAAAATTATTATGCAAAATCTAGTAAGTCAATTTTAATGAAATTAGGTGGAACGTTTTAGCACATTACAAAAATTTTCTAAGCGAATTAGGAAGGTTCCAAGTGTAACCTAAGTGATGGAAAAACATTGAATATGGACAGGCTTGTTATTTTATATTTATATTTTATATTTATTGCTATTTTGCAGCAAGGGTGTAAATTAAGACATTTTTAACCAATCGTATCTGATAGAAAAATTTAATTATCTTTGTTTTATTCCTACACGACTTTGTTCCAAAATAAATCGTTTTAAAGTTATAAGCAAAAAAAGTAGAAAAAACGAAATTTTTGAAATTTTTAAATATTTTATTTTTTTTTATTAACCCTCGTAAGGCGGTGCGGAATGCAGCTGCACCCCAGAGCTCGTTTTTCTCACCTATCTTTTTTAATAATTTTTTTTGGTTTTTGTCAATTTTTTTATTCGCATTAAACTCAATTATAAACGCATTCCATTTATTACAGCATTTAAAATTCTTTGTGTTTACGTGTTTTTTTGAAAAAATGACTATAATGTGCAAATGATAAAAATCTCATATCCTGAATTAGACGTTTCTGGTGTTCCACCTGGAGCTAATAGGACTACGGGACAAAGTAAAAACTTTGTGTTGCTCATTCTGTGAAAAATTTCATGAGTTGGTCTTGCAAGGATAATATTTTTTTTAAGAAGAAATGAGTGCTTTGTTTGTAAAATTATGTTTCATAGTATAATAAGCAAGTCCTGACTATATTCCAAATCAATCTCCCCGATGTTCACATATAAAAAAATGGATAAACTAATGGGGTGCAAATGCACCCCGCACCGTTGTTTATGTAAGAGTCTAACCGCCTTACGAGGGTAAATGTTCCGGGCATATTTGAGAAGGAGCATAAGTCAATTTTTATTAACGAAATTATCACCTAACTTTATCCGCAAAAATCCGAATGCCACCTCTCACATCCACCTAAAAACAGATCCTTCCTGGTCTATATTGCTAGTAAATGTACTTATTTGAAAGCTAGTTAATTCAAAATTCATTTAATTTTTTTTGCATATAAAGAACAATTTAGTCGGACATCAAACGTTGAAGGCACCACGGGTAATATAGATAATAACGCTTTAGGTCAACGTATATTCCTCGGGACAAAGGCCCTCGGTATATATACCATTGACCTCAAGCGTTATTATCCTTGTAATACCCTTGGTACCTTAATACCTATTTAAGTATTTCACACCATTTTAACCGAAGTACCTATGTGGGTACTCATGGCCCCACAAGGAGTTTTTTCCTCAGGGGGCTGTGAACGCTACCTCCAACACACTCAATAAAATACTCTAACTCTAACTCTAATATTTATCGACCTGCGATAATGATAATGGTGTAATTATTTTAAAGAGGAAGATATCCTAGTTAAAGTTCACAGCATATGCTTTCTATGGTAAATATGACACAAAGAAGACAAGACAAAAATTAAACCACAGGCTACAGTAATCTTGTAATTTATGTTGTTGACTTGTCTACTTTTTTTGTATGCCATTTGTTAGCGTTAAGAGGAAACAGTAGCGATCAACAGGTAGCGAAAACGCGTGCCAAGATTGCGGCTGTAATTTTGAATATTTTTTCGAGATATTTGGCAGACGTATTCGTAATATAATAAAGAATGGCGGTACGGAGCCCAATTTGAAAAATATATTAATATGTGGAAATTACTCTGTAATTAAATACAATTTAAAAAAAACGAGCCTGTACCACCATTAAGAAGAACAAAAAAATACACTTTCTTCAATTAAACTTTTTTATCCGATGCCTAGATTTTGAGTCATTTTGGAACTACTAAAATTTTTTATTTCATTAGTAGTTCCAAAACGACACAAAATCTAGGCATCGGATAAAAAAGTTTATTTGAAGAAAATGTACTTTTTTGTTCTTCTTGATGGCGGTACAGGCTCGTTTTTTTAATATTGTATTTAATTACAGAGTAATTTTCACATATTAATATATTTTTCAAATTGGGCTCTGAACCGCCATTCTTTATTATATTACGAATACGTGTGCCAAATATCTCGAAAAAATATTCAAAATTACAGCCGCAATCTTGGAACGCGTTTTAGCTACCTGTTGATCGCTACTGTATCACCTTAAGCTACTAGTATAAGAGCTGTGAGACATTTTTCAGTAGGTATTTTAGGCAACCTGAAAATTTTTCAGGTAACTCTTCTATGATAACCTAATACAAAAATGCCGGTCTGGCTGGAGGGTAGCGGTGATTTTCCCCAAAAATCCCCCCAAAGTTAAAAAAAGGTAAAAATTGTTATTACAAAAAATATCATTGAAATGACTTGAAAGCAAATTTAAATATTCAAATATAAATAAAATAAACAGACCAGGCGATTTGAGGGCGATTTTAACTCTGCAAGATACTGGCATGGGCGCCCCAGGATTATTTTCAGGGGGTGCATCTGAACTTCAGAAGTTTTCATCTGAATCTGTACATACTATTGACGAGTATAAAATATACAACTATACATGCATAGCTATGTACATTCCTTCCGGACAGGGAGGTGCAATTGTTATTTTGACAGGGTATTTTTTAATTTTAAAAATAAATATTGTAAAAAAGACAGGTTTTTTTGGTGAAATTATCCAATTGCCATGTGATCAAACAAATTACGCGTCATATAAATGAAACCGCTATAGGTTAGCAGCAGTGTGAGAAAGAGCGTATACCGATAGCTGTTTGCGTCCTCTGTTGTAGCTGAGCGAGTCCGCTCACTCGAGAAAAATCACGTGACGTGGCGATATCTATGTTGTTGTGCCTCGAAACGTTAGGGTAATTATTATATATATTATAGTTTATACTATACAATAGATTTTGCAAAAATTATAGAAAAAGGCAAATTTATTATTATAAATATATAGGTAGAAAAGTATAAAACTATAAACTAAATTAATTCTGTGTCCGAATATTGTACTTCTTCTTCAAACTCCTCATCTGAGCTTAAATGTTCATTCTCTTCTTCTTCGTCAGACTCCCCTCGAGACTCAGATTCCTTTTCTATATGATCTGTAAATAGTTGTAATATGTATTTAGAATTAATTAAAAATTAATTAGTGATTAATTAATTGAGTTGCTACGTACTCTCTGTCCTTTTATACGGAGTCGAAGCCTGGACAATCACGGGCGCATCTGAAGAAAGATTTGCCATTGTTGAGATGTGGTGTTATCGAATAATGTAAAAAATATCATGGACACAACACTTAACAAACAGGGAAACATTAAGAAAGATGAAAAAGGCAAAAGAAAGACTCAACACTATGAAGGAAAGAAAAATGAGCTAAAATAAATATACATTCTCTTTTTCTTCGTCAGACTCCCCTCGACACTCTGATTCTTCTACCTGATCTTTAGATAGTTGTAATATGTATTTAGAATTAATGAAAAATTAATTGATTGAGTTGCTACGTATTCTTACTTATATAACCAATGCTTAATACTTTTCCTTATATAATCAATCACATAACGTTTTTTTTTTCTTAGTATATGAACAAAGTGTTTGTTACGTGTGTCCATGATATATTTAACATTATTCGATAACTCCACATCTCAACAACGGCAAGTCTTTTTTCAGATTGTCCAGGCTTCGACTCCTTATAAAAGAACGAAGAATACGTAGCAACCCAACTAATTAATCACTAATTAATTTTTAATTAATTCTAAATACATATTTCAACTATTTACAGATCATGTAGAAGAGGAATCTGAGTCTCGAGGGGAGTCTGACGAAGAAGAAGAGAATGAATATCTAAGCTCAGATGAGGAGTTTGAGGAAGAAGTACAATGTTGTTCTGAAGCTATTTTCTTGTGGCATTTTTACAATTTTAACTATTTAGAATGGGAAATAAGCCACAATATTATTAAAAAATGATTTTTATTAACGTTTCGACGCCCAAATCGGGTGCCGTTGTCAAAATACAAAATACTATTAATATAAACAAAAATGTTGTTACTTAGTAAAAAAATTCTTCTAATAATTTATTTAATTTGACTCATTTATATCGGCAATTCAGATACATATGATACATTTTAAAGTAGAAGACTTTAAAATGATATTGCCAATATTTATGAGTTGCGTTCCTGGGACGACTTTACTGAAAGATAGTTCATTCGATTACATGAAATCAACCCCAACTCAAGAATATCCGTCACAAAAAAATCATAGCATGTGATCTGTCTTTAAAAAGACAACCACATGCAACGGTGACATTAAAATTCTCGCGTTAGAGATCTCATAGTAAATCACGAGGGAAAACCAGGAAAAAAATGATAAATAATAATAAAAAAAAAAAAAAAAAAAAAAAAAAAAAAAATATCATATGTATCTGAATTGCCGATATAAATGAGTCAAATTAAATAAATTATTAGAAGAATTTTTTTACTAAGCAACAACATTTTTGTTTATATTAATAGTATTTTGTATTTTGACAACGGCACCCGATTTGGGCGTCGAAACGTTAATAAAAATCATTTTTTAATAATATTGTGGCTTATTTCCCATTCTAAATAGTTAAAATTGTAAAAATGCCACAAGAAAATAGCTTCAGAACAACATTAAGAAACCGGTATGGGCCTAGCGTGTGTCAAAATTTTAGGAAATTGGAAACCTTCTACGAGAAACTGGCACACTGTCAAAATTCTATCAAATTCTTAAAACGATGTAGAGATAACAACTTAATACCGAAGGGCTTGAGGTTACGGCCAGCATACTCAAGCAGAAGACTCCAAAATATTCTACATAGAGCCAGTTTGTCAATGATCCGGGAAAGGTTACAATTTCACAGGTCAAATTTATTTTTTATTGAACAAGACATCGTAAGTATTAAAGATTTGCTTTTCGGAATGATATCAAATTCTGATTTTGATCGAATTATTTTTAGTTTACACATAATTTATCAAAATTCATATCAGAAACAAAGAAATATACATTTAAATAAATTTAATATTCTTTTAGAACAAAATAGTATACATAGTTTTGATAACCTAAATAGAAATAATGACATATTAGCGACAGTTGTCAATCTATCAAATAGACAGTTAAATGCAACGGAGAATTTGGTATTGTCAAAGGGTTTAAACTATGCTGTTACTCATCCATCTATTCCAAAATTAGACATAATTAGTTCAGTGGAAAAAATATCACAGTGTTTACCAACTCATGAAAAAGAACAGTATAGGGTACTATGTAAACTTGAATTGGAAAAGACAAATCAAATTGAACAGAACATCAGTAAAGAGGAAATTAAAGCTTTAAAAACTTTAAAAAATGATGACTCCATAACGATCCTACCAGCGGATAAAGGAAATGCAACTGTAATAATGGATAAAATACAATACGAGGACAAAATTACAGATCTAATTACAAATGGACCTTATACCAAATTAACGAAGGATCCAACGAAAACACTGGAAAACAAAATCTATAGAACTTTATTCAAATTTAAAAATGATCTAACATACTATCAAAGAAAATTAATTACACCTCATTACAGTAAGTCACCACATTTTTATGGAGTACCGAAAATTCATAAAGCGAACATACCACTTAGACCCATTTGTAGTACCATCAGTTCTCCTTGTAGTGAACTATCAAAATTTTTATTAAACATTATAAAACCATTTGCTAATAATGATGACACATTTATAAAAAATACAAAACATTTTGTAAACAAATTATCAACTATTGAGTTTAATCCAAATAATATTTTAGTAAGTTTTGACATAAACAGTTTATTTACAAATGTGCCATTAGATAAAACTTTAAACATAATCAAAACGAAATTAGAGAATGATGATACATTGACAACTAGGACAAAACTAAATGTATCAGCTATAATGGAGTTATTGACATTATGTACTAATAATACCTATTTTCAACTAAATAATGAATTTTATAAACAAAATTTTGGTCTAGCAATGGGCTCCTCTTTATCTCCATTATTGGCTAATATATTTATGGAGGATTTCGAAACTAATGTCATTTCTAAACAAAATTTAAAACCCACTGTATGGTGGAGATATGTAGATGATGTGTTTTCAATATGGCCTCATAGATCAGAATTGTTGGATACATTCCTAAATATTATAAACGATCAAGAAGAGACAATAAAATTTACAATGGAAAAGGAATATAATAACACCCTGCCTTTCCTCGATGTTTTAGTCTTAAAGAAGGATACTGGATATGAGACTCAAGTGTATAGAAAACCAACACATACCAACAGATATCTCAATTACAAATCAAATCACAACATCAACGTTAAAAAGGGAATCATAAAATCCTTATATGATAGAGCCAAAATTACTTGTTCTAACGAAAATTCCTTTTTAGAAGAAAAACAATTCTTAACATCTGTTTTATTAAAAAATGATTATCCTTTATCGTTTATAAATAAGGAATTGTCAAGATTGGATCGAATGGAACAGAACAACATAGAACGGGATCCTACAACATTCACAAGAAATAATACGAGGAAAATATCAATACCATACATAAAAGGACTATCCGAGAAACTTAAAACAATAGGAAATAAATTCAACATTTCAACAACATTCAAAACAACCAACACATTGAGATCTATTCTATCTAAAACTAAACCTAACAATGAACAAGAAAGGACAAAGAATTGTATTTATAAAATACCTTGTGAATGCGAACAGTTTTATATAGGTGAAACATCAAGACCATTAAACGTTAGAATAAGTGAACATCAATCTTATATTAAAAATAGAGAATTTGATAGATCTCAAATATGTCAACACGCATGGGATAATGAACATAAAGTTCAGTGGAGAGATTCAAGTATAGTCCTGAAAGAAACAGATAGTAAAAAGAGAAAAATCAAAGAAGCGGCTCTAATTATGCTAAACGAAACCAATTGTGTCGCAAATTCCTCGGTGGAATGCAGTAGGATGTGGATACCCATACTGAAAGAGGAAGTCAATAGAAAGAAAATACCACAATTAGTAAGTCAATAGTCGAGTTAGTACATATTTTATATTTTAGTATTACTTATATACCCATGTATTATTGATATTATTTATAATTTAAACAAAATTATAGTAAAGTCAGAATTTGGTATTAATTTTGAGAGTAAATTAAATGTAAGACCAAATACTTACGATGTCGGGATAGTATCACGAGGTTTTTCCTGGTTTTCCCTCGTGATTTACTATGAGATCTCTAACGCGAGAATTTTAATGTCACCGTTGCATGTGGTTGTCTTTTTAAAGACAGATCACATGCTATGATTTTTTTTGTGACGGATATTCTTGAGTTGGGGTTGATTTCATGTAATCGAATGAACTATCTTTCAATAAAGTCGTCCCAGGAACGCAACTCATAAATATTGGCAATATCATTTTAAAGTCTTCTACTTTAAAATGTATCATATGTATCTGAATTGCCGATATAAATGAGTCAAATTAAATAAATTATTAGAAGAATTTTTTTACTAAGCAACAACATTTTTGTTTATATTAATAGTATTTTGTATTTTGACAACGGCACCCGATTTGGGCGTCGAAACGTTAATAAAAATCATTTTTTAATAATATTGTGGCTTATTTCCCATTCTAAATAGTTAAAATTAAGAAGAAGTACAAGATTCGGACACAGAATTAATTTAGTTTAGAGTTTTATAATTTTCCACCTATATATTTATAATAATAAATTTGTCTTTTTCTATCATATTTGCAAAATCTATTGTAGAGTACGTATTATTTTTCTTTAATTAAGAAAAAGTTACTTAAAAAAATTTAATATATAATAATTACTCTAACGTTTCGAGAAACAACAACATGGATATCGCCAGGTCACGTGATTTTTTCTCGAGCGAACGGACTCGCTCAGCTACAACAGAGGACGCAAACAGCTATCGGTATACGATCTTTCTCACACTGCTGCTTACCTATAGCGCTTTTCATTTATATGCACGTGTAATTTGTTTGATCACCTAGCAGTTGGAAAATTTCACCAAAAACCTGTCTTTTTAGAATATTTATTTTTAATGTTAAAAAATGCCCTGTCAAAATAAAAATTGCACCTCCCTATCCGGAAGGAATGTACATACCTATGCACGTATAATAGTTGTATATTTTATACTCGTTAATAGTATGTACAGATTCAGATGAAATCTTCTGAAGTTCAGATGCATCCCCTGAAAATAATCCTGGGGCGCCCATGCAAGCATCTTGCAGAGTTAAAATCGCCCTCAAATCGCCTGGCCGGTTTATTTTCTTTATCTTTTTCTTTAAGTCACGTCAATGATATTTTTTGTAATAACAATTTGTACCCTTTTGTTTAACTTTGGGGGGGATTTTTGGGGAAAATAACCGCTACCCTCCAGCCAGACCGGCATTTTTGTATTAGGCTATCATGGAATAGTAACCTGAAAAATTTTCAGGTTGCCTAAAATACCTACTCAAAAATGTCTCACAGCTCTTGGACCATACTATATAAATAAATATTTAAGTTAAAATAACGTTTCTATTACACTTCTATAATAAATGACCTTCATAAAAAAGGATAATACCCTCCGTAAAAAATATACAAGCCGACTGACTGCTGAGGTACAAGGCATGCAGTTTTGTAAGTTCTTCTTCTTCTTCTTCCTTAAGTGTCGTCTCCTAATCGGAGGTTGGATATCATCATCACTATCTTTACTTTATCTATCGCTGCTCTGAAGAGTTTTATAGAACTGCATTTAAACCAGTCCCTCAAAATTTTTCACCCATGACACTCTCCTTCTTCCTATACTCTGGAACAAAAACTGGAATAGTTCAAGCTCTGGGGAAAATGGTTTAAAACTTAGTAGGAAAAAAACAGAGTATTTGGAATGTTCATATAAAGATGGAGTTACTACAAATAAAACGGTATCTTTGGATGGTGAAATGATTGCGAAAAACAATAGTTTTAAGTACCTAGGGTCGGTATTGAAGAGTAATGAATAAATAAATGGAGATGCATGCCGTAGAATTAGGGCTGGATGGATGAAGTGAAAAGAAGCGAGTGGTGTGTTGTATGACGGACAAATTCCAATGAAGCTGAAGGGAAAATTCTATAAAACAGCCATAAGGCCGGCTATGATGAACGGAACTAAAGGTTGGGCAGAGAAAAAGAAAGAGGAACAACGAATGCATGTAGCGGAAATTAGAATGCTTAGATGGATGAGTGGAGTGACAAAGAAGGATAAAATTAGAAATGAGTATATTAGGGGAAGTTTAGGTGTGACACCAATTGATGCCAAAATGAGAGAGCATATATTAAGATGGTTTGGTCATGTTCAACTTCGAGACGTTAATCACCCAATACGAAGAATAGTTGAAGTGCAGATCCCTGGAAGGAGTACGAGAGGAAAACCAAAGAAGACATGGAGGGAGACGATAAGGCAGGACATGTTGGTAAAGGGGATTAACATTGATATGACCCAAAATAGAATTGTGTGGAGAAGTGCAATTAGGGAAGCCGATCCCGCATAGGGATAAGGCAAAGAGAATGATGATGATGATATTCTTGAAAGTTGTACCGAGGTTCAAATTTGGCCTTCAATATTTGAATTTATCTTCTGAATTGATTACCATAATATGGTTATAGGCTATGAGAGCAAGAGTGGGCTAACCCCAAATATTTAATAATGGATTTACATGAATCAAGAATATATGCGTTTTTTCTAACTTTATAAAATTAAAATATAATGCCAAAAGGTATTCATTGTTTACAAATCATTAACTAATAACATAAAACTCTGCTACAAAAAAAAAATCAAAAAAATGTGCTTTAATAAAACACAAAGTAACCAAAATACTTAATCTTCAACGTTAATGAACTTTTCTTCCTGGTGTATACCGGATCTTATTGTCCTGGTGCTTGTGTAAAATCTATGATATATTGGGGGTATACATAAAAGTAATTCCAAAAGATCTTTTTTTTGTTGCTTCGGTTGTTGGACGTCCATCGGGGTAAAGATAATCTAGCTGAAGTATTTCCCTGGATATCCTCTTTTTGACATCTAGTCAGTAAAAGAGAACATCTGCATTATTGCTGTATTTGTAGTAAAATGTAAATGGATTTGTTTTCTTGTATTGCAATTGTATTCAATGGAAGGTTAGATTGTGTGATACGTACCCTTGATTAGCAGTTAAAACCGGTCTATCCTACAAAGTTTAGCCCACTCTTGCATTTAATTATTTTACGTATTTATGTATTGAGCAATATTGAACTCCACAAATGATTACTTTCAGGAGATAAGTGTTAGAACAGAGAAGGTTAGAGCGAATTTTAACAACATGAGAAGTGTTTTACCCAAGAGAGCCAAAGATAGTGCTAAGATTAAAGTTGGCTAGGTGCCACGTTTTCTCGGCTTCGTTTTACGGACTGGAAGCTTGAACCTTGAATGCAGCATCAATGAAAAAACTGGAATCATTCGATTGTGGGTGTATAGAAGAATTCTGAAAATATTTTGGACAGAACACGTCACAAACAAAGATGTTCTAAGAAAGATTAATAATGAAATGGGAGTCTTAAATACAATCAAAACCAGAAAATTGGAATGTCTTGGACATATTACACGTAGAGAAAGATACAACTTGCTCCAACTCATTATGCAGGGAGAGATTCAAGGAAAAAGAAGCATATGGAGGCGCAGAATGTCATGGCTGCGCAACCTGAGAGAATGATACGTATGTATATCAAATGAACTTTTTAGAGCAGCCGTCTCCAAAGTCCGTATAGCTATGATGATTGCCCACCTCCGTCGCGGAGATGGCTCTTAAAGAAAAAGAAAGATCTTTCTAAGATCATAAATGGATGTAGACATAGAAGAATTCAAGGTAAATTACTGCGAAGAAATAGTGTAGCAAGAATACGAATACCTTAGCCACAAACCTAAGAGAATGATTTTATTCCAGCTCAAAACAATACTTTGGAGCAGTTACTTAGATATTTAGAGTAGGCATTAGGATTGCAAATATCCGTATTGGAGATGAAGAAGAAGTAAACCAAACCTACTGAACTTTTATTTCAAAAGCTTGACATGGTATAAATTTTACAAATTTAAGCATTTGATGTGTAATATTCTTTAATTAATTAATAATAATTAATTATTTTCAGGAAATTTTAAAAACTTTCCCAATTTATATATCGAATGTAGTTCTGAAACTATTTCTTGTGGCATTTTTATAACCAATTACTTTTAATGGGAAATAAGCCGCAATTTTACCAAAAAAATGATTTTATTAACGTTTCGAAGCCCAAATCGGGTTTCGAAACATTAATAAAATCATTTTTTTGGTAAAATTGTGGCTAATTTCCCATTAAAAGTAATTGATTACATCGAATGTAGATGTTTATAATATGTTGAATTTTATATGTTGCAATATTTTAAAGCGCAAATTTGTTAGTAATAAAAAATATTACCGCCGCGGACTATTGCAAAACCGAAAATTAATGACTCCTTAAACTTGCAGATATTATCACATCAGATGGTCCTTTAAAATTTGACCTTCTTACCAATTCCACCATATACTCATTATCAGTTTTTTCTTTGTTCAAAGCAGAGTCATTCTCTTCGATTGCCTCTCCGCAATTAAAGCTACGCAAAATCTCTACCCGAAACATCTTATATAGAAAATGACAAAATTGGAACTTTAGAAAGCCCAGAAAAATCTCAGAACAGTAAACTTCTTGTGGATACCCTCCCACATTGGTATCGAATGCAATGAATTCGCAGATATAAGTGGTCGCGACGCTATTAGTAATGACGAATCAGAGGTCGAACATCGGCGTGTGGCAAGAGATTTAAAAGCCTTTATCAAAAATAAAGTGTTAAGTGCGTGGAACAGGGAGTGGCAAAATTCTGTTTAGAAACTAAAACTGATTAAATGTGACATTTCTCCATGGCAACCAACAGCAAAAACCAGAACATCCCAAATAATCCTAACACGTATGACACTGATATATAGTAGGTATACACACGTTCACCTGTTTGCAAACAGCGAAGCTCCAAAGTGTTGCGTTTGTAATGTAAGAGACAGTATAGCTCATTTCTTAATTGACTGTCCTAAATACTATTGAAAGATGTTTATATGGCATATTCACTGTGGGCCGAAATAAAGGAGTACATTGTTTAGTTAAAAATAACTTTTTTGGGTTTTGGACGATTTAATTTCTTTTTGCAGGACTAATAGTCTAACATGTTCTCAAAATGACTGCAGATTTGGAAGCAAAAATAACTTACAGGATTGGACTTATAAAAAAAGAATGTGTGTGTACTCTGTACGCACGTAAGAAGATATTCTTCTATTATATAATAGGTAATTTAAACGAAGTAAATATACTTAAAAGGTTATTTGTACTTATTTTATTTAAAAATCAAACTAACTTTCTTATATACCACTTTCAAAAAAGAAGAATATCTTCAAAAATTATATAATGATATACTTACAATCATAAAATCTATAAAAAAAATAAAAAATAATAACTTGCTTGGGGCTTGAACCCACTTCACGTCTACCGCGCCGTACGAAAGTTGACGCCATTTCAAACTGCACCAAACTCTCGTATACGTCATGTATATACGTCATGGGAATATACACAAACTAAACGTTGACACCATAAATTTATATGAATTTAATAAAATTATGAGTTTGATTTTTGTCGAAAAAAAAAATACAACAAAATATAGAGTAAGAAAACGATATATGAGATGAAGATTTGTAGAAAGTTTGTTCGTAATCAGATTATGTAAATTAAAGCATTTAGAATTACGTACCTGCGGCTTTTCAAAACTATTTAAAAAGTCACTATAATTATAAATTTGATTTTATTTCTGTCCACACATCAATAAAAACTAACTTTACCGATAACCTCCATATTGAACAATTATTGACAGATCATTTCAAAATTTCAACACCCAATCAGAGCCCGTATAACAACTAATACCATACTGTCGGTGTGCGCATGCGCGGGAATCAATCAAATTTTACCCTCAATCGATTCGCCGCTAAAGAAGAATATCTTCAAAAATGTATGTACCGGTGCACTTGACCTCGTTGCAAATGAAAACTGTCTTAGCTAAAATTAAACTGATATGCTCTTTTGGTAGGACTACTATCCAGAACACTTCAGTAAAAAAGAAATTTTTGGATTATCGGATTCGCAAAATCTTATTTTTTAAAACCTTTTTATATATACTTGGCTTGGTTGGTGTCACGGACTCCGCAAATTTTGTAATCCATTTTAAAAATAGTTCTAGGTTACCTAGACACCTGAAATTTTCAGGATAGCTTAGAACTAGCTAACAATGCAATATTGAACTGCTATTATACAGGGTGATTAATACTGAGTGGGGTGAAGCTCAGTAGATCCGTAATAGTAATAAGTGCGTTCGCGGGTGCCTGTCGGCGACTAGTCGGCGACAAATTAGCAGCAAAACGCATGCGCACTTTAAAATGATATAAATAATATCGTTAATAGATAAATTTACAAGGTATATTTACCTAGTATAATTTAATAATTAGTTATTAATATTAATTAAAAGTAAATATACCTTGTGTATTTATATATTAACGGTATTATTTATATTAAGTGAGGTTAGAAATTGTCGGCGACAATTTGTCAACTGTACCCGCGAACGCACCTAATGTATAGCGATAAAACTTAATAACAAAAATTGTAGCGAACTTTGAGCTTCACATTACAAAATTAGTTGGAATGTTACATGTTGTTCGATAACATAGTGGCAGACCAAACTTATGTTTTTTTAAATAGAACACCCTGTATTTTATTTTATATTCGAAATCTTCGTAACTTTTCGATTACAAAAATATAAAGGTTTGGTATGTTATACGGGGTATTTACAAAGTTATAACCAATTTTATATGAAAATCGTAACAAGTTTAACTACCTGTAAAAATAAAAACAAGCACAAGGTCAATGGTTTATTGACGTTATATTTTTTATTTATACAATACGAATACAGGGTGAGTCAAAACGCAAGTACATTATTTTCTTAGTAATTTTAAATATATTTATTGTATTTTATATCATTATCGAAAAGTACCATTACCATACTATAATTTTTGTATAACATTCCCTATGTGTAAATTTATTAGTTTTCGAGAGATTTTCATTTTTCAGAGCAAAATTATTAATAATTACGGGTCTAAATCTTTCCAAATTTTAAGTAAGCCATGACTGAATAATTGTCTAAAACTTACAAGTTACGATTACTGATTATCAATCTGTAATCAAAGTTGGCTACGATTTTTGTTAACTTTTATTACTATCTATTACTTATAACGGATATACAAAGCTTTACCCCACTGACCAATCACACTGTATGGATAAATCGATTTTTATAAATGTAAAACTATTTTAAAAATGCAACTAATGCAATGATATTTGAAAGTACGTTAATAAATCGATATCTACAAATTGATGGTACCTCGGGGGCATTGGACTACAGATGGTCCCCAGTTGGAACCCGGCTGTTGCGTATCTTTTTTTAATTGTTTTAATAAATAATTAAAAGTTTATATACTTAAAATTATATATACCAATTTAAACAACCGTGGTATAAAAAATACTATTTTACACTAGTGTAATTTTTGGAATCATAATTATAAATAACAGTTAATACACCTACTAAAAATTCATATTTCATAAGTTAATTATTATTCTTTCCAAACATGTTGTGTCCTAAATATGTAATAATAAAATTGTGATATTATAAAAGGTATTTTTTCTACGAGCGTGCAAAAATGTCTACTTTCGCGCACGCATTTTAGTTTAGAAAGTTTCACTTTTCCGCACGCGTGTTAATTTAGATATGTTAATATGGCCTTAAGGTAATTATAATACATGCAATAAACTAATATTTAGATATTATTTACTAATTTATTTCAAATATATCTTATTGTGTTCCTGTTTTAATGAAATTAACGCGACTATTTCACTCATCTTAAAATTTTCACATAATCTGACCAATCACAAATCAAAGACAGCTTGTGTTATCGCGAAAACACCAACTGTCTTTCAATTCTGATTGGTCTATCAGCTTTGTGTTTTCAACGACGTAACCATGGATACCGATCGCAAAGCAAAGTTTGACGTTTGCCAAAAAAATTATTGTAGCTGTATACGTCAAAATGAGTCGTTTCGGTGGTACTTCAAACGAAGTTATAAACCAAAACATTGAAGAAAATATACCGAGTAACACAAGAAAATCTAAATCTTATATATGGAGACAATTTATGATGTTCTGTGTGGATCGCAACTACAAATTAGATGCAGAAAATAACAACGAAAGACTAGCATTCATTCTAAAAGACTGGGCCTTCAACATGCGAAAAATTGATGGTAGTGATTACAAGGAGAGTGTTATTAAAACCATATGGAACACTACTGCAAAATTGGTACAAGAAAAATATTTCTGTGAGTATCAGAGACATATTGATCCCTTCAAAGATATAACCTTCAAGGAAGCGAGAGCGGCTCGTGATAGTAAGAGAAAATTGTTGCAAACTGTACCCGATAAAAGGAAAATGAGTTCTGTATTATGACTAATTGTGAATTATTCAAAAAATGGGTAGATTTGGGTTACCTAGATCAAATGTATTATTATTAAATACCTTCCTCTCATTCTACTGAATTTTTGACCTATCACTTTGTTCGTGAAATAGTTAATAAAATACCACTCGTGATTTAATTTATCTTATAAGTCTGTCTTTTATTTCTAAACTCAACTGAGTTGCTTAAAGAAAACACCGCTCGTCCTACGGACTCGTGGTGTTTTCAAGCAACTCAGTTTCGTTTAGAAGTAAATCGACAGACTTATCGCGAAAATTGAATCACTAGTGGTACTACTATTGACTATTTCACTGATCTTAAAATTTTCACATAATCTGACCAATCACAAACCAAAGACAGCTTGTGTTATCGCGAAAACACCAACTGTCTTTCAATCCTGATTGGTCTATCAGCTTCGTGTTTTCAACGACGTAACCATGGATACCGATCGCAAAGCAAAGTTTGACGTTTGCCAAAAAAATTATTGTAGCTGTATACGTCAAAATGAGTCGTTTCGGTGGTAATTCAAACGAAGTTATAAACCAAAACATTGAAGAAAATATACCGAGTAACACAAGAAAATCTTAATCTTATATATGGAGACAATTTATGATATTCTGTGTGGATCGCAACTACAAATTAGATGCAGAAAATAACAACGAAAGACTGGCATTCATTCTAAAAGACTGGGCCTTCAACTATTTATTGTTATAGGTAAAAAATAGTTATAACACATTATTTATAGTTATAATAAATATTTCATGATTATGACTAATTGTGAATTATTCAAAAAATGGGTAGATTTGGGTTACCTAGATCAAATGTATTATTATTAAATTCCTTCCTCTCATTCTACTGAATTTTTGACCTATCACTTTGTTCGTGAAATAGTCTAATAAAATACCACTCGTGACTTAATTTATCTTATAAGTCTGTCTTTTATTTCTAAACTCAACTGAGTCGCTTAAAGAAAACACCACTCGTCCTACGGACTCGTGGTGTTTTCAAGCAACTCAGTTTCGTTTAGAAGTAAATCGAGAGATTTATCGCGAAAATTGAATCACTAGTGGTATTACTATTGACAATTCGATGAAATAAAATTATTTTGACATAATATTCGAAACTCAAATCGGTAGACAATAACAGTCGTTTTGAATCATCGTCATGGAAACCAAGATCGTCTTCATGCTAACTAATTATATTGACAGTTTGGTTTTGACAACCTTGTCAAAGAATTAATTTTTGTATGTATTTTCATATTAATTAAATTAATTGATTAAGATTTGGTAATTTTTTAAAGACTCTTAGAAAAAATATTGTTTCTAATTCTTGCAGAAAGTCTCTTTTCCGCACTCGACTGCTTGCCGAAATCCCGCTTCGCGTCGTTCGGCAAACTGCAGTCGCGTGCGGAAAAGAATGACTTTCTGCACTTGTTAGGAAATAGTATATTGTGCAACAAGTGCGGAAAGGTACTAATTTCTCACGAGTTTGAAAAGTTGCGGTACGAGCGCAAGCGAGTGCCGCAATTCAAACGAGTGAGAAATTACCTTTCTGCACGTGTTTCACACTATACTTTTTCTACAAGCACAGTTTTTCCTAAAAATAAAAATCACAATTTCCAAACGACGATTAATTATAATAGGTACCTATGTGATAAATTTTAAACTGTATTTAATTAATACCTACTAATCAATTTAAATTCGTTATACCTAAATAAATTGCACAGAAATCAGTTAAAAAATTAATGCACTGCCTTAATTTGTTTAAATTTAAACAATTATTACACATTATTGACATTATATTTATGCAGTCACGGATTTACACAAAACCTACTTCATTCGACGTCTCTTGCACAGGTTGCTAAATCCTTATTGGTTATTTGATAATTATAAAATGTTTAATAAGAATAAAATTGTAAAATTAAACAGTTGTAACATCCATAATTTAGTTTCTATGCTATAGTTAAATATAATAATTGTCTTATAGGTTATATATTTGTCTAAAGTTTAACCACGGATGTAAACAGAATATAACGTTACTCAGAATGCGGTAGTCCACGGATGTAAACAGAATATAACGTTACTCAGAATGAGGTAGTCAACTGTGCAGAAAAGAACTTTGCGGCACAGAAACGTCACTTTGCGGCACAGAAACGTCACTTTTCTGCACACTAATGTCAAATATCTTATACTGTGAGAAAATATCAAGTTTGCTAACATAAAACCGTGCAGAAAAGTGCACTTTGAATAGTGGTTGTAGAAAAATAACTATTTTATTAGGGTGTAATTTTTGGAATTTTAAGCATTTTATCGTTAAATCGTTTATTGTTAAATTATTTTATATTCTTTCCTATAAATAATAAAAAGGTTTTATTTTAAAAAAGTTCTTTTAAGAGTATTTTAAGAGTTTAGAGTTCTTTTAAAGTGTAATTATTTATTTAAATAATGTTCAGAAGGTACCTTCGCCATATAATATAAAAAATCCCGATTTTTTTGTAAAATATCAATTTTTACTTAAATTAGGAAATCTTATTCAAATACTTTGCTAATATGTTCACCAGAACGAAACCCTCTTAACAATAAATTACATCTTTTCCATCGTTTTTGCCTTATATTACCGTAATTTTTGTTAAATATCTTAAGAATTTCTCAAACGCTCAAATATGTTAATTCTACTTAGTGCGCCATGACTGCTTAGGTTGCCATGGAATTTGTTTGACATTTATAGTTAAATAAGTAAATTCGCCAGTACATAATGCCACTTTTAAGCAAAGAGGACAGAATTTTAATTACATATTACCGTGAAAAATATAATTAAAGTCCAAGAAAAATTGCAAATGCATTTCCTGAGAAAAATTGGCATATTGGAATGGTAGAAAAGTTCTTAAGACACCTAAGGGAAACCCATGGGTCTGTTGAACATAAAAGTGGAAGAGGAAGGAAGCGAATCTCCAGAACTGAAGGAAATATTGCTAGAGTAAAGGTTGTTTAGGAAATTTGCAACCTGGCCAATCTGTTGGAACAATGAAAATCACAAAAAAAACTAAGATTTCCCATACATCATTTCGAAGAATCATTAAAGCCATGTTAAAGTATTTAGAACAGTTTACTGTCAAAGACTTACTGCCAATGTAAGAGAAAAATGACTCGAAAGATGTAATTTGCGACAAAGAAGATTCCGCTCTCGTGAAGACATTAAAAAATATGGTTTTCAAACGAAAAACTGTTTTATTTACGGCCTCCTAAAAACACCCAAAATAATAGGGTGTATTCTGACGTAAAATTTAAGAAAACAATTCCTGTACATCATCTTTTAATTGAAAAAAGTCATTTCCCAAAATGTGTAACTCTGTTGCAGTATCCATGTTGGGAAAATCTCATATGATTTTTGTTAGTGCCGGGATAAAACTTAGTTCAGAAACATATCAAGGACAAATCTTGCAGCACGTATTACCTGAAATTAAAGATATATGATATGATTGCACTTTCCAGCAGGATGGTGCTCCTTCGCACACTTCTCACAATAAAAGGATAATCTTGAGAGAAAAATTGCCCGGACTATATTGAGCCAGAGATGTGGCCACCTAACAGCCCAGAATAAAATCCGGTTGATTATTCAATTTGGGGAATTTTCTAATACAACTTGTATGACGGACAACAATTTGAAATCATCGAACAGCTAAATGAAAGAATGCATTTTTTTTGGAACAATTTTGAACAGGGTGTACCTAATAAATTGGGCTATCAATTTATGGCGTAGACGACTTCAAGAAGTGGTAAACAATAATGAAGGACACATTCAAAATATTTTATTTTAAGTTTTAAAATTATTAAACTGTTTTCGTAAATGTGTTCTTTGTTAAAATGTTATATTTTCCTAATTTATTAAAAAAAATTATATTTTGCGATTCGGTAATTTTGAAAAATATCCCTTTTACTGCAGTGTTCTGGATAGTTAACCTACCAAAAGAGGATATCAGTTCAAGTTTATCTAACAAAGCTTTAATTTGCAACGAGCTCAAATGCATCGATATATAATTTTTTTTATAACTCCGACCCTGTAGGTTATTGCTTTCAAATCTGCAGTCATGTTGAGGACATGCTAGGCTATTAGCCCTGCAAAAATAAATTAAATCGCCTAAAAGAAAAAAAAGTCATTTTCAACTCAAAATGTACTCCTTTATTTCGGCCCACAATCTAGAACAGCTTGCAAACGTTACTGGAAAAGATCTTCGACTATACAAAACTAATAGGGTATTTATTTTGTATCAATATGTGGTACCAAATTTAACCATATAAGTACTAGATATTAATGATATTTGTATATATTGTAACCGTTTTGTCGCTAATATCCTTCGGGATGATCAAATTTTAAGGAATTTTAAATAAAAAAATATTACCAGATTTAATATGCTCTTGATACCATCCAATGTCGTTAGTAATGCCCTAATGGAAACCACTATTTTTACTCTGTTGGACAATACCATCGTCATTTCACCAAGGTAAGTCAACGGACCGTAGGAGTAAACATATACCATGACTATATCAAGAACTGTAACCAAAAATATGACCACAAGAGGCCATCCAAAGAGTGTATTAAACAATCTTACAATTCTGCATGTTTCAGTGTATCGTCTTTTGATGATGTGTATATTATATGCATTTTTACGTAACATATTTCCTGAACTAAAGCAGTAGGAAAGTTTTTCGATAAGATATAGATATTTATTAGAGATCATAGTAGCTGCATCAAATATTGTCAGAGTCATACACAGCTGACACAATCTGATAAAATAGTATGAAAAATAAGGCATAAAATGAATTTGATTCCAAACGATGTAAGCCTGTGCGAGCAGTGTTAGTACTAGTAAAATAAAATCGACAAGAAGAATATTTCTTTTAAAAGTACTTTTATTTGCAGCAATACATTGGCCCATCATGATCCCATCAATCTTTGCGATAAACTGAAGCCAGCCACAGGTGTACATAAAACTTATTAAAAAGCAAGAAATGATAATGAATCCATAGCTGATATTATATATAGTATCCATCATGTGGAATTGAAACAATATTCTATCAATTATACATTTCAGATAAAAGAAACAAAATATACAAAATATTATCCATGAGTACAACTTGTTATATTTGTTGTCTTTGTAAGGTAAAAAGCCAAGAATATTTCCCAGTATGGTTATTTGTCTAAAATGTACTTTCTGTACATCCATGATTACATCGGTAGGCTGATATAGGAAAACAGACAATAAATATCAAATTTAATGAAATATTAAGTGAACATTCTAATTATTGGACGAATTGAGTGATTACAAAAAAGGTTAAAGATTAATATTAGTTTTTTCTATGCATCAATAAATCAAAAAGTAGAACACATGGTAAATTAATATTTAATAGTATATTTAAGGATTTCTAAAATTACATAAATTAACCCATTAACGCCCAAGTTTTTTTCTATTTAAAATCTTTACTTTTAGGGTTAATTCGATGAAAATGTTAATAATTTAATCCAAAAAAACAAGTTTTTCAGTTTCCTGTTTTTTTTTAAAAAAATTATATGGTGTTACCATATGGTAACGCTGGGCGTTTAAGGAATTTTTAGGATCGTTGAAACCAAAATTTTTTATTTTTTTAAATATTTATTTGAGAATATTTTCATCGTCTGGTCTGGTATCCTATAAAACAATTAACACACAAACTAACGTTGCATTTTTTACAGATTGTTCGTCCAGATGTACATCTGTCTCCAGCACACCGCCTTCTACTGCTTGATGTAACAAATGGTCGAAGCGATCAAAACGAAGATCTGGCAAGTTCTGTCTATGTAGACTAGGTCTTCCTGTATATAAGGGACGACTTCCATATCTTGCGATAAGAACTTGAGCCAATTCTCTCCTAAACGATAGCAAGGATATATATTTTTTTAATTTTTTTTATATAAATGCCATGAATTATGGACTGCAACACCCAACAACCATGCTAAAATTTGCCAGTACCATTTTTTACTGCGAATTGCTACTCGGTAGGTCGAAACACCTTGACCCATCCAGTCGGTACCCATCATATTTTGTTGTGTTCAGCAATACAGTAAGGCCGACTTACTTGAATGTGGCTTTTTTCTTCATGAGAAAATCTTTTTACCGTGCCCAATGCTGAACCATCACAACTCGTAGATGCTATTGTAACAACAGAGTTATCTTTCCATCGCACCAGTAACACTATCGCTTCTGCTAACAAAAATCCACGACTGAAAAAAAAATAAAATTATGACTCCGTAAGCGCCCACCGCAACCATATGGTAACGGCGTACTTTGACTATTCCTACCGAATTCACTTCATTTAATTGTTGATAAAATACAACAATTTATAATAAAATGGGGTGTAATAAATTTACTTTTTTTTAAATATGCAAATATAGTTACTTGAAGACTATCAAAAATTGCTTACGCAAAACGGACGTCCATCTTTTTCTATAAATTTAAACCACACTGTCATATAATTATCTCTCGACGGTTGAGAAAAGGCTAAAATACGAATCCGTTACGTTTTATAGGTGCCTGAAGTATTTCTAGAAACGATAGTTCTCAAAATATGTGGCTGACTAATTCCATGGGCATACTGGAGAATTTTTAAAAATCATGTGTTTTACGTTACCATATGGTAACGCTGGGCGCTAATGGGTTAATTGATACTATGCTTTTTCTCATGAGGATCTTTCAGTGCGTCACAGTTTTTCGATTCCTTTCTAACGCATTAAATTGTATGTGACAGAAAAAAACGCACGTCGGTGATTACATTTCGTCGGTGACATTTAATAACATTTATTCTAGTTGTCAATAGCTGGCGCTATAATCGAAAAAAAAATTATTTACTAATTATATAATATTATATATCTACGAGTATAATCTGTAAAATTTATAAGACTATACAAATCAAAGAAAATACCATTTTATAAATGCAATAAACAATTGATTTGTTTTTATGCCAAATTGCAAATAAAATGTGACAACTGTCAGATTTAACTAAAGTGTCATGTTAGAATAAATGTCATAAATGTGTATTATCACGGACTTACCTTTTTTTTCTATTATTTGTGATGCACTGAAAAATGCTCATGAAAAGGAGCATTGTAGAAACTTTACTAAAAGAGTGATCTAGTCCAAAAATCAATCAAAGAGTGATCTACACAGTTTATATTAGATCCTTGCCGCGGTCAATGGAAGTCTAAAAATTTATCTTTTATAGAATCATATGCCAGAAAATCCTATAGTAGGGGAGGAAAGTATGTTAAATTTGCAGTTACTCGAGCGCTTTGGGGACCTATTTGGTTGTGAAGATTAGGTATTAAAATCAAAAAAAGAAGTTAGTAAAATTTTTCATTTACGTGGGGACTTTCCATTTTCTAATATAATTTTCCATTTCCAACAATGGTTTCTTCAGATTATGGCGCCATCTATCCAAAACACTATAAAATGTCTTGAATAAAAGTTACTCATTTTTACGTAAGGAAACAAAATTTGCAATGAAAAATGGGGGCTCCTATTTAAGATTTTAAAATAACCCCCACCCGACCTCCGTGAAGGGTCGTGTTTGGTATCATTCGACAGATTTTTGAAAAATATTGAACAAGTATTTTTTAGTTCTTGGATCTGATGTTTATTTCTCGAATTATTCGCTTTTTTCTTGTGAAACTTTGTGACTCGTTTCCTTACGCCTTGTTCAAACCGTCGGATTTTTGAAATATATACTCTTTTGCATGTACTTAACTTACCTTATCTTAATCTGACGATTTTTTTCTAAGGATGTATTTTTTTGGGCCCCCTTAACGAACTCCTCTGTATTCAGATCCAATGTATGTTAGGGGTAGAGTTACAGGGTACAAGGTTTCTCCCCATGTGATAATCTGACGTGCTCGAGTAACTGCAAAAATCCCCGCTTGGGCTCCCCTACCACTATTAATAATTAGATAGACTAGATCTCAATAAACAACAGATTCACAAATTCGATAACATCAACAAAACCTACCCTGGTGCAGATATTAAGTTAGATTATGACCCACTTGTTGGTAGGTTTCGGCTACATAAAAAAATAACCATAAAACTAACCTTGTAAAATACGATTTCAAACAATCAAAAGATACCAGCACAAAACCGTATTTCTTATATCTTAGTAACCGAAGAAAATATAGAAATAGAAATAAAAATAGAAATAAACCATGTATAAATATTTTCAATTTCTTTGCAACACGAAAATGCAGCAGATGCATAATGCTCTGGTTAAATCGGAGAGTGCAGGAAGAGTCTATACCGGTTTCGGAGGTCTTTTCCCCCTCATCAGTAGTCCCATATCCTCTTCTCTCCGGTTTCCCCAGGCATCACACTTTGGACCTTTTCGAATTGCAAAGAAAGAAATGTCAGGGATGAACTAGAGCCACTTACGGAAAAACAAAGTAAGTTATCAATCGAAGTAGCACAGAAAACTACAATAAATATCGTTCCCATACCACCAGATTGACAACAGGTGGAATACTTTCTTTGGTTACACATCCTGAGATTTTCACAATTTATAAAACATACAGGATGCCGAGGAAATTAAGACGAGAGAATTTTAAATAATTCACAACTCATCTGCTCAGCGTGGTAAAAGTTCCAACAAGAAAGATTCCTTAATACTCCTTCTTCTTCTTCTTAAGGTGCCGAGACCGCTTGTCGATCGTTGGCTCTCATGTTGCGCAGCATATGAACAATCATTGTCTTATTTACAGCCGCACGAAATAGTTCAGTGCTAGTTTTCCCAAACCATTGGCGTAGGTTTTTAAGCCAAGAAGTTGTACGGCGGCCCACACTTCTTTTTCCCATTATTTTACCTTGCATGACAAGGTGAAGTATGTCATATTTTTCTGGGTGACGCATTATATGACCAAAGTATTCCAATTTGTGCCTTTTAACCGTGTTCACTACTTCGCAACTTTTATTCAAACGTTGCAAAACCCTTTCGTTTGTGACTCTTTCTACCCAACTGATCTTCAGAATACGGCGGTAGACCCACATTTCAAATGCTTCTAGGTTTTTTAAAAGCGATTCTGTCAGTGTCCATGCTTCAACCCCGTAAAGTAGTACTGGGAATATATAACATCGGACCATTCTTATGCGAAGTTCCAAATTTAGATCATGACTGCACAGGATTATCTTAAATTTCATAAAACTTGTTCTTGCTTTGGCAATTCTACTTTTTATTTCTGTACTAGGGTTCCAGCTTTCATTAATATGAGTACCAGTGGCGGCTCCTCTTTGAGGCCGCATGGCCGCGCGCCCTCCCAGATATTCTTCTTCTTCTTCTTCATGTGCCATCTCCTCTAAGAAGGTTGGCAACCATCACGGCAATTCGCACTTTCGATACCGCTGCTCTAAAGAGATCAGCAGAAGTGCAATTAAACCAAGCTCTCAAATTGTTTAACCAGGAGATGCGTCTTCTTCCGCGACTCCTTCTACCCTGTATTCTTCCTTGCATTATCAATTGTAACAAGTTATAACGCTCGCCCCTCATAACATGTCCCAGATATTGCAGTTTTCTGACTTTAATTGTATTTAAAACATCTTTATCTTTTCCCATTCTTCTCAACACCTCGATATTCGTGACTCTATCCACCCAACTTATTCTTAATATTCTTCTGTAGGCCCATAACTCGAAGGCTTCTAATCTGTCCGAAACATCCTTCTTTAATGTCCAAGCCTCCAACCCATAGAATAATACGGAGAACACGTAGCATCTCAGAAGTCTTATCTTTAAAGAAATTGTAATGTCCCTGCTACAGAGTACTTTTTTTAGTTTGTTGAAAGCATTTCTTGCCTGTCCTATTCTTGCTTTAATCTCTTCTGTGTACTCATTAGTTTCATTAATTATTGTACCCAAATATTTATATTTTTCAACCTTTTTAATTTGTTCTCCATGTATTGTTATGCTTTCTTGGCGCTGTTGAACTTTTGTGATTACCATAAATTGTGTCTTTTTTGTGTTTAGGGACAGTCCGTTTTCTTGGCTGACTTCTACCACTCTGTCAACCATTTGTTGTAAATCCTCAAGACATTCGGCTAATAAAATAGTGTCGTCGGCAAACCGTATATTATTGATTGGTCGACCATTTACTTTTATTCCCGTGGTTAGGTCTTCTAGTGCTTCCTGGATTATTTCCTCTGAATACAAATTGAACAAAGTAGGAGACAGGACACAGCCCTGTCTGACGCCCCTCTCAATACGTATTTCATTTGAAAAGGCGTTGTTCTCTTTTACCACAGCGATCTGATTATAATAGATAGCACTAATGATCCTGATGTCCCTCATATCTAAGTTTTTCTTTTCAAGTAATTCGATAAGGCGGTTATGTCTGACCTTATCGAAGGCTTTGTTGTAATCCAAGAAACACATATATACTGGCTGATTGTACTCCCAGATATAATGTTGGTTAAAAAATTCTGATACAACCAACTTCAACATTTTCTATTCTAATTTTAATTTGTTGAAATTCACATAAAAACACTGTCTGATATTTTTCCGACGCTCAACCAGCTTGTCATAGCTTTATAGGACGTAGGCGATGGTTGAGACCACGTTGAGAGGGCACGCACGATATTTGGGCGCAAGAGAAGTGCGGCCACGTAACCATAGCAATCGAGGACGGTCGACCAACACTCCCACTCATCTTCAGACGTTGCGTGATGTTGCATTTTGGCCGCACTTCTTTAGCGGCCTCAGTGAGCAAGAAAGCACGCGGCAAGAAGCTTTGCAAGCAGTTATCTCTGACAACAATAAAGCGAAAGCAGTGGAAAAGTTTGCAGTAGTAGTGTTTAAAGTTTCACTTATTCTTATTACGTAAGTACACATATTTTTCATATTATAACACATGGGCTAATTAGAACGAATTTATGTTAGCATCATGAATACTGTTCATAATATATTAAATACGAACTTTTCCAATCTGCCACTTGAAGATAAGTTAAAAATTAAAGAATTGGGCAGGCCGTTGCCAAATTTGAAGTTAACGCAAATTAGTGAACGCAAAGCAGAAAACAGAAGTTTCACCCGCCATTTTTCAAGAGACATTTATACAAGAAATAATTGGATTTGTGGTTGTGACGTTTCGAATTTATTGTACTGTTTCCCGTGTTTATTACTTTACAATTCCGGATCAGGGATGGACCGAAATTGGGCAAGAACAGGGATAAAAGATCTTCACCACCTTCCTGCAAAAATAAAAAAACATGAATCGTCTCGTGGTCATATTAATTCATGCACAGGGTTCGCATTGCTTGGCAAAGTCAATATTTTAACACAATTGAGTTCTGCATACAGGGAGTCTTTAGTACTACACAATAATAAAGTCAGAAAAAACCGACACATTTTGAAAAGAACTATTAGCTGTGTAAAATTTTGCGGTTCTTTTGAACTAGCACTTAGAGGTCATGACGAAAGCGAGGGATCTGAAAATCGAGGAATATTTAGAGAGTTGATAGATTTTACTGCAGAGTTGGATGCTACACTTAAAGAACATTTACAGAAAGCAACTGTGTTTAAAGGAACCTCCAAGACCATACAAAATGATATTTTGGACTGTATGCTACTAGTTTGTCGGGAAGAAATTTCCCATCAAATTGAAAAGGCCGACTTTTTATCTATCCAATGTGATGAAACCACCGATGTCTCAAATAATTGTCAAATGGTATTGATATTACGGTATTTCTACGAAGATTCCATTTATGAAAATTTTTGGGGCTTTTTAAGGGTTATGGATAAAACAGCAGCTGGGTTAAAAACCTGCATTGAAAACGAAATAGATCCGTTAATTTTAAAAACTCCTCAAAAACTAATAGCGCAAACTTATGATGGTGCAAATGTTATGAGCAGTTCTACCAGCGGTGTTCAAATCCAAATTAAACAGAAATATCCCAGTGCACATTTTATACATTGCTATGCCCATCAATTAAACCTAATTATGCATCGCAAAACCCTAAAGTGCGAGTGTTTTTTAATAATCTATCAGCTATCCCAGCGTTTTTTTCAAATTCTTCCCATCGATGCGATATTTTAGAAGAAATAGTAAATAAAAGATTACCGAGAGTGGCCGCCACTAGATGGAACTATAATATTCGTACGGTTAATTCTGTATATGAAAATCGTGAGAAACTTATAGAAGTTTTTGAAGAGGTCGAGGACAGATGTGAAAAGAGTGTTACTTCCAATGAGGCTTCTGGCTTGAGGCGAGCGTTAGAAGATCCAGAATTTATGTTTTGGTTAACGATTTTCCATAAAGTCTTGCCGCAAGTCGATATACTTTATAATCAACTCCAATCAAGAAATAAGGACAGTGTTGAATTGAAGAAGGACTTAGAAATTTTTGAGCAAAGTATTACCAACATTCGAAATGATACTGATGAAATTAAAGAAAGTGTTGAATCAAATTTTGAAAGTGCTAAAAGAAGAAGAACTGATGATAATATGCGAAGTGTTATTGCCAAGGAGGTGTGTGATGTAATAACAACACAAATGAAGGAAAGGTTCTCTTATCGGGGCCATTTGCAAGCGGCTGAACTATTCAACAAAGACATGTACTCAAAATATTCGAAAACTTTTCCAGTTAATATTCTAGATGCTGTAACTACTTGTTATCCCGTGTTATGCAAGACCAGATTAAAGACTGAATTAGAAGTAATATATTCGAGGCCAGACTTAAAAGAAATTGTTGGAGCTATGAACATTCTCACGTTTATGTTAGAGAATAATCTTGCCGAAACCTTTGCAGAAACAATAATGGCGTTAAAAATTATTGTGACAACTCCAATGACAACTGCAGAATCGGAACGTTGTTTTTCAAGCCTTAAGCGCATAAAAACATTTTTGCGAAACACAATGCTTAATGATCGACTAAATGCCCTAGCTATGATGTCCATAAACCGAAATTTACTTCATGATGGGATCAATGATTTCGAGGAAAAAGTTATGGAAAAATTTATTGCTATGAAAGACCGTAGAGCCGATTTTAATTTTAAAAAGTAATTGTAATGTATTAATTATTATGAACGCAATGTCGTAGTGTATTTCTTGAATAGAACTATTAAACTATTATAAATCAAATTTGTTTGTATTTGAAAATTTAAATATGTAGTAGGTACCTAGTTCCTGTAAGTTGTACTTAACTATTTTATTTTGACCAGAGCCGAAAGTCGGTAAGGTTGGTTTTTCCCATAATTTGAGAAATTTGCCGACCAGCCCATCGTAAAAATTATTGCCCCTATTTGAGTATTGACCTTCATTGCGTTTACCTGCGTAACGCCAATTTAATGTTTTCTACGAACTTGAAACCGTTTGCCGCGTCAAAAGCTTTGCCGTTATATTTGCCCATCTGCGTATATAAACCTACAATAGTTCTCAGCAAACATTCTAGGGAAAAAATTGCAAAGACACCGTTCAAATAGTAAATGGAAATCCACTTTGCACCCGATAGAAAAATGAAAACCCGCTGCCCCTGATCAAATTCCTACTAAATCCCTGAGGGCAAATTTTTGTGTGCAATTGTTATTATCTGCGCCCTCCCTGCTCAAATTCCACGAGCCGCCACTGATGAGTACCCAGATATACAAGATTACTTACTCGTTCAATTGAGTCATTACCGATTGTTACGTTATAGTTATTATTATTTACGGCTGCCTGTTTACTAATAACCATAAACTTTGTTTTTCTTGCGTTGAGTTTGAGTCCATGTATCGCGCAGAATTCCACCATTCGATTCAATAACGCTTGAAGATGTTCAATTGATCCAGTCAGCAACAAGGTATCATCTGCGTATCTGATATTGTTCATAAGCATACCATTAATGAGTATTCCCTCTTTTGCGTTTTCCAAGACTTCATTTAAGATTGTTTCAGCGTAAAGATTAAACAACATTGGCGACAATATACAGCCTTGTCGAACTCCGCGCTTGATTTTTACTTCTTCAGAGCACTCATTCGCAACCCTAATACATGCAGCCTGGCCCCAATACAAATTTGCGATTATTCTAATGTCCCTACCGTCCAGACCGGTAGTTTTGAGAATATGTAGCATTTTTTCATGACGCACTTTATAAAAGGCCTTTTCAAAATCAATCGCGCACATGAAAATGTCATGATTTACATCTCTGCATCTTTGAATTAAAACTTGGGTTGCGAATAGTGCATCACGCGTTCCAAGGCCACAGCGAAAACCGAATTGAGTACTTGAGATTCTTTCCTCAATTTTTCTATATGTTCTTTGATGAATGATTGTAAGAAACGTTTTCAATACATGACTCATTAGGCTGATGGTGCGATAGTCGCTGCATTTTGTGGCTCTGTGTTTTTTTGGTAGTACAACAAATGAGGATTTAAGCCAATCTTTAGGAATTTTTCCGCTTTCATAGATTAAGTTGAACAATTTCGTAAGTATCTTAATGCCCTCGACACCTAAAAGCTTTAGTGTTTCTACGTAAATCCCATCTGGTCAGATCGCCTTCCCGTTTTTTGCGTTCTTTATAGCGTATTGCACTTCTTCCTTAGTTATTGGAGGACCGCTTATGTCATTTAGCTTCTATGTTTCTAGTTCGCTTCTTTCATCATCGAATAATTCCTTTATATATTCTGTCCATCGTATTAGTTGACCTTCGATATCGATTATAATTTTTCCGTTTTTATCTTCGATTAGTGGAGGATTACATTTTTTATTCAGTCCTGCAACTTCTTTCAGTTTTTTGTGCATATTGAATGCGTCATAGATACGCTCGTAGTTCTCAATTTCTTTACATTGTTGTTTATGCCACTCTGATTTAGCTGATCTTATTTTTCTTCGAATCATACTGTTTAGCTTTTTGTATTCTGTCAGATTAGCATTCTTATATTTTCTTCTTGCATCCATTAAATTCAATATCTCTTCTGTCATCCACTGTTGCTTATTCCTACGCTGATTTTCCATTAGATGGTCTTCTTGGACTTTTTCCAATGTTTCTTTGCATGACTCCCATAATTGTTCTTCTGAATTTTTATTTCCCAATTTCTGAAACTGATCTTCTAATTTATCGGTTACTATTTCTTTCACTTCCGCATTTGAAAGTTTATCTTTGCTGATCCTAGGAGATATTTTGGGTTTTTTAATCTTTTTAAATTTAAGTAATACTTTAGCTGCTAGTAAGTTGTGGTTGGAGGGTGCATCCGCTCCTGGATATGTTTTGGAGGACAATATAGCATTTCTATATCTTTTTTATATACAGATATAATCAATTTGATTTCTTACTATTCTTCCATAAGTGTCCATAGGATATTTCCAAGTGTAAAGTCGTCGCTTAGGCAAGTCAAAAAAAGTGTTGGATATTACTAATTGTTTTTCTACACAAAATCTAATCATTCTATCTCCACGGTCGTTTCTCGTTCCTAAACCAAACTCCTAATAATACTCCTACAAAAGAGTAAATGAATTAAAAATGTATAAACATTTTTAACTTTTCTGCAACACGAAAATGCAGCAGCTGCATAATGCTCTGGTTCACTTGCTCTGATTACCAAAGAAAGTATTCCACATGTTGCCAATATGGTGGTATGGGAACGATATTTATTGTCGTTTTCTGTGCTATTCGATTGATAACTTACTTTGTTAGAAATAAACCACTTAAAAAACATTGAAACAGAAATGTCAATACCTGACACTAAAAAGAAAATAGAAAATAAAAAAACTTGGATGACCGATAACATATTACAGATTATGAACGAAAGAAGAGACCACTTCTACAGTAATATACAGTACAATATATTATCAATAATTTTCAATGGCAGATCGTTACCAAAACTGTACAAAAATTTATCGTCACTCTATCTATTGCTTGTTTAAGAAACCAGTTTCTTAAATGTTTGAACCATGAACCTCCTTCCTATACTTTTTTCTTCTCTGACCTTTCCCTGTATTATCAATCTTAGAATTATCTGATCAATATTATATGGAGCTCTGGAGCTCAGAGAAACAGTGGTCTAACCCACAAATTAAGCATTTTTAGATTAATCTATCAATAAAAGCAGCAACATTAAATCTTCGGATTAACAAGGGTTTACACAACTTACCTCTATATTTGGCTAAATGGCGCTACGAATTTTGCGCTACCTAATTTGTAGCGCCATCCGATAAGCACAATGATAATACGAATACAAAGATTGCGTTTATCTCAAAACTTCGTTTTTGGAAATAATTGCAAATAAATTTCCACACTCCCATCGAACAAGATTGTAACTCAAGTTAAATCTTTTTTCAGATTTCAACACAGGCGAATTCAGCAAAAAATTGCTCACACGTCAATATAAACGACATATAACAATAAAACACTGAAAACGTTTGTTTTCTATACTTCCACAAAATTTATTATAACTAAGTGACTACAGCTGTTTCGGCGGAGTTTAGCCACTTAGTTATAATAAATTTTGTGGAAGTATAGAAAACAAACGTTTTCAGTGTTTTATTGTTAGATAAAATGAACTTCCATCAAGTAACGGTCGAATCCATCAATTATAAACGACATAGTTTAATTCTCAATAGTTTGGCTAATACTCAATTGAAAAAAGTTGTATTTTAACTTACGTGTGCCATTCTAGCGTGAAAAAGGCAGTAGCACTGGATACTCCCTATGTTAAATATTTTACTTTCTTTATAGTTGACGATTAACAAGGTTTTTAAATGAGTTACAACTTTTTTTGCACGTATGTTTAATTTATAAATTATTCAAACATATGGTGCATCTCATAAATCAATTTATCGAAATATAAGTAAAAAAGGATCTACGGACTTTTCTCCTTCTTGATAGTTGCGTTGGACAAAATAAGTGTAGAATAGTGTTTGCTACGTACTTCTATGTAGTAAAAAAGTTTAATATTAACATTACACATGTATTTTTTGAAACAGCACATTTACAAAACGAGGGTTATCCAATGTATGCCCTTATAGAAAAACCAAAAAATATTAAGTCTTATAATATGCTCCACACCTATGGATAACCATGATACGATATGCCCAAGCATCAGGCAGGCCTAAATCCGTAACTGAAATAAATCGGAAGCAGATTTTAAATTTTAACCTATTTAAGGACACACATGTTAATTTTGAAGTAGACATTAATAGTAAAAAAGTAAAGTAATAAAGTAAAATGGTTTAAAATTAAATATTTACAGACACGCAATAAAAATGCGAAAAATTTGAGATATTTTATACCATTTTTTTTTTCAGAGTGATAGATATTAATGTTATTGTAAAATTTAAAATTTACAATTAAAATTGTGTAAACTGTGAGTTGATATTTTGTTTAAATATACCATAAAAACTAATTTCCTCCTAGCTATATTGCAAATAACTCAAAACATACAACCTTTTAATAGTTAAACGGGAAAAATAATTAACACGGAGAGTGTAAAATGGTTGTTAGGCGAGTTACAACCTTTTTCTACGGATACTCATGTTTAATCTCAAGGTTGTACCTCAAACAAACTCAAGATTTTCAATAGCTATTAAAATTACAAAGAATACATCTCACAGCAATCCCTTATTATGTTATAAATATCATATCACATTAGTGTAAAAGAGTCTAATCATTTCGCTACAAATTTTTAAAAATTCATGTTTTCGTTTTTTGCCTCTCCTGTGAAATCGCTAAAAATGAGTTACAACCTTGCTTGATGGGGGTGTCGATTTATGGAAATAAAAGGCAAATATCGAGCATCTAGCTTACTGAATCTTGCGCAAATATACTTTTACTTTTAGAGCATCAGGGGCATTTCGTCAGAGAATGTCCTAACATTTGTTTACTGAGAGATATGGGATGAGATGAGAGATGCAATTCCAACCATCCACCTCTCTTACTAAACAAATGTTACAACATTCTGCTAGGATACCTTCCGGATTTGACGAAACGCCCCTGATGATGCTCTAGGAGCGAAAGTATATTTGGGCAAAATTTACCAAATTAGGCGCTCGATAATTGCTTATTATTTCCATAAATTTCATACACGTTTTATCTTATAATTTTTGGAAAGGAATCAAATTTTTCTCCCTTCGGGAGCTTCGAGCATAAAGCCTATCGCCAGCGATGACACTAAGGCTGACAGCAATGAGACCATGACAACTAGACTGCAACGACTACCATCTCCAGCTGCAGGGGCCTAGGGCCGAACATCTGCCCAGGTTTACAAGATGTCTACAGCAGTACCATTCGACATCAAGAAGTTACCAGCGAACCAGATAGCAAAAGCCATTAGTATAATCCAGAAATTGTTAGTTTTTGTTAGGAATTTGAATATATTTGTTAATGCATTTAATAAGTCACATATGTATTATATCTTTATTGAAAAATAAACATGATTAGTTAAAAATACTGTTTTGTTTGCTTACATTCTAAATTTTCAAATAGGTCTGGATCCCGCGTATGAAAAAAAAGTTGATTAATAGCAAGCTGAAAATTTGTTAAAAGCTTAAGGGTGTCTAGTCGGACAAACTTTGATATATGGGAACACTGGAACAGGGGCAGTTTTAATTGTGGGACAGGTTAAAAATTTGGAACGGTCAGACCACGAAAATGGCACATGTATTTTGTCCGACAGAACAGACTTAAACTCTCCGAACAGAGATTAAACTCTCATGCAAAAATTAGACTGCTATTTATCACCAAATGGGCGTTTTAATGAGTGGAACATGTAGAATATATCAAATGACAGGAATTATGACAGGTGATAAATAGCAGTCTGATTTTTGCATGAGAGTTTAATCTCTGTTCGGAGAGTTTTAGTCTATTCTGTCGGACAAAATACATGTGCCGTTTTCGTGGTCTGACCGTTCCAAATTTTTAACCTGTTCCACAATTAAAACTGCCCCTGTTCCAGTGTTCCCATATATCAAAGTTTATCCGACTAGACACCCTTAAGCTACTAACAAATTTTCAGCTTGCTATTGATCAACTTTTTTTTCATATACGGGATCCAGACCTAAGAGTTCATATCTAAGACTAGGACAAGACGAACACACACCCTAAGAGATTGAGCTAAGCTAGGGTGAACGATAGCTAGCTTGGATGATTAAAATATTATTTTCGAATGGTATTTCAATTAGCTGGGGTAGTCTATTGTCGTTTTCATTTCAGACCTACTCCTATTTTATTATTTAGGTGTTCCTGCCTAGAATAGCAACACTAATACACTCTAGGCTCTAAGTAGTCCTTATAGGTGGTGCGCAATAAAATCCCGTTGCACTAAGTTGGAATAAACCGGGAATAACGATCTTTGCTGAGCACTAAATATCATGCTATACATCATGAACATATTAAATGCATCCCCCTACCTAAAAGTCTGCCCCCTACCAAATTGCCTGGGGTTTGAAGACAGTGGGCTACTATCTAAACCTCTGTCTTATTATAACGACGTATTATTTTATAAAGAAACCATTAATAAACACCTAAAACAATGTGTGTTGCCTACAGATATTATTGAAACTCAAAAAATACTCTTTTTTTTATTGGTTTCGGATTACTTGATCCATTCAGCCACGATAGATACTAAATTACTGTTTGCTACAATATTCCAAATATAATAAGATTACGTATATACATAATACTTATGCACGCACAAACATACATAGGTAGATACTGAAATCAATATAAAGCAAAGAAAAAAAAAACAAAAAGGAGGTGGAAACATTAAATTGACCGGCAGGTATACTCTATATTCATGGCCCTAACCAACTTAAATTAATTTACAAATAATGAAATTGACAAAAAAACTAAATGCTAATACTTAATACTAATACACGCTAATACTAAATTCTAATAAATATATAAGTTTTTTTAACACAGCGCTAAGGCTTCAACCCGGTTCGACACCGCGGAGGTTTAGACCTTCTTTGTGTTTTTAATCTTTTTCTCTTTTTAATTTTATAATTAATTATTAATTATTACTAATTAATTATATTAATTTTTTTGTTTTCTTTTTACTTTTTTTTTTAATTTTTTTGTATAATTTTTTTTGTATAATTTTTTTTTGTATAATTTTTTTTTAATTTTTTTAATATAAATTTTTATACAATTTTATTCTTATTACCTCCCTGTAAAATTTATTTAATAAAATTTCACAGGTAGACAATATTGCAAAAGTATAAACATAAAACAAACAATAATTATTGCTAAACACATTCAACCAGACTCATTCAGTGCAAGTTAAATTTTCCTCCTAGTCCTTTTTAAAAACTCCCAGATGATTTGTTTAATTTTAGAAATTCGATGAGACAAATATAAAAAAGAAGCATTATTTTGTGGGAAAGGTATTTGTTCTTGAATCAGATTGTGCATCAAATACTTAACTGCATCATAATTATGTTTGCATTCAAGCAACCAATGATTAATATCATCAACATATCCATTGCAATCGCAAATATCCGATTCGGATAGGTTAAATCTATAGAGGTATGTCTTGACAGTGGAATGATTAAAGAGACATCTAATAAACATGAAATATATATTCCTATTGGGATAACTTCTGAACGCAAAAGGCTCAGTAGGTAAAATAGGATGAATTTTGGTGTATAAATTGTTGCTTCGATTACAGAAAGCATACTACTTAATATCCCAATTTTGTTTCCGACTTTTCTTGCGAGTAGCTGTTAGATCGCTTCTATCTATCCAAGTTATTTCCGATCCATTTAAGATTGCCTCTTTAGCAAAAAAATCTGCTTTCATGTTACCGGAAACACCAATGTGTCCCTTTACCCAGACGAAAGTTACAGAAGTCTGGTTTTCCAGTAGCCTTAGTTGGTTTTCTAAAATTTTGACGACAAGGCTATTTTTAAATAAATGTTTACGTAAGTTTTCTACAGCTAATAACGAGGACTTTGAATCTGACATAATTACAACTTGCTTGTTAGAAATTTTTTTGTTTACAGCCCATTCTAGAGCTTGATAAATCGCGAACATTTCTGCAGAGTATATGGAGCATTGTTTATCTAACTTGAACATCAAGGATTCTTGGTGATCCGGAATATATACAGCACATCCAACTCCCAATGTTGATTTTGAACCATCCGTGAAAATCCTGCATGGATTATCAAGCTTGGCTATATGTTGCTGAAAGTCAACTGGATTCTCAGTGTCAAAATTTGGGAACCAAACATTAACATTGGCATAAGATATATTAAAACTCGATTTAAAGAAAGTTAATTCACCTGGACTGTTTAAGTGCTGAGAGACGTTCGAGTATGCCACTGCTAAAATAGAAGAATTCCTGTTATGCCACCATTTGTCGACAAGATAAGAAACAGAGATGTCACATATTTTTTGTAGTAGTTCAGTTTGGTTGTAAGATTGGCATTTAAGAATAAAATTTTCGGCTAAAAATAGTCATCTTAAATGTAAAGGAGGCTCCATGGATTCAGTTAAAAGATTCTCTATAGACGTAGACTTGAGCGCACCTAGAACTAACCGTAGAGCCTTATATTGAATGCGATCTAGTTTTTTAAGGCGACTGTTTGTGGCAGATCCATATAGAATGCTTCCATAGCCGATAATAGATCTGGTATATGCACGATAAAACATTAAATTAATTTTAGGGTCAGCACCCCATCGATAGCGATTAACTACTTTAAGAATATTTAAACTTTTCTCACATTTTATTAAGCACTTATTAATGTGTTCATCCCATGTTAACTTGGTGTCCAATGTAATACCAAGATAAGTATAGTGCTTATGAACGAGTAAACTTAGGTTGTTAATCACAATGCTGGGCATATCTGGTAATCGATGTCGCGTGAAAAACACCACCGCTGATTTATTTGCAGTAAGTTCAAATCCTTGTTTACAAAAATACTTTCTTGCGTCACACAATATCATCTTAGTTTAATTAATACATTGTTGATACAACTTATTCACAGTGTATAAGCAAAAATCATCTGCGTATTGTAATATACTGCATTTAATTCCTATACCGTGAAGATCTAGAGTGTATAGATTAAACAACAAGGGACTGAGCCTTGTGGTAAACCTTGATGCACTACTCTTGGGCCAATAAATCTCGAATTAGCTCAATTACCTCGAATAAATACCTCTCTATTAAGGAATAGGTTTACTAATACATAAGCACACAAAGGTGGAATACCTATGTGCTTCAGTTTTTCGAACAATAGATTTAAATTGACGTTATCATAAGCCCCAGAAATATCAAGAAAAATGGCAGATAGATAATTATTATTTGAATATGATAACTGAATATCAGTTGTTAATTTAGAAACACAATCAATAGTTCCTTTATACCTACGAAAGCCATACTGAGTTACTGGAAATATATTTTTTCCACCTACCTCTACCGAAAGTATACTTTTCCGGACCTGATTGTAGGGAGCAAAGTTGTACTTTTCCTCCCTAGGGAGGAAAATATTTTTCCTCTTCCCTAGGGAGGAAAATATTTTTCCTCCCTAGGGAGGAAAAGTAAAAGTGACGTCATGGTATTTCAATCATGAAATATAACTTATTGACGCCCTGTACAATATCTATTTTCTATTACGTAAGTATCTATACATTTTAACGTTTATTTAAAAACACTCTGTATTTTGCAGAATGGTAAAAAACAGTAAATTGTTATTCTGATTTAATAATGTTTACATCAATAATTTGACTTATATTTGAGAGTTGACTGTCAAATATAAGTCAAATTAAGTAAAAATGAAAAAATGACTTGTTATTTGAGAAAGGTGGAAAAACCATATGTATAACATGGGAGTAAAGTGTCTTTTCCTCCCTTGAATGATTACTGCCCTCCGCTACGCGTCGGGCAGTAGACTTAATTCTCGGGAGGAAAAGTAGCACTTTCCTCCCTTGTTATACAAATAGCTATTGTTCTCACATCACCATTCTAATCTGCTTTTCATAACTCGTTCAAAAGTTTTAAGCAAGCAGGACATGAGAGAGATAGGTCTTAAGTCGGTACGCCGGTTAAGTTTGGGTATAGGAATAACAAGGCATTGTTTGAGGGCGTCACAATTATCTCCTTTAATTAGAATATTATTGTATATTTTGAACAAATAATATATAGCAATTACAGGTAGGTTTAATAGCATACTATAGTTAATGCCGTCAATACCAGGGGCTGTATTTTTAGAACTCTTGATATTTGCTTTAAGTTCATCAGCTGAAATGGGGGTTAGTAAAAAGTGGTCATTAGTAGAGCTGCTCGGCATAAATAATGGTAAATGGACATAATCCAGGGATATTTTTGTAAAGAGCCTTTCTAACATACATTCATCATTAGCGGTGTACTTTTTGTTGCCTTGAATTTTGTTTACCTTTTTCCAAAGCTCTGAAGGTGAAGTTTGCCTAGAAAGTGAGGAAAAAAACCGAGCCCAACTAGATTTAGCTTTAGAGCGGAAAGTTCGTTTACATAATATAGCTTCATTCTTTTTATATTCCATGAAGTTTGAAAGGGTGAGATTAGATTTATAAATTTTAAAGGAATTTTTTCTAACGTTAGAAGCAGTGAGGCATTCATCCTCCCACCATGGTGGCGATTTAAAAGATTTGACTGAGGGTTTGATAATTTTGAAAGATTTGTTGGCTGCATCAGTAATAGAATCTAATAAAAAGAAAATCATTTCGTTTGTTTTGTTTGTATTTGTTTCGTACCTGAAGGCACTTTCTACGTTGTTTTTAAAATTATTCCAGTTTGCATTAGACATCGACCATTTAGCCGAAGATATAAAAGTTCTATTTTCAATTTTCATATTCTGCACAGAAAGTCTAAATGGAAAATGATCTGATCCATAGGTATCTGGAAGAACAGCCCAGTCAAAGGATGGACATAAACTAGAGGATATAATAGTAAGATCTACAACAGATTTCATATGGCCTGGAGGAGTAGCTCTAGTAGCCGACCCGTCATTTACAACAATTAAATTAGGAAAGGAATCTAATGCTTCTACTTATATATTACCATCGACGCAACATGAATTTGATCCCCATAATCCGTGATGTGCATTAAAATCTCCGGTAATAATACAATCATTGCCAATTTGAGAAAAAAGACTAACGTAATCTTGCACTGGTACTCTAACATTTGATGGACGGTACACATTCAAGATAATATACATCTTTTGGTCAATTTTAATATCTACACTACAAACTTCTAAATTAGGATTAAAATTATTAACAAATGAAATGGGATTATAAATAATGTTATTTGCTAAAATTATAGCAAATACTCCATATCCTCTAATTCTACTTTTATTAACTACATTGAAATTATTGAAGAAAACCGTATCAGATGGTTTTGCCCAAGTTTCTGATAAAATAGCTATGTCGAAACGTTCTTCAGACAGTAATTGCTGTAAAGAATATCTGTTCGCATTTAGCGAACAAATATTCCATTGAATAATTTTAATACTTTTGTCAGCCATTAAAGTCATGTAAAAATATTACCTATAATATCTTTAATTTTATTTTCTAATTCAATTTCGTAATTTTTAAAATTAGTTTCTACATTTGAGGAAGAATTACAATAGTCATGGATACTCTGCTTGACCAAATTTTTGAGTGAATCACTGAGCTGACCTGTAAATATATCATATTCATTACGGGGTTCATGGTTTCCAAATTGAAATGCATATCCCGAACAGAAACTGGTCGGGTATTCCCTACGCACAGGAGGAAAATTAGGAGTTGTATCAGTAGTTTTCCTTTTTTTGGGGGGTTAGCGATAGGTGGGGCTATATTCAGGTGATTATTATTTTTATAAGTGGTGGTGGAATTCGAGGGTTTAGGGGAGGAGCTTTTTAATGGAGGAAAGTCTGTGTCACAGGTCATTAAAGGTGTAAATTTATTTTTTTGGACTAAACTGGAATAACATGGATTTTCAGTAGCTTTTTCGGCTTCTTTAAATGAAATATTTAAGTTAGCCATAGCTTCTTTAGGTTTTTTTTGTTTCAAATATCCGGGACATTCTTTAAAAACTGACTCGTGGCTACTATTTTTACAATAAACGCAAAATGTAATACATTTATCGGGACAATCAGTGTTACCTTCATTACCGCACTTCTTACATCATTTTTTTACTTGCATTGAGTCGTTTAATGGCCATAACGAAGACAGTTGAAACATTGCATAACCGGACTAACATATATTTCAACTTGACACCTAACTTGGTTGATGTAAATGTACTGGGGAATTAATTTACCTTCAAAGCTAATAATAACCATTTGTCTAGGAACTCTTTCTGATACACCGTCACTTTGAACTATTCTAGTCATTTTATGAACTTTTTTTATTAAAATATTAGATTTAATAGTATTAAATAGTGCACTCTCAGTTAGAGTAGTGTCCACTCCGCGAACGAGACCCTTCTTTTCCGTTAAATAATTTGGAATATATGCAATTAGGTTATTTTTCCCGAAAAAATTTTCATTTACTAATTTATTCGCAACAGCACCTGAATCACTAACAACTTCAATAATACGTTTATCATAACTAGATAGCGAAAGTAGTTTTTCTCCAAGTTTCATTGGATGCAAACGACCAATACTCAAATTTATGTGTTGAAAAAATATAAAAAACGGACCAGTATCATTTGAACTGAATCGATTAGATGAATTAAATTCCCGACTTTTTGGAATAGTATTTGTTTTATTTAAAGTAGATGTCAAGTTTATGGTATCATTAGTACTTTTACTAGTATCATTTAAACATTCACTATGAGAATTATTCTGATGTAAATCATTTGTCTGCATAATTATATCGCTCTCTTCTGTAAACCCAAAAATTTCTACACCAGGATCTGGTGGATCCTTTCCATTTTTGCCCACGGACGTCCCGGGGCACGAGCAACGTTCAAATATAAGTATATAAAAAAAATTCTACTTACAGTACAGTAGTTGTCAAATAGCAAAATTTAAAATATAGGGAAAAACAAACAAAATCGGCTAAACACTCTGTAGAATCTCTTGAAACACACTGTAGTACTTCACAATTGATTGGAATTGAATGAAAAAAGACTTTAGAACTAACTAAATCTACAAATTTTCCCGATGAACTCTTAAATTCGTCTAAACACTTTGACAGTTTTTTTGACGTGCAAAAAATACTCAAAATATAACATTAGTACATAAAGTAAAACTAATAAAGTTATAAATAATTAAGCATTCCGCCAAAAGAAAGATGATGAAACATTTTTGCACTAAACAGAAATTTAACAAAAATTCTAGCGCATGATTCCTCTATCTTTAGAGCCATCATAAATTTGAAAATAATATTACGGTTTTTAAATAATTTTTTTGGGATTATTTTAAAAGTACAAATAGTATATATTATAATGAAACATTTACCAGATTCAATACGGTTTTTATAGCATCTATAGTGGTCAGAGTTCCTCTAACAGGAAGTACTACTTTTATTGTATTGAACAAGAATACTATCATTTTACCATTCCAAACGAATTGATCGTAGTAGTAAACGTACACCATAACTATATCAAAAACTATAGCCATAAACAAAATGACAAGAGGCAATCCAAAGAGCTTATTAAACATTACTACAATCTTGCAAGTTTCAGTGTATTGTTGCCTGATGCTCACTATAATATCGATATTTTTAGATAAGTCTCCTCGTAAGCGTCGGAAAAGGCACATCTGCTCAATCAAATGAAGATATTTAGCAGATATCATAGTAGCCACATCAAAGATTAAAAGTGTGATACAAAATTGATAAAATCTTACAAAGTAGTATGCCATATACGGCATAAAATGTAGTTTCTTCCATACGATGTACGATTCTACACTCAGTATAATTATAAGAAAAATAAAGTCAATAAACAGAATATACCTTTTATAAGCACTTTTTGCCGTAGGCGGTCGCGGTGATTGATTTGTCATTACAGTTTCAATTTTTTCTACAAATTTAAACCAGACAGAGGTATATTTAAAGCTTACTAGAAAACAAGAAATAAGAATGAGTCCATCGTTGATGTCATAAAGAATATCCATGAAGAAAACTGTCGACAAACTGTACATTTGAAAGCATATTCTAGTCGTCATACATTTCAAATAAAATCCATATATCATACCAAACAACACCCATGAGTACAACTTATTATATTTGTTGTTTTTGTAAGGTAAAAACCCAAGAATACTTCCCAATATAATTATTCTTCGAAAATGCATCTTCTCCATAGTCATGCTGATGTACAAGAACCGACAATGAATATCGAATTAAATAAAGTGTTGAGTGAACATTAGCTTAATTGTGTAAATTGAGTTGTAACAACAGAATTAAACGATCAACATATTATTCTAGATACATACAGGGTATATTGATTGTCGTATGTCCGAGAAGAATTTAATTTATTACAATATTTATTTATACATAGGTGTTCTGATAAGTACTTAGCCTCCCTGCTCGATGGCGCCACTGTCGTAAGAGAAATTTATCACATTGTAGACCGCCTATGTCCAAATATCAGCCAAATCGGACTCGTAGTTTTGTTTTGACCGCGTGAGTAATCAGGTGTGTTTGGGGATTTTAGAAAAATGAAAAAAGAACAATATAAGTCGGAAATTCAACTCTTGTTTTTAGAAGGAAAATCCCGTAGCGATATCAAAAAGCTATTGAATGCTGTAAACGGTGACTTTTCCTTCAATGGAAACCGTCAAATAATAGTTTAAAGAGTTTCAACGTGGTGGCACGTTGGTTTTTGATAAGTTGATAAGTTTGACTCCCAGTTGCCTCAAAACGGCTACCGCTAGGATCTATCTATCTAATTAGCCTTCTTCGTTCCCTCTTTAGACATATGCCTCCCCAATTCTTTTCATTTCTTCTCTGTCTGTTGCTACAGTTATCCACCCCTAGCGCCCACGTGCTTCTTGACATCATCTGCCCATCTCATTTGTGGCCTTCTTCTGCTTCGTTTATATTTCCACGGTCTCCAATTTATGAGAATTTTGTTCCATATGTCTTCTTTTTGTCTTATAGTGTGTCCGGCAAATCTCCATTTCAACTTTGCAACTTCTTCTCTAACATCCCCAACTTTGGTTCTCTCTCTTATCCACTCGTTTCTCTTTTTATCCAATAGTCTTATGTGCAACATTTGCCTTTCCATTGCTCTTTGCGTTTTTATAATCTTGTCATGTTTGCTTTTGTAAACGTCCAAGTTTGGGAGCCGTAAGTGAGAATAGGGAGTACGCAGGTTTTTTCTGAAATTTGGCGTCAGATCCAGCTAATAATGAGGCATAGTAAAGCCATGCGATAGTTTTGCACTTTTCTAGGAAGTGGATATAGATCACACCTTCTGAGTCCCAGAAAATGGTGGTCATCGCCTTTCAGGCCGATTGGACAGTCTTCCCCCTTCTCGGAACAGGTTCGCGGGGTGACGTCCACTGTATCGATCATCTCTTGAACTCTCTTGTATACCAGTGGAACCATGTTTCATTGACGGTTATGAAATAACGTAGAAACTCATTTGGATTACGCTTAAATAACATCAGACACTGCTCTAAAATGGTCTAGTCGTTGCGTTTATTGTTCGAAGTTAGAAAATGCGGCAGTCATCACGCCCACAGCTCTTTTATGCCCAAAATTTCATGCCGCATATGACCAACTAGATCTTTTGAGATGCCTACGGTCTCAGCTACCTCACGTACCTTCAGTTGGCGGTCTAGCAATACGATATCGTGGATTTCTTTCACGATATCCCAATTGGAGATTTCCATGCTAAATTGGGTAAGCAACTAAACAAAGAAGAATCTAAAATAGGAGATTTCGAGGAGGTGCTACTTTGATGAACTACCTAGAAGAAAAGCGTCTGTCTATACGCAAAGAACTCCTTCTACAAAAAAAAAGCCCCAAAGAAAGTTGACATGGATCAGCCCTAGTGGGTCCACAAAAAATGAGATCGACTACATACTGTACATACTGTCGACGGAACGATATATCATTAAAGATGTAACAGTTTTTAACAAATTCACAACAGGTAGCGATCACAGGATGGTCAGAGCAAAAATTAGTATCGACGGTAACTATGAGATGGAAAGAAAAATAATAAGAAATTCGTATCCAGTAGATAGGAACAAACTAGGGCAATATAAAGAGAAATACAAAGACCTGTTAAAAGAACAACTTACCAAAAATTTGACAGTGATGATAAAGATATAGACGAAATAGACAACATACTTAAAATAAATTTTATTTCCGGTTTCATTACGGTCAAAAACATAATTTTAGACCAAAATTAGCCATTCTCCACCCATGGTCAGTATGTCGAAAAATAACCGTTATATTGGGGATTTATAATGTGGATAATAAAAGTTGGACTATTTTTTTTATAAAACATTTTGATCTAAAAGTTCCCAGAAAATTTCTTTGTACTGTCTGTTTTAACATAAACGTGATTAAAAGGCTAGATTTTAAATTTCGACAAGCAAACTTTTGCGATTAAACTTTGCAATGCACATATCCACACCTTTTCCTTTAAGAAATTCATAACCGCTTGGTTTGACATGAAATTTGGCGTGCGCATAGCTAACACGTCAAATAAAAAAAGTGATATGGTGCTGACGTGTGCTTTTGCCCTGGGGGTGAGTTTCACCTCATCTCGTGGGTGAAAAAATATATGTCCAAGATAATTCCCGAAATGGATAAACTGACTAATTTTAAGCAACTTTTTTTCTATAGAGTTTTTTCACCGAATCAATACATTTCGAGTTATTTGCAAGTGAATATGTTCATTTTTTAACAAAATAACCACGATTTTAGACGGTTTTTCGCAAATAACTCAAAACTTAAGCATTTTGTCGAAAAAAATATTCTTAGCAAAACTATAGCCTATAAAAAAATGAACAAAACTGTGTATATATTAGGTCTCTATACCTAGCAAAAGCAGAGTTATAGCTAATGAAAATAGGGTCATATTCGAAAAATCCAAATATAATAATATATGTAATTCAATGTGAAATATCCAAATAATGAAGCATTCTTGGGGAAAAATATTTCAACTTTTTTAAAGCGTTTAAAAATAAGCTTTATTTCTGTTTTAATAAAAAAAAATCAAGCATCAAATATAAGCAAGTTACGCTCAAAATAAAGTTGGTCCCTTTTGTTTTGGCAAAAAAAAATCAGGAAGATCACTCCCCAATTAGCAACTTAAATAAAATTAATCGTTACCGCTTCATAAGTTACTTTACTTATGTTGTGTTTATATGATCTGTAAGTTTCATCGATTAATAGTGCTTTTTTTGAAAAAATTTGGTTTTCAAATAAAATTTTTAAAAATTTTAATTTTGAAAAAAAAAATTGTTAGAGATACCAAAAATCTTAAACAATAAAAAAAGTCGGCTTAACTTTTCTCAATATTTTGTATTCTTTTGTTTTTCTGTAAGCCAAAAATTGGTTAAGATTCGGTGTTTCTAAATTTGCATATACGCGTGATAAGTGAGTCGTTCACGTCCTTTTAACTACAGCTCATTCAAAAATAAGCACTTTGAACCGATGAAACTTACAGATCATATGATCAATACATACGCGAGTAAAAAACTTGTAAAGTGGTAACAATTAAGTTCATTTGAAATGCTATTAGGGGGTAATTTTCCCGAGTTCTTACCAAAAAAAAGGGACCAACTTTATTTTGAGCGTAACTTGTTTACTTTTGATGCTTAAAAATTCTAAGGACCATTATCAACGCTGCCTTTTACTGTATGAACGGTGACGTTTATAGGCATCCAGAAATGGATGGTGTTAACAAAACCATTGAAAAATTTGCCAAAGGGTCACGAACAACGACATATTTAACACGTAAATTTTGAGAGTACTCAAATCTTTGGCAATACGGATCTGGCTCAGAAGACTTAAGAGGAAGAAATCCTTTGAGTTAGTTAAGTGAAAAGCAAAGTATAGTGCAACTGGTGATACATGTTAACATTTGTGCAATTAATTAACAGAACCTAAGGTATAATAGTAAATAAAAATTAGTCTCAAGTTAGTAATAATTAAGATGCCTGGACAAATGTTGCTCATTGATATTTTATTGTATGATTAGATTGTAATATTCTTTTAATTGGAAATATTTTAATTGTGGCAAAATATGTAATAAAAAATATATTACCAGATTCAATACGGTTTTTATAGCATCTATCGTGGTTAGCGTTTCTCTAACAGGAAGTACTATTTTTATTGTATCAAACAATAATATCATTACTGTACCATTCCAAACTGATTGATCGTAGTAGTAAACGTAAACCATAACTAGGTCAAAAACTATAGCCATAAATATGATGACCAGAGGCCATCCAAAGAGTTTATTAAACATTGTTACAATTTTGCACATTTCGGTATATTGTTGTTTAATGATAACGATAGTTTTGATATTTTTATTCATATTATTTGGCAAATTCTGGTAGAGGCATAAACGGTTAATTAGATGAATATATTTGCTAGATATTATAGTAGCCACATCAAATATTAGTAGTGTCAAACAAAATTGATAAAATCGTCCGAAAAAATATGACACATAGGGCAAAAAACCTATTTTCTTCCATTCGACGTATGATTCTACACCCATTATAAATATAAGCAAAATAAAATTAATAAACAGAAGATGTCTTTTAAAATTACTTTTTATTATAGGCAGCGATCGGTTATTTGCCATTATTGTTTCAATATTTTCTACAAATTTGAACCAGATAGAAGCATATTTAAGACTTATTAAAAAACAAGAAATAATCATTACTCCATCGGTGATGTTGTAAAGAGTATCCATGAAAAGAACAGTTGATAAACTGTAAATTTGCAAGTATGCTTTATTGATAATGGATTTTAGATAAAAACCATAAAATATGCCAAAAACTACCCATGAATATAACTTATGATAATTGTTGTCTTTGTAGGGTAAAAATCCAAGAATACTGCCCAATATAGTAATTCTTTTAAGGTGTACTTTCTCCATACTTATATTTACGTCAGTGCGCTGATATGTGTAAGAATTTAATAAAAATCGAATTTGATTATGCACTAAGTGCACATTACCTTAATTATGTAGACATGTAGAGTTAGAAAAATGGAATTAAATAATCAACAAATTATTCTAGAAATATACAGGGTATTTCGAATGTCGTATATATTTTAGGTTTAATAATTTAGAGAAATGAGAGGCCCGGATCTAAATAATAAATCTAAAATTTCTCGTAGAAGCACTTTTGGATAATATCCTTAATCTTTGTTTTTACCACTTATAAAACAAGGAGACGACGAATAAAAAAAGATGAAAGGGGCTCTATAATATGCAGTCACATTCCGTCTATTCGTCTCGAAAAATTTTAACGAAAGTTGATTCCTTTTACTCAAATATGAGTAAACTGAAAAATTTAAAAACAGCTTACGTTTCAATTCGGTTCAGAGGTGATCACCATCCCCATACGCACGTTTCTGTCTCTCCTTTGAATCGAAACAAAACCAAGCTGCTTTTAGGGTGGGCCGATTTTTCGAAATTACTAAAATGGTAAAATGCAATTGAAAAAAAGTTGAAGTGTATAAAAACAAAATTTTTGATATTAAATATTAATAAAAAAAAATTATTTTGAACTGCCACATAAATGTCAAAAATCTAAATTTTTATATTAAAAATATTAAATTTTGCATTTTACCTCATTGTTAAATAATTAAAACTAAAAGTTTTTTTACAATAAAGTTTTTGTATATTTTTAATATTTCAACTGCCACAAGGACATTATGTTAAAACTAAATTAGGCGATCATTACGTGAAGCGACGCCACTGACTTGGCTGTCCGATGTTTTCGGACCAATCGTAATATTTTATCGATTTGAGACAAAGAGGTATTCTTTCATTTGGGAATGAATCAGTTTTCGACTAACAACCACGGAATACAGTCGTATCTCTTGATCTTTTACGTCGCAATATAAGTTTGTTTATATGTTTATGTTTACCGGTAAAATGGCGCGTAACACCAGAAGTGAGTTAAAGTGTCCTATATTTGGAGCGTCCAATAATATAAACGAAACAGTTTTACCAACATATGAAGATGTGAACACTTACTTCAACTATGTTGAACATGAATTAAAACCGATTGCAACAAATCCACAACAAACTGCAACTGAGACGAGTCAAAGTGTAGCAAAGAAAATTCAGGAAATTTGGAGTCGTGATTCAATTCCAACCGTTCAGCAGTGCAGTATTATAAAGCGAATAACCAGTTATCGTCTTAAAATTAGAAATTTACTAAAACCTTGTAAACAACGCAGTGGTGTTGCAAGTTATAAAAAACAGTTAAATGATTTCAGAACACAATCCAAAATACTATTTGATGTGGCTGCTTGTAAATGTCTAGATTTAAATAATTGTTCTTGCGATAAAGTATTTAAAGTTCCAGCAGCCGAACGACCATTTTTAGAAGACCAAAGATCGCAAAGACGAATGGTAATTGGTGCCATAGATATAACAATGTCCAAAAAGTTACAGAACCGAGAGGAGAGAAATTTATTGCAAATTCAAAAACAATTAAATGATAATGTTGTTCACTTACCGAAAAATCGATCTCGGCAGAAAATAATAGCGACGGAAACACTTACACATGAATCGATCAGTTCTGCAGAAACTTCTACTGTGCAGCAAAAATCATTAGCTTCCTATAATGTGTTACAATTACCTGTGCTTGCAAGAACACTTGATCATTTTGGTATTTCTGATCGAGCTGGTGCTGCAGTCGCTTCAGCAGTACTACAAGACGTCGGTATTATAAATATGGAAGATAATAGCAACATTATAGGTAAGAACAAAATTCGTCGTGCTAGAACAAAAAAACGTGCCCTTCTTGAAATGGACGATTCTTCACAGTTACGTGGCTTTTTTTTCGATGGTCGCAAGGATAATACGTTAAAAATGGAAGATAATCGTCGAAAGTTAATTCGAAAACCTATTACAATCTTAAAAATGACTGAGTCGACTTATCTGGCGCATGTTACTCCTGATTCTGGTACTGCTGTGAATATTTCAAAAAGCATTTTAAAATACTTTGATGACTCTGACGTATCCACAGATGTCTTAAGGGTAATAGTGTCTGATGGGACGAATGTTAATGTTAGAAAGTTTAATGGTGTTATTGTGCAATTAGAAAAACATTTAAATCGCCCGTTGCAGTGGCTTATTTGCCAGCTGCACTGTAATGAATTACCTTTGCGCCACCTTATGAATTTCCTTGATGGTAGTACAACTGGACCTCGTCACTTCAACGGACCTATAGGACAAGCACTCATTGGATGTGAAAATCTACCTGTTGTTAGGTTCAGTGTAATGGAATCATAATAATATGTATAGGAGAATGTGGATACGTCTGATTTAAGTACAGATCAACAATATCTTCTTGACATGTGTGTTGCAATCTCAGAGGGAAGTATTGACAACAAACTTTCTAAACGGTGCCCAAGTAAAATAGTGCATTCCCGCTGGTTAACATTGGCTAACCGTATACTACGTTTATATGTTTCCACTGTGGTTCCATCAGATAATTTGGCTACCTTAGCAACCTTTATTTTAAAAGTGTATGCTCCAGTATGGTTCCTTATAAAAACCAGACCTTCCTGCCTACATGGAGCCTTTAATTTTTGGAAAATGATTCAGTTATCTAGGTATTTACCACAACCCCTAAAGGATGTAATGGATCCAGTTCTATTGCGAAATAGTTTTTTTGCACATCCAGAAAATATGCTACTTTGAATGTTAGGAGATCCAAGAAAACATATTAGAGAGCTTGCTGTGCGCTGTATTTTTAAAGCTCGAACAAGTAACATAAACCAGCGACTACGAACATTTGAGGTACCACCTGTGCTTAATATGAACGCTATGGATTATATCGATATCATAAATTGGAGTACAATACCCTTAACACATTCGCGGTCATGACTGCATATGAAGTCATTTACTCCATAAGAATACGTGTATAAAATGACAGCGTGTCCGCGAATGTGTTAACTGAACCACCGTTAACAATTGGAAGTTCGAATGAAACTTTACAGGAAATTGTGGTTAATCCGGAGACATCGGCACTGTTATCGGAGCTTAAGTTATATCCGTCTCACACGCAAGCCGTTGAACGCATGATTAAACTTGTGACAGAAGCTTCAGCAAAAGTTTGTGGTGCTGATAGCAGAGATGGTTTGATCAGAACCAAACTGGAATCACACCGAATTATGCCTTATTTTAGGCCAAGAAAAGATTATAAGTTGTAAGAACAGTTGTTTGTTTGTTTAATTTAAGCATACAATTTATTTTTAATGATTTAATGATTTTTTTTCAATATTAATGTAAATTACGTTGTGGCAGTTAAAATATTAAAAATAAAAACATGAATAATTAACAACATTTGTTTCATTCTATGTATTATAACATTTTCGGATATGCAAGTTGTAAAACTAGTAAAATTTTAAATTCAAAATTTTAGTGACCTTGTGGCAGTTCAAAACAGCAAAATATGAAAAAATTTATTTTTACAAAAAAATTGTTTTCCTGCTCCACATGTTTTTTGGATTGCAAAATCTGAAATTAAAATATTTTTGAATTCAAAATTTTAGTGACCTTGTGGCAGTTAAAAACAGCAAAATACGAAAAAATTTATTTTTACAAAAAAATTGCTTTCCTACTCCACATGTTTATTTGGATTGCAAAATCTGAAATTAAAATATTTTTGAATTTCGTATACAAATCGGCCTACCCTATGCTTATTTAAGCACACCTATAAAAATTGTTCTGCATATCGGACGCTCGGTAGCGACATCTATTAAAGAAAAATGAGAAGTCCCACATCTAAACAATAAATCTGTGCCTGTTATAATGTTTGTGTAGATCAAATTAGTGAATGACATATATACAATTTTAATGTCTGTTGATTTTAAAGATTTTGTTTTAATTTTATTTATATTTATATATATTGTAACGTGACTATTGCAATTACTTATAATTACAATAAAACTAGCGGTTCGTAATTTATATACGACTTTATTTATATAAGTTACAGACGAATTTATCTTATACACTTTAGCTTAAGACTAAACTCTATTCACAAAAATTATGCCTTATATATCCTAGTCGTTATTCTCGATCATTCCGGGCTAAGCCAGCTCTCCGACTATCGTGTGACCTTCCAACAACCGCGCATCGGTTCCACGTATAGCGTGCTTCGATCTAGACTTTTCTCGGCTTACGCCTTGCGGCTGGTGACTCATTGTTTTGCTACATTGCTCCCCTCTTAAGATCTGAGCGTCCCGATCAGCAACTCTAGATGAAGGCCCAGGATGGCGGAATCTACACGACTCTCCAGCTTTGCATACACCCTTCAAGAAGAAATAACAGTCTACTGTCTTTGAAGGATCCGACATCTTCGGGTTCATGCAACACACAGTAATTCGTACGCCAGTTTCTCTGAAGACCACTTCAAGCATGCTTCTCACAATCTTCCAATCCAGATTTTCTACTGCATGGCATATTTTTGGTAAAGCCAAATCTTTGATGTCATAATTACACACGATTTTCTTCAAATTACTTAGAGCACGCCATATGTTCTCATAGCTTGGCGTGTCCGTATAAGACTTCCTGGTCACCATATACAGCAAAGATCGAGGACCATCTTCCAATCGCAGTACTCTTCCAATTTTAGGCTGCTGATTTCTTAACTCGTCCAGGCGGCCGAACTTTCTATTGAATACGGACGAGATTCCTTTAGTCATCTCGAGGTCTTGGGCAACACAGTGGGCTAGAGAGACGTTTTCTGGAACACCAAACAGATCTTGCTGAACTTCTGTGGTCACGCCGAATCTAGCACTCTTTCTTTCTGCGTAATTTGACATAAATTCCTTAAAACTTGGCTGTGGTGCATCTTTCATCTCCTGTTGGAGGACTCGGGCTTCCTCTGTTTCATTTGAGCCAGCATATGGTGCGAGACGATTTATGTGAATAACTTTTGGTTTACCGTTTGGTAACTTCTTAATTCTGTATATTACGTCATTTATTTTCTTCTTAACTTCATACGGACCTTCCCATTGTCTTTGCAGTTTAGGACACAGGCCTCGACGACGTTGTGGATTATAAAGCCAGACAAGATCACCTACTTCGAAGCTTTCATTCTTGCAGCGAGAATCATATTGATCTTTCATTCTGCCACTGGCTATCTGAATGTGTTGTCGGGCAAGTTCATGAATGTTGTTCATTCGTAACTTCAGGCGGTCGACGTATTCTTCGCCTGCAACATGTTCCTCGGAAGGTCTGCAGCCAAACTCTAGGTCGCAGGGCAAACGAACTTCACGACCCAACATCAGGCAGGTTGGAGTTTGACCTGTAGTTTCATTTACGGCCGAGCGGTAGGCCATCAGGAATAAATGAATGTGTTGGTCCCAATCTCGCTGATGTTCAGATACAACTTTGGACAAGTGTTTACCCATCGTTCGGTTCATCCTCTCGACCATTCCATCTGATTGAGGATGCAGGGGTGTTGTTCTGGTCTTATTGGCACCAATCAATTTACAAACGTTTTGGAAAAGAGCTGACTCAAAGTTTCGCCCTTGGTCGGAGTGGATCTCCAAGGGAACACCAAATCGGCTGAAGAATTCTTTAACAAGTACCTCTGCAACGGTAGCAGCTTCTTGATTCGGTAATGCATAGGCCTCGGTCCATTTCGTAAAATAGTCCATGGCTACCAGAATGTATTTATTTCCAGCATCGGTTTCTGGAAATGGACCTGCAATGTCGATTGCTACTCTTTCCATAGGACTTCCAACATTGTACTGTCTCATGGGTGCTCTCTTTTTACCAACTGGACCATTACCGGATGCACACAGTTCACATTTCTGGCACCATCTTCTTACATCATCTTTACAGTTCACCCAATAGAACCGTTCTCGAACCTTTTGCAGAGTCTTCGTAATACCAAAGTGTCCACCTGATGTACCGTCATGCAACTGACGCAATACTTCTGACACTTTACTTTTAGGTACAATCAACTGAAGCTTAGATTCTGTACCATCATCGTTCTCAAAGGTTCTGTACAGAAGATCATCTTTTAGTATCAGGCAATTCCATTGGCTCCAGTAGGCCTTGACTTCCGGACTACATGCACTAATGTTTTGCCAACTAGGTCTCTCACCTCGACGCATCCAATCCAATACTCTTTTTATACATGGATCGTCTTCTTGGGCTTCTTGTAACTGTTGTGGCTGCCATTGCTCATTAACGACGGTAGTTCGTCTCACAGGGCAAAGCTGTTCATCTAGTTTAAGCCGGTGATTACAACTTTCACTGCATGGCCGTATCGAGGAAGCATCTGTATTTGAACCAACTCTTCCAGCCCTCTTCATGCGTCTCTTCGGCATCGTGTCACGAATCACCCTCCGTACCATTTCCACCAAACGTTCATCTTTTCTCTTATCGCCTTTTTCCACGGTTATTACTCGATTGTTTCGTGAAGCTTGGCTAGCTGCTTCGTGTTCCAAGGCAATAGCAAGTGCTTCATCTAAAACTTTCGGTCTTGCTAGTCGTAAAGCTTTCTGTAGTTCATTATCTTTCAGCCCATTGACGAAGGTATCTACTGCAATTTCTTCTAAAACGCCGTCTGGCACCTCTGGATAAGCCAACCGCACCACACGAGCCACATCTGCTTCAAATTCTTGAAGATTCTCACTTGCTCGTTGACTTCTACTTCGCAGTTGTGCTTTGTATACTTGTTGTAGATGGGCATCTCCATAGCGTTTTTCTAGACGAGTGAACAAGGTCTGGTAACAATTTTCTTGACCCTTAGGAATTGATCTTAATATATCTGCAGCATCACCTCGCAAAGCAGCAGTCAAGGAAACAGCCTTTTCCTGTTCGGTCCAATGATTGGCGGTCGCAATAGCTTCAAATTGTCTAAGATATATGGACCAAGAGGACTTTCCATCGAATGGTGGTAATTTGAATCTCATATTATGCGACGTTTCGTCTCTCGGTAGTTCATCTTTCACTACAGGATCTAACGCTGCTGCATTAACTGATGGTTGTACTTTTGTATCGGTTATCATGCTCTCTAGTTGTTTGATCTTTTCTTCTACGGTCTCTACACTTTTCTGCATCTTATCGAATGTTCTAGAAACTTCTTCAAATTTCTCGTCATTCTGTCTACAAACGTCTTTAATTACTTGAGAAACACTTTCAAATTTCTCATCGCTTTTTCTAGAAGTTTCATCGATCTTTTGAGAAACACTTTCAAATTTCTCGTTGTTCTGTCTACTAACTTCCTCAAGTTTCTCGTTGTTCTGTCTACTAACTTCCTCAAGTTTCTCGTTGTTCTGTCTACTAACTTCTTCAAGTTTTTCGTTGTTCTTTCTAGAAGTTTCATCGATCTTTTGAGAAATGGTTTCGAATTTCTCATTATTTATCTTAGAAGTATCATCGATCGTTTCAGAAACAGTTTTTAATTTCGATAAGATTACTTGTTCTGCTGACTGGAAGTGGAACGTCTTTGGGTCTTCTCCGTTCTTCGTGAGGACATCCTCGAGTCGTGCTTGTAGGACTATCTTGAGCCCACTGCTGTCCAGATCCCGTTCCTCTAGCTGTTCACGGAGCTGTTTTACTGTAAGTTCTTGTAGCAACATCTTTGGTCGGCACACACGTACTTTCCAAAATGTCTTTTAACAGTCTTTCCGAATACCGAACAATCAACGCACTTTAACTATTCCCGACGAATAAAGTCCAAAGTCTTTTAAAGTCTTTCCGAATACCGAACAATTAACGCACTCCGGTTATTCCCGACGAATAAAGTTCAAAAGTCTTTTAAAGTCTCTCTGTAATTCACTTATTTATATCGCACTAAGTTAACCGAACACCGACACCAACTGTAACGTGACTATTGCAATTACTTATAATTACAATAAAACTAGCGGTTCGTAATTTATATACGACTTTATTTATATAAGTTACAGACGAATTTATCTTATACACTTTAGCTTAAGACTAAACTCTATTCACAAAAATTATGCCTTATATATCCTAGTCGTTATTCTCGATCATTCCGAGCTAAGCCAGCTCTCCGACTATCGTGTGACCTTCCAACAACCGCGCATCGGTTCCAGGTATAGCGTGCTTCGATCTAGACTTTTCTCGGCTTACGCCTTGCGGCTGGTGACTCATTGTTTTGCTACAATATATTAAAGAATTCTATTTATTAGTGGATGTAAGATTGACAACGTTTGGATCACAAATGTAGCGAGTATTTATTGTGTATGTCAGAACTGGATGTGCAGTTGCAAACTGAATATTTAAGGTCCGTACTTGATCTTTGACGAGTACTGCTCGTGTAGGATATGCGAACAATAATCCTACACGAGCAGTACTCGTCAAAGATCAAGTACGTACCTCAAATATTCAGTTTGCAACTGCACATCCAGTTCTGACATACACAATAAATACTCGCTACATTTGTGATCCAAACGTTGTCAATCTTACATCTACTAATAAATAGAATTCTTTAATATATACAGCGTGTCTACTTGAGTTGGAAACATATGGGAAACTTTTTTATTATTAATTTTACGAAAAAAAGTTATTCTTTATAAAAAGTTCTGCATGCCCCAAAAACCTAAGATTCAATTATCAGATATCAAATTTTCTCAATATTATACGAGGTATGTCAAAAAATATGAATTTCGGCTAAGGGTAAAGTACCTTTATTTCTCTCAATATCGAAAATTCTTATGATAAAAAGTTGTTTGGAATTAAAAACTAAGATGAAATATGCAATTGCATGCTTCTTATTGAAAAAAAAAATATTTTTCTCAAATTTATGGATGCCCAACATCGTTTTTAATTATTACAAATATCATAACTCGTTTATTATTCATTTTACGAAAAAAAGTTATTCTTCATAAAAAACTTTGCATGGTCTAAAATCTAAGACACAACCATGATATATCAACTTTTATTAATTTTATACGAGGTGTGTCAAAAAATATGAAATTCGCTCAATATTATAGCACCTTTATATTTCACAGTATTTCAATTAGAAGGATGTAATTGCATATTGACACATAGTTTTTAATTCTAAACATTTTTTAATAACCGTTTTCAATATTGTGAAAAATAAAGGTACTTTACTCTTGAGTGAAATTCATATTTTTTGACATAACTCGTATAAAATTAATAAAATGTCATATCTGTTGGTTGAATCTTCGGTCTTAGGACATACAGATATTTTTATAAAGAATGCCTTTTTTTCGTAAAAGTAATAATAAAAGAGTTATCGTATGTGTAATGAATAAAAACGAAGTTAGTATCAATAAATTTGAGAAAAATTTGGAAAATATTTTTTTCCAATTAGAAGCATGTAATTATATATTTGAGCTTGGTTTTTATTTCCAAACAACTTTTCATAATAAGAATTTTCGATATTGAGAGAAATAAAGGTACTTTACCCTTAGCCGAAATTCATATCTTTTGACATACCTCGTATAATATTGAGAAAATTTAATATCTGATAATTGAATCCTAGGTTTTGGGGCATGCAAAACTTTTTATAAGGAATAACTTTTTTTCGTAAAATTAATAATAAAAAAGTTTCCCATATGTTTCCAACTCAAGTAGACACGCTGTATATTCACTTTTGTTTGTTTGGTCAATATTTTACTCTTTAGTAGTTTTCTATTTGCTTGGTATACCCGGTTTGTCGTATTTATTCTTTCTTCGAGCTCCGTTTTTCTTTCCCATTTGTTGATTATCATAACGCCCAGGTATTTAAATTTTTGTACTTGCTCGAATTTTTTATTTCCTATCCTTATCTCTCCGGTTTTGCTCTGCTTTTCCGACTCTCATTAATTTTGTTTTCTTTTCATTAATTCTTAGTTCCATCTTCTTTCCCTCTTCTTCAATCTCCATTAATAACTTTTTCATGATTTTTCGTGTTTTTGTTACTATCGCTATATGATCTGCATAGGCGATTAGTTGATAACCTGATGCTCTTAGGTTTCCCTTGTGTATCTTTCTTAACACAAAATCTACTGTCAGGTTAAATAGTGTTAATGACAGTGAGTCACCTTGTCTCACTCCTTTATTTATTTCGAACTCTTCTGTTTCCCCTTTTTGTGTTAGAATACTGATTTTTTATTTTGTTAATTGACATTTTTATTAGAATTCTTAATTTTTTACTTACTCCTTGATATTTTACGGCTTTCATTATTTCCTTTCTCTTTATTGAGTCAAAGGCTTGTTCAAAATCTATAAATGATATTTCTATTTCATGTTGATGTTCGTGTGCTTTTTCCATGATTTATTTAATGGTATGTATTGCATCTGTTGTTGATCTGCCTTTTACGAAGCCGCATTGGTATTGTCCTATAATATTTTTTGTTTCATCCGTTAACGCCCTTTGTATTATCGGCGATAATATTTTATAGCCAACGTTTAATAGTGTAATACCTCTGTAGTTCTTACACTCATGCTGGTCGCCTTTTTTATGGATCGTTATAATCTTTACAATTTCCCACTCGTTCGGCATTGTCTCCTCTTTCCATATTTTTTAATCAATTCATGTATTTTTTCATGCAATACGTGCCGTGCCGTCCGTATTTTATTAGTTCTAGATTTATTCTGTCCTTCCCAGGTGCCTTTCCATTATTCCCCTTCATTATAATGTTTTTTACTTCTTCTAATGTTGGTTCCTGTGTGATCGTTTCTTCTTCGTCCTCGTCTTCTATTTCATCATTTATAACGGGTTCAATTAGTAATTCTTTAAAGTGACTTGTCAATATTTCTTTATATTCTTTCTCTTCCTCTACAATTTTACCTTGTTTGTTTTTATTCCTTTTAGTTTACCTTTGAATGTTCTATGGTTTTCTTTTATTTTATTATAGAATTTTTTTGAATTTTTTTATATTTTTCGTTCTCTATTTCCTGAATCTTTAAATCTATCCATTGTCGTTTTTGTTTTCTGTTTATTTGTTTGCCCTCATTTCTCAGTAATTCGTAGTTTTCTCTGTCTTCTCCCGTGTTCGTTCTTATCCATTTTAATCTCGCTTCCACTTTTTTTCCATAATTTTTTGACATGTCGTTGGGTCAGAATAGAAAGGTTCTATCTGCAATTTTTGTCTAAACTAAAATTTTTATGTAACTTGGTTTTATTTTATGTTCTTCACCTTAATATCATACTAGCACCGAATTCTATTAACAGGTTGCTGAAATACGTAAGTTACAAGGTTTTATCTGAGAGAATTTTAAATGTTGATAAGTATACAAGGTTCTAACTGACATAAAAAAACAATCAGCTAAGTACACAAGATTCTATTTGCAAGAATTAAAAGTGTTTATAAGTTAACAATAAGATATTATCAAATAACTTCAAATTGTTTTATTATTATACGGGATATTTTTTTCACTGAGCTAATTATGTCTAATTTTGGAATAGATGGATGAGTAACAGCATAGTTTAAACTTTTTGACAATACCAAATTTTCCGTTGCATTTAAATTTCTATTTGATAGAATGACAACTGACGCAAATATGTCATTATTTCTATTTAGGAAATATCAATACAATATAATAGGACTCTATAATATCAATACAATACAATATAAAAGGACTATCCGAGAAACTTAAAACAATAGGAAATAAATTCAACATTTCAACAACATTCAAAACAACAAACACATTGAGATCTATTCTATCTAAAACTAAACCTAACAATGAACAAGAAAGAACAAAGAATTGCATATATATAAAATAGAATAGAATAGAATAGAATAGAAATATGCTTTATTGTCATGAAAAATTTAACAATTTTATAGACAAAGCTTACAAGAATCATAAAAAAAAACAATAACAAATACAAATACCTTCTGAATGCGAACAATTTTATTTAGGTGAACGTTATCAAGACCATTGAACGTTAGAATAAGTGAACATCAGTCTTATATTAAAAGTAGAGAATTTGATAGATCTCAAATATGTCAACACGCATGGGATAATGAACATAGAGTTCAGTAGAGAGATTCAAGTATAGTCCTGAAAGAATCAGATAGTAAAAAGAGAAAAATCAAAGGAGCGGCTCTAATTATGCTAAATGAAACCAATTGTGTCGCAAATTCCTCGGTAGAATGCAGTAGGATGTGGTTACCCATACTGAAAGAGGAAGTCAATAGAAAGAAAATACCACGATTAGTAAGTCAATAATATATCGAGTTAGTACAAGTTTTATATTTTAGTATTACTTATTGTATATCTATATATTATTAATATTATTTATAATTTATTTATTATTTATAATAAAACATATTTAAGTCAGAATTTGGTATTAGTTTTTTAAAAGTAAGTTAAACGTAAGACCTAATACTTACGATGTCGGGATAGTATCACGAGGTTTTTTCCTGGTTTTCCCTCGTGATTTACTATGGAATCTCTAACGCGAGAATTTTAGTGTCATCGTTGAATTTAGTTGTCTTTTTAAAGACAGATCACATGCTATGATTTTTTGTGAGGGATATTCTTGAGCTGGGATTGATTTCATGTAATTGAATGAACTACCTTTTAGTAAAGTCGTCCCAGGAACGCAACTCATAAATATTGGCGATATCATTTTAAGGTCTTCTACTTTAAAATGTATAATATACGTCTGAATTGCCAATTAAATGAGTCAGATTAAATAAATTATTAGAAGAATTTTTTACTTAGGAACATTTTTGTTTATTTTAGTAGTATTTTGTATTTTGACAACGAAACCCGATTTGGGCTTCAAAACGTTAATAAAATCATTTTTTGGTAAAATTGTGGCTCATTTCCCATTAAAAATTGTTTAGCTTATGTTTAAATTCGGTTCAGAGGTGATGCACCATCCCTATACGTACAGGATTATTCACTATATTTTGACCCTCCTTGTAAACTGCTTAATACACAGAATTAGAAAAAAATGTAAAACAGAAAAGTTGTTCGATTTTTAAATTATGATTTTTTGACATATACAGGGTGAGTCACCACTAACGAGACGGAAGATTACAGCGAAATGGTAAAAGATTTAAAAAAATTTTAAATTTAATAGTTTGTAAGTTGATAAAAGCTACATTCTAAAAATATTTTGAAATATACAGGGTGTCCCAATAAATGGCGGCGTATCAAAGTTATATTTTTTCTTAAGGAAGACCCTGTATTTTATTGCATTTTTAATTGTCCGCAAAAAATAAGGTATAGTTTCATAAGGCTTCCCTATACCTATGTACAGAGTGTTCTGAGTTATGTTGACTTTTCTTTCTTAAAATGTAAAGCTTTAAAAGAAAGCTTATTCTTAAGTTGTTTAAGAAATTATAAAATTATTATTTTTACATCTAAATAGTGGTATATTGGTTGAATGTATTCCATGATTAATTATTACACATTTGTCTACAGGGTGTTCAAAATTTACAGTTTCATTATTGAAGTATTCAATGTGTCATATGATGCTTATATTAAATGGAACAACATGTATATTAATAAAAAATTATACTAAACAAACTCACCTCTTTCGAATGGTATATGAATATCCGATACCTACGTGTCATAGTTTTTGCGTAATTTACAATTATTTAAATTCTTAATCTGTAAATCAATTTTAAAACAAAAGATAGAGTTAATTAATATCATTGTATGACATGTTCAGTTTATAACAGTACGGTCTGGTAATTATCAAAACTATAAACATCCGTGTATGGTATTCAAATTTTTTATTACTTAAAAATGGCTTTGGCTGAGCCAATTACATTCAAATTTAATTGTTCCTAGAAATGAATAATCACGCTATCTATGAAAGAGTAGACATGCTACTTGGCATTGGGGAATATTTTTAAAATTGTCTCTTAGCTTCTAATGTTTGAGCTTAAAAGTAGTATCCTGATAGAAGACACCCAAAAAGGGACGTTTTTGAGAGATTTCTCGATAGATTCCGTGCTACTGGTAATGTTGCATAGGTATGAAAAGTTAAATAAAAATAAACTATTTATTTTTGATGACGTCAACAAACTTGATGTCCTGCTTTCTGTTACGGAAAATGCAAATACTAGTACGTGAAAAATTTCGAGTCAATTGGAAATCAGTCAAAGAGTGTATGTAGAAAATATAAGAAAAACCACTATCATCCGTATAAAACTCAAATACACCAGCATTAGACAGAACAGGAACGTTTAACTTTTCGTTTATAAACTTTAAAATTTGGAGAAGATCCTGATTTTCTTTAAGAATGTATTGTGTACAGACGAATCTACCTACTTTTCATAATAATCGTCTATTTAATAGACATAGTGTTGATCAACATTTTACTGTTGATCGCCAACATCGATGAAGTGTTAATGTTTGCGGCAGTATTTTGAGCGAATACGTTGTCGACCCATATCTTTTTGACGAAAATCTGAATGGAGCAACTTTTTTTAATTTCTGAAAACAAGTTTTTTGGATCCATATCCATCTTATAGCTTTCCACTTAGCGTGAGAACAAACATGTGGCTCCAATTGGACGACAGAGTTCCAGTTTATATTTGACGTGATGTTAAGAACAACCTTAACATAAAATTTAGAAATAAATGTATAGATAGATTCGGTCCATACCTATATTTGGCCACCTAGGTCACCAGGATTGACCAAGATGAATTTTTTTAAATGGGGTTATATTAAAAATATTGTAAATGCTACACTTCCTACCCTATTACTTCAGATGATATTTTTATGAAATTAAGTTATGTTAAATAATGTAAACAAATCATTTAAAATCGCTTGTTGTATGAACATTTTGAACATATATTACATAACTGATAATTTTTTATTAATAGTAAGTTGTGGTTCATTTTGTATTATTTATGTATTTGTTTTAATAAGATTCTATAAGTTTCGTTATGTATTTAGTTATTTTGAATAATGAAAAAATTTATTTAACAAATCAGCAAATAAAAATATACCTACATATTTATTTACAACTACACTCTGTAACAAATATGCCAAGTTGATGGGTTTAAAAATCGAGGGTGACTATAAATATTTTTTTCTAAAACCGTGTTAAAAATGCAATTTTTAGCACTCCATACGAGCGTTAAAAATGCTACTTTAAGGCACTAGCGCTTTAAAAAATTTTTTTAAGGCAGTGCAGTTCGTGTTGACCGTATATGCAATTTTGATGTAGTGTCAAAAAAATATAAAATTGGAATGTCAGTCAAGTTCAAGTAAAAGTGTTGCTAGATAATGTCCTGTAATTACGTTTGTAGAAAAAATATTGTATGATATGCGTGTTAAAAAGTACATTTTTAAGGCACTCATGTGAATTGCAGAACTCGCTATCGCTCATTCTGCAAACTTTCACATGCGTGCCTTATACGTGTACTTTTAACACTTATATCATAAATAACTATTAAAGCACTAGTGCCTTAAAGCAGCATTTTTAACGCTCGTATGGAGTACTAAAAATTGCATTTTTAACACTGTTGTAGAAAAAAGTTGTTATGAGCAAGCAGTTTTCAACCGCCTACGACTAGGTTATACCAGGCTTACTCACTCATATTTGTTCTCAAGGTCTGAACCACCTATTTGTGAATCGTGTAAAGCACAACTAACTATCAAACATATTCTCATTGAATGCCAAAAATATACACAAGAACGCATTGATTTTAATATCGTGTCAAATATGTCAGTTCTACGTGACAATAACAAGGAACCAAAAAATTTAATTGACTTTTTAAAATCAATTGGTGTATCCAATAAAATCTAATATGTTTTGTAGATAATGCATATAACCTTACTTTGTACCATACATATATTTTACCACAATTTTTGTTTAACCATTTAGGGGAACAAGGGGCTTGTTGTAACAGGGGTAAGTAGTATCACGGCTTTTTCATAGGTTATTTGACAGTTTATAACTAATTTAGCTGACTCAATCTTATTATCTTATCGCCTTGCAAATGAATCCGTCTAGCCAATCATCCTCCGATAGTTGCAAATATAGTTATTTTCCTAACAAGTGCAGAAAGTCATTCTTTTCCGCACGCGACTGCAGTTTGCCGAACGACGCGAAGCGGGAGTTCGGCAAGCAGTCGAGTGCGGAAAAGAGACTTTATGCAAGAGTTAGGAACAATATTTTTTCTAAGAGTCTTTAAAAAATTACCAAATCTTAATCAATTAATTTAATTAATATGAAAATACATACACAAATTAATTCTTTGACAAGGTTGTCAAAACCAAACTTTCAATATAATTAGTTAGCATGACGACGACCTTGGTTTCCATGACGATGATTCAAAACGACTGTTATTGTCTACCGATTTGACTATCGAATATTATGTCAAAATAATTTTATTTCATCGAATTGTCGCGTTAATTTCATTAAAACAGGAACACAATAAGATATATTTGAAATAAATTAGTAAATAATATCTAAATATTAGTTTATTGCATATATTATAATTACTTTAAGGCCATATTAATATATCTAAATTAACACGCGTGCGGAAAAGTAAATACCGCGTGCGGAAAAGTAACACACGTGCGGAAAAGTAACACGCGTGCGGAAAAGTGAAACTTTCTAAACTAAAATGAGTGCGCGAAAGTAGAAATTTTTGCACGCTCATAGAAAAATAATTTTGTGCACGTGCTTCATAATGATGAGGTAATACAGGGTGTAACAAAAATACAGGTCATAAATTTAATCACATATTCTGGGACCAAAAATAGTTCGATTGAACCTAACTTACCTTAGTACAAATGTGCACTTAAAAAAGGATACAGCCCTTTGAATTTACAAAATGAAAATCGATTTTTTCCAATATATCGAAAACTATTAGAGATCATTTATTGAAAATAGGCATGTGGCATTCTTACGGTAGTAGTATTTAAAAAAAAATGATAGTGAAATTTGGACACCCCATAAAAATTTTATGGGGGTTTTGATCCTTTAAACCCCCCCAAACTTTTGTGTACGTTCCAATTTAATTATTATTGTAGTACCATTAGTTAAACACAATATTTAAAAAACTTTTTTGCCTCTTGTTACTTTATCGAAAAGTCAGTTTTTATCGAGATATTTTGAATACTTTTCAAATCCACCACATATTTGTATATGGCAAAGTACGATTATGGAGACTTGGTAATAATATGAAAATTTATTTAGGATTTACATTTTTAGGTATATTTTGAACCATATTAAAAGAGAAGTAATATCTCGATAAAAATTGCCTTCTCGAAAAAATACAAAGAGGCAAAAAATTTTTAAAAACACTTTGTTTAACTAATGGTACCGCAGTAAAAGTTTAATTGGAACATACACAAACATTTGGGGTGTTTAAGGGAACAAAACCCCCATAAAATTTTTATGTAAACATATTAAAAAAGAAGCCGCAACTCGATAAAAACTGCCTTATCGAAAAAATACTAGGAGGCAAAAAAGTTTTATAAATATTGAGTTTAACTAATGGTACCACAATAATAATTTAATTGGAACGTACACAAAAGTTTGGGGGGTTTAAGGGAACAAAACACCCATAAAATTTTTATGGGGTGCACAAATTTCACTATAATTCTGTTTTAAGATTTTCCTGCCATAAGAATTATACAAGTCCATTTTCAATAAAAAATCTCTAATAGTTTTCGATATATTCGAAAAAATCGATTTTAATTTTGTAACTTCTGTAGAAAATTGTCTTTTCTACAATAGTTTTTGTAATTCTAATATTTTAATAATATTTTTCTATCCCCCTGCCCTAAACTAAAACCCTACGCTCTCAGCACACATGCTGCCTTTCTTCCTAATCATATATTCTGCGCTTGTCAGATTTTATTTACCCAAAATCATATACCTAACTTGCTCTAGTTACCTTCGCCCCTAAAACAAAGACTTCATCTCCAACTTCTGACGGAATAAGATGTAAAAAGTGCGTTCCTCGCTTCCCCACTGGAAGCACGCTAAATCTGACGCTTTTCTAATGAAAGAAAGTCATTATTAATCAAGTTAGTATGTATTAAATTCAGTTATTGTGCATCTAAACTGTAAGTACCATACAATTAAATTAGAAGAAGTACCAATTGATCACCTATGTACAAAACCACGGCACCAAGCTGCAGCATTGCAGGGTTGTCGGTTTCATAAATAAACTTTTTTGTTCTACCGCATGTCAATATATTTAAGAACATTTGTATAAAATTAGGTATAGGTGATTAGTTGGCAAAATAATGTTTATTACTTTTAATTTCTCATTATTTCCTGTTATTGTCCATTTTATTTACTTCTTGCAAAAATGTGTGTCTAATACTATTTGTGTCTAATACAAAAATAAACTATGTCAATTTAAGTTTGATTTATTATTCTTATTATTATCTACTTATTATTCTACTATTAGCTGTTCCCTGTTGATACTAACGTATAATTTTGCAATCAATTGGTTGCTGGTCCTTCGTAGTCCTATATATTTTGATCTACCAAATGTAGGAAGGTGAGAATATTATTCTTTTTAAAACTATTTTATGTTTACAAACTTTTAGAACCAGTCCCTCTCACTCCTCTTTCCCCTACAACTTCAAAGGGCTGTAACTTTCTTTATGTGCATATTTGTACTAAGGTAAATTAGGTTCATTCGAACTATTTTGGGTCTCAGAATATGTGATTAAAATTATGACCTGTATTTTCGTTACACCCTGTATAAAATTTGACACGCATAAAATTTTGGTTATCGCTATTGTTTTAAACGGAAATGAATCTTTCGGTGTTTATTTTTTTTCTAAATTTAGTTATACTTTGATGTTGCTTAACGATTTTACGATCAGGAAGTTATTTTTACAGTTATTTTGATAAATATACAAAAGTCTGCTATGGGGTTTGTTGTAACAAAACGTTAGGACTTTTTGTAACATGCTACAACTTGCGCTGAATCTTACTAAATTTATTATCTTCAATATAAAAACGTATTATTTAGTTTTTTCCTCAAGGATGAGACAATATTAAAGAAAATCAGAAAGTGCAACTCAAAGCCAGGAAGTAAGGTCTACTAGTTAGCTTCAGCGGAAGTTTTAGATAATCAATGTAGCATAAGACAAGCAAGTAAAACTTTGGGACTGTGTCAATCTCTGTACCGATATACATATAAAAAAAACAATTAGAGTCTACAAGTGCGCTATACTAAACCAGGGATAGTTTTTACAGCCGAAGAAGAAAGTAAAATGGCTTCGTATATTCTGAAGTGCGCCGAAATATATTTTGGACTAATTCCCATGGAGATGCGAAAACTGGGTTACCAATGTGCCGTGAAACTCAGTGCTAAGCAACTTACTTCTTTTTGGTATCAAAATTATACAGTTGGTCCAGATTGAGTCCAAAATTTTATGCGTAGAAATCTACATTTACCTTTAAGAACACCGGAAGCCACGTTATTATAGTATAAGATCTAGAGGCGAGAAATCATCGTCATAAGTAATATGGAGTTTGGCATGTGAAATGTGTCTATTGCATGTTGATAATTATGACCCCTTTCAGGCTGACACCTCAGTGGATACAGGGAGTAGCAATAAGGGATGAAAGGGGAAAGTTAACGCAGTCATTATAGGTTTTCTCCTCCTATTTTGTTAAAGCTCCATCGATTTAAATGAAAATTGGTGAGTAGTTAGAGCATACCTCAAGAAATAAAACTGATATGGTGCCAACGTGAGCTTTTACCCTGGGGGTGGATGCCACCCCTTCTCAGAAGTGAAAACTATTTTATTAAAAATAACCCCACTAATCGATAGAGGGACAAATTTTAAGCAAAATTTGTTACTTCTAATTATTAAAATAAATCAATACTTTTTGAGTTATTAAAGATCAAAGATTTGAATTTTTCGTGAAATAAATGCATGATGTAAAGCGGTTTTTCGTGAACAATTAAAAAACTGTAAGTTTTATCAAAATAGTTATGATTACCAAAATTGAAGATAATAAAAAATAAAAGAGATTTATTATTCGAAAAACTTTTGAGAATTAATAAAAAGTGAGTTATAGGTGATGGAATGTATATTTTTTTCGGCTAGTACCCAAATCTAAGTATTCAAGCTCAAATAACGGGAAAACCGTGCATTTTATAAAATATATTTACTGAACACTTGTCAAAGTACTCAAGAATACCTATCAAGTGAGCTCCAGATGAAGTTTATAACATCAAAGCTAAGCAAGTGATGATGAAAATAAGAGAACCCTTTCGAGTTTTTAGGAAAAAGTGAAAATTAAAACATACGCTATTTATATATTTATTTTGAAATTTGTTAACAGAATAATTTTTAAAGAATTTCGGGAATGAAGTTAGGATTATAATTTATTATCAAGTTCGCTTTATTACAATTTAAATATAACAAGTTAAACATGCGAGCATTATTATAACGAAAACTTTGTTTTTATGTATTTAAATTCCTAATATGGAAAATTGCTAAATATAAGCTGAATATAAGCTAAAAGACGTAAATGAACTATTTTTTAAAAAATACCTGAAAAATTTTGATGCATCAACTTTACCACCATCTCAATCTGAGCTATATCAACATCTTTTACGAGCACGATACATTACAGGTATTTGGTTCAACGCCTATAAAAAAAATCCGACAGATCTGGTTATTGAACAAAATGGTTGGGAACTTGCTGAAGATAACACATATAAATTCAAATGGTTTGAAGGGCCTCAAATGCCAGAGATCGTTAGAGATATTATTTTTGAGAATGAAATAGACGATGAGATGGATGATGAGCAAGCTGATGATGACATTCATAATAGCGAAAGTGATGAAAATAATTATGATAGCGATTTTAGTGAATGTGACAGCGAAAGTGAAAAATAAATAGTATTTTCAACGAAAATTTTGATTTAGTTTATAAATTCGCAAAGTCCGTTCGTTCGTTCCTGCGTTGCCACCCCTGCAATATCTGGAGCTTATGTACCGATGTCAATGTAGTTTTGTCTCTTGCATCCAAATCTGAAAACGGCATTTCGATATCTCAAACCATCTTCGAGATAACCGACCTCAAAAACAAGTTGCATTTCGGGACAGCAATTTATGATTTTTTAGCAATTTTAGATAGCGAGATAATTCTACAATGGAGACACTGTACGTAAAAATGTTAATGAAAATTTCATATTATTTCAAAAATATATTACTTCATATAAACTGTAAACGAATTGAAATATCAAATAAATAAATATTACTTATTAATTTTAATGTAAGTAATGCTAAATGGCAGGTTACAAATTTTTGGAGCTGTCTACCCAATGATTTATGTTTTATGTATATTATATTGTATAATATACAGTGTGTCTACTTAAGTTGGACACATATATTACGGGACACTTTTTTATTTTTAATTTTACGAAATAAAGTTATAATTCATAAAAAGTTCTGCATCGTCTAAAACCTACGATTCAATCATCATATAGCAAATTTTATCTATATTATAAGAGGTATTTTAAAAAATATGAATTTCGCTCAAGATTAAAGTACTTTTTTTTCACACTGTTGTAAATTATTGTTACTACGAAAAATTGTTTGGAATTAAAAACTATGTTCTATTATATGCAATAGTTGTTATTATTATAATTAAATAATTAATAATTATTATAATAATGTAACTATTATCTACATTCCTCTAATAAAAAAAATATTTAATTTTTTTCTCAAATTAGAGATGCCTACCAATCATCATTTTCATTTATAACTCTTTTATTATTAATTTTACGAACAAAAATTATTCTTCATAAAAAGATCTGCACGGTCTAAAATCCAAGATGCAATCAAAAACATAAGATTATATAAAATCGTATCGATTTTAGTCGATGTGTAAAAAATATAAATTTCGCTCAAGAAATTCGCTCAGTAAAGTGCCTTTATAGCTCACAATACTTAAATAGTAGGATATAATTGCACATTAAACATAATTTTTAATTCTAAACAACTTTTCATAATAGCAATTTTCCATATTAGGAATTTAAATACGTAAGAAACAAAGTTTTCGTTATAATAATGCTCGCGTTTTTAACTTGTTATATTTAAATTGTAATAAAACGAACTTGATAATAAATTATAATCCTAACTTCATTCCCGAAATTCTTTAAAAATTATTCTGTTAACTTTCAAAATAAATATATAAATAGCGTATGTTTTAATTTTCACTTTTTCCTAAAAACTCGAAAGGGTTCTCTTATTTTCATCATCACTTGCTAAGCTTTGATGTTATAAACTTCATCTGGAGCGCACTTGATAGGTATTGTTGAGTACTTTGACAAGTGTTCAGTAAATATATTTTATAAAATGCACCGTTTTCCCGTTATTTGAGCTTGAAATACTTAGATTTGGGTACTAGCCGAAAAAAATATACATTCCATCACCTATAACTCACTTTTTATTAATTCTCAAAGGTTTTTCGGATAATAAATCTCCTTTATTTTTTATTATCTTCAATTTTGGTAATCATAACTATTCTGATAAAACTTACAGTTTTTGAATTATTCACGAAAAACCGCTTTACATCATGCATTTATTTCACGAAAAATTCAAATATTTGATCTTTAATATCTCAAAAAGTACCTACTGATTTATTTTAATAATTAGAAGTAACAAATTTTGCTTAAAATTTGTCCGTCTATCGATTAGTGGGGCTATTTTTAATAAAATAGTTTTCACCCCCGAGAAGGGGTGGAATCCACCCCCAGGGTAAAAGCGCACGTTGGCACCATATCAGTTTTGTTTCTTGAGTTATGCTCTAACTACTCACCAATTTTCATGCAAATCGATGGAGGTTTAACAAAATAGAAGGTGAAATCATTTAATGACTACACCAACTTTCCCCTTTCATCTCTTATTGCTACTTCCTGTATCCACTGAGGTGTCAGCCTGAAAGGGGTCATAGTTATCAATATACAATAGAGACATTTCACATGCCAAACTCCATATTACTTATGACGATGATTTCTCGCCTTTAGCTCTCCGTCTATTAAGTCGAGCAACATCTTTCAACAGGACTAACGTTGGTATTCTCTTCGAAATATACCAAAAAATTCGAATTTTCTTACTGTTACAACCTACCCCAATAGATGTTACAACTAGCCCCAAGCGCGGGGTAAGTTGTAACAATGCACTTTTTTTGGTAAAATGCTAGTTGATTAATAGATACCAGTCTTTTTAAGTTTTTTTCAGATCAATTTTATTCATAAAGAGTTAAACTAGTGTTTAGAGTTTAATTAGCGATAATTGGGAAAATCGCTGTTAAGATTTGATTTTATGAAAATTGTTACAACTAGCCCCCTGCTCCCCTATTGCTCCGTCGCTAATAACCATTAGGTGGATGCGACTTTTTCTTAATAAAAAAAAATAGTAAATTCTAAAATTCTTATTTGTAATTCTTAAATCTAAATACATTAAATATATTACCAGATTCATTAATGCCTTTATTACATCCATAATAGTTAGTGATACTCTAAGAGGTATAACCACCTCAAAAGTATCAGCAATAGAAAATAAATACGTTCCGTCTACAAATGTTTGATCTGCGTAATAATTATAAACCATAATTATATCGAAAATTAATCCCAAAAATATAAATACCAATGGCCATCCAAAGATTTTGTTAAAAATTCGTACCATTTCACATGTTTTCAGATATTGGTGCTTAATTTTAATAACATTGTTAGTATAACGAAAATTTTCACGTCTTGATAAAACAAAAAGCTGTTCATTTAAATAAATTAGCCGATAGGAAATCAAAGTAGCAACGTCAAAAATAATCATTGTTAGAACGTACTGGTAAAATCTTGTAAAGTAATAAGAAAATTGTAAAGAGAAATGAAGAGCCTGCCACATGATATACGACTGTAAACTCATAACCAATATCCAAAATGCAAAAGTGGCCCATAAGATCCATCTTTTGACAAAGAATTTTTTGGTACTTGTATATTCAGTCACTACTGCTTCTTCAGCATATTTTACGAGTAGAGACCAATCAGTTTTATGTTTTATCTGGATAAAAAAGCATGTTAGGAATATACAGCCATCAGTGAGGTTATATAATACATCACAAACGTAAGTAACGCTTTGTGTGGGTAGTAGAGCAGTAAATCTGGAAAATACTGTGTATATGTATAAAGTACATAATAAAGTAAACATAACATAAGAGAAAATGCCGTATTTGATATCTTTGGATGGCAAAATTCCGATGATATGACCAACTGAACTTATTTTATTGATATTCATTTTGTTATAAAACCGAATAAACTCAAGAAATATTATATAGTTTTATGAGCAGAAACCACACTACAGAAATAGTTATGTATTTATAATGTTAGTTTAATATATTATAAACTCAATTTCCTTAATGAAAACATAATTAATTTAATAGTTTTTCCCTATTAATCAACAAATAAGATATATTTGTCTGTTAATAAATTTATTTATGTTTATTATTGATTATGAATTTATATTGAATAGTTATTATTTTCATTCTTTACTATTACAGCTCTAACAAAATATATTCTTCTTTAAGTACCGTGCCCAAATTTTAGGCGTGAGTAGCTTCCATGACAATTTGCCGGTATAGTTCTCGATCTTGCTCGGCTTGTAATAATTGATCTGCTGATAAGCCAGTCCATTGACGAAGGTTTCAGTGCCATGAATATTTCTTCCGAACAATTCCTCTTTTTCCGTCGATCTTTCCTTTGAATATTAACTGCAGCATCCTGTATCTGTTACCTCATTATATGCCCGAGATTTTCAAGTTTTCTCTTTTTTATCATCTTGATTAAGTCACCTTCGTCTTGACCTACTCTGTTTAAGACTTCTCTGTTTGAAATACGTTGAACCCAAGACATTCTGGGCATTCTACGGTATGACCATATCTCGAAGGCTTCTAATTTGTTCATCATGTTAACCTTCATGACCCAGGTTTCACATCCATATAGTAATACAGGATACACATAACATTTTAGGAACTTGATTCTTAGTTGTAAGTTCAGCTGAGAGTTGCTCAGAATAGATCTAAATTTCAGAAATTCTCCTCTTGCAATTTCTATTGAGTTTAGTTAATTTCTTCATCTGGATTTAGTGTATCATTTATCCAACGTCCTAGGTATTTAAAATGGTTAACTTTTGTTATTGGTTTATTACTGACAATTAGATGCATAAGGCCGACGTCTTGTTTACTAACCACAAGTAACTTTGTCTTTGTTCTATTTATGGCAAGTCCGTTACTGGAACATTCTCTATCGATTCGGTCGATACGGAATTAAAGATCTTCGATACTTTCAGCCATGATCGCTCTGTCGTCTGAATATCTGATGTTGTTATTAGCTCCGTCCCCGATTCGAACTCCACATTGTCTTTTCAAGGCTTTGTTAAAGAGCAAGGAACAAGGAGTTTTGAATATTGAAAAGTTTAGTGCAAGGAGAGGAAGAAAGAGTCATGGAAGCAGCAAATACACACAGCAAGCTATAAATTACATAGAGGAATAATCCACCTCAGCCAAGAATAGGGCTTTGAACGCCGCCCCGTTGCGTTAGCTATAATCTCTAGGGATAGAGGAACATGAGTGAATTCTGCGGACGATTTCCGGAGTGTAAATAGAAACGTCAAAATAAATTTATTTTAATTAAAAATAAATTTATTATAGGAATTATAGGAAAATTGTCGTTTATTCCCAACAAGAATAGTAAATGCTATCCATTACATGATCTATGAGCAAACTTATGGAGAAAATAAATAACTATAGATTGATGTGGATATTAGAAATAGCCCAATAAATGACCATTTTGGAGTGTAATTTCCAGGGACAACTCCGAGTTGCATGAAAATTTGGATTTAGGTTCTACTTACCTTTCACTTCAAAGTTGAATTTGTGCCGTTGGTTGCTTTTACTTGGGGGTGACATTTCCCCGTTCTCCTGGGGTGAAAAACGCGTGTTTAAAATAAGGCCAAAAATGGATAAATTGACTTATTTTAAGCACCTTTTGTTTTATAAAGTTTTTTACGTAAGTTAATATTTTTCGAGTTATTCGCGATTTAAAATGTTGATTTTTCGACAAAAAAACTACGTTTCAGACCGTTTTTCCCATATAACTCAAAAAGTAAATATTTTATCGAAAAAAATATTTTTAGCAAAAGTGTAGCCTATAAAAAACGAAAAAAAATGGTGTAACAGTAAAGTCTACAACTTGAGCAGAAGCAAAGTTGTAGCTCATGAAAAATACGTTCTTATTGGTCTAATTCCAAATCGAATATTTCAACGCGAAATCACCGAAGAAATAAGCATTTTTCGGGAAAACCTTTTTAACATTTTTAAAGTATCGAAAAAAGCTTACTAGTTGTTTTTACAAAAGCTTACAGCATCACAAATAAACGAGTTAGGTACACTGAAAAAAAAGTTGTCCCCTTTTTTTTGGTAAAAAAATCGTGAAAACCTCCCTCTATTTAGCACCCTCAATGAAATTAATCGTTTGGCTTTACCATTTATTTTAACTGTATGTGTATTGTTTATATGATCTGTAAGTTTGATTGATTTGAAGTGCTTATTTTCGAAAACATTTGATTTTATATTAAAAAAAAATTCTAAAAATTTTTGAGAAATTAATTTTTTCAAAATAACTTAAAAATTATTAGTGATAAGAACAATCTTAAAGAGTAAAAAAATGTAGGTTTTGCTATTATAAATATGCTAGTTTCATTTTGTTTCTCCGTAGGACAAAAATTGGTTAAGATATGGCTGTTCAAAATTTGCATACACTCGTGATTAGTGACACATTCAAGCTTTCTAAATTATAACCCTTTCAAAAATAAACACTTTAAACCGGTGATACTGACAGATCATATAAGAAATAGATAGTTAAGTAAATTGTTTGTAAAGCGGTAGCGATTAATTTCATTTGGGGAACTAAACACGGCGAGATTTTTATGGTTTTTTACAAAAAAAAAGAGGGCCAACTTTCTTTTGAGCGTAACTCACTTATTTTTAATGCTAAAACTTTTGTTAACAATTAAAACAAAGCTTTTTATAAACACTTTAAAAAAGTTAAATGGGTTTTTCCTGAAAAGTGCTTAATTTTTCGGTGATTTTACCTTGAAATATTCGATTTGGAATTAGAACGAATAAGAACGTATTTTTCATGAACTACAACTTTGTTTTTATTTGATTGATAGACTTTACTGATACACCATTTTTTTGGGCTTTTTATAAGCTACACTTTTGCTAAGGATATTTTTTTCTATAGAATGTTTACTTTTTGAGTTATTTGCAAAAAACCGTCTGAAAACGTAGTTTTTTTGTCGAAAAATCAACATTTTCAATGGCAAAAAACTCGAAAAGTATTGACTTACTTAAAAAACTTTATAGAACGAAAGTTGCTTAGAATCAGTCAATTTATCCATTTCCGGTCTTATCTTGAACGTATGTTTTTTCATCCCCGAGAAGGAGTGACTGTCACCCCCCAAGTAAAAGCCAACGGCACAATTTCAACTTTGAAGTGGAGGTTAAGTAGAACCTAAATCCAAATTTTCATGCAATTCGGAGTTTCCCCTGAAAATTACACGGTATCGCCGTATTTCCCGTTCATTTACTGGGCTAAAAAGGATAATTTGCTGCTTAGTGAGCAAATTGGATTTAGACACATTCGTTCAGCTATTGATAACATTCTGGAACTAGAAATATACATATACTAGAATCATTTGCAACTAACAGAAAATTTATGGCAATTTTCTTTTACTTAAAAAATGCTTTAATTACTGCATGGAAAATAAATATACTACGTAGATTACACGAATGGCACATACGAGGAAATTTTCTGTGGTTTATAAGAAATTTTTTAAATAACAGGTCCTTCCAAATAAAAGTTTCAAATTTCTATTCACAAATCCATCACTCAGATAACCGAGTCCCGCAAGGATCTGTCGTAAGTCCCACACTTTTTCTAGCAGCAATCAACGACATTCTAAAAACTTAGAAAAGCCTTTAAAAGCAAGACTATATGCGGATGACCTGATAATTGTTGTAAAATGAAAAGATATTAGAACCATGACGAGAAATTTACAATCTTTTATAAATAAATTAGATACTTGGTCTTTGAATACTGGCTTCGAATTTTCTACTTCCAAAACCTAAGGCATTATTTTCTCAAAAACAAACACAAATATCAACACAAATATTACGTTGTAAGGAAAATCAATAGCCCTCTGTTCTCATTTAAAATTCTTAGGAATGTATTTGGATAACAGACTGTCATGAAAAGAACATATAAAACAGTTAAATTTAACTTGCCATACATGCCTGAACCTTTTAAACACACTGTCAAATAAGAAGTGGGATTCCGACCAAGACACAATGTTATCAGTATACAAATCCTTAATTCGATCTAAACTGGACTATGGCTGCATTGCTTATACATCAGCAAAGAAAACTCTTCTAAAATCTTTAGATGCAATTCATACTAATGGTCTGAGAATAGTATTGCGAACATTTAGGAGTACACCTATGGAGAGTATTTATGCAGAACTGGGCGAACCATCTCTTTATCACAGACGAATGCAACTAACTCTTTCACATTCATCCTCAGTCTACTGTACCCCAGAAACTTTTGTACAGTAAAATACCTTCAGTAATAAATAGTGCAATCTGTTTAGCGTCAAACCAAATTTGAGAAAACCATATTTACGAAAGAGTTAGAACATATTTGCGTGAACTTAATTTATTTACCTAACTATATTCAATTACCTAATATTAACCTAAGCTGCTATAATAAAGCAGAAATACCTTCCTTACTCAATAAAGCACCTTTTTCATCAAATATATTGGAACCCTACCAAAACTTCTGTCATATATTTACAGATGCTTCGAAGAACAATGAAGGAGTTGGTGCGGCTTTCGTTACCAATTCAAATAAGCACTTATTTCGACTTTCCCAGCATTGAAGTATATATGTTACGGTAAAAGTAGATAATTGGTAATTGTATACAACTACCAAAGTCGACGGTAAATGTAGGAAATTATTTTCAATTATCTACTTTTACCGGTAATTGTATACAATTACCAAGGATCAGCGGTAAAAGTATAAATGATGAAATGAAAACGATAAATTTCAATAGCTATTAAGAAGTGTGATTTTTATTGAACTGAAATAAAAAGAAGAGCCAATTTGTATAACTTGATTTGAGTTTTTATATTTGAATTAATACTACTTACTTTACTTACTATTTGTTGTGACATGGCAAACTCTCATGGCACTTGGAATTACACAACTTTCAATTTTTTACATCTGCATTTATCTGTTTTATATTTACTTTTGCAAGCACATCGCTGACAGCCTTGTCCACCCGAAAAAGACGTTATTTGAACATACTCGAGCAAAGAAATGTTTAGTTTGGGAACCGTGTCTAACTAAGAGGAATGATTGATTCTTTGCAGATGATAAATTTATTTCTGCTATACAACTGTGGCAGTCACCCTTGTTTAGTGCCCAATTCGTATAATTCCTTTTGAATACTGTTAATAACATATTAGTTCTTCCGTAATTCTGTTGAAGGATTCTCGTCCATTCTTGATTCGAATAATTCTAGAAGCTCCAAAGACACAAAATATGTCAAGAAGGACAAATGCTAATTCTTCTGCACTTTAAGTTTTGAACGGTTTTAATTATTGTACAAATTTTGTTACGTGATCTTTGTAGACAAGAATGAATTTGAATTCATTATCTGCTTGGGCTTCCATATCTATCAAATCTATTTGACATCTACTATTTATTTCTATTGATAGTATAGGATTCAATACTAAAGCTCTTTTTGAACTTCGGATTTTTTCTGACAAGTTTCACATATATTCAAATACATCATGATTTCTACAGTTATGTCCTTGTCTATTAAAAATTCTTGTTTTGCCTTCATGCCCAATAGATGATGTAGTGCACACTTCTGTATCTAGGTAGGGTAACACAAAACAATTTATGTCGGTAACAAAACATTTCAAAGATAGGTAGGCAACATTAATATTAAACACAAACCACCTGCCAAATCAGGATAGAAACACTTTTGATGTCTCAATCAACACTGCAGGCTGAAGACTGATTGCGCACGGGATAATCAAAGGCATTGTACTGGCGTGACGATCGTTATAATTTGAATTTCTTACTTTTACCAAGATACTCTGAGAAATGTATACAATTACCGGTAAAAGTAGGAAATACGGGCTTTTAAAGAATATTTCCTACATTGGCTGTGGACTCTGGTAATTGTATACAATTACCGGTAATTGTGTACAATTACCTAATTATCTACTTTTACCGTAACATATACACGGCCGAATTATTCGCTCTCTACAGAGCACTTATGATTTCTAACGACAATATCATAACTAGAGTAGTGAATCTTTCTGATTCGCTTAGTGCGATAACATCGGTATAAAACATATATCCAAATCATCCAATTGAAAAAATGGAAGCTAAATGGAAACTATATGGTCGCGAAAAAGGAAGCGAAAGTAGCAGTAGCAAAAGCTAAAGCAGAAGCGTATTCAAACCTATACGATCAACTGTATACCAGGAAGGCGAAACAAAGATATATAAAATAGCCAAACAGAGAGCAAAGAAAGCAAAAGATTTTAATGAGATTAGATGTATCCGAGATGAAAATAATAAAATACTAGTTCAGGAAAAGGATGATAAAAAGAGATGGAGAAAGTACTTTGACAGCTTATTAAATGAAAAATTTGATAGACAGCTTGTGGAGTCAACGGAGACAGTAGCAGCAATGGTCACCAAAATAACAAACGACGAAGTGGCTCAAGCGCTTCAAAAAATAAAGAAAGGAAAAGCGGTAGGAACAGATGATATTCCTGGGGAAGTATGAAAAGTATTGGGAGAGACAGGAACAAGGTGCTAGCAGGTATATTTAATAGAATTATGGAAGTTGGACAAATGCCAGACGAACGGAAAAGCAGTATACTAGTATCTGTCTACAAAAACAAGGGAGATATCATTGTACAAACTACAGGGCTATAAAACTGCTTAGCTACACCACGAAAATATGGGAGAGAGTAATTGACAGACGGATACGTGAAGAGACCGACATATCCGAGAATCAATTTGGCTTTATGCAGGGCAGATCAACAACAGACGCAATTGTCATTATAAGGCAGTTGACGGAAAAATACAGGAGTAAAGAAACAAACGCTCATATGGTATTCATTGATCTTGAGAAAGCATATGATAGAGTTCCTCGAGAGGTTCTGTAGTGGGCACTCAATAAGAAAGGAGTCCCTGGTGCATATGTAAAGATTGTGAGGGATATGTATGAGGGAATAACGACTAGTGTTAGGACAGGTGTGGGAGAGACTCATAAATTTCATGTGAAAGTACGATTGCACCAAGGCTCGGTGCTAAGTCCGTATTTATTCTCGTTAGTTTTGGACCAGATAACAGCGAAACTACAGGGTAACATTCCATGGTGCTTAATGTATGCTGATGATGTCGTGTTAGTAGGAAATAGTGAAAGAGACTTAGAACAAAAACTGGAACAGTGGACACGAGCTCTGGAGGAAAAAGGTTTAAAACTTAGTAGGCCAAAAACAGAGTATTTGGAATGTTCATTTAAAGATGGAGTTAGTACAAATAAAATGGTATCTTTGGATGGTGAACTGATTGTAAAAAGCAATAGTTTTAAGTACCTAGGATCGGTATTACAGAGTAATGCAGATATAGATAGAGATGCATGCAGTAGAATTAGGGCTGGATGGATGAAGTGGAAGGAAGCGAGTGGTGTGTTGTGTGACAGAAAAGTTCCACTGAAGCTGAAAGGAAAATTCTATAAAACAGCCATAAGACCAGTTATGATGTACGGAACTGAATGTTGGGCAGTGATAAAGAAAGAGGAACAACGAATGCATGTGGCGGAAATGAGAATGTTTAGATGGATGAGTGGAGTGATAAAAAAGGATAAAATTAAAAATGAATATATTAGGGGAAGTATAGGTTTGGCACCAATTGATTCCAAAATGGGGGAGCATAGGTTGAGATGGTTTGGTCATGTTCAACGTCGAGACGTTAATCATCCAATACGAAGAGTAGCTGAAGCGCAGATTCCTGGAAGGAGTAGGAGAGGAAGACCATAGAAGACGTAGGGGGAGACGATTAGGCAGGACATGTTGGTAAAGGGGATTAATATTGATATGACCCAGGATAGAATTGCGTGGAGAAATGCAATTAGGGAAGCCAACCCCGCATAGGGATAAGGCAAAAGAGAATGATGATCCAATTGAAAAAATGATCAAGTTGAGGCTTCATTTATCTCAACAAAATGGTAAAAGAGTCAACTTTTTTTGGATTCCTTCCCACGTTGGCAGTAGCGGAAATGAAGATGCAGATTCAAATGCGGGTAGTGCAGTGACTAGTGTGGATTTATAAATTATTTTAAAATGTACCCCTAATGACTTGAAAGTATTGTTGATTGGCTCGATGAATGGCAAAATTCAAATTCAAAACTCAGGCAAATTAAAGACACAGTAAAAAAAGTCAAAAGAGTTTATAAAAGTTGTTATGAGCAAGCAGTTTTCAACCGCCTACGACTAGGTCATACCAGGCTTACTCACTCATATTTGTTCTCAAGATCTGAACCACCTATTTGTGAATCGTGTAAAACACAATTAACTATAAAACATGTTCTCATCGAATGCCAAAAATATACAAAAGAACGCATTGATTTTAATATCGTGTCAAATATGTCAGTTCTACGTGAAAATAACAAGGAACCAAAAATTATTTTTTACTTTTTAAAATCAATTGGTGTATTCAATAAAATCTAATATGTTTGTAGATAATGCATGTAACCTTACCTTTGTACTAAACATAATATATGTATATTTTACCATAATTTTTGTTTAACCTATATATTGTTCCGTCGCTAATAACCATTAGGTAGATGCGACTTTTTCTTAACAAAAATAAATAGTAAATTCTAAAATTGTTATTTGTAATTCTAAAATCTATATACATTAAATATATTACCAGATTCATTAATGCCTTTATTACATCCATAATAGTTAGTGATACTCTAAGAGGTATAACCACCTCAAAAGTATCAGCAATAGAAAATAAATACGTTCCATCTAAAAATTTTTGATCTGCGTAATAATTATAAACCATAATTATATCGAAAATTAATCCCAAAAATATAAATACCAATGGCCATCCAAAAATCTTGTTAAAAATTCGTAGCATTTTACATGTTTTCAGATATTGGTGCTTAATTTTAATAACACTGTTAGTATAGTGAAAATTTTCACATCTTGATAAAACAAAAAGCTGTTCATTTAAATAAATTATCCGATAGGAAATCAAAGTAGCAACGTCAAAAATAATCATTGTTAGAACGTACTGGTAAAATTTTGTAAAGTAATATGAAAAGTGTAAAAAGAAATGAAAAGCCTGCCATAAGACGTAAGACTGTAAACTCATAACCAAAGTCCAAAATGCAAAACTGGCCCATAAGATCCATCTTTTGACAAATAATTTTTTGGTATTTGCATATTCAGTCACTAATTCTTCAGCATATTTTACGAGTAGAGACCAATCAGTTTTATGTTTTATCGGGATAGAAAAGCATGTTAGGAATAAACAGCCATCAGTGAGGTTATATAATACATCACAAACGTAAGTAACGCTTTGTGTGGGTAGAACAGAATATCTGGAAAATATTGTGTATATGTATAAAGTACATATCAAAGTAAACATAACACAAGAGCAAATGCCGTATTTGATATCTTTGGGAGGCAAAATTCCGATGATATGACCAATTGAACTTATTTTATTGATATTCATTTTGTTATAAAACCGAATAAACTCAAGAAATATTATGTAGTTTTATGAGCAGAAACCGCATTACAGAAGTGATGTATTTATATTGATAGTTTAGTAGATTATAAATTCCATTTCCTTAATGAAAACATAATTAAATTAATAATTTTATCCCTATTAATCAACAAATAGGATATATTTGTCTGTTAAATAAATTTAATTATGTTTTATAATTGATTATAAATTTATGTTGAATAGTTATTATTTTTATTCTTTACTATTGCAGCTCTAACAAAATATATTCTTCTTTAAGTACCGTGTCCAAATTTTAGGCGTGGTAGCTTCCATGACAATTTGCCGATATCGTTCTCGATCTTCCGCGGCTTGTAATAATTCATATGCTGATAAGCCAGTCCATTGACGAAGGTTTCGGAGCCATCAATATTTCTTCCGAACAATTCCTCTTTTTCCGTCGATCTTTCCATTGAGTATTAACTGCAACATCCTGTATTTGCTTCCTCTCATTATGTGCCCGTGCCCCAGATATTCAAGTTTTCTCTTTTTTATCATCTTGATTAAGTCACCTTCGTCTTGACCTACTCTGTTTGAGACTTCTCTGTTTGAAATGCGTTGAACCCAAGATATTTTGAGCATTCTACGGTATGACCACATCTCGAAGGCTTCTAATTTGTTCATCATGTTAACCTTCATGGCCCAGGTTTTACATCCATATATTAATACAGGATACACATAATATTTTTGGAACTTGATTCTTAGTTGTAAGTTCAGCTGAGAGTTGCTCAGAATAGATCTAAGTTTCATAAATTCTCCTCTTGCAATTTCTATTGAGTTTAGTTAATTTCTTCATCTGGATTTAGTGTATCATTTATCATCCAACGTCCTAGGTATTTAAAATGATTAAATTTTGTTATTGGTTTATTACTGACAATTAGATGCATAAGGCCGACGTCTTGTTTACTAACCACAAGTAACTTTGTCTTTGTTGTATTTATGGCAAGTCCGTTATTGGAATATTCTCTATCGATTCGGTCGATAAGGAATTGAAGATCTTCGATACTTTCAGCCATAATCGCAGTGTCTCTGCATATCTGATGCTGTTAATAGTTTCTCCCCCGATTCGAACTCCACATTGTCCTTTCAAGGCTTCGTTAAAAATCATTATCATTCGTTATTAATATAGCTTCCTCTTAATGCGTCATGTCTAATTTTGACACTAGGACCGGAGGGGGGTACCTGTTGGGTGCTTGTAATCAGACTCCGTCTTCCTCTTCTAGTTCCATTAACGATCGTTGAATATCATGTTGACTAACATATTTGCTATCATGACTTTATTAACAGCAGCACTTAACCCTTAATATCCTGAATTAATTTATTTAGAAAATTTAATTTTTTTTTTGATTTTGATGTATTTAGGAGAAGGTTTTAAAACAAAATACATACATTTTTTTTTCTTAAATATTTTTGATTTTTTAGAAAATTGCCCTTACATTGTAACGCTAGCGAAGATATAGGAGCAAACATATTTATTTATGTTAACAAAAAAGTTATAAACAAAATAAGAGAATATTTTGTAAGAAGTTTCCTTTTGGAGGTTATAACTTTTTCTCCGTTCATTTTGCAATAAAATAACATAATAGCGATTTTAGAAAGAATTTTTCAACAAAAAATTTCCACTATAAAGTTCTTTAATTTTATTTATTTATCTAGGTTTTGCAGCGCTCCAAACTTGACCAGGTTCTCGAATTCTCATAGGAATACAATAAAAACAAAACCTTGAGCTTACTTTTCTATCTATGTATTTATATATTATGATTTCTACGCTATTATTAAGCATAATATATTAATTATAACATTCCTATGTTATTATTAAGCCCTTTTCACCTTTTTGATTTTTGACCCTTTTCCCGGCCACCTATGAGGTAGAGTCTGGAGGCGCGTTTTTTGTGTGGTATCCCCAATAGGCCTAATCCACGGACAATTTCTAGACAAAATAACATTATTTATTATTATATGTTAAAAAAGGTCTATCATGGTTATTATTATTTTTCTTTTCGATGATCCAGGCTGCGAGTCAAGATCTGAATCAGTATCCGAGATGAATTTTTGCTGCAACTTTCACCACCACAATAGGGGCCCACTGCTGAACATTTTTGAGGCCTGCTTTTTGGCAACCACGTGCACTTCCAGTTTCCATTGCATCTGCTAAATATGAATTTCATGAGCTCCAGGGAATTGGAGGCTTGGAAGTTTGGATTGGTATCCAAAATTTTCCATGCTTTTTCCAGCCCCAATTTTCTGGATCATAATGTTTACCGAGCCATGACTTTTTTTTTTTGGAGGTGAGAATCTTCAAATGACCCTCTGGGAAGGTGTCCCAGGTGTGTCGGATTCAGTCCGGCACACTTCACCGCGGGCCGAGGCCGCCTACCGACTAAACTCACCCCCGCTTTCTCCAGCCGACGGGTCTCGAACCGCACTTAGCGTGTATATCTTACCCGCCGACCTTACTCTTAATTCCCCTCCGGCACTCTTCGCGTGCATTCCATGAGTTTGGCGACCACTGGAAACTAAAAGTACGAAATTTAATCTGTCGTAATGTTCCACGCGCTAATGAAGTCTGATCTTTTATCTCTTCAAGACTTTTCGGTAAATATTATTATAAGCTTATAAGACATATTATGCCCTTACCTAATCTGCTGGATTCGTGGGTATCACTTGCCTAGATACATACTTTCAGATTCCTGAGAGTCGAACCAGTGTTGAGCTGGCCGCCCCCCCCCCTCACATGCAAAAATTAAAAAACAAATAGCGCTGATTTATGAGCTATTTATGAGCTCTCATATTCCGCAAATTAAAAATTTTGAGCTCGTTCCACTGAGCAGGAATTTAATATTTTAGTGGGGGGCCCGAGTCAGCCCCCTCCACTACTTAAAAATAGTGATATTGATATTGAATCGATCTTTGCTGCAGAATTACGAGCTATTTATGAGCTCTCTAAGTGATATAATTTAGATTTTTGAGATTATCCCCTTCACCCCCAAACAACCCTTTAATTGATTTAACTTAAGAGAAACATGCTGAGAAAAATTAAAATTATCGTATCGCGGATATGATTCGTATAGCTTAAATATTCTTATAATAAACTCTTAAATTACGCCCATTTCGATTATTGACCTAAAACTCCTTCACAAGAAAACCACCCCATCTTCCCGGCTTAAGAAAGAGTTATACTTAAAATGAATTCAATTTATTTTCTGGCGACTTCATATCGTAAATCGGGAAAAACATATCTCTATGCAGAATATAATTACGGTGAATTTTTATTTGAGTGTTTTTGGTGTAAGGTTAAAATCTTTGGAGTTATAGAGCAAAAGTTGAAAAAAACACGATTTTCGGGCGCCATTTTGTTTATAAAAAAAGTAGCACACTATCTGCGGACTTTGGATACATATATTATTATTATTATATACAATCATAAGATTCGATTCCAGCAATAAAATTGCTGGTAAATAACTTTTCCTAATTAGCCCAGAGTATTATTAATATGTAGTAATATGTAGTAACACCTTTCATCATTTAAAGGGGTTTTTACTCAAAACATTTTGATGGTTCAGGCATGCTATTTTTTGGCATTTAGTAACACTGATGATGGACTTTTTAATCCGCAAACGTTCTGTGATTTATTGTTACCCATATTTAGAGAATTTTAAATACGCCTTTTTCAGAGGATCTCGTATTTTTATTATAACCATTTTCGTTAAACCAGTATAATACCTAATAGAATTTTTTTATATTCGCAAATAAAAAAAAATACGCCAGTCAATGAGAGCAAAAATACGATATTACCTCCGAATTCTATCCTACTGCATGGCTTTTAATGAAATTTTGGGAATAGCCTCTACTTATCTTCTAATTCAAAGTCTACCCTATGCCGATGTGTGTTTTATCTTGGGGGTGGTTCGCACCCCATCTCAGGGGTAGAAAATTTCTTGGTTAAAATAACCACGGAAGTGGCTAGAGAAATTAATTGTAAGCAAAAACTGTTCTATATTTTTTTTTGATAACTCAATATTTTTTGAGTTATTCGTGGTTGAAAATTGACCATTTTCATTGAAACATAGCACCTTTTCGAACGGTTTTTTGCAAATATCTTAAAAACTATGCATCTAAGTAAAAAGATATATAAAACATTTTTGTAGCTTATAAAAAACTAAAGAGACTCGTTCCTTAATCGTCTAGTTATAATATAAAAAGAGATATGGTAGGTGAAATTAGTTTGTTTTTTTGGTGCATGCTCAAATCGTTGTATTCAACTTGAAATAACAGACAAACGGTCGACTTTAGGTGTATAATATTACCAAAACTTGTTTTAGTGCTTAAATATATCTTTAAAATGAGCAATATTAATAGGTCTGGATCCCGGGTATGAAAAAAAAGTTGATTAATAGCAAGCTGAAAATTTGTTAATAGCTTAAGAGTGTCTAGTAGGATAAACTTTGATATATGGGAACACTGGAACTGGGGCAGTTTTAATTGTGGAACAGGTTAAAAATTCGGAACGGTCAGACCACGAAAACGGCACATTTATTTTGTCCGACAGAACAGACATTTGAATAGTGATTAAACTCTCATGCAAAAATCAGACTGCTATTTATCACCTGTCATAATTCCTGTCGTTTGACATATTCTACATGTTCCACTCATTAAAACGCCCATTTGGTGATAAATAGCAGTCTGATTTTTGCATGAGAGTTTAATCTCTGTTCGGAGAGTTTAAGTCTGTTCTGTCGGACAAAATACAGGTGCCGTTTTCATGGTCTGACCGTTCCAAATTTTTAACCTGTTCCACAATTAAAATTTCCCTGTTCCAGTGTTCCCATATATCAAAGTTTGTCCGACTAGACACCCTTAAGCTATTAACAAATTTTCAGCTTGCTATTAATCAACTTTTTTTTCATACGCGGGATCCAGATCTATAAACGCATATTGCATTCAAACTAAGCGAGGTATGCCGCAAAAAATTTGATGATTAATGTATTTTAAGAAAACATGAGAAGTATATTTTTAACCTCTCATCCACAAGAATTTTAATGCATCGTTTTACTTCTACAATACCTTTTATAATATTATTATGGACGGCTTCAAAAACTTGAACGGGTTTAAAATTAATGGTTTTTGAAAAAAAAATAAGATCAATTTATAAAGCGCATTTTTAGATTTCCCTAAAAATCTTTTTTCTACATGAAACTTGAAAATGATAAGAGATACAATAATAAAACACAAAACAAAATTTTTACTTAACAAAGTCCTACATTTTTGTGTGGTAACATTTTTTTAAGTCCCTAATCATTTTCGAGTTACATGGAGAAAAAGGAAGATTCTTAAGAAAATTTAAAAATGCGCTCTAAAATTTGATCTTATTTTTTTTAAACAATTTATTTAAAACCCGTCCAACTTTTTGAACATAGAAATAACACTATAATAAAAAGTATTGTAGAAGGAATTCGATGCATTTACATTCAGATGGATGAGGGGTTCACATTTTTTTTTTTAATTCCATTAGTCTTCATTTTTTTTTGCAGCGTATCTCGCGTATCTACTTTGAATGTAATTGACATTTAATGTTGCTCATTCTAAAGGTCTTTCAACCACTACAAAAGGTATCGGTAGCATTATAAAACTTAAATCGACCGTTTCTTTTTTATTGCAAGTTGAATACACCGATTTCAGCATGCACCCAAAAAACAAACTCTTCTCACCTATCATATCTCTTTTTGTATTATAACTAGAAGATATATGAAGAAACAAATCTCTTTGTTTTTAGCTACAACAATGTTTTGTATAGTTTTTTTCGTTAGATGCATATATTTTAAGGTATTTGCAAAAAAGCCGGCCGAATAGGTGTGATTTTTCAATGAAAACGGCCAATTTTTAAGCACGAATAACTGAAAAATTATTAAGTTAAAAAAAAATTATTGAACATTTTTTGCTTAGAATTAGGTTCTCTAGCCACTTCGGTGGTTATTTTAACCAAAAAATTTTACACCTCCGAGAAGGGGTGGAACCACCTCCAAGATAAAAGCACACATCGACATAGGGTAGACTTTGTTTCTTGAGCCATTCTCTACTTATTGTGAAAATATCAAGTAAATCGATGTAGTAGGATGGAATTCGGAGCCAAATAACCTCATTGACTGCCCTAAAAAAGATTTGAAAAATTTACGCTGAAATTTAACTACAAATATCTGTAATATTTTGTACTATTTCCAAATTTATATAAATATATTACCAGATTAATCAACGCCTTCAGTACGTCCATAATAGTTAGCGATTCTCTAACAGGTATAACTACCTCAAATGAATCCAAAATAGAAAATGAAAACGTTCCATTTAAAAATTTTTGAAAAATATAATAATTATACACCATAATCATATCGAAAGTTGTTCCCAAAAATATAAAAATCAATGGCCATCCAAAAATCTTGTTAAAAATCGGCACCATTTTGCACGTTTTCACATACTGATGCTTAATTTTATCAATACTTCTTGTATTACTGGCAAGAAGTTTACGTCGTGATATTCCAAGAAGCCGGTGATTCAAATAAACGTATCTGTATGAGATCATGGTAGCCACATCCAATATTACAAGCGTTAACACGTATTGATACAATTTTGTAAAATAGTAAGAAAATTGTAGGAAAATATGAAACTTATGCCATAAGATGTAGGACTGCAGACTTAGAGTCAAAACCCATAAGGCAAAACTGCTCAATATGATCCATCTTTTAACAAAAAATTTCTTTGTCATTGTAAATTCAATCACTACCTCTTCAGCATAATCTACGAGCTTACACCAATCGTTCTTATATTTAAAAGTTATAAAAAAGCCCGCTATAAATATCAATCCATCATTGATGTTATATAACATATCAACAAAAGTTGAAGCGTCTAGTATATGTGGTAAAGAAAATCGGTTCATCATGGTATGGATATATACACCACCTATTAGAGAAAACATAACAAAAGAGTAAATATAATGTTTGGTACCTCTGTAAGGCAAAAATCCGAGTATATTACCGAGAGCACATATTTTATTGATGTTCATTTTTCTTTTGGTTGGACCCAAATAAACTTTTGTAGTTTTCAAATCTACAATACCGGTGCTTATGGAATGGGTTTTATGAGAATTATAATGCATTTCTATTTACATGTCAATATGAAATTCAATTTATCTTAATCAAATTGTTTGACTCATAAATCAGCCAGTCATGGCATATTGTTTTCTATTATGCAAATGATATACAGTCGGAAAAATGAAAGAATACCCATGAACGAACATATAAAACACATTGTATTTTCCTGTCACCGTGTCACACAAAAAATTGGCCAGCGCAAGTACATGTAATAATTATTATTACATGTACTTGCGCTGGGCAATTCTCTTTGTGACAAGGTGACAGGAAAATACAGCGTGTTTTATATGTTCGTTCATGGGTATTCTTTCATTTTTCCGACTGTACATTTATTTGTTTTATACATAGCCCAATAAATGAAAGTTTTGGAGTGTAATTTTCAGGGGCAACTTCGAATTGCATGAAAATTTGGATTTAGGTTCTATTTATCCTCCACTTTAAAGTTGAATTTGTGCCGTTGATTGCTTTTACTTGGGGGGTGACAGTCACCCCTTCTCGGGGGTGAAAAACCTGTGTTTGAAATAAGCCCGGAAATCGATATATTGACAGATTATGAGCAACTATCGTTCTATTAAGTTTTTTACGTAAGTCAATACTATCTGAGTTATTCACGATTGAAAATGTTGATTTTTCGACAAAAAAACTACGTTTTCAGACCGAAAGTACATAAATTGAGTAAAAGCAAAGTTGTAGCTCATGAAAAATACGTTATTATTCGTCTAATTCTAAATCAAATAATTCAACGCAAAATCACCGAAAATTTAAGAACTTTTTGGGAAAGCTTACCAACATTCTTAAAGTATCTAAAAGAAGCTTTATATTTGTTTTTTGCAAAAGTTTCTAGCACCAAAAATAAACGAGTTACACTGAACAAAATATTGGCTCCTTTTTTTGGTAAAAAACGTTGTGAAAACCTCCCTCTATTTAGCACCCTAAATAGTATTAATCGTTACTACTTTACCATTTATTTTAACTGTATATGTATTGTTTATATGATCTGTAAGTTTGATTGGTTTGAAGTGCTTACTTTTGAAAAAAATTAGTTTTATATTAAAAAAAAATTTCTAAAAATTGTTGAAAAATTTCCTTTTTTCAAAATAACTTAAAAAGTATTAGTGATAAGAAAAATCTTAAAGAGTAAATAAATGTAGGTTTTGCTATTATTAATGTGCTAGTTTCATTTTGTTTTTCCGCAAGCCAAAAATTGGTTAAGATATGGTTGTTCAAATTTGGCATACACTCGTGATTAGTGACCCGTTCTAGTTTTTCAACTATAACCCTTTCAAAAATAAGCACTTTAAACCGATGAGACTGACAGATCATATAAAAAATAGATAATTAAGTAAATTGTTTGTAAAGCGGTAGCGACTAATTTCATTTGGGGAGCTAAACACAGGGAGATTTTGGTTTTTTTTACCAAAAAAAAAGAGGGCCAACTTTATTTTGAGCGTAACTCGCTTATTTTTAATGCTAGAAACTTTTATTAACAATTAAAATAAACATTTTTACAAACACTTTAAAAAAGTTTAAACGCGTTTTTCCCGAAAATTGCTTAAATTTTCGGTGATTTCACCTTGAATTATTCGATTTGGAATTAGACGAATAAGAATGTATTTTTCATGAGCTACAACTTTGTTTCTACTTGATTGATAGACTTTACTGATACAACATTTTTTTCGGTTTTTTATAGGCTACACTTTTACTAGGGATATTTTTTTTGAAGCTAATATTTATTTTTTGCGTTATTTGCGAAAAACCGTCCGAAAACGTAATTTTTTTGTCGAAAAATAAACATTTTCAATCGCAAATAACTCGAAAAGTGTTGACTTACATAAACAACTCTATAGAACAAAAGTTACTTAGAATCAGTCAGTTTATCCATTTCCGGTCTTATCTTGAACGTATGTTTTTTCACCCCCGAGAAGGGGTGACTGTCACCCCCCACGTAAAAACAACCAACGGCACAATTTCAACTTTAAAGTGGAGGGTAAGTAGAACCTAAATCCAAATTTTCATGCAATTCGGAGTTGCCCCTCAAAATTACACGGTGTCGCCGTATTTCCCGTTCATTTACTGGGCTAACAGTGATGTGCGCGCTAATAACCGGCAAAATAACGCAAAAGATGGAAAACATATTAGTGAGATATTGCAAATTTAACACAGCCTACGTTGCGCTATTTACACCGCGCTATTTTGACAGAATTGACATTTCTCAGACGTTTCATAAATGCAGATATTGCTCAACATTTTGGTTGCGGTATTTTACGGCTCAATTAAGATTAGTTATTTATCTAATTTGTCCTCAAAATCCAGAATTTAATTTAGATGGAAGAAAGGTTTGTATTTTCTTCCAAATATCGAGTAAGAGAAACAAATGATCCTTGAATGTTCTTATAAATAAAAGATTTTCCTGTTGCACTCTTCATGTTTTCCTGAACTAACGTCAAATTTTCTGGAGAAGTCAATGGATTTTTACATAAAACTTGTTTTAATAAACACAAATCGTCATCAGACGTAAATCTAATTCGTTTGCTACTGTCTGAGGTACCCATTTTAGCAAATTATTACGAATAAATTTGGTTTAAATGAAAGATAAACAACAAACATAACCTGAAAACAAAATAGCGCAACGAATACCGCACAGCGTAACGACTCCTGTAATAACGGCAGGCCGTATTTCCAATAACGCAGCGTAAGCCAGATATCACATCTGCGCATGCTCTACTGTCAAAATAACGCGTGCTGTAATACAGCAAGTGCAAAAAAGACTCAGCAATATCTCTCTATTGTTGTGAGATAAGTAGGCGTGCGACGTTTTCAATGGGAACCTATAAATTTACATTATGTATGTAGTTCAAAAAGTGTCTTCTTCTTCTTCTTTTTATATAGACATTACTCTGTCTATTTCTTCAATGTGCCTCCAGTAAGTTGTCATTCCATCTTTTTCGTGGTCTTCCCACTGATCGTCTTCCTATTGGGGAACCGTCTCTCGCCGTCCTTACTACTCTATTTGTTGTTATTCGGCTTATATGGTCGATCCATTCTACTCTTCTGCTTTTCACCCAGTTATTAATGTTGTCCACCTTGCATCTTCTTCGTATATCTGCACTTCTAGCTCTATCCCACAGCATCTTACCATCGATTTTTCGCAATGTTTTCATCTCTGCTGTTTCTAGCATTATTTTTGTCTTTTCTGTATCAGATCGTGTTTCTATTTTTTCTCAAAGTTCGCAACACCCAGTGGAATATTTTGGCATTTTGTTTTTTGATTCGTTTGCTTATATTGGAAAATAAAAAAAAGTTCTGTACTTTAACATCTAGCCATGTTTTTCGTCAATAAATCCTTATTTTCTGCTTAGTTCAATATACAAGCCTAATGTAGGCTCTTCTAGATACACAATTTAATAAATGTCAAATTGTTAACAGTCAAAAAGTGTCTGGTTTGTTGTAAAAATTAGTAGATTTATTATTAAGTCCGCATTTTTTTTTGTTGTTTGGTGGAAATGGAATGCGCTACAAGTACTTTCACCCGCGATGAGTGTGTTCAAGCAGTGACTTCACATAGCGAAAAACTTACCTACCATGCTATCGGTTTCTGATATTGGTAACAATTTTTTGCTAATGCAAGATACTGCAAGACCTCACGTTGCACGAACTCTAATCGAAAATTTACAACAGATAAATCTTCGGACTTTTGATTTGGCGACCGCATAGTCCAGACTTGAAACCAATTGAATATTTTTGTTTAGAATAATTGGAATAATAAGAAGGATAAGACAGCGTTTGCCACCTCCTAGAAATTTACAACAGGTAGAAACTGTAGCTCTCGAGATTTGGAATGATATTGTTTAGGACCAAATGGCAAAACTTATTTGTAATATAAAAGGACAAATCTCTTTTATTATAGAACTTTAGCGAATGAATAAAAAAACATAAAAAAAACTCTAACATGAAGTAAAACCACTTCTATGTAAATTGGTATATTTATTAAAACTTAAAAAACTCCCAATGGATTGAGTAAAATATGTCCAATTCAGAACGTTTTCAGACCTATCGGTCCATCATCAGTGAATCTACAATACAATAATTAATCCCACTATTAGAATTGAAAGATGGTTGAAATTTTTTAAAAGCTAAAAAAGTGTGTTTAGATTACTTACGTACATACTTGCTAAATAGCCCCAGAACCAAACAATGGTTGAATTTAAAATTCGATTTACATTATTTAAAAATAATATTAAACAGGCTAAACGCCGATGTTACAGGATAAAACCTACGGGAACATGGTGAAACCCTACCAAAAACTCAATCAACCATCTTAGGCCAACTTTGACTATAAAGTGTCAAAAGTGTGTAAGGAACTGTTTGAAGTGACATTGACAGTAGAGAAGAAGGTAGTCGATTTTCAATGTTTATTAACCAAAAGGTCATGACCCAAAACAAATGATAAAGATTTTAATATCTGAAAATGTCTAACATTTTTAAATCTATTGGTTTTTGAAAAGAAAATTGTGATATACAAATTAATTTAGAATATAAGATTATTTATGTTGACTGTATACTATAACATTATATTGATCAAATTGATAGAAAGAAAGTTAAGCTGCTGTCAATAATGATAAAAAGATAAAAAGATGATGGTGAGAGAAGAGAAAGAATAAGTATTAGTTGGAATGTTATTGTACAAAATAAATAAATTGGTAGGCAAATTAATCAAGTCTATATTGTATTGGTGGTTGTATATGTAATAGGAAAATATTGTTATTTAAAAATAAATGGAAATTTTTTTAAATAATGGATTTGAGTTAGGATACAGTCAAATACTTAAAGTGTGCAATATGTAAATGAAGAGGATTGTAATTATTATGAGATGTTTTATCTTATTTTAAAAAATTTTGAGAGAATTCTTGTGACAAAGTGAGGGTATGTGAAGTTAAAGATAAAGAAATGTATGATTATAGCTGAGTCCAGTTGATACAAGAATGAAATTAAAATGAAATTAATATTGAAAATGTACTGAATAAAATAAAGCCAAAGTAAGAAAAAAGAATATTGATATAATTTAATTGTAGTAATAATGGATCTGAATGTGAGTACTGAAATTAAATGATGGGATGTTAGTTGGAGAGGTAAAAATTACTTGGAAAAAGTCAAAGACAAAAAGTAGGGGGCTGTGGTGTAAGGTATAAAGACAAGAATTTTAAGGGAAAAAGAGGGATAAAGAAAAGATGGGGTGTGGAATTTAAACTGAATGAAGTAATGAAATGAAAAAGAAGTGAAAAGATAGTAGGGTGAATTAATGAGGTGATGGTTAATAGGGTTCATGTAGTTAATAATGTTAGTTGGGTAAAGGAGTTTGGAAGCAGTGAAGGAAAGAGGAAAAATTTTGAAAAAAGGGGGAAGAGTAAGTTAAAAAAGGAGAAGGAATAGGATTTCCAGAACTTTCTGGATCTATCTATTACCAGACTACATGACCACTTCAACTTTGGTATCTACCGTAAACCAACACAGACAGATCATGTTATCCATTCTACTTCTAATCACCCTTTATTATATAAACTCTCTGCCTTTTGCAGTTTTATACATAGATGAAACTCTATTCCTTTATCCATAACTGAATTCAACAAAGAGTTGAACATTGTCAAACAGGTTGCAGTCAACAATGGTTATGACCCAGACATCATCAATAAACTTCAACAAAAAAGAGAACTCAAGTTACTCCAACAATCCGCTTTCTCTACATCATCCACAACTACTTCCATCTATGCCTCCTTACCACTCAATAACTCCAAATTATCTGAAAGAGTAAAACATATCATTTCCAATTCTTGTGACAACATAAAAATCTCTTTCAAAGTTAATAATACTCTCAGCAAAAGTTTAACTAATACCAAAGATCCTATCCATTATATGAAACGGAGTGGGGTATACAGACTCTCTTGTTCAGATTGTGATGCCACCTACATCGGCAGAACTTACAGATCCCTTTCTATCCGATCTGCAGAACACAGCAAGGGGTATACCACTTCAGCCTTTTCACACCATTTAAAAGTCAATAAACATGAACTTAAGATTCCTGAAGGTATCCAGTTGATACACAATATTCAACAAGAAAATACACTCCGTTTAGACTTATACGAAAATTTGGAGATTGTCAAGGACCTGAAGAAGAGTCCCAACTGTGTCAATAGACAAACATCCCTTAACCGCAATTTTGCCCCATTCACCGTCAATTATTCTCATAATTCCTATTATTTTCAACTTCCTCTTTTTATCCTATTCTTTCTCCTTTTTTAACTTACTCTTCCCCCTTTTTTCAAAATTTTTCTTTTTTCCTTCACTGCTTCCAAACTCCTTTACCCAACTAACATTATTAACTACATGAACCCTATTAACCATCATCTCATTAATTCACCCTACTATCTTTTCACTTCTTTTTCATTTCATTACTTCATTCAGTTTAAATTCCACACCCCATCTTTTCTTTATCCCTCTCTTTCCCTTAAAATTCTTGTCTTTATACCTTACACCACAGCCCTCTACTTTTTGTCTTTGACTTTTTCCAAGTAATTTTTACCTCTCCAACTAACATCTCATCATTTAATTTCAGTTCTCACATTCAGATACAATATTACTACAATTAAATTATATCAATATTATTTTTTCTTACTTTGGTTTTATTTTATTCAGTACATTTTCAATATTAATTTCATTTTAATTTCATTCTTGTATCAACTGAACTCAGCTATAATCATACATTTCTTTATCTTTAACTTCACATACCCTCACTTTGTCACAAGAATTCTCTCAAAATTTTTTAAAATAAAATAAAACATCTCATAATAATTACAATCCTCTTCATTTACATATTGCACACTTTAAGTATTTGACTGTATCCTAACTCAAATCCATTATTTACAAAAATTTCCATTTATTTTTAAATAACAATATTTTCCTATTACATATACAACCACCAATACAATATAGACTTGATTAACTTGCCTACCAATTTATTCATTTTGTACAATAATATTCCAACTAATACTTATTCTTTCTCTTCTCTCATCATCATCTTTTTTATCTTTTTATCATTATTGACAGCAGCTTAACTTTCTTTCTATCAATTTGATCAATCTAATGTTATAGTATACAGTCAACATAAATAATCTTATATTCTAAATTAATTTGTATATCACAATTTTCTTTTCAAAAACCAATAGATTTAAAAATGTTAGACATTTTCAGATATTAAAATCTTTATCATTTGTTTTGGGTCATGACCTTTTTGTTAATAAACATTGAAAAATCGACTACGTTTTTCTCTACTGTCAATGTCACTTCAAACAGTTCCTTACACACTTTTGACACTTTATAGTCAAAGTTGGCCTAAGATGGTTGATTGAGTTTTTGGTAGGGTTTCACCATGTTCCTGTAGGTTATATCCTGTAACATCGGCGTTTAACCTGTTTAATATTATTTTTAAATAATGTAAATCGAATTTTAAATTCAACCATTGTTTGGTTCTGGGGCTATTTAGCAAGTATGCACGTAAGTAATCTAACCACACTTTTTTAGCTTTTAAAAAATTTCAACCATCTTTCAATTCTAATAGTGGGATTACTTATTTTATTGTAGATTCACTGATGATGGACCGACAGGTCTGAAAACGTTCTGAATTGGACATATTTTACTCAATCAATTGGGATTTTTTAAGTTTTAATAAATATACCAATTTACATAGAAGTGGTTTTATTTCATATTAGAGTTTTTTAACTATATGGTATACAGCCAACCTAGGGAACTTCCCTTTTAGAAAAAAACATAAGGTTAAGAAAACCTAAGGCTACAATTTAGTCTTAATTTCAACATTTCACAAATGCTAGAATATTCCACAGGGTGTTCCGAACTTTTAGAAAAAAACACACAGTATGATTGGTACACACGGTATACAAAAACAACTTACCTTCCTAGCAACAATATTATTACAGCGATATTGTTAAAGGATAAAGTTATAACATGTTAGAAAAATCACTCAAATCGGACAAGAGGTATAGGAAATTCGAAATATCAAATATGTCTCATTTTTAAGGAGGTGCGTTAATTTTACTGCTAAGTATATTATGATGTAGGTATTCCAAAAAGAAGTTTACCTAAAATGAAAAAAGTAGAAGGAAAGGCAAAAGAAAGAAGTGTAAGCTAACATTCATTTATTTTTATGGATAGTTTTGAAAGTTTATATTCTACAATTATCTCGATACAATTATTATTACATTAAAAAAATATTTTAATCTAAGGCTTTCGGTAATGCGTTAATCAAGTGTAACTTTTAATTTTATTGTTTAACTTTTTATGTTTAAACAGAAACATTAGTTTAAATTTTTCATTACGAACCAAAATATAACTCTTAAATTAAAATGATAAAAATTTATAGATTAAACACGAACAATCAAAATAGGGGCGATACTGTTAAATTAAAAAAAGGTTTATATTTTGTGTTAGTTTTAAAATTAATATTGAATTTAAAAAATCTTTATACACATAGATTGAAAAGTTATGGTAGGGGAGCAAAGTATACTAAATTGGCAGTCACTCGAGCGTTATGGGGATCTATTAAGTTGTGAATATTACGTCCTAAAACCAAAAAAAATTAAGTATTAAAAATTTTCCATTTTAGTGGGGACTTTTATTTTTTTAATTTTATTTTCCATTTCCAACAATGGTTTTTCCCGATTATAGCGACATCTATCCATAGTTCGAAAAATTGTTTCGAATAAAAGTTGCTTATTTTTACGTAAAGAATCGAAATCCAAAGAAAGCTGGGAAAAGTTGTATCTCACTTCTTATCTGTCACCGCGGTAAAATTCCAACGAAAAATGGTCCCGCATATTCAGTTAGGAGTAAAACTAATATAAATAAATAATCATTTCGTTGTAAAAGGAAACAACAGACGAACTGAAAAATAAGATCTCTTAATTTTGGTAAAAATTATCTTGCTATATTTCTTACAGTCAAGTAGTTACTAACTATCGAGACTTATCCTTTATGGCCTTTAAATAAAAAGTGGCCATCTATATAGTGGATCCAAAACATGCTGCAGTTCCCCCCAAAATCATGTTGCTATACTTATAAATTAATACAATTATTTTACAATATAAAATTTAATAAGAAATAATGTGCAAATTTATTGTGCTGATAATATCAAGAACAATAAGCAAATCAACATTGGCACACTATAAATAAAAACCGTTGATGCAGCTGTTGTTATCTAGTTCCGAAAATAAGCTGAACGATGTCTTATAAATTGGTAGTGCTTTGCGTTTTGTTATCAATATTCCTGCTTGTGAGCGCCAATAATTTGGATTTGGCTCAAAGTCGTCATCTATTTCAAGATAATTGCTATTGCGTCAACGAATGCGCAGGAGAGGTTAATGAATAGTGAGTATCATAAAATGCTTCTTCTTTAACACGTTGATGGGCAGAACGTCTATATACGTCTAATTTCCATTGATGTAATGTGACACAACGTCTATAGACGTTGCATTTTTCCCTATTGTACTTTGCGAAATATACAGGGGGTCCCAAAAGTAGTGGAACGGTTGAATATCTCGCGAACTAAACATCGGATCAAAAAACTGAAAAATACGTTTTCAATCATTTTCAAAAATCTATCCAATGACAGTAAACACCAACCCCCACTACACGCCCTAGAGGTGGGGTGGAGGGTAACTTTAAAATCTCAAATGGAAACCCCTAGTTTTTCTTGCAGATTTGGGTTCGTTACGTAAAAGTAAGCAACTTTTATTCAAGATATTTTTTCTAACTGTGGATAGATGGCGCTATAATTGAGAAAAACGATTTATCCTGATACCATAGGTAAATTATAGAAACGGTCTAATATCTCGAGAAATACACTTCCAAATGAGAAACCAAAAAAAGGGTTTTTAATAGTTTTAGAAAACCTATCGAATAACACTAAACATGACCCTCCAACCCACCCCCTGGAGGTGGGGTGGGGGGTAACTTTAAAATCTTAAATAGCAACCCCCACTTTTTATTACAGATTCGAATTCGTCATGAAAAATTAAGCAACATTTATTCGAAACATTTTTTAGAATTGTTGATAGATGGCGCTTTAATTGGAAAAATACGATTTATTAGCGCCATCTATCAGCAATATTAAAAAATGTTTCGAATAAATGTAGCTTAATTTTTCATGACGAATTCGAATCTGCAATAAAAAGTGGGGGTTGCTATTTAAGATTTTAAATTTACCCCCCACCCCGTCTCCAGGGGGTGGGTTGGAGGGTCATTTTTGGTGTTTATCGATAGGTTTTCGAAGAATATTAAAAACCTGTTTTTTGGTTTCTCATTTGGAAGTGTATTTCTCGAGATATTAGACCGTTTCTATAATTTACCTATGGTATCAGGATAAATCGTTTTTCTCAATTATAGCGCCATCTATCCACAGTTAGAAAAAATATCTTGAATAAAAGTTGCTTACTTTTACGTAACGAACCCAAATCTGAAAGAAAAACTAGGGGTTTCCATTTGAGATTTTAAAGTTACCCCCCACCCCACCTCCAGGGGGTGTAGTGGGGGTTGGTGTTTGGTGTCATTGGATAGATTTTTGAAAATGATTGAACACGTATTTTTCAGTTTTTCGATCCGATGTTTAGTTCGCGAAATATTCGACCGTTCCACTACTTTTGGGACACCCTATATATAAAGTGAGGCAGATAAAGGGCCTATTAGAAATATCTCGAAAACCAAAGGTAAGAGAATCATGAAAATCGGAATACAGAGGTTTTGGGATATGAACTATTTAATGACAGTATTTTGGTCTCTTTGCTACTTCCGGTTATACCGGAAGTTGATTGTAACTTCGTTTTTTTTTAAATGGGGCACCCCGTATATTCTTACATTTTTGGATTCTGCTCAATATCTTCTTCTTTAAAATAGGAGGTTTTGTATTATTATACAGGGTAGTTTAAAAGATAATTACGGTTTTTCATAAATTTTGTAGCAAACTTTACACCTGTTGAATTGTACTAATTTGATATCAAAACTCTATTTATGTTCAAGTGATTTTTATTATAGTCTGTTATTATTAGAAGTTCATAATATAGCGAAATGTTTAATTTTAATATACAGGGTTGGTCGAAACCCGGAATGAGTATTTTCTGAGTTTTCTTAAATGGAACACCCTGTATTTTTGTATTGTAATGAAATATTTTATAGTACTTTTTTGTTTCTTAAGCATTCCCTATACCTAACTGCTTTAGTTTGTAAGTTATTCGTCGTTCTTTAAGCCAAATATTAATTGCAACAAAAATTACGTGAAATTTTATTAGGTTTGCCATGAAAATATTCAATCATAAATGATGTTTTTGAAAATAAATACATGTTAGTCTAGAATGATCCTTAATTTATTGATATTGGATGAGATACCAAAATGCCTACGTTGTTAAGATTGTCGGTGCATAAAATATGAATAAAAACAAACCATATTCTACCTAGTTGGCAATGGCTTTGACATTAAACTTCATGAAACATTAGACATTGTATTATTTTTATTGTTCCAGTTGCTTTGTTACCATTACTAATATAAATTTTTGTAATGGGGAACTGATTAGTAAAGTTTTTGTTCTAGGAGAATATAACAAAAATGTACTACTAGCAATAAGAATTTATCATCTGCAACTCCCTGATAGACGACAACCAAGAAGAGAAAATTTTCAAAGTTTACTAGAACAGTTTTGACGTAATAGACACTTAGATTACGAGAACGTTCAAACTAATATGCAGATTCTCAGTGACACTTACATTTAATTCATTTTAGTAATTTACAGTAGTTTTTGTTCGATCAGATTTATCGTAATATAAATGTCCAGTTCGTTGAAACTGCTCTAGTAAATTTTGAAAAGTATCTCTTTTTGGTTGTAATCTATCATGGAATTAGTGATGATAAATTCTTATTGCTAATTATTTGTTATACTCTGCTAGAACAAAAAAAAATCTGAATCAGTTTCTCATTAGAAAAATTCATATTAGTAATGGTAGCAAAGCAACTGGAACTTCAAAAATAGTCTAATGTTTAAGTAAAGCAAATGTTTAATCATAATATTTACTGTCAAAGTCATAGCCAACTAGATAAAATATTGTATGTTTTTATTAATATTAAACACACCAACAATCTTAACTACGTAAGTATTTTGATATATCAACCAGTATTAATAAATTAAGGGTCAGTCGAGATGAATATGTGTTTATTTTCGAAAAATTATTTATGATTCAATATTTTCACGGCAAACCTAATAAAATTTCACGTAATTTTTGTTACAATTAATGTTTGGCTTAAAGAACAACGTATAATTTACAAATTAAAGTAGTTAGGTATAGGGAATGCTTAAGAAATAAAAAGTACTATAAAATACCATTTCATTACAATACAAAAATACAGGGTGTCCAATTATAAACACTCAGAAAATACTCATTCCGAGTTTCGAACAACCCTGTATACTAAAATTAAACATTTCGCCATATTATTAATTTTTAATAATAATAGACTATATTAAAAATCACTTGAACATAAATGGTGTTTTTGATATCACCTCAGTAAAATTCTACAGGGTTTGAAGTTTGCTACAAAATTTATAAAAAACCGTAATTATCTTTTAAACTACCCTGTATAATATTACTAAACCTCATATTTTAAGAAAGACGACATCGAGCAGAATCCAAAAATGTAAAAATATACAGGGAGTCCCATTTAAAAAAACGAAGTTACAATCAACTTCCGGTATAACCGGAAGTAGCAAAGAGACTAAATATTTTCATTTAATAGTTCATACCTCAAAACCCCCTTATTCCAATTTTCATTATTCTCTTACGTTTAGTTCTCGAGATATTTCTAATAGGCCCTTTATCTACCTCACCTTGTACGGTGTCATAACACTTGTTTATACATTTGACGGACTGTCCGTCAACGTGTTAAATGTCGTCTCCCAATCGGAGGTTGGATATCATCATCACTGTCTTTACTCTATCTACCGCTGCTCTGAAGATAGAACAGCCTTTAAACCAGTCGTTTAAATTATTTAGCTAGGACACTTTACTTCTTCCTATGCTCCTTCCTCCTCTTATCTTTCTCTGCATTATCAGCCTAAGCAGTTCATATCGCTACGTGTCACAGATATTGTATATAATCTTAAGACTTTTTACCCTCTAGGGTGTAGGTATTACGTGTGCTCTGTTAACAGTGCACAAATCTCTTCCATTACTCCCTTTCCTGCGCCATAGCCTTAGCTTTGTTCCATGATATTCCTTTTGTGTCAAGAATCCTTGCTATCTCTTCGTTCCATGTCTCTCTCGGTCTTCGTCTACTTTTTTTTCCCTGTACCTTCGTTTCCCATATCTTTTTATCTGGTACTTCTTTCTATTTTTTTAATTAAGCGCAACAGGCCTTGTAGGCCTAGGGCTAGAATGTTTACATTTCTTATTTCATAAATAATAAATACCTTAATATAACTTACATAACTTATAAATTTTATTTAATTACACTTCAGTCTTTTTATACATTCCTTCACCACCTCCCTCCATCTCTTTCTGTCCAATGCTAGTTCTTTCCATCTCTCCATGTTACTTTTCTTCAAGTCTTCGTACACACTGTCCTTCGTTTTCGTGAGAGTACCATTTTTGGCATTCGTTTCCTTCCCATTCTCTCGATGTGTCCCAAATATCGTATTCTCTGTGCTTTGATCGTCGTCGTGATCGTTGGCTCTTGATATAGTTTTTCCAATTCTTTATTAGTTCTTCTTCTCCACTAACCTTCTATTTTCACTCCTTCATATATTGCTCTATGCATTTTCTCTCCCATTTTTCTAAATGGTCTGTTTCTGACTTTTTGACCACCCATGTTTCGCATGTTTATGTTATTGTAGGTCTGTTAACAGTCTTGTAAATTCTTATTTTTTTAGAAGAGGATATGGGACTACTGATGAGGGGGAAAAGACCCCCGAAACCGGTATAGACTCTTCCAGCACTCTCCGATTTAACCAGAGTATTATGCAGCTGCTGCATTTTCGTGTTGCAAAGAAATTGATAATGTTTATACATTTTTAATTCATTTGCTATTTTGTAGAAGTATTAAGGAATCTTTCACGTTGGAGCTTTTACCACGCTGAGCAGATGAGTTGTGAAGTATTTAAAATTCTCTCATCTTAATGTCCTCGGCATCCTCTTTGATCTATAAATTTTGAAAATCTCAGGAGGTGTAACCAAAGAAAATATTCCACCTGTTGTCAATCTGGTGGCATGAGAACGATATTTATAATCGTTTTCTGTGCTACCTCGATTGATAACTTACTTTGTTTTTCGGTAGATTGCTCTAGTTCATCCGTGACATTTCTTTCTTTGCAATTCGGAAAGGCCCAAAGTGTGATGCCTGGAGAAATCGGAGAGAAGAGAATATGGGACTACTGATGAGGGGGAAAAGACCTCCGAAACCGGTATAGACTCTTCGCACTCTCCGATTTAACCAGAGTATTATGAAGCTTCTGCATTTTCGTGTTGCAAAAAAATTGAAAATATTTATACATTTTTTCTTATTTTTGTTTTTCTTGATACGTATTTCGATTTCAATAATGTGCGTAATGCTTCATATTTTTTATTTCCTTTAGCTATTCTTGCCTTTATCTCCCCTTCTTCATGACCATTTTCATCTATTTTGGCTCCCAGATAAATAATTTCTTTGGCTCTTTTAAACGAGTATGTTTTTTTTCCTTCTATTTGTACTGTGAGGTTATTCTCTTTTTCTTTTTGAACCTCTCCGATTATCATATACTTTGTCTTTTCTTCATTTATTTTAAGTCCGATTTTTTGGCTTCTGCTATTATGTTTTTCATTAACTTTTGTAGTTCTTTTTTGCTTCTTGCTAATAGCGTCAAGTCATCTGCAAATGCTATGCATTGGTGGCCGTTTTTAAATATCGTTCCTTGCATATTTATTTATTCTGCTTTTCCTGATTATTCCTTCCAATGTTAGATTGAATGCAGTTGTTGATAGTGGGTCTCCTTGTCGTAATCCTTCCTTGCGTTCAAACTTTTTGGATGTATCAAATATCTTTCTGTAGTCGTTGTAAATTGTAACCTAGATATTTTGACTTTTTTAATTGTGTTTATTATTTCGTAATCTTTGCCCATTTATCGCAATACTTCCCTGATAGTTTTCTTCTGTGTCCATGCTATGCTAAGCATTCTCCTTTAGAGCCACATTTCAAAGGACTGTAGCATATTTATTTATTCTTTCTTCAATGTCTAGCTTTCATGCCCATATTGTAGTATCAAAAACATGTAGCATATCAGAGCTCTTACTCTCAGTTCTAATCGAAAGTCTTTGTTGCAGATAATTGTTTTTATTTCTACAAACGGATTTCTTGACATTTCTATCGCGGTCCTTATTTCTGTTGTTTAATCATTATTGTCTGAAATCCAGTTTCCTAGATATTTGTATTTATCAACCCTTTCTATCCGTATATTTTCCAAATGTTTGTTTGTACTGTATATTTGTTTTCTCTGTTATTATCATGTACTTGGACTTTTTATATTAATTTTTTGTCCATATTTTTCACAGAAACTGTTTCTCTTGGTTAGCAGTAATTACCATTCAGTAGAGCTTGCCATAATCACGGTGTCATCTGCATATCTTATGTCGTTAATAGATTTTCCGTAATTTATTATTCCTTCAATTTAAGATAGTAATGCTTCTTCGAAAATGGCTTCACTATATACATTATAGTATAGTAATGGAGACATAGTACATACCTGCCTAACTCCTCTCCTGATTGCAATTTCTGGACTGGGTTCGTTATCTTTTACAATTTGTGTTCTTTTAGATATATGTAAAATATTTAGATATATAATTTGAGATATAGTTAGTTTTTATATAATTTATTTTCATTTACTATAATACAAATATCTACTAAATCATCTCTTTTATCTATTTTAGTGTACGTTGCTGGGATAAAAACCAAGTTTGTTGTATACATTCCTGAGATATAAAAAGCCAGTAGAGCCTGCTTCCAAACGAATAGGTTGCCTGCAAGCGAATGTCAGCAAATATTTTTAATCTGCAATTGGTTACCATTATACATATATCTATTTAAATGTCTGTAAAAATAAAATAATTAAACCAGAAGTATATTTTTTTTCAAATGATACACCTCTTATATTAAAAATGGTCTTGATCTGTCAAAATCGTCAAATCGTCAAATTTAAAGCCGTGAAAGTCTAATTGTGAATCAAGACCAGTGTTATTTATGCTGTTATTTTGTTAAGGGTAACTTATCACAAGAACAATATTCTACTACTACTGATTAAAAAACAAGCTAAAAATGCGAGTATTATCATAACGAATACTATGTTTATTTGCGTATTTAAATTGAGCAAGTACGTAATAGTACATAAAATAAAATAAATAAAATAAATTACTTTAGTCAAAAAATTAATATAGATGCAGTATATAACCTGAAAAGAAAGAATATCTTTAGTGGCGAACGGGAAATGCGAATTTAAGACATCACTTTGTCCCACAAATACGTCTACAAATCGACGTTCTGTGCCACCACTTCGTTTCTTCCGGATAATGTTGTGAAATGAAAAAATAGACGATTGTAATATAATGTAATATAAAAATTAAAAACCTTATTTTGTAAAAGGTATAATATGTATTTAAAATCCCTAAAAAGGGCTGTATCACAAAACGATTTCGGAATCAAAATTCCATCATCAGTGTTATCACCTAAAATAAGTATAACTCTATAAGTAAAAAAAATGAGGCTAAATTTTGACAAAGGTAAAAAAAGTGAATAGATAGTTATACTTACAGCCTTAGCTAGTTAGTTATACTTACAATAGATATTACAGAATGTAATATCGCTTAGGCAATTTTGTAAACAAAACCGACTTCAGTACGCTACGTACACCCTCTCTATGAAATATGGAGAAATATTCTTTACCGTAGCGAACATGAAATGTGAATTCAGCATTACATACAGCTATGAAGCGATCAAAGAAACTTAAAACATAAAACATGAAACATAAAACGTGAAACAAGTTTCATGAAAATAAAACAATGCTAAACAAATAGAAGTCCGCATACCAATGAAACGAGTGTGATTCATGCGTGTGAAACATTTTTATCTTCCGAAGGCGCACACCAAAGAACCATGAAACGTGAAACACGTTTCATGGAAATAAAACACTGCTAAACAAATAGACGTCCGCATATCTATGAAACGAGTGTGATTCATGCCCATGAAACATTTTCATCTTCTTGAAACGTGTTTCATGAAATAGGACGTGTTCTATATTTCGATATCAGTTTCATTGGTTTAACTAGTTAATTACATGCGTAAAATGAATGCCGACCAAGAATTTAATTTTGTATTGGATTCTGTGGTGGAGCAGAACGAAAATTAGTACAATAATTATAACCTGAAGTGGTACTCGAATAGACAATAATAAGAAAATATCGTTTCTTTAAACCAGGACCTACAATAAAACAATGTAAATGTTTGAATACTCATTCTACAAAATGATTGAAATTTAGCAAGATGATTATTTAATTCGTTTGCAACCAAATATTTTGTACTATGGTTATGATTTTTGGACAGTAATAAAAGAGTTGCCACAACAGCAACGACCTCGTCATCACCACTTTCAATTATTTACTATACAAATTGTGTTTTTGTTTCTTTGATTAGTATATTAGTGTAGGAAACGTAGATTAAACTTCGCAAACTCAACACAAGTCCGGTATTATTTTTTTTCTGGTATATCAAGGGGTGTTTAATATGAGACTAACTTTTTTTAAAAGATTTGAACCGGAGCACCCATTTTCATTCCTTTAAAGGGGGCAGGGAAAAATCCTACTCCATCAGAAGGATTTTTTATTAATACATTTATACAGGGTGGTTCATTTTATCCGCCTCGGTGTCTGTACGGAAAACTACTTAATATTTAAAAAAAATCCTTCACAGAAATATACAGGGCCATTAATACTACAATCTAAAAATAATGTGAAGTGTTGCAAAAAATCCTACACGATAACGACATTGACCTGGTTGCCATACAAGAGACCCATACTGAAGACAAAGCCCAGCTTGATTTAAGGGGAAAGATACCTGGCTACGATTTACTGGGAGCCACTTATGATAAACATTATAGCGTCGCAACCTATATTCGCTGCAATATAGAAAATGGTTTCTCGCTTTCTGCTTCCAATGAAAATAATATACATGAAGTGGTCACCAAAATTGGAGAGATTACCGCAGTTAACATATACAAGCCTCAAGCCACTACATGGAACCCAGAAGTGCCAAAGACTCATCCACATCCTACTATATACATCGGCGAATTCAACAGCCACCACGAAATGTGGAAGTACACCACGAATGATGAAAATGGAGAGGCTCTAGTAGAATGGTAGAAGAGCAAAACACATATCTAGTTTTTGATGCCAAAGAAAGAGGAACATTTAAATCATCTTCATGGAGAGAATAATATAACCCACACCTATGTTTTGTCTCAAAAAGTACCAATGACAAACCACTAGCAACTGCGAGAAGTATCCTTGCAGACTTCCCACATACTCAACATCGTCCTGTGCTTAACACCATCGGAATATCAATTCCAATAATTAGATCCTATCCTAAACCCAGGTGGAATCTTAGAAAAGCAAACTGGAAGAAGTTCTCTGAACAACTAGACCGGACCTTGAGCTGGGTCCCTCCAACCAGCAAACATTACGAGAAGTTTGTGCGTGCAGTAATAAGCGCTGCCAAGGAAACCATCCCTAGGGGGTATCGCAAAGGATGTGTGCCCGGATTGACTGAAACATGTGAAGACTTATACGAGAAGTTTGTCGAGAGTTGTGACCGAGAAATAGCCGACGACCTTTTACACAACATCGATACAGCTAGACGCCAAAAATTGATAAAGACTGTTAAAAACCTTGACTTCAAAAAATCAAGCCGGCAGGCATAGTCTCTGTTGCGGAAAATTGGAGAATCTAACCAGCTGGAATCCAGAGAATCTAAAATGTCTCCTAACAAGGTTGCCTCCCATATAGTATCTCTATCCAGAGCTCCACGAGATCGAACACATACATTAACCTGAAAAGAGACTAAAGGGATTTAAAACAAACGAACAGAACAAACTCCGAATATTCAGCAAGAATACTTATTTCTGAAATCACACATGCTCTGAAAGAAATGAAATCAGGTAAAGCACATGGGTTTGATGGTATCCATCCTGAATTCTTGATACACAGTGGTGCATACACGAAAGAGTGACTTGCAATGTTCTTTAATGATGTACTTCAGTCAGGTTACATTCCTTTCAGACGTAAGCGAATATAGGTAATTGCAATTCCGAAACCGAGCATATCAAACGATAAGCCAGAAAACTACCGCCCCGTAGCTCTACTCAGCATGGTACATAAACTATTAAAAAAGCGTCTTTTTAACAGAATTAGTCACAGGATACTAGAAAACGCACCCATTGAACAAGCTGGCTTCCTCCCTCATCGAAGCTGTACGGACCAAGTGCTGTCATTAACAACTTTTATAGAAGCCAGTTTTCAAAAGAAACAAAACTGTATTCATAGATCTAACAGCAGCATATGTAGGGGAGTGCATTTAGATTTTCACTTCGGAAAAAATCAAACAAGATAAAACTTTTTGTAATTTCATTAAGAAATGTTTAATAAACAACATATCAAAAAGTTCTACTCGAGAAGTGGATGCTTCATTTTTTATTAAACAAATGAACAGCGAAGTTAGATGTTTTTTTAAATAACTTCGAAAATATAATTTTTAGAAAAAAACTGACTTGACCATTGAAAAATTCAGAAAATTTTACAAACAAAACCTTATATAAAGATTTTTCTAAAATTAAATCTCTGGCTTCTGTAATTTTTTATTTATAACGCTAAAGTCACCCTTCTCACACACATTGGCGCACTGTAAACTAGCGTTGGAAGAAGTGCACGGTTGAGTTTTTTAAATGTAATTCTTTAACTAATAGATCAAAAGAAATTTTACAAATTGGACATGAAAGAAGATGAAATAAGATACCTTATGGTTGCAATAAAAAGAAATAAAATGTATGGACATAAGTACGGTGTGGGCGGAAACTGAGCCTTACATGAATTTTGTTTAAAATGATTTAAAAATGTGTAACTAATACAATTTTACATATAAAACTCTCAAATTTGCACAACTTACCTCTCAATCTACTTACTAAACGATGTTTCATTTAAAAAAAATCTCAAAAATTTAATTCAAATAATACGATGTCCCAAAAAATGTAATTTTTGAAAACTTCGTAGTTTTACAGAATTCCCACCATTTTAAGACGGTATTACTCAAGTTTGAATAAACCTAATACAATTTTTTTGCTAATTTTTAAAGCTTGGGATGTAATTTTTAAAAAACACTGAATTATTTTAGTTTAAAAATGAAATAAAGAATTTCTTTTTGAGAAAACTAAGAAAGATAACAAAAATGTAATACAAAAACCGAAAATTACCAGCGGAAAAAATGTATATACAGAGTGATCAAAACTTTTTTCTGTAAAACTTACCTAAAATACATTTATTAATAAGCTTCAACAATAATAAATGTTCAATAAAAAAATTTTTTTTTTAGCTCTTATACAGTATGTCTGCGAAACTTGGAACGTATTGATAACTTTTTTAATATCAGTTCTACGAAAAAAAGTTGTTCTTTATAAAATACTCTGCATCGTACATAACATAAGATGCAACCATCAAATATCAAATTTTGTTAATTTTGTACGAGGTATGTCAAAAAATATGAATTTCACTCAAGAGTAAAGTACCTTTATATTTCACAATATCGAAAATTTTTATAAAGAAAAGTTGTTTGGAATTAAAAACTATGTTCCAATATGTAATTATATTTTTCTAATCGAAAATTTGTTTTTTTTTTAAATATTCTTTCTAATAAATTTTAATTTTTAATATAATTTTGAAAATTATTTGTTTATCTTTTTTTTAAGAACGAAATTCCATATTTGTTTGATTGGATTCTACTTGTTTTTCATTTAAATATCCGCCATTTTGGATCCGCCATGTTGAAATTTAAATTTTTAATCTTTAATTCAGATTCAACAACCTGTTAAAAATAAAGACAATACATGTTTTAGAAAAATGTTCTTTTTTATGTTCTTTTTAGAAAATCCGCATTTTGGATCCGCCATTTTATAGTTTATAATGTTAACATTTAAGTTAGGTTTATCAAAGCTCTCAAAAATAAATATAATATGTAGAAATAAATACATTTTGTAAAAAATTATGATTTTACAACTATTTTTTAAGTTATCCGCCATTTTGGATCTGCCATTTTATAATTTAAATTATCAAAATTTGATTCAGGTTTAGCAACCTCTCAAAAATATCCACATATATGTAAACAAACACGTTTTATAAAAAAAATTCGGATTTTACAACTACTTTTTAAGGATTTTTAGGAAAAATCCGCCATTTTGAATCCGCCATTTTGAATTTGCAAATTGTAATGTCAGATTCGGGTTCAGCATAATCAAAACTAAAATAAAAACATTTTTTATCAAAATAAAATGTTGAATTCACCCACATTCTTTACATTATTCATACATAACAATTGTTATTGTTTAAACAATTAATAAACAATTAGCGGCGAAATTTGTGAGTAGAACTTTTTACTTTAACATATTTATAAACTAACAAAAAAAGTTTTAGAAAAATATAACCTTGTTTGTTTTTTTCCGAAACATTGTATCTTTTCGTTCTAATTGCACTCCCCTAATGATACTGTTTGGAGACATGGATTAATATATAAACTGGCTCGTATTATCATGTATTAACATGCTGACAAACAGAGCCTTCCAGGTTATAATGGGAAAGGGGACGAGTAGACAGATGAAATTTAACAATGACCTTCCACAGGGGTCTGTTCTTGCCCCTTTACTTTTCAGCCTCTATATTGCTGACGTGCCTGAAACCGAGTCTCGGAAGTTTGGATATGCTGACGACTGGACCCTTGCAACAAGCCACCAATCTTTAGAAACTACAGAAATCACTCTCACAAATGACCTATCCATCCTCAGCGAATAGCTTAAGAAATGGAGACTACAAGCAAGTACTACAAAAACTGAAGTATCAGCTTTTCATCCAACAACAAGCTGACAAACAGAGAATTGAGAGTGTATTTTATTAACAAGCTCTTGAAACACAATAAATACCCGAAATACCTTGGGGTTACTCTAGACAGAACGCTTACATTTAGAGAACACCTGACGAAAACAGCAGCAAAATTAAAAACACGCAACAATATAATACAGAAACTCTGCGGCACTACATGGTGGTCCACAGCATTAACTTTAAGATCCTCTGGTCTTGTCCTGATATATCCAATGGCAGAATACTGTACACCAGTGTGGCTAAATAGCAGGCACAGCCTTCTGGTCAACGCTCAACTAGACCGTGCTATGCGTAAATGCGTATGATAGCATGCACAATTAAGCCCACCCCTACAATGTGGCTACCTACCCTTAGTAATATAGGACCATCCAACCTACGCCGCGAACATGCATTGGTTAAAGAATACAACCAAATAATGGACAGTCGCCAGCTTCTGTTCCACAACGACATCCCAGATATTCTTGGATACCGTCTCCGATTCAGGTTTTCCCCTCTAAAATCTGCTCAAGCGCTGAAGTAATCCAACTTTGACTTAAATACCCGATTGAGAGAAGATTGGGAAAGTAAGACAAATCCACATTACCATAGTCTACCGGAAATCATAGAAAAACCTGGCGAATTTCAACGTCCCCGTAAGATTTGGGCAGCCCTTAATCGAATTCCAACAAATTGTGGAAGATGCGCCGACTCCCTCTACAGATGGGGTAAACTTCCCTCGCCTTCTTGTGACTGCTGCGCTGCAAGACAGACGATCAGACACATTGTTCAGGACTGCCCACGTAGAGCATACACAGGCGGCCCTATAGACTTTGTAATGGCAACCGAAGGGTCAATCGAACATATAAAAAAATTGTATAATGCATAAATCTAAATATATTCTGTGATGTACTTAAGCCATATGCTAAATAAAAAATAAATAAATCAGCTAAAATCTAACGTGCGACCGATTACGTGACAGAAGAGACCGCGACTTTTCCCGGGTTAGTAGGGATGGGTAAAACCTACCAGTTTAAACATAAAACCGGTTTTTTTACTTCGCAATAACCGGTTTTACCGGTTGTTTTTTGTCCCGGTTATAACCGGTTTTTTATTTTTAAAGTAAAAACCGGTTATTAGGTTTTTACGGTGATTAGGATTAGGTTAGGTATTATTTCGGATCCCAATCATAATTATTATTCTCAGGTAATTATTCCAAACAAAACCATAATTCAAATTTTATTTTATTTTATAAAATACAGAAGCAAACTGAAAGTGCAATCTCACATCAGCCAGAAACAATTATTAAGTTTTATTATAATATTTGCTTGAAAAGGTACTTTTAATCATAATATTTACATAAGAATTGATCTGGTTGAATTAGACGCAAACATCATCTATTTTTCACACTTAACTCTTGACATTGAAAGTGGGTGAATGACTTTTTCTGATTACCAAAGATAATGCTCTGACTATGAATATCGAATTACTGATTATGAATACGAATCTCCAAGAATTTCGCTACGTTTTCAAAACGATACACTCATACAGGAAGTATTAAATGAGTTAAAATGTACCTATTCTACAGATATACAAACGTGTTAAAAGTAATACATGTTCTTTCGATAGTATATACTAATTTTGATCATATTGGTATCGAGTCGAATGGAGTATCGCAAACTAAAGTGTATTGTAAATGTAACTTTGTAACCTATTGGATTAAAAAAACCAAAAACCGGTTTTTTGGCCGGTTATAACCGCCAGGTTAAACCGTAAGCAAAAAAAACCGGTATAACCGAAAACCGGTGTTTTGTCAAAAACCGCCATCCCTACGGGTTAGGTGCAATTCAGAGGATATTTTTTAAAAATATTTCTAAGAAAATATTGAAAAGTAAGCCAACGGTGGCAGATTTTTACCAACACTTCCAAAAAATAAATTTTGCGGTGAAACAAAAAATTCAAAAAAATTTTAATAGCTTATGTATCTCGAAAGCATTCTTCTTCTTCATGTACCGTGTCTTTTCTGAACGTTGGTTCCCATCATAGCTATCTTAATTTTATTCACTGCCACCCTAAATAGCATGCTTGTGTCAACACCATACCAATCTCGCAAGCACTGCAACCATGAGGTTCTTCTTCGTCCTGGACTGCGTTTGCCTGCTATTTTTCCTTGTATGATATTTTGTAGCAACCTATATTTGGGACCTCTCATTACATGTCCGAAATACTCCAGCTTTCTCTGCTTGATGCTTTTTATGATCTCAGTAGTCTTGCTGAGACGTTCTAGTATTGTGGAGTTTCGAATTTTCTCCACCCAGGAAACTTTTAAAATTCTTTTAAAAGCCTCAACGCGATTTAGACCGATTTTATTAACAGTCCAGGACTCGACAGCGTATAGTAAGACCGAGAACAAGTAGCAGCGAAATAGGCGGATCCTCAATGAAAATTTTAAGTCTCTGTTACATAACACCTAGGACATCCTTCTGAAATCGAAAGCATTACATGAAGATATGTCTAAAGAAAATTTGTGCAAAACTTCATGTAGATTTGTCAAGTAGGTTTTGAGTAACCATGTCCACTACCTTTAAAAATGCATTTTTGAGAAAAACGCAATTAAAATTTTGACAAGTTTGTTTTTGTCTTCTTGCTTGTTTTTCAAATTGTAAGTAATAATTATAATAATAATAGCTTTATTGCCCAACAGTTTCCCATTTACAGGACAATGACAAAAATATTACATAATTTATAACACCCATAGGTAAGATAAAGATTTAAGCAGTAATACAACAAAAAAAATAACATTAATAATACAAGTTAGACACAAATTAAAATAAATTAGTCAAACAGAAAAAGAAAATAAATTAATAAAAAAAATTAGTGCTTATTTCAGACAGTCAATAGCTACTTTTATAAAGTTCTTTTGAGAACATGAAAAAATGTCACAATGCTTACCAATAACATTAAAATTTTTACATTTACAAATTACATACAAGTAATTATTATCTACACCTCTAGCCGGATAAAGGTTATTTACTTTAAACATTAAAAATTTTAGAAATTTTCTCTGAACGCTTTCAATTGCAATGTTATGGCAATCATAGAAATGACTCCATATACTTATTTATTAAGCGCAACAGGCCTTGTAGGCCTAGGGCTAAAATGTTTACATTTCTGATTACATAAATAATATAATAAATAACTTAATATAACTACTTACATAACTTATAAAACTTATACATTTTATTTAATTACACTTCAGTCTTTTTATACACTCCTTCACCACCTCTCTCCATCTCCTCCTGTCCAATGCTAGTTCTTTCCATCTCTCAAAGTTCCATCTTTTCCTTGGCCTACCTTTCCTACTATTTTGTATTGGTCTTCGTGAGAGTACCATTTTTGGCATTCGTTTACTTCCCATTCTCTCGATGTGCCCCAAGTATCGTATTCTCTGTGCTTTGATCGTCCTCGTGATCGTTGGCTCTTGATATAGGTCTTCCAATTCTTTATTGGTTCTTCTTCTCCACTGACCTTCTATTTTCACACCTCCATATATTGCTCTTTGCATTTTTCTCTCCCATCTTTCTAAAAGGTCTGTTTCGGACTTTTTGAGCACCCATGTTTCGCATGCGTATGTTACTGTAGGTCTGATAACAGTCTTATAAATTCTTATTTTTGTAGAAAAGGATAAGAGACTACTGATGAGGGGGAAAATACCTCCGAAACCGGTATATAGGATTCCATATAATACTGGTATATTCAAGTTTAGAGCGGACATAAGTATAATACATTTATCAGTGTTATTGACTTTATATTATTAAATGACTTACAATTGCGAATTAAAAACCCACAAGCTTTCAACGCTTCAGAAACTTTATCACACATAATATGTGTGTTACATTATGTTTCACAAAAGTGAGTTTTGTGTCAAAAATTACACCCAAATCCTTATAACCGTGTTCTGCCTTTCTAATATTCTATCGTGACAACTATAGTTAAATATAAATAAACTTGATTTCCTAGAAAAAGCGACTACTTTACATTTTTTTGTGTTAAGTTGTAATTTGTTGCTGTTGCACCAATTTTACAATATTTCTACATTCTACTGAAGTTAGTTACAATCATCCAGCTCCCTGATAGTAGAAAATATTTTCAGATTATCAGCACAGCCCAGTTTTTCGCATGAAATATTTTTAAGAAGGTCATTAATAAATAGTAGAAAGAGCAATGGACCGAGATTGGAACCTTGAGGCACACCAGACGCCAGCAAGATATTTTTCTGAGACATAACCATTATATGCTACAAACTGCTTCCTTCCCTGAAGATACGATTTTAACAATAAAAGAGCACTGTCAGTAAAACCAAATGTTGAAAGCTTGCTAAGTAATACTTGATGATCAGTTCTGTCAAAACCCTTCGAAAAATCGGTATATATAACATCAACTTGGCCATTATCGTCAATAACTTCAGAAAGATATTGGGTAAAATATACCAAGTTGGTTACAGTTGATCTTTTATTAACCAAACCATGCTGATGAGATGAAATATAAAGATAAACAGAAGATAATATCCTATTATATAATACGATTTCGAAAACCTTTGAAAAATTAGATAAAATAGAGACAGCTCTATAGTTTTCTATTTCTGACTATAGATTTCTTCTGTGAAGTAATGTACACCGGAATATATTTTTGAATCGCAGAGTAATCTACAAAAGAGAAGTTATCGGAGTAATCTACTAATAAACATTTTTGGTTACAATTATCTTAGCTACATTTCTTATAGTCAACTAGTTACGGTCAGTTAGTTATATAATCGAGAATTATCCTTTATAGCCCTCAAATAAAAAGTGGACATCTAATACTGGACCCAAGAAATGATTCAGTAACTCCCAAAAACCGTTTGCTCTACTGATAAATTAACATAATTATGTTGCAACATAAAATGTGATAAAAAATAATGAACAAAATTATTGTGCTGATAATATCAAAAACAATATGCAATTCAACCGTTTCACAATATAAATAAAAACCGTATGCAGCTGCTGTTATCAAGTTCTGAATACAAGCCGAACCATGTTTTATAAAATGGTAGCACTTTGCGTTTTGATATCAATATTCCTAGTGGTGAGCGCTAATAATTTGGCTCAAAATCGTCATATATTTCAAGAAGATTGCATTTGCTTCGAAGAATGTCCAGGACCGGTTAACGGATAGTGGGTATTAGAACACCTAGTTTATTTTAAGTAAAATAAAAAGTATTAGAAAAACTGCAATTCCAATATCTATATTACTTTTATTTATGTTCAATAACAAAACAACTCATTTTATTTGCCTTATCCGTATACGGGGTCGGCTTCCCTAATGGCATTTCTCCACAAAATTCTCTCTTGAGTTATATCAATGTTAATCCCCTTTACCAACATATCCTGTCTAGTCGTCTTCCCCAGGTCTCCTTTGGTCTTCTTCTCCTACTTTTTCCAGGAATCTGCACTTCAGTAGTTCTTCGTATTGGGTGATTAACGTCTCGACGTTGAACATGACCAAACCATCTTAACCTATGCTCTCTCATTTTGGCACCAATTGGTGCTACACCTAAATTTTTCTTGATATACTAATTTTTAATTATATCCTTTTTTTCACTCCACTCATCCATCTAAGCATTCTCCACTCCGCCACATGCATTAGTTGTTCCTCTTTCTTTTTCATTGCCCAAAATTCAGTTCCGTTCATCATAGCCGATTTTATGGCTGTTTTATAGAATTTTCCCTTCAGCTTCATTGGAATTTTTGTGCCACACAACACACCACTCACTTCCTTCCACCTCATCCATCCAGCCCTAAATCTACTGCATACATCTCCAATCTATTTCTCCATTACTCTGTAATACGGATCCTAGGTACTTAAAACTATTGCTTTTCACAATAATTTCACTACCCAAAGATAACATTTTTTTTTGTAGTAACTCAATCTTTATGAACATTCCAAATACTTTGTTTGTCTCCACTCTTCCAGTTTTTGTTGTAAGTCTCTTTTACTATTTCCTAACACTACATCATCAGCATACATTAAGCACCATGAACTGTTACCCTGTAGTTTCGCTGTTATCTAATACAACATTAATGAGATTAAATACGGACTAAGCACCGAGCCTTGGTGCAATCCTAGTTTCACATGAAATTTATCAGTCTCTTCCACTCTCCCTGTCCTAACACTGGTCGTACTCCCTCATACATATCTCTCAAAATCTTTACATATTCACCAGGGACTCCTTTCTTATTGAGTGCCCACTACAGAATCTCTCGAAGAACTTTATCATATGCTTTCTCCAAATCAGAATACAATATGTCTCTTCTTGTCTTCCCTGCTATTGCTCTTAGTGTCTTCATTTCGGATGTTCGTAGCATGCTTTTGGTTTTATTGTTGTCTTCTCTTGATTCAATGCCATAAGTCATAACAGGTCTGATGCAAGTTTTATAAATTCTAACTATGCTGTCCATTCTCATATTATGGGTTATTCCAGACCACATCTCTCAAACATCGGGACAATACAGCGGTCTTGTTAATTTGTCCTCTTAGGTCTCTGGCTGGGTCATGATAACTTGCTAACTCTACACCTTGATATTTGAAATGGTTTAGCTGTTCTATGGGTTTACCTTCTACTACGAGCTTGCATCTAATTGGGTCTTTCACAATGGTAATGCATTTGGTCTTTTGCGTGGATATTGGCTATGCTCATGTTGAGTCGTCGACATGCTTGATAAAATCCATAAAGCCTACTTTGTAGTCATCCTCGTCCTCTGCAATCAGAGCTGCATCATCCGCATAGCACACTATACTGATTCTACTGTGGTCCAGTCTGTATCCTAGTTGTAGCGATTCCGATATTGATAATAACCTTCAGTATTTCCTCTTCGAGCTCGAATAAGATCTCTCATTATCGTGAAGTTTCTCTGGTGTTCTCGTTAAAATTCTCGTTTCTCCTTTCTTACGAATTCCTCTGCCATGTATATATTTTCTAGCTGGTGCTTTTGGAAACCGATCTATAGACTCAATATTACTTATCAATCAGCTTATCAGCATTAAGGCTACTGGTCCCTAACATATCAAGATCTGTCTCTCACCACCATATCTTCACCATTCTGAGTATAATCACGAGACTCCTTTTGGAATAATGAAATAGATAGATAGATAGATAGATACATTTATTTCCTTTTAAAATTTTACAATTTTATGGAAAGGGTGAGAACAAATATTTCGTTCCTTTTTTTCATCCTAAGAAACACACAATATGTTTATTTTAGGGATAAACAAAAGAAAGAAATAAATAAAAAAAAAAAAAAAAAAACAACGAGTTATATAAGAATTAATTAAAGATACAAAGTATAATTTACGTATTTAACTATTCATTTATGATGAAAGACCTAAGTTTTAGAACATTCCAGATATAGCTAGCTATTATTTTAGCTGAATATACTGTAATGTTATTTAAGGTATGAGTTACAGTATCAATATCGGCTATATAATTAATGGATGATTGTTTCATACAAGAATATATTGGACAATCAAAAAGTATATGTTCAATTGTTTCTAACTCCTTATTGTTACAAATAGTACAGATTTCATTAGGATTAATTTTATATGTAGAATCCTTATAAGTGAACGTTAAGCAGAATGAATTACATAATCGAAGCTGTGCAATAGTTCTTGTAATCTGGATGGGCATTTTTAGGCATAAGTATTTTTGACTTAATTCGGAAAGAGCTAGGTGTTTATATAAGGGGAGAAAATTGGATTGCTGACAAAGAGAAATATCTAATTCTGAGAGCTTATTTTTAAATTTGATTAACAAGGCTTTTCTATTCAGTTGTAGGGAATGAAGGGAGAGATTATTCCAAATAGGTTCAGCATCAATAAAAGTAAAAAGTGATTTTACCTGCGCTGCCCAGTTATACCTGCTATCGGTCTCCATCAGTTGTAGTTGACGAAAAAAGCACATTTTGGGGTAACGGGAATCGTCCATCATATAAATTTTCTTTAACCAGTTTAGTGTCCACTTGAATATATTATACAAGAGTTTGACTCTGCCGCATTCTACTCTGACTATGTAACCGGGTGTGGATATGGGAAGCATAAGAATTCGTTTTAGGAATTGTACTTGAACTTGTTCGAGAACATCTACATAACGGAGTGCCCATACAGAAATACAATTGGAGATTGTACTTGTTACTAATGCATCAAAAAGTTGTAGCCTCGTTTGCATGCAGTCAATTTTAAGTTTAGCTAGAACAGGTATAAGTGCTCCAGTTGCTTGTTTAGCTTTCGCATTACTCACATCTGCCATTTCACGGAATAGAGACGAAGAGGCAAAAGTCACTCCAAGGTAATTATAGGTGTTAGTTAATAGAATGGGATATTGATTGAAAGTGAATTTAATATTATTTTTTAAGTTATAAGGACCCCTAGAGAAACACATAATTTTAGTTTTAGCAGTATTGACAGTAAGTTTGTTTTGTTTGCAGTAATCCTCCAACATTTTTAATTTTTTTGATATATCGATCTCCGAGTGACCTAATATTACCAAATCGTCAGCGTATAAAAGCATAAGAATTTCATTTACGTTATTAACATTGATGCCTTCTGCTCCGCGGCTTTTAAAAAAATCTTCGATGTCTGCAAGAAATAACGCAAATAACAAGGGACTGAGGACTTCTCCCTGTAACACGCCCTCACAAATGTTAAACGATTTAGTATATTGCTCGTCAGCATTAACCCTAAAGGTAGCATTAGAATAGAAAGATTTAAGTAGAAGTACAATTTTAGAGCTAATACCTAAAGCAAAAAGTTTAGACCAGAGCAACGCGTGGTTAATGCAATCAAAAGCCCGCTTAAAGTCAACAAACAATACAAATAGCTTGCGCTTTTTAAATCGGAGACGAAATTGAATGATGGATGTAAGAGTATAGACATTATCGTAACAACCACGTTCTTTACGAAAACCAGATTGGGATTCGGGAAGTATATTAAACGATTCTACCCAATTGACTAAACGGTTCAAAATAATTTGCATGAATACTTTAGTAATGCAGTTTACTAAAGCAATTCCCCTGTAATTGGAAGGATCGTTAGAGGGACCTTTTTTGTGGAGCATTTTTAGAGTAATTTTCGACCAACTATTAGGAAAAGTGGAAGTGTTGAAGATAGTATTGAAAAATGAGTTAAGGTATAAGATCCAGTTATTTGGTAAGTATTTGTAAAACTCATAGGGAATATTATCAGATCCTGGAGCTTTGTTGTTTTGACAGGAATTTAAAGCTAAGTAAATTTCATTGGTGGTAATAGGATTATCAAAATACGGATTCCTCGCATCGAAATAGAGGGTTGTGTCCACTATCCCGGCTCCCATAATTTCAGAGTAGAATGTTTCCCATGTTGCAGCAGGTAAAGATATGTAACTATTTGAAATATTTCGAGCTCTTTTAATATGAAACCAAAAAGTTTTTGAATCAGTAGAGTTGGAAATATTACCAATAATATTTTGTTGAAATTCAGTTTTTTTTACTTTTAATAATTTTTTATACTCTGCTTTAATAATTAAGTATTCGTTTTTAGTTTGATTTGAGAAATTGTTTTGTTGACAAATTTTGAGTTTACTTTTAACTGATTTCTTTAGATCTCTACATTGACAATCATACCACGGTTTGTGTTTATTAGGTCTGTTAGGAGCGATTATACTTTTTGACAGCCCAAGATTATCAGCTGTTTTATAAATATTATCCAACAGGTTTTTGTTTGCCATTTCGACATCATGAATTATGTGCACCCCCGCCGAATTTTGCATGTTTAGTTTATAAGACAAAACTAAAGATTCATTTAACTTAAAAATAGTTTTATTTTTTATTATAGTTTCTTTCATAGGTGAAAGATACGTTTGAGTTATAAAGCATGAAACAGGAAAGTGGTCTGATAAAGTACACGTTGTATTTACGTAAACATCATTAACAAAGTGCAAATGTGAGTTATTTACCCAGACTAAATCTATTGTACTCTTGCCCATAGGGCCGACGAAAGTAAATTTTGCAGGCCGATCAGAAATACACCTACCATTTAACAGACAGAACCCGTTAAAATTCATGAAATCAAGAAGGCATCTACCTTTTGCATTAATTACAGTATCTAAACTTTGTCTCTCGTCAAAAAAATTTGTGTTTTCAAATATTTCAGGAGGGGATACGTCATTGTCTGAAACACGGGAGTTAAAGTCTCCTCCAATAATTATAGGTGTATCATTAAATTTCTCTAAAATATTAGATAACACCTCCTGAAATAGTGACAATAAATATTCAATACTTAGACTAGGTTTAAAATAAACGTTACAGACTACAAATTTATAATTATTGCTAGATATTAAACAAAAGATCCACCAAGGTGATTTATCAATACAAACAGAAGAAAGGTTGGGATTACAAAAAATTGATAGACCACCGCTAGCCCTACCCAAGGATTTTTCTTTTATGGCAACTGAACTGGCACATGAGTAAGTAGATAAATAATTTGAAAATTTTATATTTTCGGTAATAACCCATGTTTCCGATAAACAAAGAATGGGTATATCATTGAAATCACTTAAAAAGTCATTAACACTATTAATTCCTTGTGAGTTCCAAAAAACAATGTGTACTGATTGCTATTCAGATTTCGAGGAGGCAGGTTTTACAACTTTTAGGCCAGACTCTCGATTAGGTGAAGACTCTTCCTCGCGAACTCTTTTGTTGGATAGTATTTGAACGATTTGCGGAACTCCATAAACATATTTAATAGTGAGATTTGTTTCAGTTTTTAATCGTAACTCTAGTTCTGCACGTAAATCATTTAGATGTTGACGCTGTTTAGGTGTCATATCAGAGATTATCTTAACTGAAGGATATAAATTACGAGAAATATTCTTCTTGTTTCTCAAAACGTCCAATGCAGCCTTAGGAGTCCCAAAAATAACACGATAAAGACGAGGTTTGTTATTATTAGTATTTTTTCCAAGACGATAGCCGGACTGGATACAATTCGCAGAATTCGGAGATAAGTGCGTAATTACTTCTTTAATTATGCGAGCGTCATCTTCGGGTGATCTTTCAGGAATTCCTAGGAGTAGGACGTTCTTTTCCCGCTTCAAACGCTGAGTAGTTTCGTAATATATATCATCTTGTGACGGAGTTGTAGAGTTCACTAGTTTTTCCAAGGAACTAACTTTTTCACGAAGAAGATTATTTTCATCACGAAGAGCGGATACATCCTTCATGCAGTTTTCAAGCATTTGTGATTGTGTAGAAAACTTGTTATTTAATTCTGTCACAGAATTTGTGAGAATGGATAATTTGTCCATAAGTAAATCAAACTGATGGTTGCTGAGTAGCGAGGCTGAAGACATAGATGGCTCATTCTGAAGAGTAATGTTATTCGGAGAGGCTCTACAGGTATTACAATGCCAGTTCTCAAATGATACGGATGTTTCATTGCAACCATTTAATTCTGATCGAGCACATCTTTTATGGCATAATTTGTTGCAACTTAGACAAGAGACCTGGCTATCGATCTCCATTAACAAATTATTGCAATATAAGCACAGAGATTTTAAAGACATTCTTCTAATGAGGTGCAGGTTTATGTTTTTTTGAAGTTGTTAATTAAACTAATGTATGTAGTAGATCCAAAAAAGACTTACTGTTTGATTAATTAAAAACAATCAATGGCACGAAACTATATATTTTAGAGAGCAATTGTAAACACGTCTGTACACCACGGACTTTCAGTTCTCACTCCCGGAATAATGAAATAGCTATCTGAGGATTATCTGAGAGAACTTAATGGGAGTGTTGAGAGGTCTGCGATGTTTATATATTATATCGCCAAAGCTTTCTCTAAGATTTTCTTTTCACCGTTTTCAGTTTCTTGTTATAATCAGTCATAGCTCTGCGATAATCATCCTACCCAATTGATTTTCTGTAGAAAACAAATTTTTTTCTGACTGTTGCCCCTAATCCGCAAGGTTGCCATAGAATGGTGGCACTTTCCTGTTGGAATTCCTTGTTGCTTCCGGTACTACTTTATCGCGTACTACATTTACTTTAACCCACAAGCAGTCGCGCCGTTAGATAAAATCTAACATTTTCTACTGCTATTCTAAATTTTGCAATTTTGAAAAAAATTCGTAAGTACCTCGAGGAAGGGTGTAGTAATGCGTAGGCATTTTTTTCTTCTTCTTTTCTTTGTGGAATATATAGATTTGGGGAGAGCTAATTAGCTTTAATAATTATTGTTAGAAATAATATTTCTAACATAGCAAGTAAATAAAAATACCATAAAAATTTGTTGTAAATTCGTATTTAAATTCGTACTGTGAGATAAAATCTAACACGCGACTGTTCTCGTTACAGAAGTGAGCGCGACTTCTCTCGGGTTAACCCGGGAGCATTCGCGCTCACTTTTGTCACGTAGATAGTCGCGCGTAGAGAAAAAATCTCACAATACAAATTTAAATACGAATTAAAAAAAAATTATATTTTATAATATTTTTATTTACTTGTTATGATAAAAATACCTATTTCTAACAATTTTAAAGCTAATTGGTTCTCACCAAAGCCATAAATTCCACAAAAAAAAAATTAAAAAAAATGAAAAAAAAATGCCACGCATTACTATGATCCTTCTCGAGGCACTTACGAGTGAAAAGCAATGTTGCAAAATTTTTCATCAAGTTATCACGGAAATGGATAAAATGTGAGATTTTTTCTCACGGCGCGACTGCTCCCGGGTTAAATTAATTTTAGTTTTTATATAATTTATTTGTCTCTTTTAACTATTTTAGTATAATATGCCAGGATAAAGACCAAGATTGCTGTATAAAGTCCTGAAATATAAAAAGCTAGTCGAACCTATTTGTGAACGAACACGTTGCCTGCAAGTGAATGTCAAATTTCCAACAAATATTTTTAATGTGCAATCTGTTACGATTATTATAATATATCTATTTAAATGTCTGTAAAAATAAAATAATTAAACCATAATGGTCTTGACCTGTCAAAAAACCGTCAAATTGAAAGCCGTCAAAATCTTATTGTCAATCAAGACCAGTGTAATTTTTATGCTTTTCTTTTATTAAGGGTAACTTATCACAAGGAAAATACTCCACTGGTTTAGAATGAACAAGCTAAAAATGCGGCATTTTCATAACGAATCCTTTGTTTATTTACGTATTTAATTTCATGAGTTACGTAATAGTACATACAGTACGTCATGGAATACAATGCGTCATGTAATAAATTACGTCAGTTAAAAAAATAAATTTATATGCAATACATAACCTGCAACTACATATACATTATTAATATGCACCTACAAAACAATTTTGTGCAATTCTGAGTGGGCAGAAAAAATTTCCACCTGATTAAATATGCGACAAAACACGTTTTTTGAAAAAAGGGCACTTTTCAAACGTCCGTATCCCTAAAGATATGAAGCACGAAAAAAGCTTTATAGACAAAGTTGTAGATTTTTCGAAGTTTCTCGATTTGTATTATGGATGAAAGGCGTAAAAATTCAAGAATAAAAATGCAGAAAAATACCAGAAGATTCACAAAACCACAAGAAAAAAATTCCGAGAAGCAAAAGAAAATTGGAATTAAAAACTAATTTTGATATAGTTTTAAGTTTTTACCGTAAAAGTAAAACTTACTGTAGTGAATAAAAACAGTGATTTAATCAAGTTCATCCAGATCAACGTTTGATTTTACAAAAGCTGTAAGTAAACAAAGTTTGTTTACATGTATTTAAACAATTATTGTCGAAACCATTATTTCTCAACTTTGATAAGTTGAGATATTAAGTTCTTCAAGGAACAGGAACGTACTTGCCCAATACTTATATTATAAATGTGGATTTTAAATAATGGATAACGAAAAACAAGGGGACTATGTCCCTAATTCCCATCTGAGTCTTTTCATACCACACCCAACCCAACAAAATTCCCAATCATATGCATCAATTACAACAAAAAATTAAACATCATCAAATTTCCCTGACAAACAACAAGCCGCCTTACTTACTTCCATTGACGACGTAAAAATTGAAGACTATCCAATAGCCTTGGGCAGTATTGTAAATCCTAAAGATATCATCTTCGCTTTACGAATTTCGCAAAATAGAGTATGCATTTACTTCTCCTCCAAAGAACTTGTAGACAACTTTTTAAAAAATTATGGTTCATTTAAAATCAACAATCAAATCCTCACTGCCCGCAAACTAATCACTCCAATTCAGAGAATTGTTCTATCCGGTGTGTGCCCTAGCATACCACATTCTATTTTAGAAGCCGAGCTGATAAAGCTAGGTCTAAATCTGTTATCTTCTATCAACTTCCTTAAAATAAATGCCTCTCGTCAAGAATTTAGTCATATTCTTAGTTTTCGCCGACAAACGTATATTACTCCATTAGAAAATATTGCAACATTACCAGCTTCTCTTCTCATAAATTTTGACAATACATCATAGAGAATTTTCCTAGCAACCGACAATCTCGAATGTTTTTTCTGTAAACGACTCGGTCACTTAGCTGCAGTATGCCCACTTCTACCACAAAACGAGCCAACTTCATCAGATATTTTCACCCAACGGAGAGAGCCACCAACACTATAGGGTCTAATGACGAATCTCACCAAAATATAAGCACAACTCCAGTCAATCAAGATGGCAGTGTACATTCCGAAAAGCAAATCGAAGAGAATACTGAATCCACGAACTCATTTGAAAAGGTAGCCCAAGAAACTCCAACGGTTTCCGTTAAACGACAAATGTCAGAATCCACACCGCCGCACGAAGACCTCGAAAAACAACCCACATTTCAAAAACCCAAAACTAAGAAAATAAAACCGGACAAATCCATTCACGATGAAACGCAACCATTACAACGAATGTTTGAAGACAACAAAAACAATCTTACACTGAACTTTAAACAAACTTTAAATTTCTTTGAAGCAGCTCCACAAAATACAAACATACTAAATCTTCTTAAAACATATACAGACAATGTACCAGGTTTCCTTAATGATCTTGACACTATATACCCTCAATGCTCAAAAAAGTTGAAAACAAAAATCACAAACATTAAAAGGAAATTACACCGTCAAATTTATCAACCCGATAAACCGACACTAATGGACAACTAATGGACTCATCTTCACAGGAATCCTTAAATACTTAGTATTCACATCTATAATACAAAGGAACCTTAACGGGTACCGTACCCATTGCGAAATGTTACAAAAGCTAATTGCTCAACAAAAACCGTCAGTTATTTGCCTCCAAGAAACTCATTTCAAAGACTCTTACCATATTAGGTTAAAAGGTTTTAAATGATTTTAAAAAACAGGACCAATAGAGATAAAGCAAGTGGTGGAGTAGCAATATATATCAACCAAATTTACGAAACAGAACCAATACATTTAAATACATCTTTAGAAGCTGTTGCAGTCACTATTAATAATGATATAAAAATCTCAATATGCAACATTTATATCCCACCAAGTGAAAATTTTTCAACGGCCGTAATTGAGGAACTACTTCAACAGATCCCATCTCCCAGTATACTCTTAGGAGATTTTAATAGTCACAGCCCGTACTGGGGGCCCCAATTTCGATCATCAAAAGGAAAAACACTAGAACAATTACTTGACAGTACGAACCTAAACATCTTGAATACAGGCGAACCCACAAGATTCAATATATAAACAGGAGAACATTCAGTTATCGACCTGAGCATGTGCGATCCTATCCTACAAACATCTTTAAATTGGGAAGTACACCCCTACTTGTACGGTAGTGATCACTTTTTTATCCTTATAACCCGTTCTTTCCAAACCGTATCAACAACCCCTCTCTCAAAATGGAAATTAAACCAGGCCAATTGGACACTCTTCTCAGATGAAGTAGACCAAAAACTGTCATACCTTCCTGACCCTAGTACCTCCGATATAGCTCTAACTTACGTACAATTTTCCGATATATTACTGGAAGCAGGGTACAAAGAAGAGGGAAAAACTAAAACCCTAAAAACTCACATACCTGTACCGTGGTGGAATAATGAGTGTGACGAAGCCATCAAAAAATAAAAGAGGGCTTTTAACAAATTCAGACGATGTCCAACTACATAAAATCAAATATAATATAAAAAACTAAGAGCTGAATCGCGGTATAAGATTAAGCAAACCAAAAAACAAAACTGGAAATCTTTTGTGGCATCCATCAATAACTCCATCCCCCTTTCTATATTTTGGGGAAAAATTCGCCAACTATCTGGAAAAAAACAGCAAAACGCTCAAATTAGTTTTTTACAACATTATGACAAGTTAATTACCTCAACGGAAGAAATCACAGAAATTTTTGCTGACTTTTACGAACAAAATTCCAGCACTAGCAACTACTCTCCGAGTTTTCTTCAATACAAATCTAGAAATGAAAAGAAGCTAATCGTCGCAGAGAACACGGATGACTACATGAACTCTCTAATTTCACCAGAAGAACTGGACGATGCATTGTTTGGCATGAAAAACTCTTCTCCAGGATCGGATGATATACCAATAATGTTTCTCCAAAAACTAAGCACAAACGCTAGATCATACCTTCTTAATGTTTTAAATCAAATTTGGAAAAAACACTACTTTCCAAAATCCTGGTCAGAATCATCCAGGGGTGGCCAAACTGTGGCTCGCGAGCCACATGTGGCTCTTTGAAGGATAATTTGTGGCTCTCAATAAATCTACCTGAATTAATTTTAATTTTTTTGTTTCAAAATGTCTTAAATTACTGACAGCAAATATAAAAGACTAGTGTAACATCAGGAATTAGATAAGGAAACCCCTTACCTCCGTTGCTATTCAATTTGTCCTTAGAATATAAGTAAAGTATCATCTGAGCTAACAGGGGCCTTGCGAATCGAGGATCAAAACTATTGTTGGCCTTTGCTGATGATCTAGGTCCTAGGTGCAGTCGCTCATTCTACAAGAGACGTGGGAGAGCTGATTTCACAACTCGAGGAAGAAACGGGTAGTGTGGGGCTTCGAATAAACGAGAGATAACTAATGACCACAACTTCGAATTAGTAAGAGTCTAAATATCTACGGACAGTAATCACAGATGATGACCACATATAAAAAGAGGTCTCAGCAAGGATAGCTGCGTGGGAAAAAGCATTATACTCCCTATTATCATTATTAAGATCTAAGCTGATAAAAAGACAATCTAAATTAAGACGACATGTCTATTGATCGTCCAAGTGTTACATATGGAAGTGAAACATGGACTCTACATCGTACGTGAAAGGAAAGTTCTCAGAATGATATTTTAGACCAGGGTAGAAAAATAAAAACGGGAAAAAAATCAATACAGGTATTTGAAGGTGCTAAATCGTAGGGAGTATATAGTTAATTAAAAATACATACAGAGGTACTCGTAAATCGACCTCATTTTTTTATAAAAAAATGCCAAAGTCAGAAAATATTGTTTTTTGCCTATAGCATTTTTAGTATCATATTTACAGCAAAAGTTGTATTATGAAAGTTGTGTATCACAAAAAAACGATTACTTTAAATTTTTACAAGTTAAAATCCATCAAGAATTAACCGAGATAATTGCAAAAAACCACGTTTTTTGCACTATTTTGGAAATGTTAATAACTTTTACTAAATAGGTTGTAAGGAACTTATTGTACCTTGATCATAAGGTAATTAAGTGCCTTTATTAGTTTACAAAATCTCAAGAAGATCTGTTTGTTAGTTTACAAGTTATGTTAAATATTTATCCCAGACATCGAATGTTTAAACAATCATTGTTGCCCAAGGAGTGTTTTCAGAGCTTTTTAGCAAAGTGCAATGACTACCTAAAGACTCAAAGTAATAAGAAAATTAAAAAAAATAATATATTTGTTTTTTAAATGTTGTTAAACAAGTCGATAAAAAAATGGTAAGTTTTTTCTTAATAAACAATTAGAATATCTTTGCCATTTTTTCTGATAAATAATTATAATTGATTGTGTCAAAAATCTGGTAAAAAAATGCACATTAAAATGAAAAAAATAACTTTCTAGGACCAATAATAGCCAAGTTATACTTTTTTTTTTGAAAAATCACATCTCTATTGTTTATAAATATTAAGAGTTGAAATTTTTACAGCATGGTAATAAATATCTATATTTTATATGACAATTGATAAGTACCAAATATCTTCTATTTAAAACGAGTAATAACCCTGTAAAATCAAGTTACTCACGCTGACTGAGCTGGGACCGTGTGATATGGAAGAATGTCGGAGTTCAGTTTCTCTAGTCGAGATTTTGCTATAGAAAGTTCAATTTGGAGCGCTTGAAAAATTTTATAATATCTCAGCTTCCAGAGAACGTAGAGCCTTCAATTTTTTTTTAAATTGGGGTAACTCGACGAAAGAATAACAACTAGCTAATTTTCATTGACCGGAAAAATAGGAAAATTCTGGAAAATGGATTTTTTTATTCAACATTCTATTTACAACGTTAACAGTAATATATTTTGATAAACATTTTCATAAAATATTATAAATTTGTAAATAAATATTAAAATATAATTATGGTATGTACCTATATATTTATTTATATACAGGGTTGTTCATTTTATTCGCCTCAGTGTTTGTACGGAAAACGACTTGATTTAAAAAAAATTCTTCATAGAAATATACAAAGCCATTAACACTACAATCTAAAAATAATATGAATTATACAGGGTGCTTCAAAAAAGAGTGGTATGTCAAAGATATATTTTTTATGGAACACCCTACACCTGATGAAATTTTTGAATTGCTCAAATTGAAACAATATGCTAGCTGCTAGCTAGACTATACCTAAGTACAGGGTGTTTTAATTCATTTAAATTTTTAGAAAAATGTAAAATTTTAGAAAAAAATAAATATTTACGAATCTAAGAATCGTTGACAATTATTTCTTGGATCTTCATAATAGACTATTTCGCATATTTAAACAGATGTTTATTGTAACAAAATTTATAATTACTTAGGTCCAATTTCACCAACAACAAATAAATCAATGAATGCTATTCGTCCAATAAAATGTATTAGATGTTTAAGCTTATATTTTGTTTCAATATAATTTTAATAATTTAAAGTGAAACTGGCGAATTTACTTTCTTCTAAATATTTACAGTCAGATTAACTTGCCAATTTAGTCAAAGAGTAAGTATTTTTTTGATAAATAAATAAGTCTTATTTGACGTTAGTAAAATGGAGATATGTCAGTTTATTGGTCGAATAACTTTAATCATAGAATAAACTACTATTCGTCGTTGGTGAAACCGGCCATTGATCGTACATTTTAAGATTTAAAAACTAATTGGAAACAAAAACATTCTCAAATTAAGAAAAAATGTATATGTATAGATTATAATTATTGATCTTCGTTAATTATACACAGTTTATGTACAGATTTATTAATTTCTTAAACATTATCCCTAATTTTTTTAAACAAATCTTCTTCAACTTCACTTTTGTCATCTATAATAACTGTCAAAAGGCTGTAGCATCTTTTTTCATCAGTATCATATTTGCAATTTATGCAAAGCTCGGTACAATTGATTTATTTTAAGAAATTATGGATAATGTGGAAGAAATTGATGAACCTGTACAAAAACTGTGTAGAATTAACGAAGATCAATAATTATAATCTATACATTTTTTTTTCAATTTGAGAACGTTTTTGTTTTCAATTAATTTTTAAACCTGAAATTGTACGATCATGTAATTATAAATTTTGTTACAATAAAAATCTGCTTAAATATGCTAAATAGTCTATTATGAAGATCCAAAAAAAATTTGTCACCGATTCTTAGATTCGTAAATACCTGTTTATTTTGTTTTCTAAAACATTACATTTTTTTTAAATTGAAATAAATCAAAACACCCTGCACTTAGGTATAGTCTAGCTTATTGTTTAAGGGCAAATTCAAAAATTTCATCAGGTGTAGGGTGTTCCATAGAAAATATGTCTTTGATATACCACTCTTTTTTAAAGCACCCTGTATAATTCATATTATTTTTAAATTGTAGTGTTAATGGCCCTGTATATTTCTATGAAGAATTTTTTTTAAATCAATTCGTTTTCCGTACAGACACCGAGTCGAATAAAATGAACAACCCTGTATACATACTATAATTATATTTTAATATTTATTCACAAATTTATAATTTTTTATGAAAATATTTATCAAAATGTATTAGTGCTAACGTTGTAAATGAATGTTGAATAAAAAATACATTTTCCAGAATTTTCCGATTTTTTCGGCCAATGAAAATTAGCTAGTTGGTATACTTTCGTCGAGTTACCCCAAAAAAAATTAAAGGCTCTACGTTGTCTGGAAGGTGAGATATTGTAAAATTTTTCAAGCGCTCCAAATTGAACTTTTTATAGCAAAATCTCAACGCGAGAAACTGGACTCCGACATTCTTCCATATCACACGGTCCCAGCTCAGTCAGCGTGAGTAACTTGACTTTAAAGGGTTATTACTCGTTTTATATAGAAGATAGTTCGTACTTATCGATTGTCATAAAATATAGATATTTATTACCATGCTCTAAAAATTTCAACTCTTAATATTTATAAACAATAGAGATGTGATTTTTCAAAAAAAAAGTATAACTTGGCTATTATAGGTCCTAGAAAGTTTTTTTTTCATTTTAATGTACATTTTTTTACCAGCTTTTTGACACATCCAATTATAATTATTTATCAGAAAAAATGACAAAGATATTCTAATTGTTTATAAGGAAAAAACTTACCATTTTTTTATCGACTTGTTTAACAACATTTAAAAAATAAATATATTATTTTTTCTAACTTACTTAGTACTTTGAGTTTTAAAGTAGTCATTGCACTTTGCCAAAAAGCTCTGAAAACACTCCTTGGACAACAATGATTGTTTAAATATTCGATGTCTGGGATAAACATTTAATATAACTTGTAAACTAACAAACAGATCTTCTTGAGATTTTGTAAACTATGCTAAACTAATATTTTCTGACTTTGGTCTTTGTTTATAAAAAAATGAGGTCGATTTACGAGTACCTCTGTATGTATTATTAATAAACTATATCCCCCTACGATTTAGCACCTTCAAATACCTGTATTGATTTTTACCCTGAAATCGCTCATATTTATTTTTCTACCCTGGTGTATTGTGGAGAAACACAAAACACAAAAACACATACTTAATATGTGTTTTTGTAGATACACATTAAAACTAGTTTTGGCCCTATAATGAGGTATGTTTTTGTTTATGTTTTCAGTTTTGTTGAATGTTTTTGTTTTTAATTAATTTTTAAATCTAAAAATGTACGATTAAATAATTATAAATATTATTACAATAAATATCTGTTCCAATATGCTGAATAGTCTATTATAAAGATCCAAGAAAAAATTTGTCACGGATTCTTAGATTCGTAGATATTAATTTTTTTTTCTTAAACCTTACATTCTTATAAAACTTGAAATAAATCAAAACACCATGTATTTACGTGTAGGAAACCCTTATAAAAATATAGCTTATTTTTTTAAGGAAAATTCAAAAATGGCTCACGAGTAGGGTGTTCCATAAGAGAAAATATAACTTTAATATACCCCTCTTTTTTGAAGCACCCTGTATAATTTTCATTAGTTTTAGATTGTAGTGTTAATTGCCCTGTAAATTGCTGTCAAGAATATTTTTTTAAATATCAAGTCGTTTTCCGTACAGAGACCGAGGCAAATACGATGAACCACCCTGTATATATATATAAAGATATATATATATACTGTACATTTATTATTTATTTACAAATTTATAATATGCTATGAAAATATTTATTGAAATATATTAGTGTTAACGTTGTAAATGAATGTTGAATAAAAAAGTCCATTTTCCAGAATTTCCCGATTTTTCCGGTGAATGGAAATTAGCTAGTCGTTATTATTTCGTCCAGTTACCCCAATTTAAAAAAAAATGAAGGCTCTACGGTCTCTGGAAGCGGAGTTATTGTAAAAATTTTCAAGTGCTCCAATTTGAACTTTCAATACCAAAATCTCGAAGCGCGAAAGCGGACTCAGAGATCCTTCCCCCATCACACGGTCCCAGTCAAGTCAGCTCGAGTACCTTCATTTTAAAGGGTTATTACTCATTTTAAATACAATATATACTGTAGTTATTAATTGCAATGTAAAATATAGATGTCTATTATGATTTTTTGCAAATTTCGACTCTTAATATTTATAAACAATACAGATATGATTTTTCAAAAAAAAAAGTATAAGTTGGGTATTATTGGTCATAGAAAGTTTATTTTTAGTTTTTAATGTGTGTTTTTTACCACTTTTCTGATACAACTAATTATAATTATTTGTCGTGAAAAATAACAAAGTTATTCTAAATGTTTATAAGGAAAAACTCGCTATTTATTAAACGACTTGTTTAAGAGCATTTAAATAATAAATGTATCATTTTTTTTTTAATTTCTTAGTAGTTTGAGTCTTTAAAAACTCATTCCACTTGGCTAAAAAGCTCTGAAAATACCCCTTGGGCAACAATAGATGTTTAAACATTCAATGTTTTGGATAAACAATTAACGTAACTCGTAAACTAACAAAACGATCTTCTTGATACTTTGCACTCTAGTAAGGGCACATAATATCCTCATAATTAAGGTACAATATGTTCCTTAGGTCATATTTAGTAAAAGTTATTAACATTTACAAAATAGTGCAAAAAATGTGGTTTTTTGCAATTATCTCGGTTAATTATTTATCAATTTTAACTAATCAAAATTAAAATTAATTGTTTTTTTATGATACACAACTTACATAATACAACTTTTGCTGTAAACATGATACAAAAAATGCTACAGGCAAAAAACCATATTTTCTGACTTTAGCCTTTGTTTATAAAAAACTGAGGTTGATTTGCGAGTACCTCTGTATGTATTTTTAATTAACTATGTCCCCCCTACGATTTAGCACCTTCAAATACCTGTATTGATTTTTACCCTGAAATCGCTCATTTTTATTTATCTGCCCTGGCGTATTGTAGAATTATTAGCATATTTGAAACAACTATGTGAAAACATAACCATGTGAAACATTTTATGTCACTTTAAAATTCGTGAAATCCAAACTCTAAGAGAAAAATTTAATACCTTTTTTACACTTTTTAAATAATTGTTTAATTGCGGCTCGGGAAAAATTTCAAATTTTGAAAAACGGCTCGGAATTTCATGGAGTTTGGCCACCTCTCTATTATACCAATCCCCAAACCTCAAAAACCTAAAACAGATCCCCAATCATACAGACCAATATCCCTAACCTCATCAACTAGCAAGCTACTCGAAAAGGTTATAAACCGGCGCCTTACATGGTTCTTAGGAAACAAAAAACTGCTAATCCCGGAGCAGAATGGCTTTCCTCAAAATAGATCAACCACCGGTAACACAGTTGATCTTGAATCTGAAGTTCACGAAGCACTCATTAACAAACAACACTGCCTAGCTATTTTCTGCGATATAACAAAAGCCTACGATTGCACATGGAGATATGGTATAATAAAAAAGCTTCACTCCTGGGGTATTAATGGACAATTTCTAAAATTTATTCAAAATTTTCTTCAACTCAGTACATTTAAGGTAAGAGCAAATGGAACATTCTCATCAACTCGAATACAGGAAAACGGAATCCCTCAGGGCTCGGTGTTGAGTGTAACTTTATTTCTTGTTGCAATCAACGATATTTTGGAACAATGTCAACAGCCAGTTAAAGGTAGACTGTATGCGGACGGCCGGGTTCTCCTACTAAGAGGAACAAGTCTAGAATCCACCCAAGGAATCCTTCAAAGCACACTAAATAATTTACAGAAATGGTCCGATAAAATAGGACTCAACTTCTCTAGCGAAAAAACAAAATGCCTACTTTTATCAAAAAAGCGAAAAGCGAAAAGAGGATAATCCAGTTTTAACGTTAAATGGTAAGAATCTTACCTTTGTAAAAGAAATAAAATTTCTCGGTCTTACATTTAACAAAATATTGGTTTGGAAAAGTCACATTAAAAATTTGAAAGTTACTTGCCAACAAAGTATTAATATTTTGAAGACACTATCGAGCATCTCCTGGGGCAGCGATACATCAACTCTTCTACGAATTTATTCATCCTTAGTTCGATAAAAAATTGACTACGGCTCAGTGGTATATAACTCAGCTAAGAAATCTGTTCTTAAAGAACTAGATGTCATTCAAAATACGGGATTGCGAATCGCTTTGGGCGCTTTTCGAACAAGTCCCATACTAAGTATATGTAGTGAGTCAGGGCAAACCCCCCTAGAATTTAGACGAGATTTTTTGAGTTTGTCGTTTGCTTGTAAAGTTCTATCCTCTCCAGATAACCTAGTTTATCATAATGTGCATACAAATCGTTTTAATCAGTACTTCTCATCTCACCTTCAATGCAATCCGCCTTTCTATGAACGAATTAACCGATTACTGCAAAAATATCATATAACATTCCCGACCATATACCATCCTGCCGAAAACCCTCCTCCTCCATGGACTGTAAATAAACCACGAATTATTACTGATCTGTCAAGATTTAATAAACATGAATCCCATCCAACTATAATATTAAATTCAAAGAGATTATAATAATAATAATAATAATAATAATAGCTTTATTGCCCAACAGTTTCCCATTTACAGGACAATGATAAAAATATTACATAATTTATAACACCTATAGGTAAGATTTAAGCAGTAGTACCAAAAAAATAACATTAATAACACAAGTTAGACTAAAATTAATATAAATTCAAACCGAAAAAGAAAATAAATTAATAAAAAAATAAAATAAAAAATTAGTGCTTATTTCAGACACTCAATAGCTACTTTTATAAAGTTCCTTTGAGAACATGAAAAAATGTCACAATGCTTACCAATAACATTAAAATTTCTACACATTACATTAATAGGAGCCTTACATAGAATATTTGTACGAGCTCTTGTACACCTAAATAATACATTTGTTCTTAAATTTGACCTTGGAATATTAAAATTAATGTTTTGTAATATTGAAATACAATCAATTGCATTATTAACAAGTTTGTACAAAAAAATTAAAGATGCAACTTTTCTTCTTAATTCTAAACTACACATACTAAAACGATCACACAAGTAATTATTATCTATACCTCTAGCCGGATAAGGACCATTTACTTTAAACATTAAAAATTTTAGAAATTTTCTCTGAACGCTTTCAATTGCAATGTTATGACAATCATAGAAAGGACTCCATACAATACTGGCATATTCAAGTTTAGAGCGGACATAAGTATAATATAGCAATGTTAATGACTTTATATTATTAAATGACTTACAATTGCGAATTAAAAACCCATAAGCCTTCAACGCTTCAGAAACTTTAACACACATATGTTCCACAAAAGTGAGTTTTGTGTCAAAAATTACACCCAAATCCTTAACCGTGTTCTGCCTTTATAATATTCTATCGTGACAACTATAGTTAAATACAAATAAACTTGATTTCCTAGAAAAAGTGACTACTTTACATTTTTTTGTGTTAAGTTGTAATTTGTTGCTGTTGCACCAATTTTCCAATATTTCTATATTCTGCTGAAGTTGGTTACAATCATCCAGCTCCCTAATAGTAGAAAATATTTTCAAATCGTCAGCAAAGCCCAATCTTTCGCATGAAATATTTTCAAGAAGGTCATTAATAAATAGTAGAAAGAGCAATGGACCGAGATTGGAACCTTGAGGCACACCAGACACAGCAAGATATTTTTCTGAGACATAACCATTATATGCTACAAACTGCATCCTTCCCTGAAGATACGATTTTAACAATAAAAGAGCACTGTCAGTAAAACCAAATGTTGAAAGCTTGCTAAGTAATACTTCATGATCAATTCTGTCAAAAGCCTTCGAAAAATCGGTATATATAACATCAACTTGGCCATTATCGTCAATAACTTCAGAAAGATATTGGGTAAAATAAACCAAGTTGGTTACAGTTGATCTTTTATTAACAAAACAATGCTGATGAGATGAAATATAAAGTTGAACAGAAGATAAGATCCTATTATATAATACGATTTCGAAAACCTTTGAAAAATTAGATAAAATAGAGACAGCTCTATAGTTTTCTATTTCTGACTTCACCCCAGCCTTAAATATCGGACACACCCTTGCTTCCTTCCATAGTTCTGGATACTTCATTTGTTGTATAGATAAGTTTATAATCTTGGTTAAAGGTATGACAAATGCACCAGCGCAATCTTTAATAAGAAACGAGGGAATCTTGTCAGGGCCTGATGTCATCTTATCTTTTAACTTTCTGATAGCAGCATTTATTTCATCCTCTGTAACCGATTGAAAATTAATTGATGTCATATATGGGTTTATTGGATAATTGCAACCACCTTCTTCATCAGAAACTAAATAAACACTACTGAAAAATTCCGCAAAAGCATTCACTATGGCTTGCGGATCTTTGTAACCACTTCCCTCAAAACTCATGTTTCCAGGAATTCGTGATGATTTATTTCTAGAGTGAATGTAAGACCAGAACTTAGTTTTGTCTTGAGAAATATTTGTTTGAATATCCTCCAAGTAATTGTCATATGCCACCTTGACCTGATATTTTATTAGTCGTCGTAATCTTTTAAACTCAATAAAATCGGAATGAATCTTAGATTCTTTATATTTGCGTCGGAATTTAACTTTTAGTTTTATGTTTTTTATAATCTCGGAATCAAACCAAGGTGGATAATTATGAGCATGATTTTTGTAAACCGGAATATGCTTATCAAAAATGTCATAAATTTTATTATAAAAAGTTTGTACAGCAATATCTACTTCGTCGCAGCATTCGATAAAACTCCAATCACTCTGTAGGATACTTGAATATAAGTTAACAAAATCTGCATTCCTAAAATTATAAGCTTTATCAAGTGAATTTGTAATAAACGTTACTTCTTTAGAAAATATGTTATTAAAATTTATTAGTAGAGCCGGATGATGATCATCCTCAGCTACAAGAGGCAAATCATCGTGAGACACAGTACATTTTATATTGGATGCTATCAAATCAAGTATTCGTTCGAGTGTATTTTTTATATTATTATATTGATCCAAGTTATTAGTATTAAATAAATTTAAAATTGCTGCAGTTTTTCTATCCGATATGTCATTCTCAATAAATTTAGGCGCATTAAAATCTCCCAAAATAACCACAAAATTATCATTCAAATAATCAAGTTGCTCTAAAGATTCAAAGAAAAATTCAAAATCTAATAAACTTAACTTATCAGGAATATATAATACCATTACATAAAAAACGATATACCTTATGCTGCATTTAATAACTAACATATCAATTAATGGAAACTGAAGATCAAATGGTGAAGTATCCATTACCTCGGACTTTATAAAATTTTTTATTGCAAGCAAAATGCCACCGCCTTTTGTTTTATCCACTAAATCAAATTTACGATCTTTTCGATGTACATCGTAATCATCAGTAAATAATTCATTACTGGATACTTCCTCATTTAACCAAGTTTCACTTATAGCAATTATATCAAATTCAGAAACACTAACAGCAGCCAAAAAAGTCTTCAATTTACTGTTCAATCCACGCACATTTTGATAGTAGCATAATAAATCTTCTTTACAAGTTGAAAAGCTGTTGGGATTGTTCAGTTTAAATTTTGGACTATTTTTGGCACACCATTAATATACTTTATTCGGAAGTTTTGTTGGCCGTCCGAATTTTTTACAATAAGTTCCTCTTTTAATTTTCTATAATGTGTAATTTGACGCGGAGTGCGATCACTCGCAACAGAAACATTTTTATAATTTCCATTCCTAAGAACTTTTGAATTGCGAATTAATTTTAATACTTGATTTTCATCGCGTAAAACTACTTTGATCGGTCGAGTTCTTCCATCAGAAAATCGACCAACCCTAAATAGCCTCAGATTTGAAATATCAAATTGCGGATCTAAGAGATTAATAATTTTATTAACCTCCAGCTTATCATTAGCGACTTCACCCTGTTGACTGTGATCTGGAACTCCAAAGATGACCAAATTTTTCTTGCGTCTATTTCTGTCGTTAAGTTCCTCGATGACTTCTTTTAAATCCACCTGCTGTGTACTAGGTTGTATTTTCACATTTTCAGCTTTCAACTCTTGAATATCATTTTGAAGTGATATAATTAATTTTTTCAAATCGCTTATTTGATTGCCAATTACTCTACAACTTGAACAAGACCAATTATATCCTTTATCAGGATCACTCAGGACACGGAGTTCCTCAGATGTTATGTTAACACAAGCATGTCGATAATGTCTATTGCAGACCGAACATTGAATCATTAAGTTGGTTTTAAACGATTTATTACAACACATACAAATTTTTCAAGGCATGGTGTAATAAGAATAAAACAATAAATGAAAAAAGAGTAATACACTAGCACGCCACTGGAACCAGCGAAAAAATCCAAGTTGATTCTGTATATAAACAGTAGTCCTTTTTTGGTGATTATGTTTTAATTACACGACCAACGCAAAAAAATGCATTTAATTGTTTCACTAAATTGTCGATTAATAGTCTTTGATGGCAATAATTCAAATAAAACTTAATAAGTGAATACCTTATTTCCAGCAAAAATCAATTAAAAAGCACGGGAGCACCAATTTAACGTGTGTACACTTCTAAAGCTAAACTACTACAATTCTACTACTACTACTAGATTATGGATAGATTTAGCAACTACCAATATACACAGATGCATCAAAATCAGCGGACGGAGTGGGGACAGCAATTTTTTCCAATACCCATAATGCTAAATTTAAGCTGCATAACAACTGGACTATTTCCAATGCAGAGCTGTATGCAATCCTTGAAACTTTAAAATTCATTAACAAATCGAACCACAGAAATTACACTATCATAACGGACTCTATGAACGCCCTTGGTGACATTCAAAACATATATTCCTGCAACCCTACTCATAAAGACATTTTATCAAGAACTTCAACATGCTGCAAAGGAAAACAAACACGTGGTATTAATCTGGGTTCCATCTTATATTGGAGTACACGGTAACGAGGTTGTGGACCGCCTAGCTCACGAAGCAGCAACAAGTGATCAAGTTCATCTAAATAAAATTGTGACAGGTGATGTGAAATTGTGTCTTAAAAACGTAGTTAGTTGTGCGTGGCAAAACAAGTGGTCGCAGTGTTCCGAAAAATTAAAACAAAATAAAGGCAACCCTGTACAAAAACAGGCCTTTTCTTTACCTAGGAAAAACAAGTTATCTTCACTCGTCTCCGACTTGGTCACACCCGTCATACACATCTCTACAAAATAATTAGAGACAATCCTCCATTCTGCCAGCAGTGTCAAACAAATGTAACAATTAAACATATATTATCCGACTGTCAAAAATACCAGCAAAGGAGAAGTAAATTTAACCTTTCCAGAGACATATCTGAGCTTCTTGGAGACGATAAAAATATCAACAACATTATCAAGTTTTTATCGGATATAGGAATAAAGGACATTTAATTGTACTACAAATTTTCCAGGTTTTCTTTTTGTTAGTTCATATGTATGTACTTAATATTGTAATAACTGTTTATTTTTAATAATGTATTTTCGATTGTTGTCGTTTATAACCCCAGTGGTTCGGACGACATTAAATAAAAATAAATAAAAAAAAGATGGTTTTTTAACGAATTCAAATAAATAGAGCAATACGAACGGAAATATGACACTTACAATATGCACAAAAAGAACAAAAGTAATGACAACCAAGAGAAAATTTAATAAGTCACCCAACAGCACAAAATATAGCGATGGAAATATCATCTCAGAGCCACCAATGATGTTAGAAACATGTCAGTCCTACATATAAAAATTATTTGCATCGGACAGGACTAATGATCACCTACATGGAGAAGCATAAACAGAACCTTCTATCCTTAAATCGGAGATAGAAAATGCCATTGCATCATTAAAAAATAATAATGCAACCGGTCCGGAAAATATACTCTGCGAAATATTAAAGATTCTATGTAAATCAGACAAACATTCCCTTGATAGTTGTACTTTTTATATATTTTTTATAATAGCGGTAAAATCCCGGAGAACTTGCTGCAGTTGACATTTATTACAATCCGGAAGAAACCAACTGCCCAGATCTGTGATGACCACCGACTTATAACCTTGATCAATCATATTACTAAAGCGTTCACCAAGATCATTTATAGAAGAATACAGACATAACAAAAATGTGAGTCAACTATTGACAGATCGCATTTTGGTTTTCGGAAAGCGCTTGGACCTAGAGAGGCAGTTTCTGCTCTCTATCTGCTTATACAGCGGTATAGAGACGTTGATAAGGATGTGTATTTGTGCTTTGTGGGTTTTAGAAAAGCATTTGGCAATATCAGTCATGAACAATTAATAGATATTCTGAGGAAGACAGGTATTGACGACAGGGATATTCGGATTTTGGCAAACCTATACTGGGGTTAAACAGCAAGAACAAAAATTGACAACGAACTTACTGAAAGTGTGGAGATCAGAAGAGGTGTCCGGTAGGGCTGTATCTTATCCCTACTCCTATTCAATAATTATTCTGAGGCAATATTTCACACAGTGATCTTTGCCAGTAGCATAAATTAATTACAACAGGTAATGGAAACGGTTAATTCAGTTGGTGATGAATACGGCCTAAGCCTCAACCTCAAGGAAACAAGATGGATGCTGCTAAGCAAGAAACAACAAGCTGCTGGATAGTTACGGATAAACCACATACTAAATGACCGTGCAGAATCTTATGTATACCTTGGCAGCAACGTAAATGCAAAATGATAACAGGGCAAAGACATTAAGGGGGGAATAAAACGTGAGCATAAAACGTGAACAGTGAGCATAAAATGAACAGGACACAAGGAGAGAAAGTCTAAAAGAGAAGTCAAAAATTAGTGTATCTTGAAAGATGAAGTGAAGATTGATGTGAGATAAGAGAACAAATGAGGGACAGACTTTCTATATGCATTTTATCCATTTTTTCAAATTTCATACCAAAGATGGCATCGCAAACTATATGGATAGAGCCACCATTTTATGAGACGAATGACGTTCTAAATGCATTCTGTTTCTGCAAATTAAATGAAAAAAATACTCTGGACTAGAATTATGTAGTTACCTTGAAGTAACCGAAGTTTGTCCGTGCGCTGTGGACTAATTGCGAGTTGTTTGTCGTTGGCGATCGTTGTCGTTGCATAGTAGTTTGTGTCTGTACTGTTTAATAATAAGTTAAACAACTTAAGTTAAACAACTTGGTAGAGACTGGTGGGTTGTTTATGATAAAAAAACTGCGTTAACCTGTTTAAAAATGGAAGGAATCAGTGCTAACAAAACGAATTATTATTAAGAAATTACACAACGACAATGATATTTTGCTTTAGACCGAGCTGTTTTACAGAAATGATATTCCATCCAAACAATTCTAAACGTTATTGAAACGTGTAAAGGAGCTTTTGAGTTTACACCTACCTGATGTAGAATTTCAAAATTAAATTAAACCAAAACTCTTAAAAAATACTCTTAGTGGAACTGTCAGGGGCGAATTGGGTCAACGATCCTCAGCTAACATGGTTACAACCAATGTTTTCTGACACTGGTGACCAAAATAAAAATCGAGCTAACCTTAGTGATGACTGAGGATAATTCAATTAATTCAAGAGGTTGAATTAATTTTTAAACATTATTTGGTATTTAAAAATAAATAGTTATTTATGAAACAGTTCGTGAAGTAGGCTTTTTGCGAACGCACGCGATGTTTTGAGCACGAGCGACAACGGAGCGAGTGCTATATCTCGCGTAAGTTCGCAAAAATTACTTCACAGTTTCATACAATATTTTATCTATGACGAACAAATAAAAAAACTGTAACTCTTCGTCACTGGAATTTATTTTTATTGTACAATTTTTAAAACTTTGACATTTAAAAATTCTAACTTCTTTCAAACCACAAAACTGTCAAAACTTTTGTCGTAATTTATTGCTCATTATGTCATCACCATAACAACGCGAAAGTTAAGGATATTTGATTATATGAAAGTGTGTCAAAAACAGTGCGAAAAATAAATCCCATTCAAAATACATTGTTATTTCACGCACACTTTAAACACTTCACGCACTGCTATCTATAATGACATTTTTCACAAACTAAAAATTTATACATAATATGACAAAGATAAAGACCATTTTTATGCAGCTACTTGAGTTTTTTTACTTCCAAAAGTCGTTCATACCGCTTTGTGTAGAGAATCAAAATGCGTTTTCTTTCAGACTGACAATTTAAGTGCAGTTTGTGCAACAGTTTTTCAAGTTTTTTGGGATATCATCAATACTAGATTTTTGGCCTATTGGTATAATATTTGAATGATTTTGTATCCATATTTTAGGTATATCAGTTTTTCGTTTAGTTTCTTGCCAAACGCGTAGCAGTTTTTCCCTATTTGCCAAAATTACAAAAAATGGACAAAATGAAATTAGAAAATCTGCTCCTCAAATACCATAACCCTAGAATATCGAAGGATGTGAAGATGACGCAAGCACGAATCATATGGAAATAAAATAAAAACCCTACAACGGTCTAAAATCAAAAGAGTGTAATCAAATGAACAATAAAGCGTGGGAAAAGTGCTAATTCATTTATTTTTATGGATAATTTTAAAAATTTATATTTTATTTTATTTGCTCATTACACGCAGTGTAATCAAATTATTATTATTATTTTAGAACAAAGATTCAATTATAAGGATTTCGCTATAACATTAATCAGGTGTAAAATTTAATGTAATTGTAACTTATTTTTTATTACAAATCGAAATATTACACTTTAATACAAATGATAAAAATTTACACATCAAACAGGTACAACCAACGAAATAGGGGCGATAATGTTAATTTTTTACAAAGTGTTTTGTATACCTAAGTATAACTCAGAATATTATAATTCCTATACAAAAATTACATAATATATGAAAAACTAAGACACAAAAAAAATTCATTGATAAATCTGTTAACCCTTTATGGTAGGGGAGCAAAGTATGCTAAATGTGTAGTCACTCAATTGGGGACCTATTGGGTTGTGAAGCGTAGGTTCTAAAACCAAAAAAAGTTAAGTAAACTTTTCCATTTTAGTGGGGACTTTCCATTTTTAATTTAATTTTCCATTTCCAACCATCGTTTTTTTAGATTATAGCGCCATCTCTCCATAATTCGAAAGAATATCTCGAATAAAAGTTACTTATTTTTACGTAAGGAGTGCAAATCTGCAAAAAAAATGGGGGCTCCCATTTAAGATTTTAAAATAACCCCACACCACCTTCCTGGGGGATCGTGTTTGCTGCCATTCGATAGATTTTTCAAAAATATTGAATAAGTATATTTTTCAGTTTTTTGATCTGATGTTCATTTCGGATTTGTATTTAAAATATTAAATTTTCCCCCACCCCCCTCCGTGGGAAGTCGTGTTTGATATCATTCGATTTTTTTTTTCGATCTGTCATTCATTTCGCGAAATATTCGCTTTTTCCTTGTGAAATTTTGGGACTTGCCCATCTCCTTACGCCCCGCTGAAATCGACAGATTTTTGAAATATACACTCTTTTGCATGTACTTAACTTACCTTATCTTAATATGACGATTTTGAGTTTTTCTAATGATAGATTTTTTTTTTCGGCCCCCCCTTAAATAACTCCCCTGTATAAGAGCCAATATATGGTAGAGGTACATTTTCAGGGTACAAGGTTTCTCCCCATGTAATAATCTGACGCGCACGAGTAACTGCGAAAATCCCCGCTTGCGCTCCCTACCATTACTAGAGATACCTCATTTTAGCACACGAACGGAGACATGCCGTCTGACAGACTGCCGTTTTCTTAAGGAGATACTAACCATGAAAATCAAATTTTTAATTTATTTATTAATAGTACCGTATACATATATTATATTGGTTATAATGTACGGTAAAAATAAAAAAGTGAGAGATAAAAAAGGATACCAAATGAGAGAGAAAATGATCTGCTATGCAGACGATGTAATACTAAGCTCTCAAAATGAAGATGGGTTACAAGGTATGCTGGACCAATTTACTATAACCGCCAAAAAGCTTAATATTGTAGTTTCTCCGAAAAGACAAAATAAATGGTTATAACAGTAAGATATACAGGGTGTAACAAAAATTCAGGTCATAAATTAAATCACATATTTTGGGACCAAAAATAGTTCGAATGAACCTAACTTAAATTAGTACAAATACGCCCATAAAAAAGTTACAGCCCTTTGAATTTACAAAATGAAAATCGATTTTTTCGAATATATCGAAAACTATTGGAGATTTTTTATTGAAAATGGACATGTGGCATCCTTATGGCAGGAACATCTTAAAGAAAAATTATAGTGAAATTTTTGCACCCCATAAAAATTTTATGGGGATTTTGTTCCATTAAACCCCCCCAAACTTTTGTGTACGTCTCAGTTAAATTATTATTGTGGTACCATTAGTTAAATTCAATATTATTAAAACTTTTTTGCCTCTTACTATTTTTTCGATAAGGCAGTTTTTATCGAGTTGAGGCTTATTTTTCAATATGTTTACATAAAAATTTTATGGGGGTTTTGTTCTTTTAAACCCCCCAAATGTTTGTGTACGTTCCAATTAAAATGTTACTGCGGTACCATTAGTTAAATACAGTGTTTTTAAAACTTTTTTGCCTCTTTGTATTTTTTCGAAAAGGCACCTTTTATCGAGATGTGACTTCTTTTTTAATAGTGTTCAAAATATCCCTAAAAATGTAAATCATAAATAAATGTTCATATTATTACCAAGTCTCCATAATCGTACTTAACCATATACAAATATGTGGTGGATTTGACAAATATTCGAAATATCTCGATAAAAACTGACTTTTTGAAAAAGTACTAGGAGGTAAAAAAGTTTTAAAAACGTCGTTTTTAACTAATGGTACTACAATAATAATTTAATTGGAACGTACAAAAAAGTTTTGGGGGTTTAAAGAAAAAAACACCCATAAAATTTTTATGGAATGTCCAAATTTCACTATAATTTTTTCAAGAGGATACTGCCATAAGAATGCCACATGTCCATTTTCAATAAAAAATCTCCAATAGTTTTCGATACATCGATTTTCATTTTGTGATTTTAACCCTGCTGTCCTGTTCGGGTCTATTTGACCCAAAAAATAATTTATTTATTATTTTACAAATTATTACGCGGCGTAACGATTTATTGTTTCGTGACTTTATTACCTAATATGAGGTCTTTCAATTGCATTTGAGATAAACAATCATCTTCCTGATTTTTTTGATAAAAATGAAATTGTTACCTTGGGTACGTTCGGGTCAATATGACCCGCGTATTTCAACCGTTAAAAATTAGCTGTGTATGTGTGTTTAGTTGGCAGTATTCTATATTGGCAGTACCTGTGTGTTTGTCAGCCGGATACGTCTGTAAATAAAAACAGGTTTCTGCAAGCTAGAACTTGTAACATAAACTGTAGTATGGCTGGACGGTGTTGCAAACCAAATTATAAATATGACCAACGGATATATGGACGGACCAAAATGGTCTTTGTAACCAACTGGAAAGACAAGACTAAAGTTGGTTTCCAAGCATACATTGGTCTTTTATTTTTAGCTCCAGTTTATAAGTTCCATGGCTAATCAAATAAAAGTTTGTGGAATGAAGAAACGGGTCGTAGTATATTTCAATCAACAGTGTAGCTTGACATATTTACAAAAAGTTTGCAAGTAATACGTTTTGATAACAAAACTACTAGACATGATAGGAGACGTTTTGATAAACTTGCTGTAATACGTGAAATTTATGAAACATAAGTAGAAAATGTACCAAAATTTTTTAACCCTGATGAAAATGTTACCGTAAGTAAGCAACTAGTTGCCTTTAGATGCATCTCCCTTCAAATGGTACATTTCAAGCAAGCAAGCGAAATATGGCACAAACGTTTAAGTTTTATGTAATTATGAACAGTAAAACTTCTTATGCTCTAAAATTGCAGATCTATACAGGAATGCGTGTGATGTGTCACTTGAGTAGTAATTTGGAAGGACACAATATTACGTGTAATAACTTTTTTACATCGTAAAATTTAGGACAATTTCTTCTAAAACAAAGTTTATACAATGCCGGGAATTATAGGTAAAATAAACCGGAGCTTTCAGCAAAAATCGCGAATACAGAAGTTCATAGTACGTCATTTTTGCTTCACGCAAGACTGTTGTTGACAGTATTCGTAAAAATAATAAAAATGTTGTTCTTATGAGTACTTTGCGTCATGAATCGATAATGCAACATTCATCACTTTCATCAAATGAAAACGCCCCAAATGATTTTAGATTACAATTCTAATAAGGGAGCAATGGATACTCTAGATTAGCTTGTTAGCACGTATACATATGAGAAGAGATAAATCGCTGGCCAATGATTGTTTTTTATAATCTGCTGGACATTTCTGCCCACAAGGCGTTCGTGTTATGGGCATTAATAAATATCCAATCGAATACTAATAAACTGGAAAAATGGCTAATTTTCTTGAGGAATTGGGAAAAACTAATGAAACCAGTCATTATTTCCAGAAAAATATACTAATAACTAAAGGCTCTCACGGACTGGTAAAATGGACACGAGCAGAAACAAGTAGACAAAATGGAAATGCTAGTGAACCATCTATGGACAATCTAACTCCGCCTGCTAAAGAAGCACGCTGTAAACTTGCCCTAAAAACGATAAAGACTAATTATTCTGTTGTATTATTTATCATAAATATATTTGTAAAATAAATTCTTTTTATTAATGTCCCAGTTGTAAATTGAATTAAATTTTTGTAGATATTTATTATTAGGCCTTTTTAAAAGAAAAAATACCTTTATTTTTGTTAATAATGTTTAATTTATATTAGCAACATATTTTTTGTTTAATTAACCATCATTTCTTGTTAATAAAGTTTTATTTATCACCATTAGCTTATTTTATTTCGATTAAGGAACGTAAACCATAGTTGGGTCATATTGACCCGAACAGTACATTTGTGTAGTTGACTCGAACGGGACAGCAGGGTTAAAGGGCTGTAACTTTTTTTTATGTGCACATTTGTACTAAGGTATTAGTAGAGCCGCAAGTTGCCTTCTCAATATAAATAAATAAAAATATGGGAAAAGAAATGAAAGGAAGAATTTACAAACCAAGCGTCAGACCAATAATGACATACGCGGCAGAGACATGATCTGACACACAGAGGATAAAATATTGCTCGAATCAAACGAGATGAAAACCCTTCGAATAATCGATGGTAAGGCACTATGGGACAGAGCTAGAAATACATATGCCGAAGGTGCAAGGTGGAGGACATTAATAACTGGGGAAGAAAAAGAAGAGTAGAATGTAATGATCATATAAGCCGAATGACAACAACTAAAGGAGTAAGGATAGCAAGAGAAAGTTCCCCAATAGGAATATGATTAGTGGGAAGACCACTACAACGATGGAACGACAACTTACTGGAGGAACATGGAACAAAAAGACATAGTCATGTCTATACAAAAACAACAAGAAGAAAAATATAAGACTATCTTACATCTGAAAAATAAACCATGTCCATTGAAAAAAGAGAACAGCAGCCAAGCTGATAACAACGAAAATGGATTTTTAGAGAACAGCGGCAGGAAGATATGGAAGAGAAAATATTATTAAAGAAAGCATTATAAAGGAAATAGGAACTAAACAAACAATCATAGATGCGATATTTAAGAAAAAGAAACCTATAAGAGGACCTATCCTATGGAATAACTGGACGGAGTGGCGATTGGAAGTCAGAAAACGGCGGAGGACATATTATATGGACATATAGTAGTAGTAGTAGTAGTTATTTTTAAGTTAGATAATTTAGTAAAGTTAGTTATTTTTAAGTTAGATAATTTAGTTAAGTTAGTTATTTTTAGTAGTTAAATTTTTAATTGTATGTCAAAAAATGCACAACAACTACCTCTTAAAATTCGCCAATTTTTATTACAAGGTTGCCAGTAGTTTCGGCAAAATCGTTAAAAAGGTGTAAAATTTCGTTTTCTTCAACGCACTGTATCTTGAAAATAGATGCCATTACAACAAATTTTTATTAAGCAAACCCAAATTATTTTTTAGTTTTTTACCTATTCTAGTGACGGTGTTACCTTTTTGAAAAATATGTATAAAATTGTATCAAAAAACGAAAAAAAAACCGAAAATATGCGGTTTTTGTTAAACGGGCGTTTCACCAATTTAAAAAATTTGAAAAAATTCAGGGTGAAATATTATGCAAAAATACACGTTATATCTTTTTTTGTGAAAACGAATGTCTTAGTTATTTTTTTATACTCATTTAAAATTCTAAAATCGTTCTAAAATTTAAATTTCCCGCCAAAAATTAAAAAAAAATTTTCAGACCAAATTTTTAAAGCTTACAATTTTTTTATTTAAAGTTTTTCGCTTGCTCTCGATGCGGCTTAGATAAAAAATTAAAACCTAAAACCCTAATTAGGCTCTAGGTGGGTCACATGACCACTTAGGGGGCTAAAAATTTCAGAAATTTAGTTTCACTATATATGCTAAACGGTGACCTATATGGAATTCTAATCGAGTTGGGGGCAGTTTTTATCATCTTACCCGGCTAGGCCTTTTACGTCTTTTTTGTATTTAAAAGATATATGAAGGATAAATTATATCTTTATATCTTTATACTCTATCTTTTAAATACAAAAAAGACGTAAAAGGCCTAGCCGGGTAAGATGATGAAAACTGCCCCCAACTCGATTCGAATTCCATATAGGTCAACGTTTAGCATATATAGTGAAACTAACTTTCTGAAATTTTTAGCCCCCTAGGTGGTCATGTGACCCACCTAGAACCTAATTAGTGTTTTTAGGTTTTAATTTTTTATCTCAGCCGCATCGAGAGCAGGCGAAAAACTTTAAATAAAAAAGTTGTAAGCTTTAAAAAGTTCTGTCCGAATTTTTTTTTAATTTTTGGCGGGAAATTTAAATTTTAGAATGATTTTAGAATTTTAAATGAGTATAAAAAATAACTAAGACATTCGTTTAAAAAATATATAACGTGTATTTTTGCATAATATTTCACCCTGAATTTTTTCAAATTATTAAAATTGGTGAAATGCACCTTTAAAAAAACCTCATTTTTTCGGTTTTTTTTTCCGTTTTTTTATAGAATTTTACAAATATTTTTCAAAAAGGTAACACCGTCACTAGAATAGGTAAAAACTAAAAAATAATTTGGGTTTGCTTAATAAAAATTTTTTGTAATGCCATCCATTTTCAAGATACAGGGCGTTGAAGAAAACGAAATTTTACACCTTTTTAACGATTTTGCCGAAACTACTGGCAACCTTGTAATAAAAATTGGCGAGTTTTAAGAGGTAGTTGTTGTGCATTTTTGACATACAATTAAGAATTTTATATTTATCATTGGCGCGCATAGGGGTAATGGTGTGAGCTTAAAAAAAGGATAGTACGCCACTGACATATCTCAAATTAACAATCGTTTTTATTCAAAAAATAAAATATCTTAACCCTTACAAAGTATTCGAACTTCTATAGTTTATTTTTTAATCAGGAGGAGTAAACTAAAAAGGCAGATTCACACCCAAGAAAATCACTAGAGTAATAATCAAATACATCTTCTTTTTTGGTTGATCTAGTCGGCCCTCAACGGTATCCATAAATATTATATTAAATTAATACGTCGCCAAAAAGTTCCAAAAACAACAACTGCTTTTTATACAAAAGCAGACTAACAATCTAAAAGTTAAAGGATTAACACAGAAAACACAAAAATCGCCGATATAACTTAATTAACGTATGAAATGTCACTAGTGTCAAAATTTGATAAATGTCATTAGTGTCAAAATTTTATAACATTGGAGTAAACCTGTCTGCGGTTGGACCAGTTACAAACAAGCAATACAGCGCAGTAAATTTGAATCACTCCTCTTGGTTAAAAAACAAACCACAGTAGTTTCTACATCTACATAAACTCGTACATCCATTATAAAACTAATTCGAATACTTTGGAAGCGTTAAGATGTTTTATTTTTTGCAGCAAAACGGCGCGTCGTGTGAAAAAATGAGAAGATAGTTTTTTTAACGCAAATTGAACGAGGAATCCGAAAATGATTGTTAATTTGAAATGTGTCAGTGGCGTACTATCTTTTTCTCTTTGAAAATTTCAGACCATTACCCCTATGCGCGCCAATGATGAATATCAAATCCTTAATTGTATGTCAAAACATGCACAATAACTACCTCTTAAAACTCGCCAAGTTTTATTACAATGTTGCCAGTAGTTTCGGCAAAATCGTAAAAAATGTGTAAAATTTTGTTGTCTTCAACGCACTGTATCTTGAAAATGGATGGCGTTACAAATAATTTTTATTAAGCAAATCCCAATTATTTTTTAGATTTTTACCTATTCTAGTGACGGTGTTACCTTTTTTGAAAAATATGTATAAAATTGTATCAAAAAACGAAAAAAAAAAACCGAAAAAATGCGGTTTTTTATTTTTAAAGATGCGTTTCACCAATTTTAAAAATTTGAAAAAATTCAGGGTGAAACATTGTGCAAAAATACACGTTATATATATTTTTTTGTGAAATCGAATGTCTCAGTTATTTTTTTAAACTCATTTAAAATTTTAAAATCGTTCTAAAATTTAAATTTGCCGCCAAAAATAAAAAAAAATTTCGGATAGAACTTTTTAGAACTTACAATTTTTTTATTTAAAATTTTTCGATAGTTCTCGATGCGGCTGAGTTAAAAAAATAAAAGCATAAAAACCCTAATTAGGCTCTAAGTGGATCACATGACCACCTAGGGGGCTAAAAATTTCAGAAAGTGAGTTTCACTATATATATTAACGGTGACCTATATGGAATTCGAATCGAGTTGGGGGCAGTTTTCATCATCTTACCCGGCTAGGCCCTTTATAGTGGACCGACTACATGATTCAGTTCCCCCCAAAAACCACTTGCTACACTCATATAATAAATATTTTATAACATAAAGTTTAATAAAAAATAATGTATAAAGTTATTGTGCTGATAATAGAACAATAAGTTAATTAACAGTATCACACGATAAATAAAAACCGTTGATGCCCCTGTTGTTATCTAGTTCTGAATATAGGCCGAACGATATGTCTTGTAAAATTGTAGCACTTTGCGTTTTGTTATCAATATTCCTATTTGTGGGCGCTGAAAATTTGGCCCCAGAAAATTTGGCCCCAGAACATCTGGCCCCCAAACGTTTTGAAAGGCAGATAGATCATGATTGCGTTTGCATGGACTACTATGAGTGCACAACGCAAGATATTAACCACGAGTGAGTATCAAAAATACACTGGCCCGCAAAAGTGAGCGGACACTAAGTTTATTTTAAGTAAATTTTTAATAGTAGTTTTTTTTCGTAAGTTAATGTCGTTTTAATGTTTATTGTCGTTAATGTTTATGTTGCTTTTTTGCTACGAACGTTGGCTATCAGCATAGCAATTTTAGTTTCTGAATAACTTTATTGAGGTTTTTCCAAACCCTTGGCGTACGTTTTGAAGCCGTGAAAGTCCTCTTCTTCCGGGCCCGTGTTTCCTCTCTCTTTTACCCGGTATTATTAGTTGGAGTGTACGATATTTATCATGTCTCATAATATCTTCTTCTTCTTCTTCCTGTTTATAAGCAATTCTGCTTGTTCATTGGCGGATTGTTACCTCTATGGAAAGTTGTCACTCCATCTTTTGCGCGGTCGGCCGATACTTCTTCTACCAATTGGTGATTTATCTCGTGCTATTTTGACCACACGTGTCTCCCCCATTCTGGTTATGTGGTTGTTCCATTCTTTTTTTCTATTTAGTGTCCATTCGTTTATATACTATACGTTACATTGTCTTCTAATATCTTCGCTCCTCTTTCGATCTCTCAGTGTATTTCCTGTAATTCTTCTCAGTACTCTCATCTCTGCCCTGTTCAGTAGTCTTTGTGTTGTGGCTGTATCGGGTCTTGTTTCTGATGCATATGTCATTATTGGTCTTACAATGGCTTTATAAATTCTTGACTTCATCTCAGTGTTAATATGTCGGTTTCGCCATATAGTGTTATTAAGGCATCCTGCCAATCTATTTGCTTTTTGTACTTGATTTCTCACTTCTTTGTCTAGGTCTCCGTAACTTGACAATGTAATTCCAAAATATTTTACTTCCATTACTTGTTCAATACTGATACCATCAATTTCTATTTTGCATCTTATTGGTTCTTTACTGATTACTATTGTTTTGGTTTTCTGAGATGAAATTCTCATATTGAATTCTTTTGCTCTTATGTTAAATCTGTGGACTAATCTTTGCAGACCATCTTGATCTTGGGCTATTTATACTGCGTCGTCTGCGTAGCAGAGTATTTTTACTTCTTTCTTTCTCATTCAATATCCTCTTCTTTGTTGACGTTTTGATGATTTCATCCATGACTAAATTGAAAAGCATAGGACTCAATGAGTCTCCCTGTCTTATTCCGCTGCCTATATCTATAGGTTCTGTAAGTTGTCCATCTATTCTGACTTCCATTTTGTTGTTTTGGTAGATGTTCTCAATAGTTTTTATGATATCTAGAGGGACTACTCTATTATACAGAAGATGGATTACATCTTTTTGTCTTTCTCTGTCAAATGTTTTCTTTAAGTCAATCAGACATAGAAATGCTGGTCTATTATACTCTAGTGATTTCTCAGTAATATGCTTTATGACGAATATTGCATCTGTACATGATCTTTCATTACGAAAACCCTGTTGCACATCTGCTAAATTTATCCTCTGATTCAGAGGTTCTCAATCTGTGGTACATGTACCACTGGTGGTACATATCATTATTGGCGGTGGTACACAAAACACAGAAAAAATTAAAATAATAGTACTTAGTAAGTATTGATAATACAATTTAAAAATATAGGTGGTACCAAAAATAATAAAAATAACTCTAGGTGGTACATCACTCAAAAAGGTTGAGAACCGCTGCTCTGATTCATTACGTCTTGTAAGATTTTAGTTGTAAGTTTTAGGGTAGTATTTAACAAGTTAATACCTTTGTAGTTTTCTGGCTGCTTTTTATCTCCTTTTTTGAATAGTAGAATTAGTTCGCTCGTTCTCCATTCTTCATAAAATATTATGATTTTTTAATTAATGTTGTTAATTGTTCTGTCATTGCTGCTCCACAATATTTCAGTAATTCGTTTGATATTCCATCCTTACCTACAGCTTTTCTGTTCTTCAGCTTTTCGAGTGATTTTTTGTACTTCGTGTGCACTTATATTAAGTGTCATAATATGATCGAAGTATTAAAGTTGCTGTTTCTTAATTATTGTGAAAAATAATTCTTTTTGTTTTTGTATTCTGTACAATACCTCTACGTTGATGGTGTGAGTCGTCCAGGATATTCTCGAATGCCTCTAGCTTTTTCATTAGTGTTTCTGTTATTGTCCAGGCTTCTTCGTCCTACAGCAAGACTGAAAATACACAGCATCTTAGCAGCAGTATTTTTAGTGAGAGAAAAATGTCGCAATTGATGAATATATGTTATATTTCTCGTGTTGTTAAATGTTGCTCTAGCCGTATCAACTCTAGATCTTATTTCGCTTGTTTGATCCCATTTAGAGTTAATGACTATAGTCCAGAGAAATAAGGTTTTTGTCGGAACACTTGAGCAGCCAGGTTGCAAATGGATTTTTTGGGTACAATATACCTAATACATTATAAATACAAAAATGCCCGTCACAGTTCGGACGAGAAATTTAGTTATTAACAAATAAGGGTCAAACATGTCAGTTTATTCGTTTAAATTGCTATAGGTAAAAATAGGGTAATTAAATATCTTATTTATAATATTCTTCTTTTTGTAGATGAGCCAAGGTTTAAAAGGGAACTTTTTGAAGTATTGAAAAAAAAAACCATAAAAAAGTCGTTTTTATCACTCCGAAAAAAGTTTAGTAAAATAGGGTCATTTTTGGCTTCTAAACAATTTGAATAACTTTGTTAATATTGACTATAGAGTAAATCTACTTTAGGATTACAAAAGCTGGTATTTTTATACGAATTTTCAGAAAAAAAATTTTTGCCTAGGTTAATTAGGTTTAAAGTTAGCCACTTTTATTATACCTCAATCAACGCGTCTATATATGTAAATTAAATTCTCCTGTAGCAGTGTTAGTTACCATACTACTCCGAAACGGCTTGGCCGATTTTTATAAAATTTTACACGTCTATCCTATAGAACGTTGAAGAGGTTTTAATCTATTTTTTATACCCATTAGTTATGAGGAGGGTTGCCCACCCCTCTGACATTTTTTTTTATTTTTTTGGACAAAATTATCTACCTTAATTTTATATGATGTAGAATTAAAAAATACATACAAATCTTAATGTTCACTCTTCTATTACCAACCCCTATTTGTTAATAGCCATCTATATATTTACATCTATAAAATTCTCCTGTAATGGTGTTAGTTTCCATACTCCTGCGAGACCGCTTGACCGATTTTTATGAAATTATATATGTATATTCGGTAGGTCTTAGAATTGGTCGTAATCTATTTTTCATATCCCTGAGTGATAAGGGGAGTTCCCCCTAATATTTTGTATTGTTAGGTGGGGTTGTGTGTACCTACATAACGTACTCTATAAGACTACGAGTGCATGCAAATTAAAAAAATTATAATAAGCATCCATCAATAAGTTCCAACGATATTAATCGCAGCATATGTTTGCAGAATCAGTTTCATTTTTTGAGCGCACGTATTTTAGTAATTATTCCCCTCCACCGACCACGAATTAATTCCGTTCTTACGCCATTTTTAAAGCTTTATTAACCACTCTGTTGAGGTTCAAAGTCTACTCAAACTCTTACACATAACCTACATATCTTTAACTTCAAAATGGCTCTAGTTCGGTTGCCTAATTTTTATAAAAAAGTAGCCGTCAAATTAAATAAAAAAGTGGCTAACTTTGACCATAATTAACCTAAGTGAAAAGATTTTCTTTGAAAATTCTTATAAAAATACCTCTTTTTCAAATTCCATTGTAGTTTTAGCCTATGGTCAATATTAACAAAGTTATTCAAATTGTTTATAAGCCAAAAATGACTTTATTCTAGAAAGATGTTTTCTGAGTGATAAAAATGACTTTTTAATTATTTTTTTAAACGTTTTGAAAACATGACTATTCTTCTTTACAGAATTGCTGTATCATTATTATTTTCTGAACAATAATATTGCGAAAAAAAATATCTTTGGGATAAACAAATTGAATAAAAAAAACAAAAGATGTAAATCTTTGAAACACACTCAGTGATCAAAAGATCTAAGTTATTGGTTTACCGACCAAACGTAACTAAATCAAACAAATGAAATAGAGAATGTGGAAAAATCCCCTTACGAACAATTCACACATCCACCATTTCAGGTTGGGAAAAAATTTCTTGAATAGAATCAAAGATCCAAACACCTGTTCTTAAAAATGTGTTTCGCCCTCTTCAACCTCAACAACATTCGAGACCCAGACATAGCAGGAGCGTATATCTACGCCGCATAATCTGACCATGACAGCCTCACGTTTTAATTCCCTAATTACTATATGATAATATATATATATGAGTGTGTTTCAAAGATTTACATCTTTTGTTTTTTTGTTTTTCAAACATATATTTTACTTATAGTAATTAGGGAATTAAAACGTGAGGCTGTCATGGTCAGATTATGCGGCGTAGATATACGCTCCTGCTATGTCTGGGTCTCGAATGTTGTTTTTTGATGGAATGTGTCTAAAGATATTCAACCTCTCATCTTTATTGATAAGCCCAGAGAGGTTGAAGAGGGCGAAACACATTTTTAAGAACAGGTGTTTGGATCTTTGATTCTATTCAAGAAATTTTTTCCCAACCTGAAATGGTGGATGTGTGAATTGTTCGTAAGGGGATTTTTCCACATTCTCTATTTCATTTGTTTAAATTGAATAAAATTTAAACTAATTGACGCATCGTCTTAAAATTTTCTGTACATTGTATGGACTATTTGACTCAACTTATCTTGCAATATGAAAAACCTAAATTAATTTTCGAAAAAGTTATAGCAAATTTCTTATTTTCAAAATTTTAGTTTTAGTTTGCAATATCCGAAGCAACAAATAATCGGACCAAAAGTCAAAAAACGCTATTTTAAAGCTTGGCTAATCTACTAAAAGGAAAATATTATAAATAAGACATTTAATTACCCTATTTTTACCTGTAGCGATTTAAACGAAAAAAATCTCATTTTTGACCCTTATTTGTTAATAACTAAATTTCTCGTCCAAATTGTGACGGGTACTTTTGTATTTATAATGTATTAAGTATGTAGTACCCAAAAAACCAATTTGCAACCTGCCTGCTCAAGTGTCCCGAGTATGGTATATTTTTGCCTTATTTCCCTGGTGAACTATTCCAAGGTATACATGTGAGCCAACGTGTTAAATTAATTGGTTTTTCAATTATCTCGCAAGTTTTTGAGTTTTGCTAACCAGCATATATCTTGTTTTATTTATGTAAAGGTTAAGTCCTCTTTATTTACTCGCACTTTGTACCTTGTCCATAAGATGCTGAAGTTTATCGATACTGCTGGCAAGTACGACTGTATCGTCCACATATCGGATGTTATTTGTTAATTCTACAATGATGTTTATGCCTTCGTATGCTTCATCCAGTGCTTTTTTTAATTTTGTATCTACACCTCCTATACTTCTGTACTAATAATTGCAGGCAAATCAGTGCCTCCCTTGTGCCCAAAGCGTTCCTAAAACCAAATTGTTACTCGTTGTTTTCCGTTTCATACTTGTAGATTCTGTTATACAGTATGGCTGTAAATGATTGAAATAAATTCGTTAGTTCCTAAACAGGCGACTCTAAAGAAAACTCCCGAAACAGGTCGATTTTATTATTAAATTATGATATTTCGGCGCAAATAACATACGAGTGCCGTTTTACGAAAATTAAGAATGTTTCTCTAATTTATTTTTATTTGTTATATTATGTACTTACATTTTATATTAAACCATGTCGTTTTCTATTTTAGTGCAGACTGTGGCCCAATCGAGGTTTGTTGTAATCTTATTACGAAGATTGGAAACAAAAAGTAAAGCCAGTAGAACCTGTTTGTAAACGAACATGTCTGCAAGAGAATGTAAAATTGTTGACAAATATTTTTTATCTGCAATCTGTTACTATTATTACATCTATTCAAATGACTGTAAAAATATAATATTGTCTGTAAAAATATAACTAAACCATAACTATATTTTCAAATAATAAAAATTGGCTTTGATCTGTCAAAATACTGTCAAATTATTGTGAATCAGTAGGAAAAAGTAACTACATCGTTTCTCATTGTTTGATGTATTAAATATTGCATTATCCTCCAAAAATTGTGATTTGTATTGTTCCTTTATTAAGAATAACTTATCTTGAGGTACGGACACGTAAGATGAATGTACGAAATGAGAATCACCAAAAAAGTTTTAGAATGGACCCCCACAGAAAAATGAAAACGGGGAAGACCAGCAACTACATGGAAAAAAGGGCATCTCCAATAGGCCGGGCCGAAAAAGGGCAAAAAAAATTTTTTTGGGAAATTTTAATCGGGCTAGTAAAAAAAAGTTGTGTATCAATGGTAGTCATAATACTGTGTACCAAACATAGGCCGAATTAAAATATTTTTGACCGGGCCCCCGGGGGCCTAAAAAAATTTTTTTTTTGCTTTGTTTTTGGGGCGGGCTAGTATCCAAAATATCGATGCTGCTATCTCGTTAAGAAATTTTCATCATGATTTAAAAAAAATTAACCAGCCCCCAGGACTAAAAATATAAAAGAGGGGTAAACAATTCATATTTATTTACTATTTTTGCGCTGTGAACTGTGCAGCTCTTTGCTTGAATCAATATTCGGCACGAAAGTTTGTTACATTTAACTATTATGGACATATTTAACATTATTTTGTATATGATTATTTATTTAGCCCAGAACTCATCACGAGGAGGAAGCTGCATGGCGAGTTCCACCCGCCCACTATGAGATGTATGTAATCTTCTGCATCGAAATTGATTTAGGGGTTTTCTAAGAGGTGGAGGCCATGAAACTACAAGAAGAAGAAGATTTAAGGATTTGGGATACTATGAAAACACAATTTTTACACCAGCCTTCCTATATTTTAAAATTTTTCTGACAGCAACCTCTTTAATACGTTAACGTGAATCTGTTAACATACAAATTTGAATGACTTCCGGCTGCGCAAATTAAGCATTGTCTTGAATAACTTTGTTGATAATTGATGAGACATTACTCGGAAAATCTCTCGAGGCCTGTATTAATTTCCATAGATGCCTAGCACCATATTTTAATCTTGGCTGAGTTTTTATCTCAAACCTCATACAAGAATATACTTGTCTTGTAATACAAACTCAGCTAAAATCTTTATGCTTTCACAAGGATCAGTTGTAGCTACATAAACTCTAAGAATGCGGTTCTCTGTCGTGAACCAACGTATTTGTGCCATCTTCTCTGGACTTCTCTCTGCCAAACTTTGAGAACATATTCCATCTCAAATTATTATTATTATAATAATTGGAGAAAACTATATAATTATATAGTTTGAATAAATACTGTTGATCTGGACTTAAATCATTTCGTTTACAAGAGGCAGGATAGCTTCTATGGGTTTAAATTTAATAACAGGCATTTTTTCGCAATTGGGAAGAGGGGATCCAATCAGCTCAGAATATGAATAGGGACCTTTTGTGTGGGCATCTAGTTTTTACAGCAAATATCGCAAGGCAAGTTCAGTTAGTCCTGTCGCCAGGGGGGGGGTGTACAACGGCCTCCTGTATTCAGATGGACTTACCCAAGTTTTTTTATGTATTTTGACCCGTAGAACACGAATTTTTTGGGTAACAGTTGATCCGGATGTCGATAAGATTGTTATAAACAAAGAAGTTGAGGAATTACATAACAGCGATTTCTCGCAAAACAAAACATGTTTTTGTATTTTTTGGGCCATTCTAACCAAAAAGTGTTCCTACAAATTTTTTCGTAGGATGCATAGTTTTCGAGATAAACGCGGTGGAGCTTCCAAAAAATCGAAAAATTGCAATTTTTGTACCCGAATAAATTTTGATTAAAAAATAAATTAGCAATTCTGCTTACCGCATTTGAAAGTTCAAGTCAAAGTCTATCGGTTTTAGTTATTTGCATTGCTAAAAATTTATTATTTTATTGTTAAACAAAAGTATAAACACCTAGTGCTGTAGTGATGTTTTTAATGATTTCTCATTTAAAATCGAACGAGTAGGTAGAGTAGGTAAAAGTGCAAGCGAGGCTATTTCTACGTAGCATGCATGTAAACGCATGTATTAGGCACGGGAAACACTATGTGTTTATAGCTTTTTTTAGCAATAAACACATAAATTTTTAGCAATGTATATATTCGAAACCGATAGAATTTGACTTGATCTTTCAAATGCGGTAAGCAGAATTGCTATTTTATTTTTTAATCAAAAGTTATTCGGGTTCAAAAATTGCAATTTTTCGATTTTTTGAATTCAACCGCGTTTATCTCGAAAACTATGCATCCTACGAAAAAACCTGTAGGAAAATTTTTTGGTTAGAATGGCCCAAAAAATACAAAAACATGTTTTGTTTTGCGAGAAATCGCTGTTATGTAATTCCTCAACTTCTTTGTTTATAACAATCTTATCGACATCCGGATCAACTGTTACCCAAAAAATTCGTGTTCTACGGGCCAAAATACATAATAAAAACTTGGGTAAGTCCATCTGAATACAGGAGGCCGTTGTACCCCCCCTGGCGACAGGACTAAGTAGCGTGCAACGGGCATATATTCCGCTGTAATGGTTTATGCACTCGCCTTTCTATAATTCCAATGATTCCACCTTCCAGCCGTATTGACATTTGTACCATCACATCCCATAACACTTAAACTGCTTAGATCTATATTATGGCTTTGTAAGTAATAATATATATTCCTTCGACCATATTACACGAGACTGGCTAAGAGCTAAGTACCCAAAATATAAATTACCGGGTCCTTCGATTAAAGCTATATGGTCTTCAGTTTTCATAATTCGTCTCGCGTTTCCGAAGACCATGGTTTGATATTTTCTTTTAACACAGTATAGCCCTTTAATTGACATGTTTAAATTCTTATTCTCGCGCTGAAGTTGCCGTCTGTTTTCCTTAAGTCCTCTCCGAATTTTATTTTTGTCGATGACCGGCGTTGTATTATCTTTCAAAATTTAGTTTATATCTTCTAAAACGGCATTTAAAAGCTTAAGTATTTTTTCCTGTCGACTGTATTATCTTCCTTTCGCTTAACAATAGAATATGACAACAGAATCTTTTTTAATAGCCCCTGGCATTTTTTTAACAAAATAAAAATTCTTTAAGGGCCGGGGGGCCCGGTTAATTACTTTTTAAACCGGCCCAAATTTGATATAGGATTATATAAATAGTAGTTCCAACTTTTAGCCACTAGCCTTGTACAAGAATTTGAAAAAACATTTTTGACCCAAAAAAAAAATTTTAAGGGCCAGGGGGCCCGGTTAATTATTTTTTAAACCGGCCCAAATTTGGTATAGGATTGTATAAATACTAGTCACAACTTTTGACAACTAGCCGTATAGAAACAGAAGAAAAAAAATTTTTCGGCCCGGCCTAATCTCCAAGGTGATGTTAGAAAGAAATTTAAGAGAAAAAGACTGCCACAATAGAACGAAGTGGCGATTAGGAACGGATAGGTGTAGAAAGCTATAAAACCGATATAATATAAAGGGTGTCCCGAAAAGATTGGTCATAAATTATACCACAGGTTTTGGGGTAAAAATAGGTTGATTGAACCTCACTTAATTATATACAATAGTGCACACAAAAAAAGTTACAGCCCTTTGAATTTACAAAATGAAAATCGATTTTTTTCATATATCGAAAACTCTCAGAGATTTTTAATTGAAAATGTACATGTGGCATTCTTATGGCAGCAACATCTTAAAAAAATTTTAAAGTGAAATTTGTGCACCCCAAAAAAATTTTATGGCGGTTTTGTTCCCTTAAACCCCCCCAAACTTTTGTGTACGTTTCAATTAAATTATTATTGTAGCACCATTAGTTAAACACAATATTTTTAAAACTTTTTTGCCTCTTAGTACTTTTTCGATAAGCCAGAGTTTATCGAGATATTTTGAATATTTATCGAATCCACTACATATTTGTATATGATTAAGTACGATTTAGGCTATTGATTATGTACTATAGAAAGGAACTACAACGTTAATGGGGTTTTATTACTTCATATGGTCAATGAATCTCTATATATGAAAAAACCGCGGAGTGCTACCATTTAAAGGGGTGCGTTTTTGAGAAATGGGTGAATTAGTCCCTGGGCACAGGTTACATTAGGGTGAGTTCTATGCACTTTTGGTACAAACACGTCTACATAAAAATTGTACCTGGTTAAATTTCCTATATAAATATAACTTTTTAAAGTCAAAGATACTTTTTTTTACAAAAATATATTCAAAAGAAAAAGCACAAAGAAACCCAAAAGAAAGAAATTTTGTTTTTTGTCCCATAACTTTTGTCCACGGGGATATAGGTATAGACATTGCTTCACAGAAAAAAAACTTACATATTTTCTCTTTAAAATGATGCTTAGTAGAGGCCGTTAGGATTTACAGTTTTCGCAATATGATTTTTCAAACTTCGCCACTCACAGCAATTTTCCTTGTTATTTCGCAAATATTTTTCTGTAACTTTTTTCTACGCAACTTTAGGCATATGCAATGGTATATGTAAGAAGAATAGAAATCAATTACCTTTAAAATGTTCTACTGTATGACATGTAATGTTGTACGACTTCTTTTAAAGAGGATATCTTTTTCAAGATTTTATACTTTTAACAAGTTTTTATATTTTTTACGATTATTTTTTAAATTTCCCATTATATCTTTTTTTCTTCTACATTTAGGTATATATTATATAATAAAAAAGAAAGCTTATTCTGTTTACTTTAAAATGGTGTATTATAAAAAATTCTAGGATTAATTTTGAATAAGATATGCTTTTTCAAAATGTAATAAGTACTTGCAACGATTTTTGATTTTAGAATTATTTTTTAAATTTCTCCTTATAACTTTTTTATGTGATTGTGTGTTATGATTGAATCTTATTTTTTATAGGTAATACTTTGAATCCACTTGACTCGGCCGGGCAAACTTCAAAATATGGATTAATTCCAATATATACTGTCAAAGCTCCTGCACCACATGCTTTGCTTGAAAAAATAGCATGTAAATGTACCAAAGGATGTACAAAAAACTGCGGTTGTAGGAAGATAGGAATTAGTTTTTCAATATTCTGCAAAGGGTGCATGTGCATGGGTACTAATTGTGGGACTCTAAGATAACTGAGGTGTCAGAGGAAAATATTGAAGCTAATGCTAACGAAGAGATGGACTTTGATTTTGAAATTTTTTAAATGTCAACGTTTAAATAATTTTAACTAAAGTGATGTTTTCTAAGACTAATGTTTATGTAATTTTTGTAAAAGAAATAATTTTAAATAATACAGGTAAAAAAATATCAAAGAATCACTCGGTTTCCATTATTTAAATATAGATGATACACCATTTTAAAGAACAGAAAGTAAGCCCTCTTTATTCAGCAATATATAGTATATTCATGTACAAGAAAAAAAAAGTTATAATGAGAAATTAAAAAATAATCCTAAAATCAAAAATCGTTGCAAGTACTTATTACATTTTGAAAAATATTATCTTATTCAAAAACAATCCTCGAATTTTTTGTAATACAAAATTTTAAAGTAAACAAAATAAGCTTTTTTTATTATATAATATAATATATACCTAAATGTAGAAGAAAAAAAGTTATAATGAGAAATTTCAAAAATAATCGTAAAAAATGTAAAAAATAATATTTTTTTTATATTTAGTATTATATATTATATAATGTAATATTATATTACATATACTATATATAATATAATATTATATAATATACAATATATCATATAATAATATAATTTTATTTTTATATTATATTATAAAAAATCGTTAAAAGTATATATATACAAGCTGTACGCTCCCGAGGAAGCTGAAGCTGTTTTCACTTGAAGATCCTTTTTGTGGGGGATCATCCCATTCTGACTTTGGTTTTACAATTGCTGGTGTGACTTCGCTGTTTCCACTACCTTTCTCCATTCTTCTCTCTCTCTGATTTTGCTTCCTATATTTCTAATTTCCATACTTCTTAAGTCTTCTTCCACTTGTTGTCTCCATCTGAGTTTAGGCCTGCCTCTGGTTCTTGTACCTGGTGGTATCCATTCGGTTATAACTCTTAACGGATTGTTCTTCTCTCTTCTCATTATGTGTCCATACCATCTAATTCTCTGTGCTTTTGTTGCTCTTACTATGTTCTCTTCACCCATCCATTCTTGTATTTCGTGGTTCATCCATTGCCTTGCATCCTCTTCGTTTTCCCTCTTTGGTCCCAGAATTTTTCTCATAATTTTTCTCTCAAAAACTTTCAGCTGCTCTTCTTCTCTTGCTGTTAATGTGAATGTCTCCAAAGCATATAGCACTATTGGTCTTATGGTCGTTTTGTAGATTTTCATTTTTGTATTTCGGCTTATCTTCTTATCTTTGAAAATTTTTTTATTTCTGCAGAATGCTTTGTTTCCTGCTTTAATTCTTCTTTTCATATCTACACTTTCATTTCTTCTGTTGACTAATACTCCCAAATATTTGAATGTTTCAACCTCTTCGAAGCTGTGTGCGTCTATTTTCATTTCTGTCAGTTGCGTCTTCTTTTTTTTACTTACATTCATGTATTTTGTTTTATTTTCATTTATTTCCAGTCCTCTTAGTTTGGATTCGTTTTCTATTTCTTGAAAGGTTTTCTTTAATGCCTTTTTATCTGTTGCTACTATGGTTATATCGTCCGCATATCCAATTATTTGTACTGTATTTTTATTTATAGTTCCTGCGTTTGACAACTTTTTTATTATCTTATCTAATGATAGAATAAATAGTACAGTTGAGAGCGCATCTCCTTGTCTTACTCCATTTTTAATTTTTATTATTTCTGTTCTCTCTCTTCCGGTGTCTATTGTTGCTTGGGAATCTCGCATTGTCATTTCTATCATTCTTATAATTTTATTTGGTATTTTGCTCTCTTGTAAGTCTTGGATCATTTTTCTTCTACTTAGTTTGTCAAAAGCCTGTTTAAAGTCTAGAAAAAGTATATGTGCTTCTCCGTCGTACTCGTATGTTTTCTCTATCGCTTGTTTTAGTGTATGGATAGCATCTATCGTGGATCTTCCTTTTCTGAAACCGTACTGGTAGTCTCCTATGCTTTGTTCTGTGTATATTGTTAGTCTGTCTCTAATTATACCAGTCAGTACTTTATATGTTACATTCAGTAAATTAATTGCTCGGTAGTTTTTACATATCCTGTGGTCTCCTTGTTTTGGGATTGCCACAATAATTCCTTTCTTCCATTCTTCGGGCATTGTTTCCTTATTCCATATATTCTGTATTAGTTCATAAATCTTTCTGTATAGTGCTTCACCCCCGTATTTTATAAGTTCTGCACATATTCCGTCGTGTCCCGCTGTTTTCCCGTTTTTCAGTTTGCATATTGTATCTTTTACTTCTGTATAGGTCAATTCTTCTTCTTCACCTTGTTCCGGGTTCATTATTGTTTCTCTTTCTTCTTCTACATCCGTTTCTTGATACATTTCTTCGAAATACTTCTGCCATGTTTCTGCTTCTATGGTTACATTAGCTGTCCGTTTTCTACTACCTAGCTTTAAGTATTGGTACAGTGGTTTTGAATTGTGTCTCTTATTTTCTGTTTCGATCTCGTTCATAATTTCGTCTACTTTTTTATTTTTCTTTGATTTAAACAATTTCTGTGTCTTTTTCCTTTGATCTTGGTATTTTTCTCGTTCCTCTTCTTTACCTGTGCTTAGCCATTTCAATCTTGTTTTATTCTTTTCGTCCACTGCTAGTTTGCACTCTTCGTCAAACCAATTGTTTCTTCTTTCTTTTTGCATTTTTCCAACTACTTTCTCTGCTGCAGTGTTTATTCCTTGTTTGATTTTTTCCACTGCTCCTCCATTTCTTGTTCCTCCTTGAACTGCATCTCTACATTTACTTCTTTTACAAATCTTTTTACTCCTTTTTCTTTCAATTTATCTACGTCCCATCTTCCCTGTGCTTTTCGTCTTTCATTCTTTGTTGTTTTTATTTTACATTTTGCAATCACTAGCATATGGTCCGAATCGATGTTTGCCCCTCTGTGAGATCTCACGTCATTTATCGACTGTTTGTGTGACTTTTTAATAAGTACATGGTCTATTTGATTCCCCTCCAGACTGCCTGGTCTCATCCTTGTTATCTTGTGTATGTTTTTGTGTTTATATCTCGTGCTACTTATGTCCATGTTTAATGCCGCTGCTAAATTACATAATCTTTCTCCATTATTGTTTGTTGTGCTATGTAATGAGTTTTCCCCTGCAACCTCCCTAAAGCATTTTTCTTTACCTATTTGTGCGTTGAAATCGCCTATAATAATTAATATATCTTCTCCCGGGATTTTTTCGGCATTTTCTTCTAGTGTTTCATAGAACTGTTGTTTTATTAAGTCATCACTGTTTTCTGTGGGTGCATAGACATTTATTATGGACAACTTGTTCGGTTTGCTGTTTACTCTTATGTATGATAATCTTTGACTTATGGGTTTAAATTCCATAACTTTATGCCTCATTTCCCCTAACACAATAAAAGCAGTTCCTCCATATCCTTGTTTTTCTTCTCCAGCATACCATACTGTATAATTTTCTTTTTCGATTTTTCCATGTCCCCCCCACCAGGTTTCTTGAATTCCTGCAATATCTATATTGTATTGTTTCAACTGTGTCGCTAGCTCTTCCATTTTTCCTTCTTCTAGCAGTGTCCTGACGTTCCATGTTCCAATTTTTTTTGTCATTTTTTTAATTCTCTTCCTTTTTTTTGTATTTTTCTTATTATTTTGAATATACCTTGACTCATTTACCTCTTCGTTTGCATTGTCTGTTTCCTTTTCATCCATCCATTCTCTTTTGTCTAGTTTTTTGGGACATTTTCAATTTCTATAAGTTTATTTTCTCTTGCATTCCATTTTAGCACTTTGTCATTTATTTCTAATTTCTGGTATCTGATTTTTACTTTTGCTCCTTTGCTTCTCTGTTGTTTTGCTATGTCTCTGATTCCTTTTTGTATCTTTGCTTCCTTGAACGTCAGCGCTGCATCTATGTATATTTCTCTACAGTCTCTTGTGTATTTGAGTTTACCTTTTTCTTGCAGTATTTTCTGTTTGTCTTCCCAGCTCTTCGTTTCTATTATACATTTCTTGTATCCTATCTTAAACGCACTTTTAACTTCTATTTTCAGTTGCAGCTCTGTTTCCATCATTTTTTGTATGTTTTCTTTTAGTCTAACTTCATCTTCCAGATCTACCTGAATTCCTGTTATGATTAATTTATTGCGTATTTTTTCTTTATCGATCTTCTCTAATCTATTCTCCATGAGTGTTAACGTTTTTTTGAGTTCTTCGTTTTCTTTCTCCCATTTTTGTTCTTTTTTTTCTACTTCTCTTTTTAAATTTTCTGTTTCTGCTTTGTTTTGCTTAAGCTTCTGCTTAATATCTTCCAGTTCGTTTTTCATATCCTTGATTTCATCTTTAATCTCTGTTTTGCTTTCCAGGATATCTTCTTTAATTTCTTGCCTCATCTGGCTCAGCAATATCTTAATCTCCTCCATGTCCGTTAATATTGTACTTACTTTTTTTATGCGCGTGTCTGGAGCTTTTTTGCTTTTATGTTGCTCTTCTTTGTCTTCTTCAATCGAGCTGTCGTGCTCCGGTTTGTGTCTTTTTCCTTCTTTTTTATTTTCTTCGTTGTTCATCTATTTGTCTTGTTGTTTGTTTTCTAGACTGAAAATCTTTATCAATATAATGCGAGAAAAATATATTTTTAGTTCACTTAAAGCTTATAATATACACAAAAAATAGGAAAATGTAACCTGTGTCTAATAGTAATTATTATTATTATTATCTTCTTATTTTTAATTACGTTTTGGTAAGGTCTCAGATATTTTGCACACGCCGGCAACGTCGCAGAATATTTGGCCGTACTTCTGTTTGCTAATTTATTTATGGCTTTCAGTAATTAAATATTCATTAATGTTTAATTATACACGTTTTTGTTATATTCAATGTTTGTTGTATTTGTAACTTAAAAAAATATTGTTCTGTATAATATTATTGCAAATCTCCTCTCTTACGTGCATCAAATTAACAGAAAGATGACTTACAGTTGAAATGTTGAATTCACCACACACTTTGTGAAAATTTCACCAAAAACCAATGTTTACTTCCGTACTAAAACAACTTTTTTCACCAGAGAGCAAATCACCTTGTGTTCACACCAACTTTTAACACTCGAACGTTAAAAGTATAAAACTTTGAAAAACCATAATCTCTTTAAAAAGAAGTCGTACAACGTTAGACAGTAGACCATTTTAAAGCTAATTGATTTCTATTTCTATTACGTGTACCATTTCATATACCTCAAGTTACGTGGAAAAAAGTTACAGAACAATATTTGCGAAATTACAAGGAAAATTGCCCAAAATTGCTGTGAGTGGCGAACTTTGAAAAATCATATTTCGAAAATTGTAAATCCTAATTACCTCTACTACACAATATTTTAAAGAAGAAATATGTAGATTTTTTTCTGTAAAGCAATGTCTATACCTATATCCTCGTGGACAAAAGTTATGGGACTAAAAACCAAATTTCTTTCTTTTGGGTTTCTTTGTGCTTTTTCTTTTGAATATATTTTTGTAAAAAAAAGTATCATTGACTTTAAAAAGCGATATTTAGATATGAAATTTAACCAGGAACAATTTTTATGTAGGTATGTTTATACCAAAAGTGCAGAGAACTCACCCTAATGTAACCTGTGCCCAGGGACTAATTCACCCATTTCTCAAAAACGCACCCCTTTAAATGGTAGCACTCCGCGGTTTTTTTATATATAGATGTCCATCGACCATATGAAATAATAAAACCCCGTTAACGTTGTAGTTCCTTTTAGCTATCTTATTTTGAATATAATCAATAGCCTAATTATAGAGACCTGTTATGTAATAATCTGAAAATGTATTTATAATTTACATTTTTAGGTATATTTTGAAAAAGAAGCTACATCTCGATAAAAGGTAACTTATGAAAAAAAGACTAAGGCAAAAGATTTAAAAACAGTGTGTTTAACTAATGGTACCACAATAATAGTTTAATTGGAACGTACACTGTACACAAACATTTGGGGGGTTTAAAGGAACAAAACCCCCTTAAAATTTTTACGTAAATATATTGAAAAAGAAGCCGTATCTCGATAAAAACTGGCTTATCGAAGAAATACTAAGAGGCAAAAAAGTTTTAAAAACGTTGTGTTTAACTAATGGTACCACAATAATGAATTAATTGGAACGTACGCAAAAGTTTGGGAGGGTTTAAGGGAACAAAATCTCCATAAATTTTTTATGGGGTGGACAAATTTCACTTTAATTTTGTTTTAAGATGTTCCTGCCATAAGAATGATACATGTTCATTTTCAATAAAAAATCTCTAATAGTTTTCGATATATTGAAAAAATCGATTTTCATTTTGTAACTTCAAAGGGCTGTAACTTTTTTTATGAGCACATTTGTACAAATTTTTTTACCAAAAAATTTGGCACCAAAATATTTGGCAACAAAAATTTGGCCCCAGAAAATTTGGCCCCAAGACGGTTTAAAAGGCAACTAGATTGTGTTTGAATGGACTACAAGGAGTGCCCAATGCATGATTTTGACGACAAGTGAGTATCATAAAATACACTGGATCGCAAAAATAAGCGGACACGAAGTTTATTTTAAGTAAAATTAAAAAGTTTTTTTTCCTGAGTTATTGGCACTGGCAAAGCCAAAAACCAGTTAGGTTTTTTATAGTGTTCTCAGTCATTGCATTCATTATACAGGGTGTTTCAATAAGAATTGTAAATATTTTTACGGTAGTTTCCTGGGATCAAAATATTAATGTTAAACCCAAATCACCTAGTCCGATAATGCTTCCTTATAGGTCTGGATTCCGCGTACCAAAAAAAAGTTGATTAATAGAAGGCTGAAAATTTATTAATAGCCTAACGGTGTCTAGTCGGACAAATTTTGCTGTATAGAAACACTGTAACAAGGGAGTTTTAATTGTAGAATATGCTTTTAATTGTGGAACGTGTCTACCTGACAAGTTTATGATTGCGAAAATTAGCAGGTTGTTTTTAAGTTTATTCAATAGTAAACTTTATATTTTATAGACATACATATATACATCTTACAAAAAGAAATTGAAAATATTAATTGACACAAAAATGACATACCCGTCTCATTTATTATTCTATGATACTAACGTAATGGATACGAGGCAACTTTATATGTATTCCCTGGTATTATAAACATACAACCATAAACATATCCTGCATCACTATGAGACTCTTAATAAAACCAACCAACACGTGCAATTGGGAAATATTAAAAAATCAATAGGACAGAGATCTGCCAGGTATCTTGCTCCAAAAGTATTTAATCACTTGCCCAACATATTACAAGATATATATAGTAATCTAAAAGGGAGGTTCCCTAGGTTGGCTGTATACCATATAGTTAAAAAACTCTAACATGAAGTAAAACCACTTTTATGTAATTGGTATATTTATTAAAATTTAAAAAATCCCAATGGATTTAGTAAAATGTGTCCAATTCAGGACGTTTTAACACCTATCGGTCCATCATCAGTGAATCTACAATAAAATAAGTAATCCCACTATTAAAATTGAAAGATGGTTGAAATTTTGAAAGCTAGAAAAGTCTGGTTATGATTACTTACGTGCATACTTGCTAAATAGCCCCAGAACCAAGCAATGGTTGAATTTATAATTCGATTTACATTATTAAAAAATAATATTATACAGGCTAAACGCCAATGTTACAGGATATAACCTACGGGAACATGGTAAAACCCTACCAGAAAACTCAATCAACCATCTTAGGCCAACGTTGACAAAGTGTCAAAACTGTGTATACACGGTGCGCCAAACCTCTGGTCTTCTTTGATTACGGCTAAACTATGAGATATACAAAAAAATGTTTATAACAAAACTAATGTGTATCAAAGAGGTCTATAATTTAAAATCTATCTATCTATCTATCAGTGAGGTTCCTACAGCCTCTGCCGCTTCTCGCATTTCGACCGCCATCGTTTTGTGTTTATCCATTCGTCTCCTTTGATGGCTCTATCTTTCATGATGTGCCGTACATTTTCTTCCCAGGCAACTGAAGGTCTTCCCCTTCTTCTTCTTTGGTGTGGTATGTAATTTAAAGCTTTCTTTGGCCACCTATCTTCATTCATTCGTTTCACGTGACCATACCACACTAGTTGTCTAGTTTCAATTTTATCTACACTGGAATATACAGTATGCGTCCTCCTTCTAATATCTTCATTCCTGATGTGATCTTTTTTAGATATACCACACGCTCTCCTTAGATAATCCATTTCTACTACTTCTATTCTTTCCTATCTTTTTTTGTCATCTGCCAAACTTCTGCCCCATAAGTCATAATAGGCTCTACCAAGGTACGATAGGTTGTAAATTTCGTTTCTTGCCTTATATCTTTAGACCACAGTAGAGATCTCAGAATGTTTACCGCTTTTTTGCCCTGCTGCGTTTTTTTTCGATGTCTCTTTTGGTAGTGCCTTCTTTAGATATTATAGATCCGAGATATTTATATTCATTACATCTTTTCGTGGTTCTAATTTCTAACTCTGGATCTTCTTCACCATTCCCTATTTTAAGATACTCTGTCTTTGACATATTCATATTGAGGCCCCATTTTTCATATTCTTTCTTTAGTTTTCTAAACATGTAGTCCATGTCTTCCTCATCATTCGCTACGACTACCTGATCATCTGCAAAAAACAAAGTTGTTAGACATTTACCACTGCCTATGTCTATTCCCATTCCGGATACTTGTTTCCTCCACTGCTCTAGCGATGATTGAATATATATTTTAAATAAAGTCGGAGACAGACAACATCCTTGTTTAAGCCCCTTTGATATAGCGAATGATTCAGATATAAAGTTTCCTTCTTTAACGACACTTCTTGCATTTTTGTATATATTTGCGATAGCATCCACATACTCTCTACTCAGACCTACCTTCGTCAATGTTTGAAACAGGTTTTTCAAAGGTACCGTATCGTATGCCTTCTCCAAATCTACAAACAATAGGTGGGTAGATAGATTCCTTGCCTTCCGTTTTTCTATTACCTGCTGCAGAACGAATATATTATCAGTGCACGATCTTCCTGCACGAAATCCACTTTGTTCTTCCATGTCTTCGTATTCTGATTCTATTCTTTTCTTTATTATTCGACCGTACAACCTCCCTACTGAGCTGGTAACAGTAATTCCTCTATAATTAGAGCATATGCGTTTATCCCCTTTCTTGAATACTGAGCTGATGTATCCAACATTTCAATCATCAGGGATATTTTGTCCTTTTAAGCATTTATTAAATAGTTGAACCAACATCTCATGTAATATGTTTGGTCCGTACTTTACCAACTCAATTGGGATGTCTCCAGGTCCTGCTGCTTTACCGTTTTTAGATCTTTTGAGGGCTTCGCTTAACTCTCCGGTTGTTATCTCAACTATTTGTGTATGTTCGGCTAATTCTTCCATTTCGATCTCTTGGAATTTACATCTATCTTCTGACAGTAAAATCTCATAATGGTGTTTCCACTGTTTAAGATCTATTAACTTTATGTTAGATTTTTCCTTTCCTTCCCTCTGGTGAGACTTTATTACCTTCCACGCTTGCCCAACTCTTGTTCCACCCATATACATATCCACTTCTGCGCATTTTCGGTCCCACATCTCATTTTTACTTTTCACTACTTCTCTTTTTATATCTCGATTTAATGCTGCATATCTCTTGTGATCTTCCTCCTTTCTTGTTGACATCCATTTCTGATAAGCAGTTTTCTTCTTGTTTACTAACGTTTGCATATTCTCCGACCACCATTCTGTATTTTTTATTTCATGTTTGTATTTATACCCCAAAGCTTCACTTGCAGCCTCATGAATGTATTTTTTAATTTGCTGGTATAATTCTTCCGCTGTTATATTTTCTCGTCCCACATTTTGTAATTTTGTGGCCAGTCGTAATTTATATAGAAATTTCGTTGAGCCTTCTTTCAAGCTTTCTAGGTTATATTTATGAGATCTTACTTCTTGTCCCTTTTCTATATTCTGTACCTGAGTGTTATTGTTTTTGCGATAGTTAACTATCACGTTGGCCATAAGTAAACGATGATCGGATCCACATTCTGATCCACGGTATACCCTTACGTCAGTGGTTTTCAGCTGGGAAGTTTGACGTTGAATTACATAGTCGATTATCGAGCGCAGATTCCTAGTAGGTTGTATCCATGTAAATTTGTGGATGTCTCTATGTTGAAAAAATCCATTCATAATCTTGAGAGACATTGTTTCACAAAAATCTCTAAGACGCATTCCGTTGTCATTGGTTATTTCTTCCCCATATCTTCCTACGACTCTATTATTTTCTTCTCTACCTACTCTGCCGTTTAAATTTCCTAGTACATAGATTTCACAGTTATCTTTAACTTGAGAGATTATTTCATTCATCTTGTCGTAGAAATCGTCTTTACTTTCTGGATCTGCATCTTCATTTGGGGCATACACTCCGACAATTACGATATTGTGCCCATTCTTTGTCATTTCCAGCATCAACAGTTGTTCATTTACTTCAGTCCACGATTTAATATTATTTTTAAGATTTTTTCGAATAGCAATAGAGACTCCTCTCTTAGCTCTGTTATCTTTGCTCACTCCACTGAAGATATGTATATACTCTCCTATCTCTTCATTTCCTTTTCCCTTTTTCTTGGTTTCGGTAAGAACACATACATCTATTTTTCTTTCCGCTAATTCTTTGAATACTTCTGCTTGTTTGGTTTTAAGTCCTTGCAAATTCCATGTAGCCAATATCATTTTCCTTTTCCGTTGCATTAGTCGTCTTGGTTTTGATCCGTCCGCATTCCGAGGCATTTTGTCGAAATTTGTAGCATTTATTTCTTTTGACAAGGGACGAGTTGCTAGCCCATCGCCTCAACCCTCCTCCTTTATCCGGGCTTGGGACCGGCACCGGCATTTACTGAGCTACTTAATGCACCCAGCACTTACCGGAGGCTAAAATTATTTTCAATTATACAGGGTGAGTCAGAACGACGGTTTGAACCAAAGTTGTATTTTTTTAAATGGAACACCCTGTATATTAAATCATTTTCGAATATATTATTTAAAAATATGAAAAATTTGTATAAGGTCTTATAGGCCTAAAGTTAATAATTTTCGAAATATTTACATTTTTATTGAGAAAAATGGTAATATTTATAGGGTTGTGGATTATGTTTCCAAGGAAATAAAAATTTAGGTGATAGGTCAAAGTTTTTAAAATATAGTGTTATTTTTAAATAATTTAATATTTTTTACTTTTAGAGATTAAATATACAGTGTGATCACTATTTGCAAATACAAAATTTTCTCATTTTTTTTTAAATGGGACAACCTGTATATTAGTTTTGCATTTTGTAGCAAATATTACAACCTTTCTTTTGGTATAAGGTTGTATGTACCTAGCATGTTTCGTTTTGTAGATATTTTAAAAAAACTATAGATTTTACGTGTTTGCGGATTTTTTATTTAAAATTTTTTTTGCAAAAAAATATAATTATAATCTGGTTTTAGAAACATACACTAAAATATAAAATATGAAAATAAAAACGTAATTAAAGATTAAAATAAATCGTATCCTAGTACAACTCAATTGAATTTAATAACTTTAAATTATTTTACAAAAATTATTTTACCATATTAATGAATGCATAAATTAGTTACTAAATTAAATAAACAACCAAATTTTAAATCAACCGTAGTAATTTTTCTACTACAGCAACTTTCCTGTACCAAATTAATTGTTAGTTAAATTGTATTTAGTTAAACTTTTAATTTACCTTTTAAATTTACTTACATACATCTTGGGAATATAAAAATTATTATAAAGTATGCTTTGAAACAAATGAATGTTAAATGTATCATCCAAATTATTTATTAATATAAATAGTATTTACTGGTGACACAAAAACTGGTAATACTTTTGTAGTTGAAATTTTTGTAACAATTTTTTATATTTTAAATTTTAATTTTTTAACCGAAAAATTTTTGGATATGACATTTGTTTTGGGCGAAACCATTAGAAATTATTACCAGCTTTTATGACACGAGTAGGTACATAGATACTATTTACTTCTTAATATACTTCCATAACGTTCATTTGTTTCAAAGCATACTTTATACGTTCTCAAGATGTAGGTAAATTAAAAAGTTATTAACTGATCTTACTCGTAAATACAATATAACTAACAATTAATTTTTTACAGGAAAGGTAAAATTAAGGTAAAATATTTTTTGTAAAATAATTTAAAGTTATTAAATTCAATTGAGTTGTACTAGCATACGATTTATTTTAATCTTTAATTACGTTTTTATTTTCATATTTTATATTTTAGTGTATGTTTCTAAAACCAGATTATAATTATTTTTTTTGCAAAAAAATTTTTAAATAAAAAATCCGCAAAAACGTAAAATCTATAGTTTTTTTAAAATATCTACAAAACGAAGGTACATACTAGGGTGCTAGGTACATACAACCTTATACCAAAAGAAAGGTTGTAATATTTACTATCAAACGTAAAACTAATATACAGGGTGTCCTATTTAAAAAAAAATGAGAAAATTTTGTATTTGCAAATAGTGATCACACTGTATATTTTATGGCTCAAAGTAAAAAATATTAAATTATTTAAAAATAACACTATATTCTAAAAACTTTGACATATCAGCTAAATTTTTATTTCCTTGGAAACATAATCCACAACCCTATAAATATTACCATTTTTCTCAATAAAAATGTAAATATTTCGAAAATTATTAACTTTAGGCCTATAAGACCTTATACAAATTTTTCATATTTTTAAATAATATATTCAAAAATGATTTAATATACAGGGTGTTCCATTTAAAAAAATAAAACTTTGGTTCATACCGTCGTTCTGACTCACCCTGTATAATTGAAAATAATTTTAAATTATAGACCTCTTTGATGCACATTAGTTTTGTTTTAAACATTTTTTTGTATATCTCATAGTTTAGCCGTAATCAAAGAAGACCAGAGGTTTGGCGCACCCTGTATAGTAAGGAACTGTTTGAAGTGACATTGACAGTAGAGAAAAAGGTAGTCGATTTTCAATGTTTATTAACCAAAAGGGCATGATCCAAAACAAATCTATTGGTTTTTGAAAAGAAAATTGTGATATACGCTGTGAGCTCGTACGTAGAGGGGATATTTATAAATTCGTGAGCGCCAGTAGTGACAAGTTTGTAAACGTTTACCGGAAATTTGACATAAATGTCAAAGTGATTAATTTTAAATTAAAATTAAAAACATTAATTATAAAAAATATTAGTTGATCAAAGCTGTGGTTTATATTTTTACCTTAAATATACTTACGTTTTAAATACTGAATTTGCGTTTTTTATTGTTCTGTAATATGTAATTATAAATTAATCTTGGCGCCATCTACATGATAATTGTGAAAGTATCCGAAGTAAGAAATTAATATTTCATCAATAGAACGTCAAAATGATTAGCAAAATCTTAAAAAAATCTATTACAATTTAATTACTTTTTTGCGTTGTAAATATTAAGCGATAACAATTAAATAATAAATTAAAAAATTACTGGTGAAAGTTGAATTAGTAACCGCTAGGAGCAACACCAGCGAAGCTCATAGCGTATACAAAATTAATTTAGAATATAAGATTATTAAATTTATGTTGACTGTATACTATAACATTAGATTGATCAAATTGATAAAAAGGAAGTATGAGCTGCTGTCAATAATGATAAAAATATAAAAACAGATGATGGTGAGAGAAGAGAAAAAATAAGTGTTAGTTGGAATGTTATTGTGCAAAATGAATAAATAGGAAGGCAAGTTATTTAAGTCTATATTGTATTGGTGGTTTTATATGTAAAAGGAAAATATCGTTATTTAAAAAATAAATGGAAATTTTTAAATAACGGATTTGAGTTAGGATACAGTCAATATACTTAATAGTGTGCAATATGTAAATGAAGAGGATTGTAATTATTATAAGATGTTTTATTTTATTTTAAAAACAGATCCTGACTGGTCTAATTCTGAACACTTCATAAAATTATATACAAATAACGGTTTACGAAATGATAACGGTTTATGTTCATCTTATGGTTACGTCCATTGTGAACAATAGCTAACAACGCATTTTGTTATCTCTGAGATTATTCCGACAAAATAGTAGAGGAATGTCGCCAATTATGGAATACCATTTTCTTTTGGGGATATAAAATAATACTTTTATAGAGCTGAAAACAATTTAATATTATGAATTATGACACATCAGTCATACATTTTTATGTAGTAATTTAAAGCCTTCTATGAAATATCTTAATTAAAAAAAAAATCAAACAAAAAAACAAAATTCCAAATGAGTAACCATATATGGAATAGGTAACCATATATGGAATCTAGGCATAAACCAACATATAAATAGCAAAAATAGACATAAACATCTGAGGTCAAATAAATTTAAATAAGAAAATTATGAAAAATGAAAGAAGTAGCTTTATTCACTTGCAGACATCACAGATCCATGTATGAAACTCTGGACCAGCACAATCATAATGAGCCCACTTACACTTAACCCTTAAACGCCCAAGAGTGGGTAAAAAATGTCCACCTAATGCGTATTCCGTTGTAACATATTTATTACGTGTTTAAAAATTAAAAAAAAAATTATTTATTGTTAAAAAGACAGCCCTTTATCGAATGTTAATTTGGTTCTACCGATATTTTTGAAAATAAAAGTAGCATCTTGAGTTAAATATGGGGGGGGGGGGGCATAAAAATTACACCCTTGGTAAACCTAGTTCCTAAAGGTTTCTATATAATTTCTCGTTGGTAGGAAGATAATCCATATAATTATCGACGTATAATTACATAATCTACATAATTATCAGCCAATGAGGAGGCTGAAAGGAAAAATGTGGAGAAAATCGACAAATCTGAAATACTGGCTTTTACTGGTATGTTAATTTTGATGTACATTTTAATTTTGTTTTAAGGTTTGTAAATTGTTTATATTAATATTTTAGAAGATGCTGTGTTTATTAAGCATAAGATTCTTAAGTTTAATCCGTTTCCAACAACTCTCAATAAATATATTAGCTATTTTCGAGGTGGACATTTTTTACCCACCCTTGGGCGGACATGGAACCTAAAAAAGGTTGGGCGTTTAAGGGTTAATCCACTATTCCATAATTAGGCACCAACAACTCTCCATATTTGGAATTGTACATTCGTTCAAACTAGTATCAACCTTTTTTCAAGTCGTAATGTTTTAATTACAGAAGGTCATAAAATATCAAAAGAAAGGTACTACTGATATACGCAATAGCATAACAAGTCTCTATTCGTGCATAATAACCAATAATACTCGTTGAATATATTATTTACCTTTGAAATTTTCTGCGAGACGATAAAACAAAACGCGCCTGCCAGACACGTATCGTTCGCGCATCTGACCCAGAGGTGTGAATACGATAATAAAGAGAGCGACTGAAATAGATGATGGACTTGTAGTGCGCTTCCAACTTATATTTTCGGAGAAATCAAGGAATTCCATATTAGGGCACTATTCCATATTTGGTTACTTTCCTCTAACGGCTGACGTGTGTTTCCCCAATAGAGGAAAATAAGTATATGTGCTGCGTCTTGCTGCACATTGCACATAATATTATTCACATTGTGGATCTATGTTATCAGGTAATAATAGCCTTAATTTTTTCAAATTAATTTTACATTTATGCTCTCTGACTCACAGAAAATAATTGACTGTTCCGCTCTTATTCTACGGAAGGTACCTACCAGGTGATATTCAAAGCAGGTATTTCTGCAGGATCTTGCAGATCCATTAAATTTCCAAGGGTTTCAATGTGCTTCTTTTATACCACATCTATAACGCCTTCTCTTATAATGTAAGGGGGTGCGATATCAACGTTAGAATAGAGCTTATTGATGCGTGTAAGACGGTGTAAGTCTCAGATGTCCACTAATAACTATAATAAGTATTCTTGCTGACTCGAGATTCTAAAATTGAAACAGTATGTTTACATTGCCTTGCATATTGCATTTCTGTTAGCTCGTGGTAATAAAATTGGCAGGACACTTGAAGAGAAGGCCTAAAAGAGAACTTAAAAATGAATAAATCTTGAAATGATGCAGCGATGTTTGATTCCAGATTAGATAACCAATACATGAACCCTGGAATATCAAAGGAGATGAAAATTACGTAAGCACGAAATATATGGAAATAAAAGATAAATTCTAAAACAGGCTAAAATCAAAAGAATAGAAGGAAAGGAAAAATAAAGTGTAGACAACTTTATGCTGAAATTCATTGTTTTATGGATAGAAAATTCTAATTTATTTTACTCATTACTTGCTGTGCAATGAAAATTATTACTATTACTTTAAACCAAGAATTTAATTAGATATAAGGATTTCGATACTACGTTAATCAAGCGTAAAATTTAATTTTATTGTAACTTAATTTTTATTGCAAATCGAAAAATTAAACCTTAATACAAATGATAAAAATTTACAGATCAAACAGATAAAACCAACCAAATAGGGGTGATAATGTTAAAAAAAAATGTTTTTTATACATACTAAGTAACCTATAAGTTATATTTATACAGTAACCGCCACCCTACTAGATACATAGGAATATTAAGTGCAATCCACAAGGAATAATTACCTGAATTAAGTGCAATGTTTATTTTTATGTCTAGTGATGTTTAGAACCTCAGAAAATGTATAGAAACTGAATATTAACACAGGAAGTTGACAAATAAGAGATCAGCTTTATTTGACTTTTAGGTTGTAATTTTTTTAAGTTGTAAAAGTTTTAAAGTGTTCTAATATTCTTGTTGTTTATATAAAGTTATTTTAAAGCAGAGTAACAATACGATTAATTAATGTATTTTTAATATAAAAAAACAATTATTCGGACAAAAATTCGGTCGGTCCTGACGGTCCAGTAAGCTGAGGCGCAGTCGATCGACAAGTTTAGTCGATTTGCGATTTGCGGTCGCTGGTTCGAGCCTCAGCTAGGTCATGAAATTTATAAAAAGGCCAACGCCGTAGTATAAAACTCAATAGAGTCTACGACTTGGTCTGGAATAAACTGGCGTCTGATCGGCCTATAGAGGAGCGGTACGGCAAGGGATACCCAAGAAGCAATTGGACGTAATATTACGATGTCTTAACGTTGGATTAAATGCCCCAACGTTAATACGCGACGTTGCGACGACGGTCAGAAAACCGCTATTTGCACCTAAGTGGGGAATAGAAATACGGGTTGCCTCGACGCCCCCCTCTCGACTTCTCAGCTCGAGATATTTTATCGTCAAATTACGTTTGTTTTTAGGACTTTGGTCTTGTAAAGTAATAGTATAAAATTCTCTACCACAGAAGTACGGCCGACACACTTCATTTTTACCAAATAGGTTAATAATCTTGGAGGATATTAAATCATCAGAAACTAAGATGCATGACGGCCTGTTGATACTTATTTAAGTAGGTTCCTACTCTATTCAGAATATAACCTAAGTGACTTGTATAATTATTTTATTAATCATCTGCCTCATTGCATAATGCGGTCGAAAATTTACAAACGCAAGGAAGTGTACTGTTAAACTAGGTATAAAAATTGCTAAAAACTGAAAGCGCCTCAGAAATTTACAGGTTAAATCGAACAAAACGGTAAAAATAGAAATAACCATCGTAATTAAAAAACATATTATTATGTCTAGACCCATACAAAATTATCCTTGATTTAGATATAAACAAAATTCGTTAATTAAAATCAAATATTCATTAAAATCTAGAAAAAAAATTGCTAAACATTATGTTTCAAAAAATGGCTGAAACATGGCGATCTTTCATTAATGGCGGATTTGACTCGCGACCTAAATTGCACTACATTTTAACTGATGGACAAGGACACCCCCTGCCGACCTTTAGTATAACCTATTTTTACCTTGCACACCTCGAATTTACCTATTGGTATACCTAATACGTCCTAAAGTAAGCGCAATCAACCTGGTCTTGACGACAGACTTCCGACGACCGGTCGTCGTCGTGAACACGCCTTAATCTGGTGGACGATTTGAGATTTTTCATTCAATAAATTGTTATTGTTAATATACTGTTTATAGAAAAACTAGAAAAACCAAAGTAATGTTATGTTATGCAATGTAATATCTGTCATATTATAGTCATAAAGTCAAGATGAGTCAAGTCAGATAGGCCCTAATCAGCAAATTTTTACGTCGTTTTGTAGTTGGAAACTAAACAATCAATTGTCGAAAATTTACTTTACGACGTTGGATAGTCGTCGACGTTTTTTAGAAAATTACAGGTATCTTATAAAAAAAAATTGACGTCAGGTTAACGTGTACAACTTTACTTAAGTACTACGTTGTTATTACCTACGTTGTATTGTCGTTCTCACCTTCCCGCAAGTACACGCAGCAATCTATCATATACCTACTGAGAAAACACCCGACGTCTCGTGAACGTTGGGTTCGATACTAATAAATACTCTGTAATCCCCGACGTTGAGCAGTCGTTAAATGTCTTCCAGTAAATTACATTGTAGTATAGAGGTTATACCCGACGTCACCTTAACGTTAAACCTTAACCTAATAATTAACGTTGGTATTCTCAACGTTGGATTGTCGTTGTCGTCTTCCCGAAAAATACGTCTACCATACTCGATAAAACACCAACGTCCTCTGAACGTTAGCATCTATCCTAAAAAATACGTTGTAATTCCCGACGTTGAGTAGTCGTTGATGTATGCCACTTAATTGCACTTATCAGATAGGTTAAGACCGACGTCAGTTTAACGTCAAACCTGATCCTAATAATTGACGTCGTTATTCCCGATGTCGGTTGGTCATCAGATTATATTACTTATTAGCAGCAACGTTGGTCCATAGGAAAAACAGACGTTGTCCTTGGTTAAGGCTTATTGTGAACCAATTTTGTCCTTAAATTTAACGTCCCATTAGAACAAAATTGGTTGCAGGTCGTAAAATTGCTACTTGGGTAAGGGCTTGCGGCTTGGTGATACTCCTCCATAGGCCCTACTGAAGGGCGTTGACGCCTAAGAACGGTATATATAAAACAATTATTTTGAATAGTTTCTTGAGAGTAACATGACAGTGATTATGGTGACATCTGAGAACGGACCGGATTAGAATTATATTTATAAGCATAGTAGGCGATCAGCACACCCCTAATTTTATTTGAGGCTTAGAAACCGAAAAAGCGACCAAGATAGGTGAATGGCAAAATTTGGCCATTCATTATATTTTTGATGTCGCTGAATCTGAATATGAAGTTTATTTTTATCTATAATTGGTGGAAGAAATTCAGAAATCAAATTTTCTGCAAAAATGCGAAAAATCAATTTTGACGATTTTTCATATTTACCTCGCTGTGTCTTTGGTAGCTGTAAATATTTCCTTTTGATATTTTTTTGTCTTATCTTTGAAGAACTTTGATAATAATGAGATTTGTCCGAGATGTTTAACCCAATTAAAAGAGAAGTTGTCAATTTTTAAACAATTTGTCGTCAGATGATTGGCACTCCCCCAAAAAAACGCTTATTTCTCGAGATACTGACCACGGTGTGGTTAAGGGCTAATTTTGATTATATTTTATGTTTTTGATGGTGCTGAAACCGAAAATGAGGTTTATTTTGATTTTTAGAGGGGGGAACATTGTCAAAATCGCAATTTTACCATAAAAATAAAAAAAAATAAAATCAAAATTAAAATTTTGTTTCAATTAAAAGAGTTTTTTCTCAAAATTAAAAGTTTTACCATTTTTTTGTATGAAAAATTTTGTTCTTTGTACACTATATTTTAACATAAACTTGAATAAAAGGCTAACTTTCAAATGTTGTCACTCAACATTTGGGATTAAACTTTGCAATTCAGGAATCTGCACCTTTTACTTTAAGCAATTCATAACTTTTACTATAATAAGACAGAAATATTGAAACAGTTTCCATTGTATTCAGAAAGGTAAGAGATATATACTACAACAATTTCAGAAAAAGATATTAAAATGGAACAGAGTCGTAGCGAGATAAACGCAAAAAAACGTGAATGCGACTTTGACAATGTTCTCCAAGTAAAATTTAAAATAAACCTAACTTGCTTTTTCAGCACCATCAAAAACATAAAGTATGATCAAAATTAGCCATTCATCACACCGTGGTCAATACCTCTAGAAATAAGCGTTTGTATTACATTTTGACTTAAAAATTTTCAGAAAATTTCTTCATGAATTATTCTTTATTCCTGTGTTGGTTAAAATTATAAACTAAAAGTTTGTCACTCAACTTTTTTAAGTAAACATGAAACTAACGAAACCTGACGACAAAATGTTTAAAAATTAACAACTCCTCTTTTAATTTGTCTAAACATTTTTGTCAAATTTCATTGTGATCTAAATACTTCAAAGATGACACAATAAAATTATCAAAAGGAAGTATTTACACCGACCAAAGATACAGCGGGGCAAATTTGAAAAATCATCAAAAATGATTTTTCGCATTTTTGCATAAAGTTTGATTCTTGGACATTTTCCACCGATTATAGATAAAAATAAACTCCATATTCCGATTCAGCGACCTCGAAAACGTAAAGAATGACCAAAATTTGTCATGTATCTTAAAGTTGATTTTCGTGGTCGGTATAACGTAATATTAGGGGATGCTGCCGCTCACCTATAGCAATTAGGTATGCCTACCAATGTATCTAGTAGCGTGGTTCTTACTGTATGTATTGTTGTATAATTTTTTTATGGGAAAAATTTAGAAAATAAATTTATATCAGAGACCACGAAATTATAGATTTTCATCGCCCTGTATATGACCAAAAATTGTAATAGGATAATTTAGTTAGTAATCAGTGTTTTCGCAGAAAGTGAAATCGTTAAGAAGGTGTTTTTCTTAATGGGTTTTTGAACGGACTTAAAACAATGGTGCGGTCAGATTAGACAATACAGTTTTATTTCGCTTTGCAATGGACAGAAAATAAGACATTTTATAAAAAATTCGAAGAAGGTTAAGCGGTAAACAAATTTATTGAGTTTAGAATGTAAGGCTTTTTGTTTAGCATTTTGAAACAACGAAAGTAATTTGATGTCTCCGAGAATTTAACAAGAGGGAAAGTTGGATACAAATTAAATAGTCTAAGAGCTAGAGCCGAAAAATCATCGTCATAAGTAATATGGAATTTGGCACGTGAAATGTGTCTATTGTATATTGAAAATTATGACCCCTTTTAGGCCGACACCTCAGTGGATACAGGAAGTAGCAATAAGGGATGAAAGCGGAAAGTTAGTGTAGTCTTTAAAGGTATTCACCTCCTATTTTGTTAAACCTCCATCGATTTGCATGAAAATTGGTGACTAGTTAGAGCATACCCCAAGAAATAAAAATGATTTGGTGCCAAATTGCATTTTTACCATGGGGGTGGATATTACCCCTTCTCATGGGTGAAAACTATTTTATTAAAAATAACCCCACAAATCGATAGAGGGGCAAATTACAAGTAAAATTTCTTATATCATGTATCATGTTATTAAAATAAATCAGTACTTTTTGAGTTATTAAAGATCAAAGATTTGTATGTTTAAAAGCACATGCGTGAAGTTACGGATGATAAAAAGAATAAATTAATTAATTGTATGTTACTAAAATATTATTTTTATATTATTTCGATATTATAAATTTAGCAAAAGTGTATTCGAATAAGTCAAATTTACCCATTATTCGACACCCCCAGTTTCTGGACATATTCAGTTTATATTGATAGAAAAAATTCAAATAAATATCGAAATAATATAAAAATAATATTTTATTAACATACAATTAATTAATATGTTCTTTTTATCATCCGCAACTTCACGCATATGCTCTTAAATAGACAAATCTTTGATCTTTAATAACTCAAAAAGTATTGATTTATTTTAATAACATGATATAACAAATTTTACTTAAAATTTGTCCCTCTATCGATTTGTGGGGTTATTTTTAATAAAATTGTTTTTACCCGCGGGAAGGGCTGGTATTCACCACCAGGGAAAAAGTGCAACTTGGCACCAAATCAGTTATATTTCTTGAGGTATGCTCTAACTAGTCACCAATTTTCATGCAAATCGATCGAGATTTAACAAAATAGGAGGTGAAAACCTTTAAAGACTACAAACTTTCCTCTTTCATCCCTTATTGCTACTTCCTGTATCCACTGAGGTATCAGCCTGAAAGGGGTCATAATTGTCAATATACAATGGACACATTTCACAGGAAAAACTCCATATTATTTATGACGATGATTTTTCGGCTCTAGCTCTCCCTCTAAAATTGGTTCTTAAGAAATGATAATATGGGTGTAGTGGGTAGAAAGGATGTTTGGTGATTGGTGGAAAATGATGGATGGATAGGATGAGAGTGTTGAGTCTGATTTCAAGGAGAGAAAAAATAGGGACTGTGTAATAAATATCTGGAGACAGCAATCCAGTTTATGAAAATTGAGAAGTCAGTGTAAAATAGTGAAATTGGCCTTTGCGAGCAGAATCAAGTTGAAACGAAATCGTTGACCGGTTTGAGAAGTTCATTTTCCTGTGTCCAAGGAAGATTCCTGTTTCTGTCTAGAACGAGTAGCCGATTGGTATCTATTTGCACAAAATATCGAGCAGAGAGAAAACTGAGTCGAGTATTCGAGCGAGTCCTGTTTGTTTGTTTGTGAATCAGTTTGGACGAGAGGGACCTTTCGCAACATCCTAAGAGTACGTGTGGGAGAATCGAGGACGACGAAATCCGGCAAAGGAAGTAGAGAAAAAATAAAAAGGTTAGCCAAATCATTTGTGAAACGGAGAGAGTTTGTTTATATCCATACCATATTTGCTTAATTTCTGTACTGAACAGTTCTATATCATAATTAGTCAGTCCAAATTTCAAAGAAGAAATTAGTAATCAATCCAAAAAGAGAAAAGTAAATTTTATTAAATTTTGTGAGAATAAATAATGAATTCTTTAAATATTTTTTTTTGTTAAAACAGAGGAGATTTCAGAACTAAAGCTTAATTTAGTAGATGAGAAATAGTTGCAACAAATTTAGATTTTAGCATATTTTTTAAATCCTATGTTTACGGTATATTGGATAAATAAAGAATATTTTTTAACATTTATATGACATTGAGTGTGTTTAATTTCCATATTTTGTCCTGGATGCAGTAAGCAACTAGAGATACCAGAGGCCACAAACCAAAGGTAAAGCATCAACAATAAAATAGCCCTGAGAATAAAGTTTATTAGAAAATTTAATTTAAATTTGGTTTTGGTTTTTATAAGCAGTAATTAAAATAAATGAGTAATTAATTAAATTAAGAATTTGCTCATCAATCTCATAAAAGAGAGAAATACAGAGCATAACAGTATATTATGATTCCTATACAGAAGTTATATAGTATTATAAAGTCTATGACACAATAAGGTCTCTATCCTTTATTGGAAAATCAAAAGCATTAACAGCACGTTCGAAACTTTCTGATTCTGAAGTAGACGATTTAACAAATAATATTGCTGATTAGACGTTGGAGAAGGATTGAATGCTATACCAAGACTCTTAAGTTTGCTTTGTGCAACCGGTTCTAACAGGAAAAGTGGTTCTCAATTGAGGCGCCCAGAATAATATTGGTCCAAATCCATATTTTTTAAAATTCGCGTTTTGTGTACAGAAGGCTTCGCTTTATGAGTATCTTTCAGAATAAAATTGGCCCAACTCCTAATTATATCTACTGAAGCAGAGATGGCACCACTTGTATCGAAGCCGTCGTACAAAATCAAAATATTTCAGTTTAAACGTGGTCTAAGTTTAAGTGTCAGTATACTAACGGTCATAGCCACCTTTACTTAACAAGCCATGAAGTTTAAAACTTGGCAACATCTATTGGTAGACCGATTAATTCTGACAGTTTTTATTTGTTTTTAAATAATTTTCACTGTATTTACAGAGAAACTGAAATATTTTACAATATTTCGTGCTCCAAATTATAAAGAACATTAAAAGGTATGTTTTAAGATGATTTTAGTTCAATATAATATATTTTTATATAAACTTGGGTGCATATAGAAATCCGTCCACTTAAAAATTTTGTCATTTTTAATGTCTCATATTTCCTAAACCTGTTGGCAGATTTAAGTGATTTTTATAACATGTTATAGCCTAATTCTTTAACAATACCGCTGTAATAATATTGTTGGTAAACAGTTAAATTTTTATGGTGTACCGGGCATTTAAAAAATACTGAAATTGAAACCCAACTATAGACTCCGGTTTTCTTAACATTCTGTTTTTTTGATTAATTTGCTTATGTTTCACAACTAGATTTGTTCTTTATCAATTCAGGGTGTTGCTAAATAAGTGCGACAAACTTTAAGGGGAAAGGAACAAAATGAAAAATTTTGACGCCTGTATTTTAAAGGTAATAATTTTTTTCGGATTCTGAGAAAAGTAATAAGTATTTTTGAAAAATTTAAACGCAGAATAAAAGATTACTTTATTACCGAGGGCCAAAAGTCCCTTAGAATGAATAAAAAGTTTTTTTAATGACATATTTGAAACTAAAAATCACACTAAATTTTCTTAGTTTTTCACCCCTGTAACTTATTAAAATAAACATAGAAGTTTTCAGGGACTTTGAGTCCTTGGTCCTAACGTAATCTTTCACTCTGCTTTTAAATTTTTGAAAAATACTTATTAGTTTTCTTAGGATTCGAAAAAAATGAATCCGGTTTATATTCTTGTTATTGGTTTTTTTTTTGTATAATAAACGTTACTTACAAGGAATTACTTTTAATATTATTTTGTACAAACTTCCAATTAATAATATTTTCTTGTTCGACTCAAAAAATACTATAAATTTTACCAGAATTTGTACTTTAAAATCGTAGTTACGAAAGCGGTAGTCCGAAAGTCAGACTACGGACGTCATCAATTGCGACGTTGCCTTTTTCTCTTCATGGCTTGTAAAGTAAAGGTGGCTATGTAACGGTACAAATCCGGAGTTGGATCATCACCACTCTGAATTATCACGCCACTTCGGGGAACGTGTTTTGAACTTGTATGTATTTTAATTAAAAATTGTAAGTTTTCGTTATGAATTCCGACGACAATGAGGATTATAGTGATTCTGGATCAGAATATCTTCCGAGTTCAGACGGGAATAATGAATATTCATCGGGTAAGTATTGTTATATTTCTATTTGATATGAAAATTAAAATTTGATAATTATAAACAGAATTCAATTTAATATAAAATATTTTCAATTTTCTCAACCACGGGCATATAAACTTAGAACAACCTGTATACAACAAATTGTTATATTTAATTTTAAGAAGTGATTAAATAAGACTCAAGTGAAATCGTTAATAGGTCATTATCGTTTGTTCGCGGAAGGATCGGTCATTAGCCGATGCTAAATAAGACTAAGTGGAAATAGAGAATAGGTCATTAAAATTTGTATATAGTAGAAAGTAATTTTAGAATGGGAATTAACTATTTTCTTTGAAATCCATTAAGCATATTTAGAAAGTTTAAAAATTGGTTTTGAGGAATACTGCGAATGAGAATTGGTGGTGGAAGTTTGATTTGTGAATCTGGAAGGGATATTTAGAAAGTAGGGGAATGAATGACAAATAGAGATCGGAATGTTTTGAGCTGTGGAGAAGTGAAGTCGAGTAGTAGACGGTAGTGTACGGAGAGTGAGAAAGCCGGTAGTTCCGTGAGTGTGGAGTATCTATCGTGGAACGAGAAGTAGGCCAGGTCGAGAGTAAAAGAACCTCCTTGAGCCAAGAGTGTCCCGGTAGCTGATAGCAGTTTCGAAAAAGGTAGAACACAGCATCACGACCGAAGCAGGAACGAGAGCTATTCGAGCTAGTTTTTCAAAGGAGTACATTACTGGAAGCCAGGACGAGGTTTGATCGCAGCCAAGGATAGCAGGAACGGGTTTTGTGTGAGGACATTTTCAGTTCACCAGGAAAAGGTCAGTCTCATTTGTTTGGACATGAATGTATGGGTTTTTCGTATTAAATTCCACATAAAAAATTTGAATAACATAATCAATAATATCAGAAAAACTTCATCAAACTTAAATAGAGTTGTTCCTAATAACTCCTAATAGTTAAATGTTAATAAAAACTTTCAATTGAAAACCAAAAGGAAATAAGATTCCCATTTGTAAATGTTATGTTTTAAGAATAATAAGAAATAGCAAATATTAAGCATTGATTGCCTTTTAAATAAAATAAAAAATATTTTAATTATAATTGTAACCCATATTTGTATTTTTTTTTTACTCTTTTCTTTTCTATCCCGATTAGGAACCATTAAGAAATATTTAGAAGCCACGCAAGTAAGTAATTAATTTATAATTCGAACTGAGATTGAAAACATATTGATATGTGATCTGGTTAATTAATTAGATTAGTATTAATACATTGATTAAATTAAGTGACATATAAGAATATTATCTCATATCAATAATCAAGATCACATCAGTATATATAACTTAACATAACCTAAAAGTAATGATACTTTAAGAAAAAAAAAATAGTATAAAATTGCAATTAACATTTCAGTTATTTAATTAAGAGTACCTAATTAAGTTTATCTTTGGGTAGTTTAGGTGTCAATTGTTTAAATAACATTCTTTAAGATATTTTTCATTTTAGTTGCACTAAAACATTGTAAAAGGGGGAGAAGTGTAATTTTGAAGTGTGTAAAATTAATAATTCTTAGCTGAGCGCTTTCGGCTTATAAAGCCATCTTCGGAGCTATGGTCAAAAAGGTCAAAATACCACTATGAAGAGAGATGGGTTCCATTTATGATATGAAATACTTCTGTTTCTTATGTAGTTTTTTATTGGTTGGAAAAAACCTTGTCTGTCTGTTTAAAAAATTGTTCAATTTGCTGCTGGTTATTTTTGTATCCAGAAAAGTTAAACATCAAGAACGAGCACAAAGGGCTTTCACACGAAAATTACATTATATATAAAACGAATATTTGATCATGGTAAGGTCAAAAAGACCTTACCATTTGAATACTGCGGTGTCAGATAGCAGAATTCTGCTATAGTCAGATTCTGCTATCTGACACCGCAGTATTCAAATGGTAAGGTCTTTTTGACCTTACCATGATCAAATATTCGTTTTATATATAATGTAATTTTCGTGTGAAAGTCCTTTGTGCTCGTTCTTGATGTTTAACTTTTCTGGATACAAAAATATCCAGCAGCAAATTGAACAATTTTTTAAACAGACAGACAAGGTTTTTTCCAACCAATAAAAAACTACATAAGAAACAGAAGTATTTCATATCATAAATGGAACCCATCTCTCTTCATAGTGGTATTTTGACCTTTTTGACCATAGCTCCGAAGATGGCTTTATAAGCCGAAAGCGCTCAGCTAAGAATTATTAATTTTACACACTTCAAAAGTACACTTCTCCCCCTTTTACCTGTTGTCATAAGTGTGTACAAAACTTTTTCAGTCTTTACATTTCTAAAACATTGTGTTATTGTTTTAGACTGTGATGAGAGCCTTAGTAATGAACAACTGCTGATGAAACTCACTGCAAATCCGATTTCCACCACTCGTGGTCTAGTACCACAACCATCACCATCAACGAGTGCCCAAGCTGATATTCCGGGGAGCATATTTACAGATGCTTGCGTGTGTAGACACCAGGGTGTTGAAATCAGTTAGGGTTTGGAGAAACGGTACATTTACAGATGCTAGCGCGTGATGACACCACGGTGTTGAAACCAGTTAGGGTTTGGAAAAACAGTACGTTTACAGACGCTAGCGTGTGTTGACACTAGGGTGTTGAAATCAGTTAGGGCTTGTAAAAACAGTACATTTACAAATACTAACAGATTTGTACACCAGAGTGTTGAAACCAGCTAGCTTTTTTAGTGGTTATACATGCATAGATGCTAACGGCTATTGACATTGATTTTATATACCTACTGTTGTGGAAAAATATTTAAGTGATTTAGGTATTAATAAATAATTAAACGTTGTTGGGATATAAACAATAATATATTAACACAAAAAACAACATAAAAAATAATGTTGTTCTGAAGCTATGTGCTTGTGGCATTTTTATAATTAACTATTTAGATGGGAAATAAGCCACAATTAAATAAAAAAAAATAATTTTACTAACGTTTCGACGCCCAAATCGGGTGTCGTTGTCAAAATACAAAATACGTACTACTAAATTAAACAAAAATGTTGTTGTTTAGTAAAAAATACTTTAAAATGTATAATATATGTATGAATTGCCAATATAAATGAGTCAGATTAAAAAAATTATTAGTAGAATTTTTTACTAAGCAACAACATTTTTGTTTAATATACAGGGTGTTTGGTAAAGAATGGGCCATAGCTTAACCTCAGGTCCCTGAGGTTAAAAGGGGCCGATTTAAGCTAACTTACCTTAGTAGAAAGTTTATAATAACCGAGATACAGGGTGTCAAAGTTAAACTTTTTTTTTTATTTATTATTGAATATTTCCTGACAGATATGAGATAACATGAAATTTGGTTCGTGGGGTTTTTTTGGGTCGAGAAAACTAAATTCCCTACCAAAAATTATGTATTGCCCAGAGGGCGCCACATACGCCTTTCAGCACTTATTCACTACGTTAAATTTTTTTATCCCTCACTCTGTATAATTTTGACATTAAAATTTTTATTTTCCTATTAGTTTTACTTAAAAAAGCTATACTTTTTTCATCTCTCTAAACTCAACCGTTTTCGAGATAAACGCATTTTAAATCTGCGATACACCATCATTTTTAGCATAATATCATTGTAGTTACACCCGAAAAATAACTTAAAACCATAATAATTGTGCCAGTTCTCAAATTTATGGCATTGCATCGCAAATTCCATTTGAAGAAATTTGCGATACATTTTTGGATAATTCTATGGTTTTAAGTTATTTTTCTGGTGTAACTACAATGATATTATGCTAAAAATTATGTTGCACCGCAGATTTAAAATGCGTTTATCTCGTAAACGGTTGAGTTTAGGGAGATGAAAGAGGTATACCTTTTTTAAGTAAAACTAATAGGGGAATACAAATTTTAATGTCAAAATTATACGGAGTGACGGATAAAAAAAAATTGAACGTATTAAATGAGTGCTGAAAGGCGTATTTGGCGCCCTCTGGGCAACACATAACTTTTGGTAGGGAATTTAGTTTTCTCGTCCCGAAAAACCCCCAAATACCAAATTTTGTGTTGATATCTCATGGCTGTCAGGAAATATTCAATAATAAATAAAAAAAAAGTTTAAATTTGACACCCTGTATCTCGGTTATTATAAACTTTGTACTAAAGTAAGTTAGCTTAAATCGGCCTATTTTAACCTCAGGAACCTGAGGTTAAAGTATGGCCCATTCTTTACCAAACACCCTGTAGTAGTATTTTTTATTTTGACGACACCCAATCAAGATTATTTTTTCCAATTTAATTGTGGCTTATTTCCCATCTAAATAGTTAACTATAAAAATTCCACAAGCAAATAGCTTCAGAGCAACATTATTTTTTATGTTGTTCTTTTGTGTTAATATATTATTGTTTATATCCCAACAACGTTTAATTATTTACTAATACCTAAATCACTTAAATATTTTTCCGCAGCAGTAGGTATATAAAATCAAAGTCAATAGCCGTTAGCATTTATGCGTGTATATTAATTACTAAAAAAGCTAGCTGGATTCAACACTCTGGTGTCCAAATCTGCTAGTATTTGTAACTGTACTGTTTTTCCAAACCCTAACTGATTTCAACACCCTAGTGTCAACACACGCTAGCGTCTGTAAACGTACTGTTTTTCCAAACCCTAACTGATTTCAACACCGTGGTGTCAACACACGCTAGCATGTGTAAATGTACTGTTTTTCCAAACCCTAACTGATTTCAACACCCTGGTGTCTACACACGCAAGCATCTGTAAATATGCTTCCGGGGACTGATCAGGGGGAAGCAGTAGTAATTGAAAATGAGCCAGCTGCTGCAGAAGCCGTCGTAAATCAAGGTACTTCTGCCACATCTAGAAAACGAATGAGAAAAGAAAAAGAATGGAAAATACGCCAAAGAAAGAAAAGTAGAAATAGTGGGAAAGAGTATTTTTTCAACAATGGAATGAGAGTACCCGAAAAGCAGTTTGATAACCCAGATTGTGGTTGTACCAAAAAGTATTCAACTTTGTTTACAGAAACTGAGAGAAAAACAATATTAAACAATATTTGAGGAGATTTGGAAACTTGGATATTATGTTGAACACAATCTATATCTCCATGGCCTGGTGAAATCGAGTGCTGTAAACCGTAGACGTCCAAAAGATGGCTCTGGTGTTAACAAACAGCAAGTATTTCACTACTTATTAAAATATAATACGAAAACACAGAAGGTATGCAAGAAATACTTATAAGTTTTTCTGCAAAAATTCTTACAGTAAAAAAGAGGTACGGTTTCTATAAAGAAAAATGTGCCACAGAGAATAGGGAACCGAGGAAATTAAAGAAAGAAAATTAAACTACTACCACGTCTGCAACAGTAAATTTAACTTGCACTTCAAACCGCTCCACCGAGATACCTGCAAGTTATGTGATGAATTTGAACTGAAAATCAAATCCACACGAGAAGAACAACTCAAGAAAGTATTACTACTACAGAAAGATCTACATCAAAGGAAAACAGATGCTACCAGAGCGAGTTTAAAGAATGATTCAAAGAAAATAGATGAAGCCTATGTGATTACATTTGACTTACAGAAAGCGCTACCCTACCCAAAATTAACTACTTCAGTAGCCTATTATATGAGGAATTTGTACATATACAATTTTGGTATACACTGCATAAACAACAAAACAGGATACATGCATATATGGGACGAAACTGAAGGTAGTAGTGGATCGCAAGATATTGCATCATGTTTAGTGAAACACCTAAAGCAAGAAGGTTCTTCTTATGAGCATGTAATTGCTTATTCTGATTCGTGTACGGGTCAAAACCGTAACACTAAAACAAGCCTATCGTTGTTAAAACTTGTACAAGATCCAGACGTAAGAACTAAAATAATAGATTTGAAGTTCCTGGTTTCTGGTCACTCCTACTTGCCGAATGATGGAGAATTTGGTATTATAGAGAGTGCTAGCAGAAAACATGCTCTTATTTACAGCCCTCAGGAATGGATACAAATAATACAAAATGCTAAAAGCAAGCAACCTCACTTTGTCGTCACTGAAATGCAGAGAGAAGAATGTTTAAGCACAGAAATGTTGGAAAACGAAGTAACAAACAGAAAGAAAACTATCTGCGGTTATAAATTCAATTGGTTAAAAATTCGATGGCTCCGTTTTCAACGAGATCGTCGGCAACAGATCCAGTTTAAATAAACATTCAACGAATGTATGGAGTTTTACATGGTGGAAATTTCCAAAAAAGTTGCGGGAGACCCATGAAAAACCTGTGCAACGTACAGCAAGGTCCTCTGTATCCATCCAGAAGAGCACCCACTGATGCAAAAAAGAGACATGTTAGACTTATTACCTTACATACCTCCGATCTTTCATCACTAATACAGAAATCTGCCGACGCAGGTAGCAACACGGTCTTCAATAGCTATTAATGAAGAAAATCGCCCTTCAGCTGACGAGAATATCTTTCTATCGTAAGTATGCGTATACAGGGTGTTTCATTAATAATTGTCCATATAGTAACTGGAGAAACCTTAGCACAAAATACGAAGATTTAACCTAAAACAGTTAAATAAAATGTGGTTTCTTACTCAGTTACAAGGTGTTTTATCTAAAAATTTAAAAAGTATTTTTGCTCAGCATTTTTAAACTATTCAACTTATCCTTTTTATACTTGGCAGGAAGTATAGGTGCTGTACATACTACTAAATTATGTTAAACAAACGTTTCTGGCTATTACCAGAGGCGTACGACAGGGGAAGTAAACGGTTGACCCTTTCCAAATTCTACGCCACTGGTGGAATTGCTATCTTAATTCAAATTTTTAATTCTCCAATACTTTCTATGAAAATAATGTACTCTACATTCGTAACGATAAAGTCATTAGTTTTCGAGATCTTTGAAGTTAAACATGAAACGACACGGTTATTTTGGTTACTGTATTGTGACGCTTCATTTTTAATTTCAAATGTCTCGAAAACTAATCATTTTATCGTTACGAATGACGAGTATATTATTTACACAAAAAGTGTTGGAAAATAAAAAAATTACACTAAAATAGCAATTTCGTCAGTGGCGTACAATTTGGGAAGGGTCAACCAGCCACTATCCCCTGTCGTACGCCTCTGGTATTAGCTAGAAACGTTTATTTATCTTAATTTAGTAGGGTTTACAGTACCTACACTTTCTGCCAAGTATGATAAGGATACGCCAAATAGTTTTAAAATACTGGGTACAAATAATTTTTAAATTTTAATCATATGAATCTTATCATAAATTAATCAAAATAACTGTGCCGTTTCATATTTAACTTCAAATATCTCGAAAACTAATGACATTATAGTTACCAACGAAGAGTATACTATTTACGTAGAAAGTATTGGAAAATCTAAAAATGGCACTAAAATAGTAATTCCTCCAAAGGCGTAGAACCATTCACTATCCCCTGTCGTACGCCTCTGGTAGTATCTAGAAACGTTCGATTATCATAATTTAGTAGGGTGTATAATAGTCGCACTTTCTGCCAAGTATGAAAAGGATACGTCACAAAGTTTTAAAATGCTGAGCAAAAAGAGTTTTTAAATTTTTAGATAAAACACCCTGTAACTCAGTAAGGAACCACATTTTATTTACGTGTTTTAGGTTAAATCTTCGTATTTTGTGATAAGGTTTCTCCAGTTACTATATGGACAATTATTAATGAAACACCCTGTATAAAGTTTTTCAAATAAATATTTATTTGTATTACTGTGCTTTATTATAATATATGTATATGCAATAGCACAGTTAGATATTTTTAAAATGCAGAAATTATTAACAATGACAATAATTATATAGACCTCATACAAATAAATTTGTTCCATATTTTTAAGACAAGGAAAAAATTAGTCAGTTTAAAAATGGTACAAGTCCAATTTTATTTTTTCAAACAAAACTTAAACTCAGTATTCAAGCAAGATTTCAATATTGTGTGTCATTGTTATAAAACTAAACATCTAATATTAATTAAAATCCAATACGGTACATATGTGATATTTCTAGAGTTAACTATAACTGATTTCACAAAACCTTCAATATCTCAGTTTCAACTTTTGTGGAGTTGGACCATTGTTATTCTGGGTGCCGGTGTATTTTGTGCCGGTGAGTGTATTTTTTCTGTTAAGATAATTACGTTATTTATGAATATTCATTTATAGATTGATACCTTGAAACTATCGTATGTTTATCTTAAGCGACAAGCTTCAACTAAAATTTACAGACAAAGGTCTAACAAAGTATCGTATGTTACATAATTTAATAATAGTATATTATTCAACGAGCATGTAATGGTGGCTATTACTCACGATGATGAAGTTTGCGACACGAGCCGTAGGCGAGTGTCGTAATTTATCAGAGTAAGTAATATCCATTACATGCGAGTAGACTACTATACTTTCTCTAAAACCTTTTTTATTTTAATTAGTAAAAAATTTAATTATCAACTACTCTAGATTTAAATTATAACAATTTACAAAAATACCTAAATGCTATTTACCCCTAGTACGTGGCTGAATAATTGGTTACCTACTATTACCAAATTCTTATGTAAAAATACATCTAGAAATAGTCAATATAAAGTTCTATTCGTTTCCGAATTATATGCTTAAATTTGTACCCACATACTGTCAGTGAATCTAATAAATATGAAATGACTGTTGTCGGTGGACGTATTTAATATATATAGTTATAATGTATTGATGTGATCTTGATTATTGATATGAGATAATATTCTTATATGTCACTTAATTTAATCAATGTATTAATACTAATCTAATTAATTAACCAGATCACATATCAATATGTTTTCAATCTCAGGGCGAATTATAAATTAATTACTTACTTTCGTGGCTTCTAAATATTTCTTAATGGTTCCTAATCGGGATAGAAAAGAAAAGAGTAAAAAAAATACACATATGGGTTACAATTATAATCAAAATATTTTTTATTTTATTTAAAAGGCAATCAATGCTTAATATTTGCTATTTCTTATTATTCTTAAACATAACATTTACAAATGGGAATCTTATTTCCTTTTGGTTTTCAATTGAAAGTTTTTATTAACATTTAACTATTAGGAGTTATTAGGAACAACTCTATTTAAGTTTGATGAAGCTTTTCTGATATTATTGATTATGTTATTCAATTTTTTATGTGGAATTTAATACGAAAAACCCGTACATTCATGTCCAAACAAATGAGACTGACCTTTTCCTGGTGAACTGAAAATGTCCTCACACAAGACCCGTTTCCTGCTATCCTTGGCTGCGATCAAACCTCGTCCTGGCTTCCAGTAATGTTCTCCTTTGAAAAACTAGCTCGAATAGCTCTCGTTCCTGCGTCTGTCGTGATGATGTGTTCTACCTTTCTTGAAACTGCTATCAGCTACCGGGACACTCTTGGCTCAAGGAGGTTCTTTTACTCTCGACCTGGCCTACTTCTCGTTCCACGATAGATACTCCAACCTCACGGAACTACCGGCTTTCTCACTCTCCGTACACTACCGTCTACTACTCGACTTCACTTCTCGACAGCTCAAAACATTCTGATCCCACTTTGTCATTCATTCACCTACTTTCTAAATATCCCTTCCAGATTCACAAATCAGTCTTCCTCCACCAACTCTCATTCGCAGTATTCCTCAAAACCAATTTTTAATCTTTCTAAATATGCTTAATGGATTTCAAAAGAAAATATTTAATTCCCATTCTAAAATCACTTTCTACTACAGTGGAACCCCGTTAACTCGGATTAATCGGGACCGCGGCCGATCCGGGTTATCGAAAATTCGGGTTAGCCGGAGAAAATGGTAAAAATTATTAAAATATGGTATGCTTACAGATAAACTCCGTTATAATTGGCACACAGACACTTGTAAACCACGTTCGCGTTCCACACATACAAAGCGTCGTCGAGAGTCTCATTTTTAGCTTTCTTAGCTTTGCACCGATTGTCCAAACTGTCTTTTGTTATCATTTTGAAACAAAAACAACATTTTAAGTTTTATTGCCATTACGTAGACAAAAAATCCAAACACAAAATCTGAATATATTTACGCGGAACGAACAATGAGACTTTACTACACACACACAATACCGTCTCGCAACGAGAACGAACTTATGTTATTTAATAAGAGTGAAGACTAAGGCCATTGTTTGAAAAATAATTTTTTAATAGTCTTTTCTAAACAATGCTAGACAGTTTCAAGTAAATAAAGGATACTACAGATGCCTATTGGTTTCGATAACACGAGAATGAGCGTTGTCTGTCATGCCAGTTATATTATGTATCAAATTACACAAATACGCATTATCTCTCATTGTATAATGTGTTTGACATTGAAAATTGAAACGAATGAACTACATAGGAACTCGCTAAAACGACAAATTTTTACGAAGTTTATTATGATAAATAAAATTAGCCTGAAAAATATAAGATATTATAGTATTCGAACAATATGTTTATAAGGAAAGATAAAAGAAAATATTTTAAGATGTTGAAAAGAAATTGGAAAATCCAGCATAAAGGACATACATTTTTATTGTTGTAATGTTTGTCTGATAAAAATCGGTCCGGGTTAGCCGGACTTCCGGGTTATCGGGGGCCGACTTATCGGGGTTCCACTGTATTTACAAATTTTAATGACCTATTCTCTCTTTCAAATGAGTCTTATTTAGCATAGGCTAATGATCGAAACCTTCCGCGAAAAACGATAATGAACTATCATCTATTTCACTGAGTTTTATTTAGCATAGGCTAATGATCGACCTTCCGCGAAGAAACGATAATGGTACGCGTCATTCACTTTGTTTATTCTAAGCACATTGTTCCGAGTTTCGTACGCTTATTCTAATCACTTCTTAAAATTACATATAACAATTTGTTGTATACAGGTTGTTTTAAATTTATATGCCCGTGGTTGAGAAATTTGAAAATATTTTATATTAAATTGAATTTTGTTTATAATTATCAAAATTTAATTTTCATATCAAATAGAAATATAACAAATCCCCGCCTTGTATTCGATAAAATTTATCTGCATTTTTAAATAAATTTTCTCGAGGCAAAATCAACTCCCTGTATATTTGCTTACTTTAATCTACGTCTTATATCCTAACTTACTATCTACTTCATGTAATTCTGTCTTTTATTCGTGATATTTGTATACATCGTGAATATTATAAATTCCTCGGATCTTTTCCGAGTTCCTGTGCCTCAACTCATAACTATTTATCCCATTTTCATTATTCACGATGTACGGGCCTTCGAAAACAGGCATCAACTTTGCGCAAATGCCCCCAGGAAGATTTGATACTCGTAATGCCCTCACGAGTACTTTTTCACCCTTTTGGAAAGTCACTGGTCTTCTTTTTCTATTTTGTTCCTGTCTTTGGATATATTTTTCGTTGCTTCGCCGTAATCTTCTCTGTAAGGTTTCAATCACCTGTTGATATTCTTTTGGCTCTTGGTCTTCCCATGGCCTTATCGGCAATACACCCTTCATGATGTATTCTGGGGTCTCTTTTGTTACTGTGCTCGGAATTGTATTTAGATACCTTTCTATTTCCGCCATTTTCCTGTCCCAGTGGCGATGTTGACCATCTGTTGCAATGCGAAGAAATTTCGTCACTTCCTGTATGAATCGTTCCGAAGGATTACTCTGTGGATGCCTGATGCTGACAAAATTTGTCTCTATTCCTCGTTCTCGAAGTTGTCCCTTGAAACGATCATTTCGGAAATACGTTGCATTGTCCAGTAGAATCTTTTTTGGTGTTCCTACTATGGCTATAAAATTGTCGATTTTTCTTAATATTTCCTCCCCCTTTGTGGTGCGGCAACTATATAATTTTACGTATTTTGAAAACACATCCACCATTACCAGAATATGTTTGTTCCTTTTAGTGGTCATAATTAGATCGCTTAACATATCTATTGCTACAATGTCTAGTTTGTTTCGGGCTTCAATATTTTTGGCAACATTTTCGTTTTTGAAATTCCGACTCTTATATTTTTGACATACATCGCACTTCTGGGTAATTTCCTTTGCAATGCGGTAATCCTGTCGGCTGATGTAATTTTCCCTAAAAACGAGCCAAACTTTTCTGCTACCGATATGCCCATTGTCCTCATGTAATTTCTTTATTATCTTTTCGGCCAATGTCTGTGTCACTAAATATAGTTCCTTTCCGTCTATTCTCTTAAAATATATGTCATTTTCTACTTCCGCTCTTCTTTTCTCTCTTTCCTCTAGGTCTTCTTGGTTTGTCCTTATCTCATTTAACGAATATATCCCTTCTTCTTGTATTAATCTATTTAGTTTTCCCTTCTGGGATTAAAATCTCGTCTTGTATAGTCCCTCCTATTTTGATTTCTATCTCTGTAATCTTGTGTTTCTCGGGGCCTGTAATCTTCTCGCGACCTTCTTGATTTTCTTTCTCTTAGACGTGATTCTCTTATTTGTAGGAATTGGCATAAACTATCTATGTCTTTGTAATTTTGCAATGTGATATGGTCTTCCAGCGTTTCCTCGAAATGTCTTGCAATCAGTTCGACTAATTGTTCCGATGAGTAATTATATTGTAAATGTTTTGCATTATTGTAAATTTGCAAAGCATATGTCCTTTCTGATACACCCATCCTATCATTGTATTTCCCATTTTGCAATTCCTTGTTAATTTCCAATTGTTGGACTTTTCCCCAGAAATAATTCAAAAATTTTTGTTCAAATTGTTGCCAATTGCCGAATTCTTCTTCTTTACTATCGAACCATAGGCTTGCTTCATATTTGAGATGGTTTCTGATAGTTTCTTTTGCTGTTTCGAAATTTCCGATGTGCTCTATTTTCTTTTTCAGGCTCTTTATGAACGGCACTGGGTGTAACCTTCTTACATCCCCGCCAAACCTTATCTTCACGTCATCTGTGCTATGTATAACCATTTCTCTTCTTTCTCCGACATTCTGTTGCGTCCTATTTTCGGTGACTTGTTTTTCTATTTCTGTGATTCTTTTTTCCACTTCTTCTCTGTCTACTTGGATAGCATTTTCCAACTTATTTTCCAAATTTTCTAGTTCCTTTTGCTGGCAATTCGTTATCTCCTTTATTTTGATTTTGATTTCTTTAATCTCTAACTCCTGTTTCTCGCTCTTTTCTGCAATCTCTTCTATTTTTTTAACCATTTCCTTCTTAATACTCTCTATATTTCTGTTGTTTTCTTCTATGGCTTGTTTTGTTTCCTCCTGATTTTCTTTCATTACTTGTTGTGTTTCATCCATTTTTTGTTGTGTTTCATCCATTTTCTTTGATGTTTCTTCCTGATTTTTATCCATTGTCCTTTTTGCTTCATCCATTGCTTGTTTTGTTTCTCTTTGATTGTCATCCAGTTTTTGTGACTGGAGTTGCATCAGTTGTAATAGTTTATCTATTCCTGATAATTCTTGCTGTTCTGATGCCATGATTGTCGTGTCTAAAATATCTTCTTGGTCTGAATGTTCTTTTTGTTTTTTGTTGTCCTCGCTTTGGCTTCTTGTCACAGACATTTGTTTTCAAGAAGTATTATCCCCGCCAAATATGAAATTTTACTAGTATGTTACCAATACGACTTTTTTTTACCCAAATATTATAAATTGTCAATAAATATATCAAATGTAAATATCGTAAAAATAAAATATTAAATCAGTTATGTAAAATTTGTACCTAAAGAGATCTAAAATTTTATGTTATCAAATGTAAGTATCTCACTTTTTACCACAGGCATATAAATTTTCAAATACCGGCTTTACTCTTTCTATCCTTCAAATTTGCCACTAGAAATACTTTACAATGCCCCACGTTGGGCGCCAGTTGATGTGATCTTGATTATTGATATGAGATAATATTCTTATATGTCACTTAATTTAATCAATGTATTAATAATAATCTAATTAATTAACCAGATCACATATCAATATGTTTTCAATCTCAGGGCGAATTATAAATTAATTACTTACTTTCGTGGCTTCTAAATATTTCTTAATGGTTCCTAATCGGGATAGAAAAGAAAAGAGTAAAAAAAATACACATATGGGTTACAATTATAATCAAAATATTTTTTATTTTATTTAAAAGGCAATCAATGCTTAATATTTGCTATTTCTTATTATTCTTAAACATAACATTTACAAATGGGAATCTTATTTCCTTTTGGTTTTCAATTGAAAGTTTTTATTAACATTTAACTATTAATTAGGAGTTATTAGGAACAACTCTATTTAAGTTTGATGAAGCTTTTCTGATATTATTGATTATGTTATTCAATTTTTTATGTGGAATTTAATACGAAAAACCCATACATTCATGTCCAAACAAATGAGACTGACCTTTTCCTGGTGAACTGAAAATGTCCTCACACAAGACCCGTTTCCTGCTATCCTTTGCTGCGATCAAACCTCGTCCTGGCTTCCAGTAATGTTCTCCTTTGAAAAACTAGCTCGAATAGCTCTCGTTCCTGCGTCTGTCGTGATGCTGTGTTCTACCTTTCTTGAAACTGCTATCAGCTACCGGGACACTCTTGGCTCAAGGAGGTTCTTTTACTCTCGACCTGGCCTACTTCTCGTTCCACGATAGATACTCCAACCTCACGGAACTACCGGCTTTCTCACTCTCCGTACACTACCGTCTACTACTCGACTTCACTTCTCGACAGCTCAAAACATTCTGATCCCACTTTGTCATTCATTCACCTACTTTCTAAATATCCCTTCCAGATTCACAAATCAGTCTTCCTCCACCAACTCTCATTCGCAGTATTCCTCAAAACAAATTTTTAATCTTTCTAAATATGCTTAATGGATTTCAAAAGAAAATATTTAATTCCCATTCTAAAATCACTTTCTACTATTTACAAATTTTAATGACCTATTCTCTCTTTCAAATGAGTCTTATTTAGCATAGGCTAATGATCGAAACCTTCCGCGAAAAACGATAATGAACTATCATCTATTTCACTGAGTTTTATTTAGCATAGGCTAATGATCGACCTTCCGCGAAGAAACGATAATGGTACGCGTCATTCACTTTGTTTATTCTAAGCACATTGTTCCGAGTTTCGTACGCTTATTCTAATCACTTCTTAAAATTACATATAACAATTTGTTGTATACAGGTTGTTTTAAATTTATATGCCCGTGGTTGAGAAATTTGAAAATATTTTATATTAAATTGAATTTTGTTTATAATTATCAAAATTTAATTTTCATATCAAATAGAAATATAACAGTATATTTACATTTAACTATAAATATAATATAATAATATAACTATACATAATATGTTATAACATATTTGATACAATATAACTTGAAAAATTAACACAAAATTAGTTTTAAATTCCAATTAATATAAACAAAATGCGCTAATGTCACTGTCACTAAAATAAATGATAAACGTCAAAATTTTTAGTAAACAAGATCAAATATCAGAGATATGTAAAGAAAATAGATCAGGCTAGTCATATGCCACTCAATGCATCGGGGTGTAACGCCGATATCAAGTACGGTGGTCTAGCTATCTTTGTCTGTCGTGCGAGTGTGAGCGTATCTACCAAGAGGTGGGAATAACGGAACGACGGTGACACATAGGCGGCGGCCATCATATGCTAGAGAGAGAAAGCTAAGCGCCGGTAGAGAGAGATAGATAGACCACCGACCCGAACTGTTCGGCGTTACGCTATTTTTCGTACTGGTCTAATCTATTCTGTTATATCTATGTCACATATAGGGCTTTTCATCGATTGTCATTTGTTTCGAGCTTCTGTCATGTGTCACATAATATTAATACATCTACGTCATACGTCTTTGGTTTGTATCATTGTAAATACCAATAACGTATGACGTAGATATATTAATATTATGTGACAAATGACAGAAGCTCGAAACAAATGACTGTGAATGAAAAGCCCTATACTGACAATACGCCCTGAGCTTCGCTGGTGTCGCTCCTAGCGGTTACTAACTCAACTTTCACCGGTAATTTTTAAATTTATTATTTAATTGTTATCGCTTAATATTTACAACGCAAAGAAGTAATTAAATTGTAATCGATTTTTTTAAGATTTTGCTAATCATTTTGACGTTCTATTGATAAAAAAAGGAATAATACCAGCTTTCAGAACTAACAACAATTTAAGCAAATATATTAAGAACAATAAAAGCCGAAAGAGAAAGCAACTACAGAGTGGTGTGTACAAACTAACTTGTGGTGACTGTCCGAAAACCTACATCGGTCAAACTGGCAGAACTTTTGACAAACGGATAGCAGAACACAAAAGGGCTTTCAACCATAGAAAAACAGACACTTCTACATACGCACTTCACCTTCTAGATCATAATCATTCTTTCAATGAAGAGTTTCAAATTCTGCATATCCAAAATAAATATGGAAATTAATAAACTGAAAAACACAGATATAATTCTGAATGACCAACTCGAGACAAACAGCTCCCCACTCCTCAACCTCTTCAGTTAGAGACTTAAAAAGGCAAACACATTGTAAATTATATCACTTGAGAAAGGCACTCTGCCGAAACAGCTGTAGTCACATAGTTGTAAATAAAAAATTTTGTGGAAGTATAGAAAACAAAAGGTTTCAGTGTTTTATTGTGAGATAAAATGAACTTCCATCAAGTAACGGTCGAATCCATCAATTACCACAATAATAGTTTAATTGAAACGTACAGAAACATTTCGTGGGTTTAAAGGAACAAACCTCCATAAAATGTTTATGTAAAACATATTAAAAAAAGCCGCATACCGATATAAACTGGCTTATCGAAAAAATGCTAAGAAACAAAAAAGTTTTAAAACGTTGTGTTTAACTAATGGTACCACAATAATTAATTAATTGAAACGTACCCAAAAATTTAGGGGGGTTTAAGGGAACAAAACCCCATAAAATTTTTATGGGATGGACAAATTTTATTATAATTTTTTTTTAAGATATTCCTGCCATAATCATGCCACATGTCTATTTTCAATAAAAAATCTGTAATAGTTTTCGATATAGTGAGAAAAATCGATTTTCATTTTTAAATTCAAAGGGCTGTAATTTTTTCTATGAGCATATTTTTGTACTAAGGTAAGTTAGGTTCAATCGAACTATTTTTGACCCCAAAATATGTGATATAATTTATGACCAATCTTTTCGGGACACCCTGTATATTGTTGCGTATGGGTATGTAGAAGTATAGTGAGTATACATAAAATATCTCCATCAGATCCGTCTTTTATATTAAGTGGATTAAATGGCACGTGAATGAATAGTCGTACAGGCGTACGAAATAAATTTAAGAACATGAACGAATCTGGGTAAAGAAACTGCCAACGAATAAATACAAGAAAAATCAGAAGCACAGAAAGTTGGAAATCGATAAAAACGTTTGAGAAAAGAAAAACTTAAAGACATAATACAGAGCATAGTCTAAAGATTGGGCTAGTATTTCAAAGAAATTTTATTATAGAATGCAGTCGAATCTCAAGAACATGGAACAGAAGAAATTAAATATGAATGCAAACAGCTAAAGAGGAACAAAGCATGAAACGAACAAGTTATACCAACATCTTCGGCAACTCTTTCAAGAACTCAATAAACACAACATCCCCATTGAATGGAAAACACCATAATACCTCAGTGCTATACGTAAAAAGGGAGATACACTATTGTGAAATATTATTTGTGTGTTTGAGCCTTGAAAATCGTCATCTTTCGATATATTTGTTTTAAATTGTTCAAAAAAAGATCGACTTAAGAGAAAAATTTCGAAGATGTTTTTGTTTGGAATTATTCATAAAATTTGAAATATTATCTACCCGGGTCGAATTTTTTGATGTATAAAAAGAGGTCATTTTTTAATTATTAATTAATTGTAGTCAGAACAAAATTATATCAGGTTGCCCTTGTTTTTATAAAAATTAACATACTAAATTATACAGGGTAAATATTGGTCATAAATTATACTACAGATTCTGGGGTCAAAAATAGGTTGATTGAACCTCACTTACCTATATACAATAGTGCACACAAAAAAAGTTACAGCCCTTTGAAGTTATAAAATGAAAATCGATTTTTTTTCACATATCGAAAACTGTTAGGTATTTTTTATTGAAAATGGATATTTCGAATTCTTATGGCAGGAGCATCTTAAAAAAACCTTATATGTAAAAAAATTAGCCAACTTCTAAATGGTCTACTTTTTGTTCAGAAAGATTTTAAAAAATTTGAACTTTTTTAAAAACATTTAGATTGCAAGTTTATTATGCAAAATTTATTAGGTCGATTTTAATGAAATTTGGTACATGATTTAAGTATGTTACAAAGAATTTCCTAAGCGAATTACTAAGGTTCTAAGTGCCACCAAAGTGGTTAAAAAATATTGAATAACAACAGGCTTATTTTGCCCCCCCTATTTTGTATTTATTGCTATATTGCAGAAAATGTAATACTTTAACACATATTTTACCAGTCGTATATCATACAAAATTCAATTATGTTTATTATATTTCTCTTCTACTTTGTCCCAAAACGAATCGTTTTAAAGTTATAAGCAAAGAAAGCAGAAAAAATTCGATGTTTTTCGATATTTGAGAAGGCATATTTGAGAAGGAGCATAAGTCAATTATTATTACTGAAGGTGTCACCTAACTGTATCTGCAAAAAACCGAATGCCACCTCTCACATCCAAAAATAGACGTTTTTTCGCAGATCCTTACTGGTCTATTAACCATTATATACAAATATGTGGTGGATTTGTCAAATATTCAAAATATCTCGATAAAAACTAGCTTTTTAGACAAGGCGAACACGGCGGGTTCTTTGGAGAAAATATTCCGATTAGATTATTTTGCATAATCAATCACATTCGTGGGACATTCCAGAATAAGATTCAAGAAGTCGCCCACGCGAAAAGTGGTCCAAATTTTTTTTAACAATTTTTTTTAATCAAATTGGAAAAATCAATATTTTTGGCCGGAACAAATTTTTTTAGGTATTTTGGACCATTCTGGATAAAAAAAGGTCTCTTATAATTTTTTGAGGTAAAAGCATTTTAAAATTGAAAAAAAAACGAAAAATGGCTATTTTTAAGGCTTATTAAGGCTTATTAACCGTTATTACTCGGTTAAAAGTTATTACTATGAAAGTCAGAAAGTAACTAAATCAAAGTTTAAAGCCCCCCCCCCCCCTACAAGATACGGAAGAAATTTTTCTCATTATTTGATTACTAAGCTGTCACTTTTAAGTAAAAATAATGGGCACCATGCACGTATTAGGCCGTCCATGATGAGTGCGAAAGGGATGCCATTTAGGCAGTCCAATGGCGCATCTCACTCGCACTCACATTTACAGCCGCGTCAGTACGATCTTATCACTCATTATCAATATTAAAAAATAACAGCTTAGTAAAAAATTAATGACACAAATTTCTTCAGGATCATGAAGGGGGGGCTTTAAATTTGATTTGGTCACTTTCTGACTTTCATAATACAGTATGATAGAATTGATCCAAAACATGGCATAACCCAGACATCCAAAGTGAAAGTTATCCTCCTACACCATATTGTTCTATATGGTCCACATAATGTTCAGAAAAAAGTCACACCATTTTGAGCGTCGGGTTTGGGGGGAGAGGGGGAGAAATCGGTAAATTCGTAGTTTTTTAAGTTTTTCGTCAATATTTCTAAAACTATACTTTAGCGTAAACAATGTTCTATACAAAAATATTCTACATAAAATTTAAAACAAAAAAGGTCTGATACATAATTGTTATAAAATTACCGGTTCCAGAGTTACGGAGGGTGAAAATTAGAGGTTTTCGATACTTTTTATATTTGTTGGCCATTGATGATAATTTTGGGTGGTGAGGTTGACGTTTCTTCAAGGCTTTATCACTAACATACCATCGGCCACTAAAATAGCAAATTTGATGTATAAAATACAATCCTGTTAAAGAAAATCAGTAGGGAATTGCCAAAAAGTATAAAAAGTATCAAAAACCTCCACTTTTCACCCTCAGTAACTCTGGAACTGCTGATTTTACAACAATTATGTGTAAGACCTTTTTTGTTTTAAATTTTATGTAGAACATTCTTGTATAGAACATTGTTTACGCTAAAGCATAGTTTTAGAAATATTGACGAAAAACCTAAAAAAAAACTACTAATTTACCGATTTTTCCCCCATTTCCCCCCCAAACAGTACGCTAAAAATGGTGTAACTTTTTCCTGAACAATATGTGGACCATATAGAACAATTTGGTGTTGGAGAAAAACTTTTACTTTGGATTTTTTAGGTTAGGCCTTTTTTTGGACCAATTATACTATACTACCTCAGTAACTTTGAAACCGTTCATTTTAGAAGGATTAGGCAGAGGGCCTTTTTTATTTCAAATTTAATGTAGAACATTTTTGTAGAGAAGGTTGTTTATGCTAAATCCTATAGTTTTAAAAATATTTACGAAAAACTTATAAAACTACGAATTTACCGATTTCTCCCCCCTCACCCCCAAACCCGACGCTTAAAATGATGTGACTTTTTTCTGAACATTATGTGGATCATATAGAATAATTTGGTGTTGGAGGATAATTTTCACTTTGGATGTCTGGGTTTGGGTCTAGTTATACCATATTAATAATCATTTTTAACCGAGTTATTAAGTCTTAAAAATAGCCATTTTCGCGTTTTTCAAATTTTAAATTGCTCATAACTCGAACACGATCAACTTTAGAGAAAAATGATAAGAGACCGTTTCTGTCCGGAATGGTCATTAATGGAACATTAATTTTTGCAATTTGATTTAAAAAAAATGTTAAAAAAAAATTGGACCACTTTTCGCGTGGGCGAATTCTTGAACCGTGTCTCACGAATGTGATTATGCAAAAAAAAATTTCATGGGAATATTTTTTCCAACGAACCCGCCGTTTTCGCCTTGTCTATTTCGGGAAAGTACTAAGAAGCAAAAAAGTTTTAAAAACATTGTGTTTAACTAATGGTAGCACAATAATAATTTAATTGTAACGTACACAAAAGTTTGGGAGGGGGGGTTTAAGGGAACAAAACCCCATAAATTTTTTAAGGGGTACACAAATTTCACTATATTTTTTTTAAGACATTTCTGCCACAAGAATGCCACACGTCCATTTTCAATTAAAAATCTCTAATGGTTTTCGATATATTGGAAAAAATTAATTTTCATTTTGTAACTTCAAAGGGCTGTAGGTAACTTTTTTTATGTGCACGTTTGTACTAAGGTAGATATGGATAAATCAACCTATTTTTGACCCCAGAGTCTGTGGTATAATTTATGACCAATCTTTTCGGGACATCCTGTATATCCAATAATTTTTATCAATTAAATAGGTCGGTGCACATCGACTACTATCTACCTTATATATCAGATCGTCTACTATATTCGCTATAATTTTTAAATACAAAGAAGACCCAAATCTTTAGTAGACCCAAGAAGATATGATCCAGTTCCCCCTAAAAACCGTTTGCTACATAAACTAATACAATTATTTTGCAACATCAAATGTAATAAAAAATGTGCTGATAATATCAAGAACAATAAGCTTATCAACAGTGCCAAACTATAAATAAAAAGGATCGTTGCAGTTGTCGTTATATTGTAAATATAAGTGGAACAATGTCTTACAAAATGGTAGCACTTTGCGTTTTGTTATCAATTTTCCTACTTGTGGGCGCTGACAATTTAGCCCCAGACAATTTTGCCCCAGACAATTTTGCCCCAGACAATTTTGCCCCAGACAATTTTGCCCCAGACAATTTTGCCCCAGAAAATTTGGCTCTAAGACATTTTCAAAGGCCTCGGGGTTGCGTTTGCATACCCATCGTAGTCCGCTGTTTTACATGGATTGACAGAACGTAAGTATCACAAAATACACTAAGTTCATTTTAGGTAAAAAATATTATTTTCTTTAAATGGCTGTCGCAAACTTAAAAGCAGAGCTGTTCTCCTATAGTTTTATCCATCAATGCTTACTTTATGTACGTGGTACGCCCGTTGGGATACAATAATTATACTGTGTTAATAAATGCCTAGAAATTTTGGTTACATACCTTTATTATTATAATTATATCATATTTAATAAGTATCTAATTTTTCTCTTATTTTTATTAGGTTATTTTCTTTTAATTATTATTTTTTATTGTTTAATTTTATTATTATTTGTGTTTTGCTGGTTTTTGGTTATTTTTTACGCTTACAATATAATTTATTAGCATGCTACAATACTACTACAAAGTAATGTTAGTATTTTACATATTTATATAATACAGGGTGGGCCAATGAAAAGAGTCAACCTCGATATTTGGCAGTACCTATTTATTTCATTTTAAGGAAATGAGGAAACAAGACGATTTTTGTTCTAAGGTGGATATAAGGTGGACATTTTTACGATACATACATCTGTCATTTGTCAACTCACTGCCTCCCACTTCCCCAACCCCTTGTCTTTAAATAGGGAATATACCATGCTCGGCACATAATTAGAAAGGCATTTACATGGAGTATTCAAGCATAACCATTGTCCACGATTTTTTTCGATATTTGTACCATCCAGACGGTCTTTGATGTAGATGCGTCTTTGCAAAAAAAGTCTTAATTCATTAATTTAAATTAAAAAAAAAATTTTACGACACTTTAATACAGTTTCTCTGCCATGGTCACCATTTTGAAAATCTAATTAATTAATTCAATATTAATTTAAGTAAATTATATAATGTATCATAACTTAAAATTTATTTAATTCTCGTTACATTACAATTAATTTATTGCTTTTGCAGTATTTGTTTTAATAAACTTTTGATGTGACAATAAAAGTGACATATTAGCAGATAATCGACGTTACGTGTCATTTTTAACAGGTGCTGTATTTTAAATGAATTATATATTTTTTTTAAAGACGGTGCAAATATTCAAAAAAAAATCGTGGACAATGGTTAGGTCTGAATAGTTCATGTAACTTCCTTTCTCATAATGTGCACGATTTCGTTAATAAAGTGGAAAAGTGGAAGGGAGGGGGTTGATAGATGTATGAATCGTAAAAATGTATCCCCATTAGAATAAAAATCTAGTTTTCTAGATTTCGTCATTTCCTTAAAACCTAATGAATGCTGCCAAATATCGAGGTGGACTGTTTTTATTGGCCCAACCTGTATTATTTCCTAATGTCAATAGATTTGAAACATTTATTGTAAAGTCCATACTGTAGGATACCAAATTTTGATAAAGCTGATAAGCCCTCCAGTTCAGTCTAGTATCATGTGTCTAATGCTCTCAGTTTTCTTTCCTAAGTAGAATCAGAAATGTGCTAAGAAGAAATTTTTGTTAGGTTCTTTTTTAACTATTCTTAAAAAGTTCTTTGAGATTCTTTGTTCGCCATTCTAAGTGCAATAATTTCCTTTGGAATGAGGGAATACATATCTAAGACTTCTTTGAGAGTAGTTTGTGAAGTCTTGAAAGCTTTGCAGTATGTTTTATCTCTAAGATTTTTTCTGTTCTCAGTTTCTTATTATAGTCAGCCAGATCTTTGCCATAATCATCATCTAACCTGATGTTTCGGAGAAAATAAATTTTCGTCTAATTTCGGCCCTCCAATTTGGAAGTTGCCATTAAAAGGAGGTACTTTCCTTATTATCTCTAGTACTATAAGTAGGGAAGGAAACTATGCTAAATTTGCAATTACTCGAGCGTTATTGGGACCTATTGGCTTATGAAGAATAGGTTCTAAATAAAAAAAGTTAAGTAAAACTTTCCATAAAGTGGGGACAATGGTTTTTTCCGATTATAGCGCCATCTATCCATAATTCAAAAAAATGTCTTAAATAAAAGTTGCTTATTTTTACGTAAAGAATTCAAATCTGAAATTTTGGGCTCCTATTTAAGATTTTAAAGCAATTCCCCACCCACGTCCGTGGGGGTCGTGTTTGGTGCCATTCGATAAATTTTGCAAAAATATTGATTACGTGTATTTTGCGGTTTTTCGATATTCATTTTGCGAAATATCGCGGGGTTCGTATAAAAATTTTAAATTTACCCCCCACCCCTCTTCGTGGGGGTCGTGCTTGGTATCATTAGATACATTTTTGAAAAATATTGAACACGTAGTTTTTAGTTTTTCGATTTGACGTTCATTTCGTGAAATATTCGCTTTTTTTAACTTTGTGACTCACCCATTTCCTTACTCAAATCGTTAGATTTTTGAAATATACACCCTTTTGCATGTACTGTACAGTGGGTGATCATATTATTAGAGCCACCTAGTAAAATTCAATGTTTTAGAGGAAGAGTATATAATTGAGCTGTATCATATATTAATGGATTTGTTTTCATTTGGCTGTCTTGTTCTTGTTACACTTTATAAAAGTGCAATAAATAGTCTGACAATAGTGGCAACACGCATGTGTGACAATGCGTGACTCAGATGTTATTGTTTGTCAGTGCTGCCCAGCCTAGCTTGCAACTCGTGTGCCTATTATTTTGTATTCTTGATGTTTAGAGTTATAATAAACTTTGCGAGTTTCCATTGCTCTCTAGTGATAATCTGATGGACCTATACTATTTTTTGTGAATTCAGTAAAAATTGCGCGTTCGTTACAACAGTGGTACCAGAACATCATGGGAAATCCAAAGACATCTCACCAAGGAAAATAGCAGAAATAAAAACTTTAGTGTTCAATACTAATCACTTCAACAGAAACATAGCATCCATTTCTAAAGTTTCAAAGGCAACGTGGGCCATATAAATAAAAAACTTACATACCACTATTAAACAAATGTAAAATTTTCTGAGGTGGCTCTAATAATATGATCACCCACTGTACTTAACCTACCTTATCTTAATCTGACGATTTCAAGTTTTTCTAAGGATAGATTGTTTTTTCGGAACCCCTTAACGAACTCCCCTATGCCAATAATAAATTAAGTGCCCATATATGATAGAGATACATTTACAGTGTACAAGGTTTCTCCCCACGTGAGAATCTGACGCGCTCGAGTAACTGCAAAAATCCCCGCTTGGGCTCCACTACCATATTAAATCAAGTACTACTTTTAGTTTAAATTAAGTTAGTTTTTGTATAGGAAAAATAGAAGGAAAACGGAATCTAGGCAGTAGAAGAATGTCATGGTTGCGGAATTTGAGAGAGTAGTTTGGCTGTACCACTAATGAACTTTTTAGGTCAGCTGTAAACAAGGTCAGGGTAGCCTTGATGATTTTTAATCTCCGATAGGAGTGGCACAAGAAGAAGAAGAAGTTTTTGTATAATTTATTTATCTTAAGTGTACAAACATTTATTAAACCATCTCGTTTTCTATTTTAGCAAAAATTGCAACGCTCCAGGATGGAATTGTTGTGTGCATTTTTAGAACTTTTTGTGAACACACAGATTTCCTGGAAGTAAAAATCAAATTATTAACAAATATTTCTAATATTGGTACAATCTGTTACTATTATCTACTCAAATGTCTGAAAAAATAAAATAATTAAACCATGCGTGTATTTTTTCAAATAATAATAATAATAATAATAATAAGTATGTCCTTATTAAATATTGGTCTTGATCTGTCAAAATACTATTAAATTGAAAGCAGGAGAAATCTTTTTGTGAATCAGTAGGAAACAAAAACTACATCTCTTCTGATGGTTTATTCTACAGTACGTAAATAATACAGTACGTAAATCGTTCAGCTGGACATAGGGAACATACATTGTATATATTTAGATACATAAATACACACATTGTATTATATTGAGATCATTGTGGCAACTGAGCTCTCTCGATGACAATTTGGTTGTTAGCATTAAGGGGCATTAACCTCAAAATTGATAACTCATTTTGGCTGACATAAATAAACGTCAAAATATGACAATGTAGTAGCTAAATATTTTTGGCCCAAGGGAATGGAAAATATGTTTAGTTTCGAAATTGGTTTCTAAAATAATAGATATTTGAAAAAGTAAAGTTAAATTATTACCTCATTAATCATAAACTTGGTTTTTGATCTATTTATGGACAGCCTTGCTGCAACACTCACTCATTCTATTCATTATAACAGCTCTATTGCACCAAAAACTCGTACTCGAACAGAAGCTTCAACTAACACAGGTTAGCGTAGTTGCCACAATTCTCTTAATGTATATTCCCTATGTCCAGCTGTACGATTTGCGTACTGTATACCGTGCTCGATAAATTAAATATTGCCTTGTTTTCCCTAAAAAATTACCATTGTCGTTTATGCTGTTTTTTTATTAAGGATAACTTATCTGAATAAGAACAATGCAGTCGTTTATAAAAAGAAACTAAAGCAAGAGAAGAGAAACAGTATGACAAAAAGAAAACAGAACAGAACAACAGTGTTTAATATGGATGTGCAGGCTACGCTGTTAAGGGGATAGGCGCAAAATTTTGGCTCCTATTCTATGTCAATGCATTCAGTTTTTTCGAATCCTGAGAAAACTAATAAGTATTTTGGAAAAATTTAAACGCAGAATAAAAGAATACATCATTACAGAGGGCAGCAAGTCTCTGGAAACTTCTATAATGTTTATTTTAATAAGTTATAGGGGTGAAAAATAAGAGAAAATTTAGTATGATTTTTAATTTGAAATATCTCATTCAAAAGAAAACTTTTGTTTATTCTAAGAGACGTTCAATCCTCCGTAATGCTGTAATCTTTCATTGTGCGTCTAAATTTTCCAAAAATATTTGTTACTTTTTCCAGGTTTCGAAAAAAATTAACACCATGTACGTGGTTATATTTTCCAAATCAAACATACGCTATCTTTGTCATATAACGCACTCAGTCTAACTTAGTGTGGTGACAAGACAATGACAAGTAGAGATGTATCCGATTCGATGTTTTGATATTACAAGTGCTTCTAAATGAAAATAGCAGTTAACCTTCCGATGACCAACCTTTTTTTGTTACACCGATGACCAAGGGGGGTAAAAAATGACCCCAGGTCAAAAAGTCAAAAATGACAATTAACAAAAAAATGAAGTATTTTTTTATGGCATGGACTTTATCTCATTCAGCCAGTCACAACATGAGTATTAGTTGTAGAGTGTGTATATTGAGTAAGTGTCTTGTTACTTTGCAAAGTCTACGTCATTGGCGTAAAACTACTTAGAATCACACATAATAGACGGTATTTTACTAAATATCAACTCCAGAATATATTTTTTATTCGTAAAATATAGGGAATTTTTTTTATTTCAAAATATGAGGATATCTAGAATGATATTAATATTCAAGTCAAATAAAAAAATAATGAGTTAGAAATTGAAAATACTTTAAAATTTATTAAAGAAAAACCTACGCTAGGGTCCAATTTCCCCCGCTTGGTCATCCGAAGGTTAAAATTAGCTTCTACTTTAGTGGCAGTTATTTCATATTTGTTTGTTGTCATATTGTTTGTAATCATAATATGAAATATTGTTTGTTTGTGTTTCAAAAAGCATTTTCGTTAGTATTTATTGTGAATATATAATTAATATTTGTTGCTAAAATAATACATACAGTTGGAAAAATGAAAAAATACCCATGAACGATCACATAAATCACTTATTTTGTGTTTGCTGTCTTTTTCTATAAATAACAAACGTTTTTTATAGAAAAAGATAGCAAATACAAAATAAGTGATTGATGTGATCGTTCATATGGGTATTATTTCATTTTTCCGACTGTAGGAGTATTTTTTCAAACGACAAAAAAATTAGAAAAAAATACATGACAATGTCATTGTCAACAAATGCATCTTCCATACCAGTGATTTGCCGTGCAAAGAAAGAAAGAGTATGGATAGTCGATTCGCTCCGTCAAATATTTGCGCCCACGCTCTTAATCCCATAATGGCAGGCATTCGCTTTATACTATAAAATAAAATTGAAACTATTGGACCAGGGCAATTAGCTAAAAAATACAGGACCAAATCGATTTTTAAATACCTATCTACATGCCACTTTTTGCGTTGTATTCAGGATGACGTCAGTAAAAAAGTCTATAATAGAAAAAAAAGTCTCCAAAAATGCCTCGAAATGTGCATAAACATGTCAAGATCAGCATATTAAGGGCCAGATTTTGTTTGGGGTCACAGAACATGAATACGGCATCAGAGCTGACACCCGGGAGCACCTGATGCCCAGCGTTACCACGAAGGCACATCATCAGAAGTTTAGATCGCTGTCGGTAATTGAGGCAAACAGATGCTCGGAGATTTTTGGGCGCTGAACACGAATACTCCATCAGAACCGACCCCCGGAACATCTGGTGTCCAGTGCCACGGCTAAGGCAAACCCCATCTTCTGGAGTGTCGAGAACTAATAATTATTAACTAATTGTAGTCAGATTGTTTGAGCGTCAAAGTAATCAGATAAAAGTCATTAGTTTTCGAGATATCTGAAGTTAAATATAAAACGGCACAGTTATTTTCATTTATGTATTATGGCCCTTCGTTTTTAACTTCAAATATCTCGAAAACTAATGATTCTATCGTTACGAATAAAGAATATTGTAGGAAAGGCAAAGTTTTCAACCTAATATAAACATTATACTCCATTAAAATGTTACATTTTTTAAGCCGTACCTTGCATTTGTTAGAGGAGTCAATTTTATTTCTTTAATGTGTAGGGGGGATCAGTAGAAGCTTAGGTTCAAGATTTTGGGGTCGCCACCCTTGTCCCCCGACCGCCATCTTGGAAATGGTGTGCAAAGAGCTTTCGCGCTATATCTCGTAAACTACCAACCCTACGGAAAATCTAATTAAACATAAAATGTAGCAAACTAGATTTTCTACAATTTTATTTCTACTACTTTTTATCGTCAAGTGACCAACAAAAAATATATAAACAAAAATATGTAAAAAATTTTTAACAAGATTTATTTTGGAGGTTATAACTTTTTTCAGTTCATTTTAAAATAAAATAACATTATAGCAATTTTGTAGAGGGATTTTCAGCGAACAATTTCCACTATAAATTTGTTTATATCTATTTATTTATATAGATGTTACAGCGCTCCAAACTTGACCAGATTCTCGAATGCTCATAGGGATATAATAAAAACAAAAGTTAGGCTTACTTTTCTATCTATATATATTTTTTATTCATACAATTGCATATTGCAAAATTCTTAAGAACAGCAAAAAACGAATTTTCGTTATCAAAATCATAAAGTATGATCAAAATTAGCCATTCACCATTCCGTGGTCAGGATCTCGAGATATAAGCGTTTTTTGGGGTGTGCCGCTTGTTTATGAAGTAACATAACTTTTTTCCTATTGTATATTTTGACTTAAAATTTTCCAAAAAAAACTTCTTTAGGAATTATATTTTATTGTTGTGTTGGTTAAAAGTATAAACTAAAAAGTTTGTCACTCAACTTTTTTAAGTAAACATGAAACTAACGAAATATGATGACAAAATGTTTTAAAACTAACAACTCCTTTTTTTTAATCTGTTTAAATATTTAGGACAAATTCCATTGTTATCTACATACTTCAGAGATTAAACAGTAAAATTTCCAAAGGGAAATATTTACAGCGACCAAAGATACAGCGAGGTAAATTTGAAAAATCATCAAAATTGGTTTTCGGCATTTTTGTATAAAATTTGATTTTTGAACATGTTCCACCAAATCTAGATAAAAATAAACTTCATATTCGGATTCAGCGACCTCGAAAACATAAGAATAGACCAAAATTGTTCATTCACCTTAAATTTGATTTTCGTGGTCGGCATAAAGATTGCTGCCGCTCGACTAATATGATAGAAAATTATTTTTTTTATTACCCGTGTTGAGATGCCCCCCCCCCCACTTGCAAAAATTAAAAAACAAACAGCCCTGATTTATGAGCTATTTATGAGCTTCCACACTCCGCAAACTAAAAATTTTGAGCTCGTTCCACTGAGCAGGAATTTGATACTTAGGGGGTCAGCCCCCGCCACTACTTAAAAATAGGAATATTGAATTGGTTTTTGCGGCAGAATTATGAGCTATTTATGAGCTCTAGAAATTATATAGTTTCGATTTTTGAGCTCATTCCCTTTACCCCCAAACAACCCTTTAATTGATTTAACTTAAGAGAAAAATGCTGAGAAAACTTAAAATATATCGTATTGCGGATAAAATTCCTATAGCTTATATATAGTCTAAGAATAAACTATTAAATCACGTGCATTTCGATTATTGAGCTACAACCCCTTCGCAAGAAAATCACCCTATCTTCCCGGCTTAAGAGAAAGTTGTATGTAAAATGCAATAAATTAATTATTTGGCGACTACATATCATTTAGTAATTTATAAGCTCCCAAATTACGCGCATTTAGATCAGTAAATTGCAATTTATTTTGTATAGTGCAGTCACTGATGGTAAAAATCGACGATTACCTTCAATCTCGGTGAACCTTCATCGATTTTCACGAAAATTGGTCAGTGGTTAGAAGATACCTCAAGAAACAAAGGTGACATGGTACCACCTTGCGCCTTTACCCAGAGGGTGGATACCGCCCCTTCTCGTGGGTGAAAATTATTTTATAAAAAATAACTGCACAAATCTATAAAAGAACAAATTATAGGCAAAATTTATTATATAAAGTTATTAAAATAGGTCAATATTTTTAAGTTATCAAACATCAAAGATTTTAATTATTCGTAAAAAAAATACATGTTTTGAAGTGGTTTTTCGTAAATCACTGAAAAACTGTAAGTTTTTACAAAAAAGTTAATAGTAGTTTAATTCGTATACCTTATATTCTAAGAATAAACACTTATATCACGCGCCTTTCGATTATTGAGCTGCAACCCCTTCGCAAGAAAACCATCCCATATTCCCGGCTTAAGAGAGAGTTGTACTTAATAGATATTTATGATATAAGTGTTAAAAGTACACGTTTAAGGCACGCATGTGAAAGTTTGCAGAATGAGCGAAAGCGATTACTGAAATTCACATGAGTGCCTTAAAAATGTACTTTTTAACAGGCATATCATACAATATTTTTTCTACAAACGTAATTACAGGACAATATCTACAAAAACTTTTACTTGAACTTGACTGACATTCCAATTTTATATTTTTTTGACATTACATCAAAATTGCATATACGGTCAATACAAACTGCAGTGCCTTAATTTTTTTTTAAAGTACTGGTGCCTTAAAGTAGCATTTTTAACGCTCGTATGGAGTGCTAAAAATTGCATTTTTAACACGGTTGTAGAAAAAATAACTTAAATTTATTATTTGGCGACTACATATAGTTTAATAATTTATGAGCTCGCAAAATATACGAATCTCAATTACTGAATTGTCATTTTCTTTCTATAGTGCAGTCACTGAAGGTAAAAATCAACTATGACCTTTGATTTCGGTAAATATCTATTCATTTTCACGAAAATTGGTGAGCGGATAGAGGATACCTCAAGAAACAAAATTAACAATAACAACTTAGCCGGGGTATATGTCACCCCTTCTCGGGGGTGATAATTACTTTATTAAAAATAACCCCACAAATCAAGAGAGGGACAAATTTTAAGCAAAATTTGTTATAAAATGTTATTAAAATAAATCAATACTTTTTGAGTTAGTAAAGATCAAATATTTTAATTTTTGTGAAAGCAAATGCATGCTTTAAAGCGATTTTTCATAAATAACTTAATAACTTAAAGACTGTAAGTTTTTACAAAAAAGTTTTCATCAATGAAACTGAATCTAATAAAAAATATAATAAATTGCTGACTTGAAAAACCATTTAATATAAATTTAAAGTAAGTTATAGGTAATTAAATGTATAGTTTTTTCTGCGACTATTCAAATACAAATATTCAAGCTTATATAACAGGAAAGTGATGCATTTTATAACGTTTACTAAATACTTAAAGTACTTAGAAATACCTATCAAATGAACTCCAGAAAAAGTTGATAGCATCAAAATTTATACTCAAAAAATTTTTACAAAAAAAATGAATTTTTTTTGAATCACTCTGTTAATTTTTATGATATCAGGCACATCCAACTATTTGAAAGGTAATTTTAAGGGCTATAAAACATTAACAGCCGGTTAAGTTCTCGATTAACAGCCGGTTAGTTCACCGGGGTTTAATCGTGACCTCTTTAGGGTCACTTGCGTTGTAATAAATGCAATTATAAGTATTATTATTATTCCTATTTATAATCATAATAATACTTGTAAATGCATTTATTACAACGCAAGAGACCCTAAAGAGGTCCCGATTAAACTCCGGTTAACTAACCGTCTGTCAACCGAGACATAAAGTACCGGCTTATTCTTTCAAATACTTTATTTTTTAGGATAATAGGTTAAGGGGCTCCAGTTACATTGTTCTCGTAGTAAAATTTAGGCTTAAACGTTTCTATTTTCGTTTTTGTTATTCATACATAAATCAAAAGACAAGTAAAATCTTTGCTAATAAAAAAAACTCAAATTTCGTTATCTATCATTTTTTACGTCAATCGAGTATTGCTAGAGTTATTATTTTAAATATGATCTAAAAAAATAAAGTATTTGAAAGATTAAATGTAATATAGTTTTATAGCTGTATACTTTATAAGTATAAATTTTGATGCTATCAACTTTTTCTGGAGCTCATTTTTGATAGGTAATTCTAAGAACTTTGACAAGTATTTAGTACCTAAGTGTTATAAAATGCATCTCTTTCCCGTTATTTAAGCTTGAATCCTTAGATTTGAACAGTCCCAGAAAAAAATATACGTTTAATTACCAATAACTTACTTTAAATTAGCATTAAAGGGTTTTTCAAGTAAGTAATTTATTATATTTTTTATTAGCTTCAATTTTACTGATAAAAACTTTTTTGTAAAAACTTACAGTTTTTGAGTTATTTATGAAAAATCGCTTTAAAGCATGCATTTTCTTTCACAAAAATTAAAATATTTGATCTTTAATAACTCAAAAAGTATTGATTTATTTTAATAACATTATATAACAAATTTTGCTTAAAATTTGTCCCTCCCTCGATTTGTGGGGTTATTTTTAATAAAGTAATTTTCAGGGCAGCAGTCAACAAAGTCAGAATAGCCATGTTAGTGTCCAACATCCGTAACGGATAGGCACCATAAGAAGAAGAATTTTCACCCCCGAGAAGGGGTGACATATACCCCAGGCTAAAACCGCAAGTTGTTATTGTCAATTCGTGAAAATGAATGGAGATTTACCGAAATCGAAGGTCATAGTTGATTTTTACCTTCAGTGACTGCACTATAGAAAGAAAATGGTTCCGAGCTCATAAATTGTTAAACGATATGTAGTCGCCAAATAATTAATTTAAATTATTTTAAGTACAACTCTCTCTTAAGCCGGGAATATGGGAGGGTTTTCTTGCGAAGGGTTTGTAGCTCTATAATCGAAAGGAGCGTGATTTAAGAGTTTATTTTTAGAATATCAGCTATACGAATTAAACTACTATTAACTTTTTTGTAAAAACTTACAGTTTTTCAGTGATTTACGAAAAACCGCTTCAAAACATGCATTTTTTTCACGAATAAATAAAATCTTTGATTTTTAATAACTTAAAAAGTATTGACTTATTTTAATAACTTTATATAATAAATTTTGCTTTTAATTTGTTTTTTATTGAATTGTGCAGTTATTTTTTATAAAACAATTTTCACCCACGAGAAGGGGCGGCATCCACCCTCAGGGTAAAGGCGCAAGGCGGTACCATGTCACCTTTGTTTCTTGAGGTATCCTCTAACCACTGACCAATTTTCGTGAAAATCGATGAAGGTTCACCGAAATTGAATGTAATCGTTGATTTTTACCTTCAGTGACTGCACTATACAAAATAAATTGCAATTTACTGATCTAAATGCGCGTACTTTGGGAGCTTATAAATTATTAAATGATATGTAGTCGCCAAATAATTAATTTAATGCATTTTAAGTACAACTTCCTCTTAAGCTGGGAAGATAGCGTGGTTTTCTTGCGAAGGAGTTGTAGCTCAGTAATCGAAATGCACGTGATTTAATAGTTTATTCTTAGAGTATATAAGCTATACGAATTATATCCGCAATACGATATATTTTAAGTTTTCTCAGCATTTTTTTCTTAAGTTAAATCAATTAAAGGGTTGTTTGGGAAGAAGGGGATAAGCTCAAAAATCTAAACTATATAATTTCAAAAGCTCATAAATAGCTCGTAATTCTGCCGCAAAAACCGATTCAATATTCCTATTTTTAAGTAGTGGGGGGGGGCTGACCCCCTAAGTATCAAATTCCTGCTCAATGGAACGAGCTCAAAATTTTTAGTTTGCGGAGTATGGAAGCTCATAAATAGCTCATAAATCAGGGCTATTTTTTTTTTAATTTTTGCAAGTGGGGGGAGGGCAGCTCAACACGGGTAATGAAAAAAAATAATTTTCTATCATATTAGTCGAGCGGCAGCAATCTTTATGCCGACCACGAAAATCAAATTTAAGGTGAATGACCAATTTTGGTCTATTTTTATGTTTTCGAGGTCGCTGAATCCCCCCCCCCCACTAAAGTATTAAATTCCTGCTCAGGGGAACGAGCTTAAAATTTTTAGTTTGCGGAATATGAAACCTCATAAATCAGGGCTATTTGTTTTTTAATTTTTGCAAGTGGGGGGGGGGGGCAGCTCAACACGGGTTTTTTTTATTGTATTCCGATGAGAATTCGAGAATCTGGTGAAGATTGGAGCGCTGTAAAACATAGATAATAAATAAAATTAAACAACTTTATAGCGAAAATTGTTCATTGAAAAATCATCTACAAAATCGCTATGATGTTATTTTATTGTGAAATGAACGGAAAAAAAGTTATTACTTCCAAAAGGAAAGTTCTTACAAAATTTTCTCATATTTTTATTTATAACTTTTTTGTTGGTCACTTGACGATAAGAAGTAATAGATGTAAAATCGTAGAAAATTTAATTTGCTACATTTTATGTGTAATTAAATTTTCTGTAGGATTGCTAGTTTAGAAAATACAGCGCGAAAACCCTTTGCACCGCTTTTTCCAATATGGCGGCCGGGGGATAAGGGTGGCGACCCCAAAAACTTGAACTTAAGCTTCTACTGAACCCCTACACATTAAAAAAAATAAATTGACTCCTCTAAGAAATGCAACCTAAATGTAACATTTTAATTGACTATTAATAATATTGAAAAATATTAAAAATATAAATATAACTAAAAGATTTTTAATTGAAAACTTATTGGTCCATTTCTCTGGTAACACCTCCATGGCTTCTAAAAATTGCAAGCCAGATGGATGCTGAAGCGAAGAAGACCAGATGGAATTCAAAAACTTACAATTCACGACCCCGTCTGTTCAGCTGGTAAATTCCAACGGAAAATGGACCTAGTTACTCAAAGGAGTAAAGACCAATATAAAAATAAAATAAAAATTCCATTTTTATTTAATTGCATGTAGAAGGCAAAACTGTCTTATTTTTCACTTAAAAGAGAGAGCGCAAACCAGCACTCTGAATCGACGATTTTCGACTCTTTTTGGAGTCATCATCGGAGAGGCGTAGGCTTGCTGATGTCTGCTCGAAGTGACAAAACCACGAAAGGTTATCCCCACATTGCAACTGACGTTAATGGAGTAGGTGACTAGCGTCATCTGGCCACTGAAAGGCAAAGTTTTCAACCTAATATAAACATTAATAATATTGAAAAGGGACTTGGCAACGAGGCTTGAACCCGAATGATATTGTCAAAATACGCTCCGTATTAAAATATAAATTTAGTGTAGCAAAGTGAAAAATAAACAAATATAAACATAGTAGGTGAATTTAGACTGACGACAGTGCTTCCGAGAAAAATATTTCGTCAAAATTCAGCAGATATTAATGAGTAAGCATTGCAAAAAGCACAATAACCTCTTAAACAGTAATTAACCTTTAACTACCCGCGCATCAAGTTATAACATAACTATACGCGTAGCGTACTTTATACGCCACAAGAAAATACACTTAAAAATAGAGAATTTGTTTATTTTTTTTTTGAAAAAATACACTTAGTTGTTTGTTATAAACCTTATTCGGCATCAATGAATACTTGGAGTTCCTTCTCAGTAAGCCAATTGGGATTTATAACTGGAATCATGGAGTAACTGGATTCCATGATAAATAAAATTACTAATAAAAATTTTTTTGAAATGTGATTTTTACAGGAGAAAAAGCATTGTTTGCCAAGAAAAATATATTTTGTGACATAATGACTAAAAAACAATTGAAATATGTACTTATATTACGACTTATATTAATATAATCGTGGCGTATATTGTCCACCACCGGAAACAACAAATAATAAACTGTAAATTACGATCCTCCCAGAACGCCGATTATAACGAAACTAAAACCAAATTGTAAAGCACATTCCAGTGATAGGCTAGAGAGATAAACAAGGTCAAAAATTAAATTTTTAAATATATTTGCAGTAGAATTCTTACATCTGGCGTACAAAATACGCCAGTGCGTGTAGTTAAAGGTTAATAAACAACAGACAAAAAGATCCCGATAAGAGCTGAAGTGCTGTCTGAAATAAAAGCGACGTTGCCGGCTATTGAAAAATGTCTGCAAGAAAGCCGATTCGTTAGTACGAAAATCCATATCTGAATAAAACACCAAAGTGCTGAGAAAGGTTGACGCTCCGCCAAGTTGATTGGGCGAACCCTCTTACCGCGGTACAATGGAGCAGATTATATTAGAAAAATTAGAGAAAATGGATGAAAGAAATGTAAGAATCGAAAGGAAAGTAGATAAAATGAAAGTAGACCTGGATAAATTAAATAAAGAAAACGAGCAGTTGAAAGCAGATAACAAAGCAATGAGAACTAAAATCACGGAACAAGAAGTTAGAATTGAAATACTGGAAAGACAAGGTAGAAGAAAAAACATAGTAATACATTGGGTCGAAGAAAACCAAGAAAGCGAACAAGAGATGATAAATAAGATAACAGGTATAATGGAAAAAATTGGCGTACAAACAAACCTAGGTGAAGAACTGGTAGAGATAAAAAGAATAGGTAGACAAGGTGATCCCCAAAATGTACCCAGACCTATCATAGTAGAAATGAGAAAGGAAGCTACGAGAATGGAAATTCTGCAGGTTGCTAAAAACCTAAGAGGAACTAAAATATATATCAATGAGGACTTCTAGAAAAAAATACTACAAGAAAGGAAGCATCTTCTCCAGCACATAAAAATGGTACGCCAGGAAGGTCACATAGCCGCTTTAAAATACAACAAGTTAAGGATAGATGGTGAAATGTTCTCACTGGAGCAACTACAAGGCATGGATGTAAATTACTGGAAGAATCCTGAAGAAAAGTAGGGTAACGCTAGGACAATAAACGACAGATCCCCCCAATCTGATAATATAGACCCACGCTGAAAATTAATAAAAATGGCGTCAAAAATCTAACAGAAAATATAACAAAAGACGGCGACAGTATAACGGAGTTGGCAACAAATACGGACCTGAAAATATTTTGTAAGAAAATACGCAAAAACAAAACAAAAAAAAAACAAAATAAAAAACAAAAACAGAAAAATAAGAATAGAAACGTGGAATATCAAAACATTTCTAAGACCAGGCAAAATTGAAGAGTTGGCAAAAGAAATGATAAAATATAAGATGGGAATACTAGCGCTACAAGAAATAAGGTGGGCAGGAGAAGGGATGATCACTAGAAGAAACTACACAATGTATTACGCAGGAGAAAGCAAACAGGGTCGCAATGGAACCGCCTTTCTAGTTAGTAATAGCGTAAGGGACAAGATTATTAACTTTAAAGCGGTTGATGGAAGAATATCATATATAAGAATGGAAAATGAACAAGCAAATTTAACATTTGTTAATATATATGCCCCTACAGAGAATGCTCCCGAAGAAGAAAATAATGAATTCTATGAGACACTTGAAGAATTGTACGAAGAAATACCAGAAACTGACACGAACAGAGAAATCGCAATAAAAGAAACGATCCATCAAAATACGAATAAAAATGGCAGGAGAGTATGTAATCTAGCAGCAGCAACCAATAATTTTATTACTAGCACCCAATTCAAGCACAAAAAAGAGCACAAAGTAACGTGGCTAATACCCGGAACAACAGACGAAAACCAAATAGACCACATCCTAATCTCAAAAAAATGGAGAAAAATTGTACAGAATATGAGGTCCTATAGGGGAGCCAATGCTGATTCGGATCACATGTTGGTGATAGGCGACATGTAATTGAAGATTCTTAAAGACAAAAACGACAGAAAGAAAAGAAAGAGGTGGAATCGGTCAAAACTAAATACAGATAATGCAAACAGAAAATTCTGCACTAAGTTGGAAGAAAAACTACTAGTCCTAAAACCATCGGACATAGATGAAACATGGGAAGACATAAAAGATAGTATGTTAACAAGAGCAGAGGAGAAGATAGGACTAATGGAAGACAATAAAAGAAAATATTGGTAAGATGAAGAATGCGAGCAAGCTAATAAAGACAAGGAAAAATCAAGACACAGGTGGTTGGCCACAGGGAAACAAGAAGATCTCCTACACTATAAAGAGAAGAAGAAAGAGTCAGACAAATGTTGCAGAACTAAAAAGAAGAAATGGATTGAAAACTTACTGCTGGAACTCGAAGCTAATAGTAACGATAATGCAAGTCTATATAAACACATAAAAGCACAGAATAAGAAAAAGATACCGGCAAATATAAGAAAAAAGGAATGGGAAGCACACCATAGAGAATTGTTCAAAAAGAAAAACGATGCTGGAAATACAGAAAATGAAAAACAAAGAGAAAATAGGAATGAAGAACAATCAGAGCCTCCCTCATACAACGAAGTATTGGCGACCATAAAGAGATAAAAGACAGGGAAAGCAGCAGGACCAGATGACATTATAAATGAGTTCTTCAAGAAAGGGAGAGAGGAACTAGCCCACAGAATCCACAAGCTGATAGAACGAATATGGGAAGAAGAACGCATGCCGAACGACTGGAATTGCGGTCTGATAACACCAATCCCTAAAAAAGGCGACAAGACGAAATGCACTGACTACAGTGGAATCACGCTATTAAATACAATGTACAAAATATTAACTAATTTGTTCAGACAAAGAATAGAAAAAGAAACGAGAACAAAAATAGGTGAAAACCAACATGGATTCAGAGAAGGTAAGTCAACAATAGACGCAATACACATTCTAACGCAAATCGTCGAAAAAATTTACGAGCACGGAATAGACCTCGATATACTGTTTATTGACTACAAAAAAGCCTTTGACAGTGTAATAAGGGAGGAGCTAATTGATGATATGAACCAACTAGGCATTCAAGAAAAACTAATAAGTCTCACGAAAATGACGATGAAGGAATCCAAGGCACGAATCTTAACAAGGGAAGGACTGTCAGATGAAGTACAATGGAGGTAGGTGTCAGATAGGAGACTCCCTGTCAACAACATTATTTAACATTGCCACAGAGGGTGCAGTAAGGGCAGCCAAAATTAGTGGAAGTATTATCGAATCTTTAGCCCAACTGAGAGCGTATGCAGACGATATTGCACTGGTTACTAGAGATTTAAAAACCATGCAGTATATAATATTAATACTAGATAAAGAATCAAAGAAGAGGGGGCTAGTAATAAACAAAAGTAAAACGAAATACCTCAAGTGCTCATAGAGAATACGAACATCGAGAAAGAAATTAAGCTTGGTGCATATACATTTGAAAGAGTACACTGTTTCAAATACTTGGGTGTGATGGTGAATGGCAGAAATGGTAGAGCGGATGAAATAAATGAACGCATCGTACTGGGTAATAAAACCTACTGGAACTACCAAAATTCTTGAAAGAAAAACACATTAGTAAGAAAACCAAATTAAAAATTTACAAGACTGCAATCAGGCCAGTGATCCTCTATGGTGCAGAGACGATGTGCCTAACACAAAAAGATGAAATGAGGCTAGAAATCTTAGAGAGAAAGATAATTCGATGAATAATGGGACCGGTGAGGATAAGTGTAGGCGAATTTAAAAGATTAACCAATGAAGAAATTAAAGAAGTCATCCAGAGTGAAGACATAATCAAGTTCGTGAAGGCGCAAAGGCTCAGGTGGCTGGGACACACAGAAAGAGCTAACCCAGACTCTACGCTAAAGCGAATAACTGGCTGGACACCAACAACAGGGAGACCAAGGGGAAGGCCCAAAACAAGATGGAGAGATTAAGCCCTAGGAGATATAAAGAAGCTGAGAATCTACAATTGGAAGGAGCGTTGTAAGGACCGGAAAGAATAGAGGAAAATTGTAGACAGGGCAAAGTCACACACGCTGCTATAATAATAAAAGACAAAAGCGGACTGATTCTCAGCAACAATCAATCAGAGAGACCAAAAGGGCGGAGAACACTCCGCCAGGTGTGAATAAGCCCTGATGATGATGATGATGAATACTGAAAAGTACTAAATATATTACTAAAAGACTTTTAATTCAAAACTTATTGATCCATTTCCCTGGTAATACCTCCATGGCTTCTAAAAATTGCAAGCCAGATGGATGCTGAAGCGAAGAAGACCAGAGGGAATTCAAAAACTTACAATTCACGACCCCGTCTGTTCAGCTGGTAAATTTCAACGGAAAATGGACCTAGTTCCTCAAAGGAGTAGAGACCAATATAAAAATAAAATAAAAATTCCATTTTTGTTTCAGTTGCAATGCGAAGGCAAAACTGTTCTAAGTGAAAAATAAAACAGTTTTGTCTTCGCATTGCAACTGAATAAAAATGGAATTTTTATTTTATTTTTAAGAATATATTATTTACATATAAAGTATTGGAGAATCGAAAAATTGTACTAGACTAGCAATTCCGCCAGTGACGTAGAATTTGGGAAGGGTCAACCATTCACTTTCCCCGGTCGTATGCCACTGGTAGGAGCCAGAAACGTTTGTTTAACATAATTCAGTAGGGTGTACAGTGTACAGTGCTTACACTTGCTGCCAATAATTTTGACAAGGATGTATCAGAATCGGTTTTAGTAACTATAGGTCTGGATCCCGCGTATGAAAAAAAAGTTGATTAATAGCAAGCTGAAAATTTGTTAATAGCTTAAGGGTGTCTACTCGGACAAACTTTGATATATGGGAACACTGGAACAGGGGCAGTTTTAATTGTGGAACAGGTTAAAAATTTGGAACGGTCAGACCACGAAAACGGCACATATATTTTGTCCGACAGAATAGACTTAAACTCTACGAACAGAGATTAAACTCTCATGCAAAAATCAGACTGCTATTTATCACCAAATGGGCGTTTTATTGAGTGGAACATGTAGAATATGTCAAATCACAGGAATTATGACAGGTGATAAATAACAGTCTGATTTTTGCATGAGAGTTTAATCTCTGTTCGTAGAGTTTAAGTCTATTCTGTCGGACAAAATATATGTGCCGTTTTCGTGGTCTGACCGTTCCAAATTTTTAACCTGTTCCACAATTAAAACTGCCCCTGTTCCAGTGTTCCCATATATCAAAGTTTATCCGACTAGACACCCTTAAGCTATTAACAAATTTTCAGCTTGCTATTAATCAACTTTTTTTTCATACGCGGGATCCAGACCTACTACAATGAAATGCAAAAAATTGAATTATGCATAGTAGATTTAAAATGAATTTATCTCAAAAACGGTTGAGTTTAGTGAGATGAATGTAGTGTACTTTTTTTAAATAAAAATAATAGTGGAATAAAAGATTTGCTCTCGAAACTGCGTAGAGTGGGGATAAAAGAATTAAACGCATTAAATAAGCGCTGAAAGACGTATGTGGCGCACTCTGAGTAATATATAATTTTTAATGGGGAATTTAGGTTTCTCGTCCCAAAAAACCCCACCTTACCAAATTTATTTATAAAATATATAAAATAAAAGTTAAACACTAGAAGCAGGAGCATTTTTGCATACCTAGAAGCACCGGAGCGGTCAAGATGACGGGTATAAAAATTTTTTATCGCCAGTCGTTTTTGTATCCTTTTTTACTTAATTAAAGATATATTTAGTTAATTTAAATAACTTCTTTAATTATTTAAGCACAATTTATGGAGTAGCAAATTTTTTAATTTTGCTTGTACAAGACCTAAACACAAATTTTTTACATAGGTATATGACAAATTTTACATGTTTTATTTTTGTTATAGTTCCCCGTTTGCCACTGCCTACGTTTATTATTTGATTAAGGTGTTGTATCTCTGATTTATATCCGTTGACGTTGTCCTGCCTTTAAATATGATCTTGTCGCAATTCTTCTGCGACTGAAGTAGGAAAGTTTGCCTAGATATTTGGCAGCCAGTAACATCCTTATATACAATCCAAGCATTTATAAACCGGGAGATATTAACAGAAGTTCAACCACGATTTTCTAAGTCCTGCCCTTTGCAATACTGGAAGGTTAGAGAAGGTACTTACAATTTGTGAAAAAATCCACGGGTTTCCTGTGACATTTTTCTGTGAAAATTAGATTTTCCATGAATAAAAAAATTGGGAGTTGCGATGAATTTTTAAGTCCTGCCATATCCATAGAATAACAGGATACTATCTATTTTATGAAGAAAATTTTTTGGGCAGGACGGTCGCAAAAGTACTTAGGGAGTATACATATATACAAATATGTAATGAAAATAATGAAATTTTCATGATTTTCTAAGTCCTGCCAACTTAATAAATTAATTATATTTATTTCAAAATGACCAAAAAAAATATTGGCATGACGTCACCTAATGTTTAACTGCACTTGTTTCTTGGAAAATTTTGTATAAAATTTTCACTCTGGTTCCGTGATTTTCTAAGTCATAAAATAAATTTTGTTACAAAATAAATAATTTCAGTATACATTATGCAAAATGGCAGGATGTTAATTACACCTTTTTTACTATATATAGTTAAAAAATTTGTAAGAAAATTCGTGGAAAATTACACGATTTTCTAAGTCATGCCATTTCGCACATATCTCAAGAAGGTTAATATAAATCTATTTTCAAAAAGGCAGGATGGTTGTATAGTTATTTCGTATAAAAAAATTAAATTATCTGTCTGTAAAATTATTTCAGGGTGTTCTACAAACATATTCATATCACCACATTTTTCTTGAGTCATACCATGTCGAGTATGCTTAAAAAACACTAATCTAAAACCGTTTACAACTTTACAAATGTCATCAGACCATCTGGTTGGCGGACGACCTCTACTTCGATATGCTTCGTCTAGAAGAAGCATATCGAAGTCTTGTAATTAGTTTCTTTAAAATAGCTGCAGAACGCTTTTATTTGGAAAAACGAAAACTGGTACACTTATTTATCTTCCAGAGGTCAATTGTCAAATGTCAATTATCAATTGTCAATTTTTAGTACCGGTCATAGGGGTCCGTTAGGGTACGGAAACGGATATATTATCGAATAACTTTTGTGTCTAACTTTTAAGCATCTCTGACACTGGATTATTGAATTCTGGAATAGTTTTGTACTAAAAGGTACTTTTGCTTTAACTGAGAAGAATACGCAGTGCAGTGTTCTAGAAAAATCGATGTGAAAAATTTTTCGTTTTTTGGTTTTTTGAGTTTAAAAGAATTTAGAAAAATTCTATTTAGAAAAACGAAAACTGCTACGTTTATTTCTCTTCCAGAGATGAATCGATTTTATCAATTGTGAATTTCTAGTACTGGTCATAGGCCTCCGTCTATTTAAAAGTACGCCCACCAATAAAACGAGTGTGATTCATGTGCCTGAAACTTTTTTATCTTCGAGAGGCCCCACACCAAAGAAACATAAAACATGAAACGTAAAACACGTTTCATGAAAATAAAACACAGCTAAACAAATTGAAGTTCGCACACACAAGAAGCGAGTGTGATTCATGCACATAAAAAATTTTTATCTAGGTGAAATCTGTTTCAGGAAAGAGATCGTGTTGTATTTTTCGGTTTCAGTTTCATTGTTTTGGACAGTTAATTACGTGCATAATATGAATTCCAACCAAGAATTTAATATTGCATTGGTTTCTGTTGTAAAGTAGAAGGAAGAGTTGTACAATTATTATAACCTGGAGAGGTACTCGAATAGGTAATGATAAGAAAATATAAGAAAATATCAGTTTTCTTTAAACCAGGACCCAAAATAAAACAATGTAGATGTTTGAATACTCAGTCTATAAAATTATTTAAATTTGGGAAGATGATTACTTAGTTCGTTTTCAACCAAATACGTACTATGATTATGATGTTGGGCAGTAATAAAAAGTTGCCGCAAGAGTAACAACCTCGTCATCATTACTTTCCATTGTTGGCTATACAAATTTTCACTTTGTTTCTTTGATTAGTATATAATATGAAACGGTTTCGTCCTTCACAATTCATTTTGTTTCATTTTTACGTTTTAAGTTTTACTTCACGTTTCTTTGATCTGCGGCCTCCCTTTACCCCAGTTAATAGGTAAAAAAACATGAAAAAATGTTAAACAGGGTTTTGAAGGTGCTAAACGGTAGAGGAGTGATAACTGATGATAATTCCGTCAAGACGTACAGCTAATTTTTCTTCTTCTTTTTTTTTAAACAGTTACAAAGAATGAAAAACTCAGTTTTTTGACGATAAAACGTTTTTTGTTCATTTTAGAGAAAAATGTTTCAAAGAAATATTGTAGACCTTAAAAAGTTCTTTACTTTGGTGGGACACATATTGAAATATATAAACAATTGACCGAGATAATTGCAAAAAACCCTCATTTTTGCACTAATTTATAAATATTGATAACTTTACTTTTTGCATAATGATTTATAATTTAACTACTTTAAATTATGCTATTTAATGGGCTATTTAAGTGTGCCAAATTTCAACCAGATCGACCAAATAGTTTATAAGTTATTCAATTTGTTTATCCAAGAGAGCAATTGTTTATACAACTGTTCTTGCCCTAACAGTGACTCTAGAGATATTTAGCAAATCGCAATCAGTTATTCGAGAATCTATTTTTAAGATATATTAAAAAAATTTAACATTTTATTAAAATTGTTATTAAAAAAACCGTTCGAAAAAGGCCCTAATTTTTAGGTTATAAACAATTAGAATAACTTTGACAGTTTTTATGTCACACGTTTGCATGTAGGCTCAATGGAAAGCTGATGAAAAAATACATATTAAAATAGAAAAATTAATTGTATATGACTAATATGAATCAAGTTATTATTTTTTTAATAAATCAATTTTGCCTTGTTTATAAACATTAAGAGCTGAAATTTGAACATATTGTATTTATGGGAATCCATAAAACTAATTTTACAAGTATTTCGTAAAAATTCCTTTAAATTTTATTAAACAAAGTATATTTTTTATATAAGTATAAATAGTCCTGTCGCCAGGGGGGGTACAACGGCCTCGTTAATTCAGATGGACTTACTCAAGTTTTTTTTATGTATTTTGACCCGTAGAACACGAATTTTTTGGGTAACAGTTGATCCGGATGTCGATAAGATTGTTATAGACCAAGAACTTGAGGAATCAAATAACAGCGATTTTTGGCAAAACAAAACAATATTTTGTATTTTTTGGGCCATTTTAAGTAAAAAATATTTCTACAAGTTTTTTCGTAGGATGCACAGTTTTCGAGATAAACGCGGTTGAACATTAAAAAAATCGAAAAATTGCAATTTTTGAACCCGAATAACTTTTGATTAAAAAATAAAATAGCAAGTCTGCTTACCGTATTTGAAAGTTTAAGTCAAATTATATCGGTTTTGATTATTTGCATTGGTAAAAATTTATTTTTTTATTGTTTAACAAAGCTATAAACACGTAGGGTTTCCCGTGCTTTTACATTCGTTTTAACGCATGTAACGTAGAAATAGTCTTGATTGCACTAGTACCTATTCTACCTACTCGTTCGATTTTAAATGATAAATCATAGAAACATCACTCACGCACTAGTTGTTTGTAGCTTTGTTTAACAATAACACAATAAATTTTTAGCAATGCAAATAATCAAAACCGACATAATTTGACTTGAACTTTCAAAGGCGCTAAGCAGAATTGCTATTTTATTTTTTAATCAAAAGTTATTCGGGTTTAAAAATTGCAGTTTTTCGATTTTTTGAAAGTTCAACCGCGTTTATCTCGAAAACTGTGCATCCTACTAAAAAACTTGTAGAAATATTTTTTGCTTAAAATGACCCAAAAAATACAAAATATTGTTTTGTTTTGCCAAAAATCGCTGTTATTTGATTCCTCAAGTTCTTGGTCTATAACAATCTTATCGACATCCGGATCAACTGTTACCCAAAAAATTCGTGTTCTACGGGTCAAAATACATAAAAAAAACTTGGGTAAGTCCATCTGAATTAACGAGGCCGTTGTACCCCCCCTGGCGACAGGACTAAAAACAATTATAAATTAGTACAATACAATATTTATTTATTTTAATTGCATTAATTAAAAGTATATAAAAGTCCTTAATAGTTTTTAAAAAATTAATTTTTGATTTATTATGATTTAATTGAAAGAAGCTATTAATATTTGTCTAGGTAGGCATCTAATAAGTATAAAAATAAATAATAAAACATTGTTTATGAATTTTAATTTGATTATTCTAGTGAACATCTACAACTTCTAGACTTCTCGGTAAGTTACAGTTAGTTCATCGTCTACAAAGTCTGACTCGACATCGTCAAGAACCACTGCAGCGCGATTGCAACATTTTTTCTCCTGTTCTTCCACTGCACACTCTGCACAGTGTGTACAAAGATCCGTGCAGTTTATACCATATTTTTTACAGCCACATCTTGTACTTTTGCAACCCGTTAAACATTTACATGCTATTTGTTTTAATATCACTTAAGGAGTCAAACAATATAAGGTGTAAATGGGTTCAAAATCAATATCAGTCTTTTTCTATCCATATTGGGTATGGGTAGCATCCAGTTTTTTACCTAACCAGTGTTGTAATTGATGATAAACGCAAATTTTTTTCCCTGTATTTCTTACAAATTTTAAAAATCGTAACTCATTTAATGCCAATATGTTATTGTGTTTTTTATATGTAACATCAATTGCAGCAGAATACAAAGCAACAATGATATATCCGTTTTTCATGATGTCCTCCTTGTTAGCATTCTCGTCATAAAAAATATTTGTCAGATCTAAAAAGTTGTATCACACCCAGTAAAACTATATAAGAAGAACCCAACGTATTTTCTTATATGAGATTGTTTAAACCTATTACAACTATAATAGATAGATAGATTGTCCTTTTTCGCTTTTTTTTTCTTTCAAAATATATGTAATTGTCCGGAACAGAGAGTTGCGTCAATACTATGATTATATCGGTATCATCACAAATTATTACAACGATCTTGTCAGGTTCATATGTATGTTCTTAAAGAGATGTCTGCACTATTAATAGTCTGCATCTTCATCTGCTACTTTAGTTCGGTACCCAGATTTGTTGAGCTCTGCACATAAACGTTGAATTAATTGTAAATTGTTTTAAATTGGGATTCCATTCTAAAAAATAAAACGAAGCTATTCTCACCTTCACATTCGTTGGCGGTGTTTCACGAATACCATCAGTTTAACGGGTCATTACTCATGAGTAGTCATGACTTTTTATTTTTTCACCGCATATGCAATATATGAAGTGGATCATAAAATACAGATTTTCTTAAACAACTCATTCAATTTTCAGCTCTTAATGTTTATAACAATGGAAATATGATTTATTGAAAAAAAAAAATTCTAACTTGATTTATATTGGTCACATAAAATTCTTTTTACAATTTTAAAGTATATTTTTCACCAGCTTTTCAGTGAACCTACATACAAGCGTGTATCATAAAAACTGTCAATGTTATTCCAATTGTTTATAACCTAAAAAGTAGGGTCTTTTTCAGACGGTTTTTTTAATAACAATTTTGATAAAATCTTAAAACATTTTCAATACATCTTAAAACTAAAGTCTCAAATAATCGATTGGGATTTGTAAAATATCTCTAGAGTCACTGTTAGGGCAAAAACAGCTGTTTAAACAATTGCTCTATGGCATAAACAAATTGAATAACTCATAAACTATTTGGTCAATCTGGTTGAAATTTAGAACACTGAAATAACCCTTTAATTGGCATAATCTAAAGTAGTTAAATTAAATTTCGTTGTGCAAAAAATACAGTTATTAACATTTATAAATTAGTGCAAATATGAGGGTCTTTTACAATTATCTCGGTCAATTCTTTATATATTTTAATACTTGTCCCACCAAGTTAAAGAACTTTTTAAGATCTACAATATTTATTTGAAACATTTTTCTCTAAAATGTACAAGAAACGATTTATAGTCAAAAAACTGAGTTTTTCATTCTGTGTAACTGTTTAGAAAAAAGAAGAAGAAATATTAGCTGTACGTCTTCACGGAATTATCATCATTTATCCCTCATCTATCGTTTAAAACCTTCAAAACCCTGTTTAACATTTTTACGTGAAATCGATGAATTTTTTCCCTATTAACTGGTGTACTTAGAAAGCAATAAAGGTTTGCCATGACAGCAACGACCTCGTCATAACTTTCCATTGTCGACTATACAAATTTTATTTTTGTTTCTTCGATTAGTATATCACATGAAATCAAATGTTTTTTCACAATTTATTTGTTTCTTATTTCAAGTTTCATGTTTCACGTCTCATCTTTCACGTTTTATGTTATTTTAATCTGCCTTAGGAAGCATTTTCAGATTAGTTGAATTGTGTTAAATTGCCTTAAAATTATTAAATTTATTAATTGCCTTTATTGCAATTATTAATTGCCTTAAAATCAATTTGTTGTTATTAATTTATTTTGTTGCATAGCAATTTTATCCCGCCTTCTTACTTGTTCGAACACAAAATACACACGCATGTAACAGGCGCTGAATTGCCGCACTCAACTCGTTTTCCTGATATTGTAGGATTGTAGATATTATCCTGATATTGTTTCCTATATTTGATAGCAAAATTTACTAACACTAACAACACCAGAATAAATCGATTTTTAAATACAGCATCTATCTACTTGCAACTTTTTGCATTGTGTTCAGGATAACATCAGGAAAAGGTGTATAATATAAAAATGGGTGGAAATTGCATTTTAGTGCATAACATGCATCCAAAAGTGCATAAACCTGTCAAAATCGGTGTATGAAGGGCAAAATTTTGTTATTGGGAGGTTTATGGAGTTACGAATACGCAAGCAGAACCGACCTCTGAATCACCTAGTGCCCAGAGTTGCTGCTAAGGCACGCCATCTGGAGTTTCGTGGGATATCGGCAATAAATTAAAAAAAAAAAACAGAATATTCGATGGTTTTTGGGATGGCCGAACACGAATATGACATTACAACCGACCCTCGGAGCACCTGGTGCCCAGGGTGACTGATCTCGAATTTAAGAGAGTTTTTGGAGGTCGATTCTGATGGCGTATTCATGTTCAGCAACCACAAAACTCTTCGAGAAATCTACTTGCATCACTTTAGTGTCTGAAAGCCTCGAAATTTAAGAATACGGCGTGTATATCAGTCACCCCGAGCACTAGGTAAAGATCTGTTCTAATGTGACATTCTTGTTCAGAAACCCCAAAAACCACCTGAGTAATCTGTCTGTATCAATTTACTGCCGAAATTAATATATAAATATGGTATAGAAAATGCTTAGCCAATAAAAAGGTACCATAAAATATCATTTTATTATAATACTAAAATACAGGGTGTCCCATTTAAGAAAACTCAAAAAATACTCATTCCGAGTTTCAAGTTTCAACCAAACCCGTATACTAAAATTAAACATTTTGGTATACTATTAATAACTGACAATAGTTGACTATATTAAAAATCGTTTAAACATAAATTAATAGAAGTTTGGATATCAAATCACTAACAATATGTATAGGGTGTGAATGTTCCTACAAAATTAAAAAAAAAACGTAATTATATTTTAAACTACCTCGTATAATATTTCAAAACACTATATTTTATTAAAGAGAACATCGAGTAGAATCCAAAAATGTAAAAATATACAGGGTATTCCATTTAAAAAAACATAAATTTTTGTCACCCTGTGAAAACGGGTAGCCCTGTATATTAGAAAATACTGTTAAATTATAGTCCTATCTGTGGCACATGTTTTACCTAAATAACTTTTTTCGTATATCTTACGACAAACGAGTAATTGGACTAGCCCACACTAATGCCCCACCCTGTATACAAAATAACCATAAAACCATCCTGCCTCTTTGTATATAGACTTATATTAAGATTCTTGAAACATGTGCAAAATGGCATGACTTAGAAAATCGTTGACTTTTTCACGAATTTTCTTACAAATCTAGGACTCCTGCCGTCTTACAAGAACCGTTTAACCTTCCTGCCGAGTACCGAAAAGGTATTGATTGCATTTGAGTATTATAACTTTTTAAAGGCAGGACTTAGAAAATCACGGAATCAGGGTGAGAATTTTCCGCAGAATTTTCCAAGGGACAAGTATACTTAAACATTAGGAGACGTCATGCCAATATTTTTTTGATCATTTTGAAATAAATATGTTTAGTTTATTAAGTTGGCAGGACTTAGAAAATCATGAAAATTTCATTATTTTCATTACATATTTGTATATATGTATACTCCCTAAGTACTTTTGCGACCGTCCTGCCCAAAAAATTTTCTTCATAAAATCGATAGTATCCTGTCTATCTACGGATATGGCAGGACTTAGACATTCATCGCAAAACCCTATTTTTATTTTTTGGGAAAATCTAATTTTTACAGGAAAATGTCACAGGAAATTTGTGGATGTTTCCACATATTGTAATTACATCGTCTACCCTTCCAGTATTGCAAAAGGCAGGACTTAGAAAATCGTGGCTGAACTTCTGTATAATATCTCCCAGTCTATTATTCCTGCCGTATCTAAGATATTAAAAAAGCCTGCAACGGCCATCTTCATGAAGCTGATTTGGTTGAATACTGTATGGCCGTCTGATCTACAACGTCTACTCCGTAATTTGTGTTGTTGTAATAGGTCGTTGCTGCTGGTTTTCTTTTTTACCTACAGCTGTTTCAATATTGTTTGAGTACAGAGAACTGAGCGCTAGAACACTTTTGTCATTTTTCTCTGGTACACCTGGTTGCCCTGGTTAGCTCTAGTCTTCCTATATGAAAGTTTTTGATTTCTTCAACTTCATCTTTTCGTTGAATATTCTTTCTTGCTCGGTTTATTGTTGCGACACTGCTGGTAGCCTTTTTTCGTAATATTTTTATGCGTCGTGTCGTGACATTTCTTCCTTTATTCATAAATGGCCCTCTTAGACGGCTAACTACATGTGCCCCCAGAAGTTGATTGTCTAGTCGTTGTTCATCTTTCCCTAGGTAAGGAAATCCGTTCAATAAATATTTGGACTAGACATTAGCTGTAAGCCAGAATTTAATTTCAAACTTATCGAGTTTATAGGCCATGTACTGGGTGAAGTGATATTTTGCTTTTGGTGGGAAAAAGCCGTTGGTCGATAGATATATTTTAGCCAGGTGTAGGTGTAGGAAAATATGAAATTCTCTATAAATAGGTTCCATATTGCCGACACAAGTGCAAATTTACCTGTTGATAATCGCTCAGATCTGGTACATATCCTCCGTAATAAGCACCGCATTTTTTCTAGGTAGACATAAATGTATTCAAAAAGTAATTACACTAAGTAATTTCCTGTAAAATAGAAATTGTAATCCTTAAATAGTTGTAGCGAAATTATAAATTATTAAGTTTTTAAAATAACAACTATGAATAAGTAATACAGAGGGTCAAAAATATAAAGCAGTCAAAATTACTGCCCTGGTGCTTCTAGGTATAGATTAATACATCTCAAAAGTAATAACACTTAGTACCTGCAAAGGAGAAATTATAATTCTCAAATAAATCTTGGAAAAGTCCTAAATTATCAACTTTCTAAAACAGCTACAGTCGGAAAAATGAAAGAATACCCATGAACGAACATATAAAACAAGCTGTATTTTCCTGTCACCGTTTCACAAAGAAAATTGTCCAGTGCAAGTACATGTAATAATTATTATTACATGTACTTCCGCTGGCCAATTTTTTGTGTGACACGGTGACAGGAAAATACAGCGTGTTTTATATGTTCGTTCATGGGTATTCTTTCATTTTTCCTACTGTATGATTAAGTAATACAGAGGGACCAATTAGAAAGCAGTCAAAATGACCGCTCTGGTACTTCTAGTTTTAACTTTGACACCCTGTATCTAGGTTAATATTAACTTTCGTACTAAGGTAAAATAGCTTACGTCGACCTATATAAGCTCAGAAATCTAAGGTTATGCTATGGCCCATTCGTTACCAAAGACCCTGTATATATTAGTTTAAGTACATATCAAATAATTTTTATCCATTAAAAAAATCGGTGAAGTTCGAGCTTATATCGGATCCTCTACTAATATAATTATTATATACTAATATTTAAACAAAGCAAATTTTTAACTAAATTAATAACACTTAACTGGCATGCAACTAAACTTTTTAATTTTTTGCATATTCCGTAAAAATAGAACCGTATCCAACATGATACAACAAAATGGAAAAAAGTAATTACTTTATGGCAAATAATGGTATAGTAATAAAATTAAAATGCGTCGAATCCATATAAAGCTAGATCGCAAATGTTTGCTTGTTTTCCATTATACACATAAATTGGATTATGAATCAAATAAAAATAGCAACAAGATAACATGGGAAGGAAATACTTTACATACATTAATCATGGGGTACTATGTAATGAAATAGCAAAAAAATGAAAGATAACAAAAAACAAATGTATAATTATTATTGGTTTGATGAACACTGAAAAAACGCAATTAATATAAAAATAAAGTTAGACTATTTAATTTTATTCTGGAATAAGCTACAATTTTGCATTCATGCAAAATAAAATAAAATAAAAATATATACCATTTTTTATACTTCGCTTCAGCATCCATCTGGCTTTCAATTTTTAGAAGCCATGGAGGTGTTACAAGGAAAATGGTCCTATAAGTTTTCAATTAAATATCTTTTAGGAATAATTTTAATATTTTGCAATATTTTTAATGGTAGGGGAGCCCAAGCGGGGATTTTTGCAGTTACTCGAGCGCGTCAGATTAGTATATAGGGAGAAACCTGGTACCCTGCAGATGTACCTCTACCATATATTGGCTCTTAACACAGGGGAGTTCGTTAAGGGGGGCCCGAAAAGGAAAATCTATTCTTAAAAAAACTCGAAATTGTCAGATTAAGATAAGGTAAGTTAAGTACATGCAAAATAGTGTATATTCCAAAAATCTGACGATTTGAGCCGGGTGTAAGGAAATGGGCGAGTCCCAAAGTTTCACAAGAAAAAAGCGAATATTTCGCGAAATGAATGACATATCGAAAAACTAAAAAATATGTGTTCAATATTTTTTAAAAATCTATTAAATGATATCAAACACGACTTCTCACGGAGAGGAGTGGGGGGTAAATTTAATATTTTAAATACGAATCCCGAGATATTTCGCGAAATGAACATCAGATCGAAAAACTGTAAAATACACTTATTCAATATTTTTGAAAAATCTATCGAATGGCACTAAACACGACCCCCCATGGATGTGGGGTGGGGGGTTACTTTAAAATCTTAAATAGGAGCCCCCATTTTTTATTGCAGATTTGGATTCCTTACGTAAAAATAAGTAACTTTTATTCGAAACATTTTTTCAAATCATGGATAGATGGCGTTATAATCGGAAAAAACGATTGTTGGAAATGGAAAATTAAATTAAAAAATGGCAAGCGCCCACTAAAATGGAAAACTTTACTTAACTTTTTTTGGTTTTAGGACCTACTCTTCACAACCCAATAGGTCCCAAAAGCGCTCGAGTGACTGCACATTTAGCATACTTTGCTCCCCTACCATAATATTTCTATTAGGTTGAAAACTTAGACTTTCAAATTAAGTTTAGTTGACCTTTAGATTTATACTTTGGGAATCAATCTCAAAATACAAAACATTGATAAAACTTGACACGCAAGGGGAGCTATAATATAGTATATATTATAGCTATATAGTGAAATGAAATCAACAGTTGTTCCGTTGAATCTATGCACATTGCACATACATGAAATTATTTACGAATTACTTTTTACACAAGGTCTCTTTTTTACTCACAGAAACTAGTATTGCAAAATTAAGCCGCTTGTCCATATAAACCACAATAAGCTAAACAATGATAAAAAATACGGCATGTTGTTAATACCTTCTTTACTAAGAATTTTGGCGTTTTCCATTTTTAGTGACATTAGCGTATTTGTTGTATTTATTGGTTTATTTGTATTTATTGTTTATTCGGATTTTCATATTATTTAAACTTCTAGGCTTTGTAGATTTTACTGTCATTTTAATTTTCGTACATACTTGTTAGAACGACTAACTGTTAATCTTATCTGATTACTTCTGGTAAGTGTACAAAACAAAATTCAAGAGTTATAGTAGATGCTTTACCAGGCAAGATTCTGGATTGATTATTTAGACTAAATGGTTTCTAATATTCATCTTTGCTACTGCAAAGTAAGTACTGGTTGAATATAATAAACTAGTCAGATTAATTTTCATCAACTTCAAAAAAGCTTTTGATACCGTGGAATTACCGGCGGTATTAAGAGCATTGGAACAAAGACGAATATACTGCATCTACCAACAGTTTCGCCGTCGCCATTTCGCCGTCGCCGTTTCGCCGTCGAGCCACTTCACCGTCGGCCTTTTCGCCGTCGAGCCGGTTCGCCGTCGGCCGTTTCGCCGTCGCCATCCCGGCATTGGTTAAGTTTACAAGAACGTGATAACATACTAACTTTTTTTATACTAAATGTATCAAGAACGTGATAACGTACTAACTTTTTTTTATACTAAATGTCAGTGTAAATAAAATGCTGATGTTGCTAGTAAAACCAAGTTATGTTTTCGTATTCAACTATACATTGTTTCCGTCTGAAAAATATATTTAAAAAGTTACATTTCATAATTATGGGCAAGTCCTCTAAGATTTTCTAAAATATTATTATCAGATTCCCGGAAATAAACAATATTGAGAAAAGGGATTTCAATTTCAATTGTTTTTACTGTATCAAAAATAAAAAAGTTCATTATGCAAAAGTGATAGTAGGTATATAATCGTTCGAAAACCATTCAAAACTTATATACAAGTAATGATCATCCCGAAATTATAAGTACGAATGCTAACAACAAAATGGCGACGACGAAATGGCTCGACGGCGAAACGGCGACGGCGAAATGGCTCGACGGCGAAACGGCGACGGCAAAATGGCGACGGCGAACTGGCGACGGCGAAATGTCCTATACCCTCTGCTAAACTCCATGACTTTACAGATAAATATTGAATTGAGCGATGAACTACACAGAGCGACACCATCTCCTCCCAACTATTTAATGCAGCTCTGGAGTATGCATTTAAAAAACTGGATTGCGCTAACGGGAAACTAAAAATGTTGATGGTGAATATTTGAGCCACTTACGCTTTTCAGATGAAATTGTCATTATAGCCGAGAGTGTATATGACGCTCACACAATGATGAAGAACTTAAATTGCCAATAAAACAAAAGTAGGCCTGAACATAAAATTTCGAAAACAAAATACATGACCAATTTAGTTCCAAGTTGTGTTATGAGAGCAGGTGTTTTTAGCTATATCTGTTTAGGGCATGAAATTAGAACAGGAAAGGTGATGCAATAAACTACCCTAGGTAATTGAAATAATATTCGAGAATAATATTTCAATCAACTATGATAGTTATCGTCTACCCTAGACTAGCTCAATCTCCCAAGTTGTGAGTCCACCTTGTCCTAATCAAAAACATAAACAATGAAAACCCAGAATGGAGCAAATACAAAAATAATATTTAACTAATCATGTTTATTTTTCAGACGAGAATTCATGTTGTAGAATTAAATGACGAATTCGTTGAGAGAATGATTAAATCACTAAAAAATTAAGAAGTATGTGGTCCAGAAGGAATCCCAGCGGAACTTGAACTAATAACCATAATTTTCAACAACTACACAAATAGAGAAAACATACCAGAAAATTGGAAAAAACGATGGATAACCCCAATACACAAGAAGGGTAACAAGAAAGACTGAAAGAACTATCGCTGTATTACTGTAACCAGCACCTTTAGCAGATTATATGGGACAACTCTAAAAACTCTAATAGAAAATGAATATGCACCTTTAAAGATCGAACAGCAAGCAGGATTAAGAGGAGGAATATCCTGTTTCTACCACATCTTCACGATCAACCAACTCAACAAAAAAAAAGTAGCCAGAGACAGAGAAATACATCTACTATTACGCGATCTAACTAAGGCATATGATACCGTACCACTTCGTAAATTATGGCAAGTCCTGAAAAAATCCCCTATTAACCCTGCTGTCCTGTTCGGGTCTATTTGACCCAAAAAATAATTTATTTCTTATTTTACAAAATATTACGCGGCGTAGCGATTTGGTGTTTGGTGACTTTATTACCTAATATGAGGTTTTTCAATTGCATATGAGATAAACATTCTACTTCCTGATTTTTTTGATTAAAATAAAATTGTTACCTAGAGTACGTTCGGGTCAATGTGACCCGCGTACTTAAATCGTTAAAAATTACCTGTGTATGTGTGTTTAGTTGGCAGTATTCTATATTAGCAGTACCTGTGTGTTTGTCAGCCGGATACGTCTCTAAATAAAAACAGGTTTCTGCAAGCTAAAACTTGTAAAATAAACTGTAGTATAGCTGGACGATATTGCAAACCAAATTATAAATATGACCAACATGGACAGACAGCATGTATTTGGAACCAACTGGAAAGGTATGAATAAAGTTGGTTTCCAAGCATACATTGGTCTTTTATTTTTAGCTCGAGTTTATAAGTCCCATGGTGAATCAACTAAAAGTTTATGGAATGAAGAAACGGGTCGTACTATATTTAGATCAACAATGTCGCTGGATATATTTACAAAAAGTTTACAAGTAATAGGTTTTGATAACAAAACTACTAGACAGGATAGAAGACGTTTTGATAAACTTGCGGCAATACGTGAAATTTATGAAATATGGGTAGAAAAGGTAAAAAGAACTTTTAACCCTGATGAAAATGTTACCGTCGATAAACAACTAGTTGCCTTTAGAGGCCGTTCTCCCTTCAAATGGTACATTCCAGCAAGCCAGAGAAATATGGCACAAAACTTTTGGGTTTATATAATTATGAACAGTAAAACTTCTTATGCTCTAAAATTGCAGATCTATACAGAAATGCGTGTGATGTGTGACTTGAATAGTGATTTGGAATGCCACAATATTACGTGTATAATAACTTTTTTACATCGTAAAATTTAGGAAAATTTCTTCTAAAACAAAGTAGATACAATGCCGGGTATTATAAGTAAAATAAACCGGAGCTTTCAGCAAAAATCGCGAATAAAGAAGTTCATAGCTCGTCTTTTTTGCTTCATGCAAGATTTGACACTATTCCCAAAAATAATAAAAATGTTTTTCTTTTGAGTACTTTGCATCATGAATGGTTGTATCATGCATCACTTTCATCAAATGAAAAAGCCCCAAATTATTTTAGATTACAATTCTAATAAGGGAGCAGTGGATACTCTACATTAGCTTGTTGGCACGTATACATGTGAGAAAAGATAAATCGCTCGCCAATGATTGTTTTTTATAATCTACTGGACATTTCTGCCTACAACGCGTTCGTGTTATGGGCATCAATAAATATTCAATGGAATACAAATCAATTGGGAAAACGGCGAATTTTTCTTGAGGAATTGGGAAAAAACTAATGAAACCAGTCATCATTTCCAGAAAAAATATACCAATAACTAAAGGCTCTTACGAACTGGCCAAAAAGGACACGAGCAGGAACAATATGGAAATGCTAGTGAACCGTCTATCAAATCTAACTCCGCCTGCTAAACGAACACGCTGTAAACTTGCCGTAAAAACGATAACAAGACAAATTATTATGTTGGATTATATCACAAACATATTTGTAAAATCCATTCTTTTTATTAATATCCCAGTTGTAAACTGAATTAAATTTTTGTAGATATTTTTTAATAGGCTGTTTTGAAAGAAAAAATGCATTTTGTTTTTGTTAATAAGGTTAATTTACATTAACAACATCATTTTTGTTTAATTAACCATAATTTCTTGTTAATAAAGTTTTATTTATCACCATTAGCTTATTTTATTTCGATTAAGGAGCGTAGACCATAGTTGGGTCATATTGACCCGAACAGTACATTTGTGTAGTTGACTCGAACGGGACAGCAGGGTTAATATAACTTTAATAAAAAACAGTGCAACGATTCTATAACAATATCCAAGCAAGCATAAAAATCAACAGCAGATTATCCAATAGCTTTATGGTGAATAAGGGACTACGACAGGGATGCAGCTTATCGCCAACCCTGTTTAAAATCTATATAAATGAGGTCTTAAATAAGTGGCGCAAATCGTGTTCTGGAATGGAGATAGGTAGAGCTAAACGACGCGACCATACACTATACACACTGTATTTTTGCTGACGATCAGGTGGTGATTGCCCAGGATAACGATGATCTAATATTTATGAGAAACCGGCTGTTTCGACAATTCAAAAAATGGGGCCTATACGTTAATATAAAGAAAACCAAATATATGTGTATAGCAGGACAGCAATGTGAGTTAGAACTTGAGGATGATATGGTTATCCAGCCAAGCTCTGATTATTATACCTTGGAACGAGCATCCAACATAGTGGAAGGACAGAATTCGAAATAGAGGACAGAATTATGAAAGGAAAGAAGGTAATAGGAGCTTTGAACTCACTACTTTTGTCAAAAACCATATCAAAAGAAAATAAGCACAGCTTTATAATAGCATCTGTAAAAGCGTGGTACTGTATGGATGTGAAACCTGGCAACTAAATAAGCGAACAGAACAGAAGTTTCTCGCACTGAAAATGGACTTAACGAATGAACGGGTACGAGATATTATGAATAGAAAAACAAACATAATTGAAGAAGTCCAACAAAAACAAATTTATATTTTATAACTATACGAAGCAAGTTTTCAATCCTAATAGCAAATAATTAATATTGAAAAATATCAAAAATTACTAAAAGATTTTTAAATTGAAAACTTACTGGTACATCCCCATGTATACGCCTCCAAGACTTCTACAATTTGCAAGTCATATGGATGCTGCAGTAAAGACGATAGGGAAGGAATTGTAAACCTTGCAATTCAAATCCCCCGTCTGCAGCCGGCTAGGAACTGAAAGATGCACCATAGTTACTCTACTGAGTAATACGAAAATAAAATAATAAAAATGTGTACCATTTTTATTCGGCTGCAATACGAAGGAAAAACAATCTTACTTTTTAATTAGAATAAGGAGTGCAGCCAGTCCCTTTAACTGCAGTTTTCTGCTCTTATTGGAGCGTCATCAGAAGGAACGTAGGCACTGTTCTCCTTAATCCAATCAAATTGCATCGAAAGGTTTTCCCAAATATTGCAGCCAAAGTGATGGTAATGGGTGGCTAGCGCCATCTGGCCGTAAAAAAAAATAAGTATAAATAAGCCAGTAAGTTTTCAATTTAAAAATCTTTTAGTAATTTTTGATATTTTTCAATATTAATTATTTGCTATTAGGATTGAAAACTTGCTTCGTATTTTTACGTCCAGATGGCGCTAGCCACCCATTACCATCACTTTGGCTGCAATATTTGGGAAAACCTTTCGATGCAATTTGATTGGATTAAGGAGAACAGTGCCTACGTTCCTTCTGATGACGCTCCAATAAGAGCAGAAAACTGCAGTTAAAGGGACTGGCTGCACTCCTTATTCTAATTAAAAAGTAAGATTGTTTTTCCTTCGTATTGCAGCCGAATAAAAATGGTACACATTTTTATTATTTTAAAAACAAATTTGTTGGTATGCCCATGTACAAAGAATGGAGGAAGATCGACTCCCAAAGCTAATAACGGAATGGCAACCCCGGAAAAAAGGAAAAGGGGCAGACCGAAAACAACCTGGATAATTGGAATCCAGAAAGCCATGTCTGAGAAAGATCTCCGACCAGGAGATTGGACAGATCGACGCGGCTGGAGAATAGGAACCGGAAGGCGCAGGACGCTATAAACCAGTGTTATATATATGTTTATTTTTCATAAAGACATAATAAAGTAATGTATTAACAAATATATACAGGGTGAGTCATGAGGAACTCTGTACATACTCCTACCTCGGATGGAGGCCCCTATGGGGAATAACAAATGACCATTAAAAAGTGTCTGCTCCCATTGTTTAATAATATACAGGGCGAGTTTCGCATTTTGACATAAATTTTTATTCGTCATAATTTTTGAACGGTCAGATCGATGTGTCTCTTATTTTGGTCAATCGTTACACTATTACCACCTAATCAACTGATTTATTCAAACTAGAAAAAAATCAAGTCCGGCTTTAAAAAAATTAGTTCGTTTGGGCCTTAGAAAAATTTCACCCTGTATACGCTTTTTGAAAACTCTAACATGAATTTTACAAATTAGACAAATAGGAATTAAAATGGCATATTTATTTTTTTTCCGCACACGATTGCTTAATTTTTTATAAAAAAATCAAATTTGACTATGAATTAAAAGTTTGGTAAAGTGAACCATAGATTTAACAAAATTAACTTTTATTACCAAAATTAATTTTTTTGAACAAATATTTAATTTATGTTACCACCCAATCAACTGATTTATTCAAACTAGAAAAAAATCAGGCCCGGATTTAAAAAATAATTTCGTTTTGGTCTTACAAAAAATTTAACCCTGTATACGCTTTTTTAAAGCTCTAATATGAATTTTACAAATTAGACAAATAGGCAATTAAAATGGCATATTTATTTTTTCCCCACACGATTACTTAATTTTTTATTAAAAAAATCACATTTGACTATGAATAATTAAAAGTTTGGTAAAGTGAACCATAGATTTAAAAAAACTTACTTTTGTTACAAAAATGAATTTTTTTTTGAACAAATATTTGATTTATGTTACCACCCAATCAACTGGTTTATTCAAACTTGAAAAAAATCAGGGCCGGAGTTAAAAAAATAGTTCGTTTGGGTCTTAGAAAAAATTTCACCCTGTATACGTTTTTTAGAAACTCTAATATGAATTTTACAAATAAGACAAATCGACAATTAAAATGGCATACTTTTTTCCCCACACGATTACTTAATTTTCTATTAAAAAATCAAATTTGACTATGCATAAAAAGTTGGGCAAAGTTTTTGCATAGATTTAAAAAAATTAACTTTTTTTTACAAAAATTAATTTACAAAAACAACGTTTTTATTAAAATTAGAAGTTTTAACATTTTTTTTCTATGACACGTCTAGATCTAAAACTCCCCATAACACTTCTTTTGGACTTTATAGTTTAACATTCATAGACGTGATTAAATAGATAAATTTTAAATTTTTTCACTTAATTTTTGCGATTTAACTTTGCAATTCACGAATCTGCACCTTTTATTTTTAAAAGTTCATAACTTTTACGAGAAGAAGACTGAAAGTCTACAACAATTTTCATAGTCTTCACAATGGTAAGAGATAATATGTGCTGTAAAAATTTCAGAAAAAAAAAATATTAAAATGGAACAGAATTGTAGCGAGTTAAACCGTGATTTCATTTTTTTTTTCATTTTTAGGTTAAATTTGTTTTTTTAATAAAAAATTAAGTAATCGTGTGCGGAAAAAAGTAAATATACCATTTTAATTGCCTATTTGTCTAATTTGTAAAATTCATATTAGAGCTTTAAAAAGCATACACAGGGTGAAATTTTTTGTAAGACCAAAACGAACTTATTTTTTAAATCCGGGCCTGATTTTTTTCTAGTTTGAATAAATCAGTGGATTGGATGGTAACATAAATTAAATATTTGCTGAAAAAAAATTAATTTTTGTAATAAAAGTTAATTTTTTTAAATCTATGGTTCACTTCACCAAACTTTTAATTCATAGTCAAATTTGATTTTTTTATAAAAAATTAAGGAATCGTGTGCGGAAAAAAATAAATATGCCATTTTAATTGCTTATTTGTCTAATTTGTAAAATTTATATTAGAGTTTTCAAAAAGCGTATACAGGGTGAAATTTTTTCTAAGAAGCAAACGAACTAATTTTTTAAAGCCGGACCTGATTTTTTTCTAGTTTGAATAAATCAATTGATTAGGTGGTAATAGTGTAACGATTGGCCAAAATAAGAGACACATCGATCTGACTGTTCAAAAATTATGACGAATAAAAATTTATATCAAAATGCGAAACTCGCCCTGTATATTATTAAACAATGGGAGTAGACACTTTTTAATGGTCATTTGTTATTCCCCATAGGAGCTTCTATACGAGGTAGGAGTATGTACAGTTCCTCATGACTCACCCTGTATATACAAGACCTTTCCGAAACTTAACAGATCACAGACTATACTTATCGATGGCACTTGGTATCTGTCTGCGGGTTCTTGGTGTCTTGCTGTTGGTTCTGCAGCGGGCTTTGGGGCTTGTAGATGTTCTGACCACCAGGCCTAAAAGTGTTGGTCGGGTTCTAGGTGACCAGTTACTGCTGAATCGATGCATCGCCGGCGACATTGTGGGCTCCAGTTTCAGGGAGTCTCCCACGAGGTGAAGGGTTGTTCGGTGTAGATTATTATTTGTCCAGAAAACTAGAATACATACAAGTATGTGAGACACCACGAAAAAATAAAAGATATCCTTGCCATTCTTTTAAGAAATAATCCAGAAATGTTGCAGAAAGGCAAGATTAAACAAAATTAATAGTAGTATACTGCGGTGCAAAAAAAACGATCCACTAAAAATTTGGTAATTTTTGATGTTTTGAATTTCATAAACCTATTGTCCGATTTAAGTGATTTTTACCACGTTATAGCCTTATCCATTGACAATATGGATGTAATAATATTGTTGCTAGACAGTTAAACTGTCATTGTATACCGGGTGTACGAATAAAACTGTGTTTTTTCTCAAAGTTCGCATAATACTGAAATTAAAACCCAACTATAGCCTCAGGTTTTCTTAACATTTTGTATTTCGATTCATTCGCCTATGTTGAATAATAAACAAGTTAGGTACTTTAACAACTGGCCATGTTCGTCATCAGTACATGGTGTTTCTAAATAAGTGCGACCAACTGTAAGGGGTAATTTTCTGCAGCGGGCTCTGGGGCTTGTAGATGTTCCGGCCACCATGTCTAAAGGTGTTGGTCGGTTTCTAGGTGACAAGTTACGGCTGAATCGATGCATCGCCGGCGATATTGTTGGCTCCAGTTTCAGGGAGTCTCCTACGAGGTGAGGGGTTGTTCGGTGTAGATTATTATTTGTCCAGAAAACTAGAATACACACAAGTATATGAGACACCACGAAAAAATAAAAGATATCCTTGCCATTCTTTTAAGAAATAAACCAGAAATGTTGCAGAAAGGCAAGGTTAAACAAAATTAATAGTACCTAGTACACTGCGGTGCAAAAAAATCGATCCACTAAAAATTTGGTAATTTTTGATGTTTTGAATTTCATAAACCTATTGTCCGATTTAAGTGATTTTTACCACGTTATAGCCTTATCCATTGACAATATGGATGTAATAATATTGTTGCTAGACAGTTAAACTGTCATTGTATACCGAGTGTACGAATAAAACTGTGTTTTTTTCTCAAAGTTCGCATAATACTGAAATTAAAACCCAACTATAGCCTCAGGTTTTCTTAAAAATTTGTATTTCGATTCATTAGCCTATGTTGAATAATAAACAAGTTGGTACTTTAACAACTGGCCATGTTCGTCATCAGTACATGGTGTTTCTAAATAAGTGCGACAAACTGTAAGGGGTAATTTTACAGGAGAAAATAATGACAATTTGTTTTATAACCATATGTCCGCAAACGCTTCGTTTCCAAGATACGGGATGTTCAATTCCTTTTTTACAAACTGACGATTTATTTATTGCTTTAAAACCACTTGAGTTATGCAGATCAAATTCGGTGAGTTTTAAGAAGTAGTTATTGCACATTTTTTGACATACAATTAAGAATGTTATATGCACCATTGGCGTGTGTACGGGTAATATTATTGGGCATAATACCCGTTTGCGCGCCACTGGTGAATATTAAATTCTTAATTGTATGTCAAAAAATGTGCAATAACTACGTCTTAAAACCCACCAAATTTGATTTGCACATATCAACCGGTTTTAAAGCAATAAGTAAAAAACAGTTTGTAAAAAATTGAACATCCCGTGATGATTATAAAGCAAATTGTCATTGTTTTCTCATGTACAATAACCCCTTAAAGTTTTGTGCAAATATTTTAGAAACACCCTGTACTGATGACGAACATGGCCAGTTGTTAAAATACCTAACTTTTTTATTATCCAACACAAGCTAATGAATCGAAAGACAAAATGTTAAGAAAACCTGAACCTATAGTTGGGTTTTAATTTCAGTATTTTATAAATGTCCGTTTGTCTGTTTGTCTAGCGTTATCACCTGCGAAGCTCAAACGGACAATAGGTGGAATAGCACGATACAACAATGAACACCATGGACAGGAAAGAGAGCGAGAGGACGACCCCAGATGAGATGGGGAGAGGACATTAAAATGATAGGAGGAACGCACTGGAAACAGAAAGCACTAAACAGAAGCGAATGGAGGAAACTGGGGGAAGCCTATATTCAAAATTGGACGAATTAAAGGGCAAAAGAAGAAGAAGATTTTATAAATGCCAGAATAGTCCACAGGGTGATGCGAACTTTGAGAAAAAACACAGTTTGCTTCTTACACCCGGTACACAATGATAGTTTGACTGTCTAGCAACAATATGATTAGAGATATTGTCAATGAATAAGGCTATAACGTGGTAAAAATCACTTAAATCGGACAACAGGTTTAGGAAATTCGAAACATCAAAAATGACCAAATTTTTAGTAGATAGATTTTTTTACACCGCAGTGTAAATAAGATATAATATGAAATATATGAAATAATCACCATGAGGTATGAAACTAGAAAGTAAGGTTAGATAGGAATATAGGCTTTGAAAAATGTGTACAGTTATGTTTAAACACTTACCCCAAATAAGAACTTCTGTTTAAAAATGTGGCTATGGGGCCAGACAGACAATTGCCTTAAGTAGATTTTAAAATTAAAAGAAAAAATATTCTTCATTTTGACAAAGAGGAAGGGTTTCATTTGACATTGACAGACTTCGTAAGTGGGGGCTTAAAATTTGAAACGAGAAACGACAGTGCGACATCACTGTAATGAACCACAGAATTATTGAATAAGAATGTTCTGTGCTGAGATAGAACAAGAATGTTGAGATATGCCTATAAATAAAGAAGCAGGGAGCCAACCAGTTTTAACGGTAAAAACAGGTAAAATAAATAGAAGATTATAATTAAAGAATTAATAAAGAAGATAGAATAATATAGTTATTTAAAAATAAAATAGCAGAGATGTGACATTTGTAACGTTACAAAGACAATAAAACTTGTGAAATCCAGCATCGTATAGGCTTGGGATGGACATAATTTGTCAAGATGCGACATATTCTAAAAGACATGCTACCGATTTGCTTAATACCATATGTTTCCGAAACCATAACTTTGACTAATCATTCTGAAAATAAATTGAAAATAACCCAAAAAAAATTGGATAGGGTAGTGTTGGAAATAACAAAAAGAGATATTGTACCAAATTGGATAGTGAGAGAGAGGAGCAAAGTGACAGATATCATAGAAACATTGTACAAGTCAAATGGAGACATTTAGCACGTTTAAATAATAATAGGTGGACCAAAATACTTATAGAGTAGAGACCTAGAGAAGATAAAAGACACCGAGGTAGACCACCATAAAATGGATGGATGATTTAAGAAAAACAGAAGGGTAAATTTGGATACAGAAGGGGCAAGTTAAAGATCAATGAAGGAATATCGAGGAGACCTATATCCAACAGTGGATGCAAGATATTGAGGAAAGATGGTGATGATATAGCACTGGTTGTACATTTTTCTAATTTTGACGTAAATAGTTACTTAAGACCTCCTTGAATCTATTGTGATAAAATTAAGTTTCGTATTTATTCACTTTATTTTAATATATTCGCTAATAATGGGGATAAAATTACAAATTTCCAAAATCGGTTGACCAAAACTTTGTTTAGAGGTATCATTATGTAGCTCAAAATATGTATTGCCATTAGGTAATGTTAATAGCTCCATTAAAGTTGATACATTAGTGGTCTACTTATAAATATACAATCATTCTCTAATTGTGTTCAAATTGAGAATGGTTGATTGATGAATGAGCTTATAATTTCGATATTGTTGTTAATAAGTATGCAATGAAATTAACTTTATAATTCATACCAAACGCTTCTTTCAGTTCGTCATATATTTTCGAATTCACTCTATCATATTAAGTTGGAGGTGACAGAAAAAAACGTACATTTGTGATTATTATACATATAATTAAGAAAATTATACATTCGTTGTAGTCCAGAAAGCCACTGCGCATCCGCCAGGAAAAATATTCTAATTCGGATTTTCTGCACAATCTTACTCAAAAAGGACCCCTTTTAACAAATTTGCATGTTGCCAGGACCAAAAGTTGGTCAAAAATTTTTTAAACGTTTTTTTTTTGTTTTTTTCCTAAAATTATTTTTTCTGCATGGAATAAATTTTTTTTAGGTTTTTTGGATCATTCCAAACAGAAAAGGTCTTTAGTGACTTTTCTCTAAAGTTGATAGTTTTTGACATATAAGCGATTAAAAATTGAAAAATTGCGAAATCGGCCATTTTTAACCCTCAAAAACTATGTGAAAAACTGAAAATTTGAATATTGCCAAGGTAGGTAGTAGATATTCTTTAAACATCGATTGATGAAACCCCGAAGAGTTTTTTGCAATACAATATCAAAAACCTCTTTGTTTTTTAATTGCCAATCAAGCGTGCGCGACACTATTTTCCGTATTAAATATAAATTCGTTATTTTGTAAACCGGTGACTTTAAGGAAAAATCCCAAAACAGGTCGGTTTTTATTTTTAAGTTATGATATTGTGGCATATATAGTATACTAGTGACGTCATCCATCTCGGCGTGATGACGTAATCGATGATTTTTTTAAATGAGAATACGGGTCGTGTGTTGGCTCATTTGAAAGGTTCTTCAATTCTCTATTCAGTAATATAAACATGTACATAATTATTTATACAGGGTGTCCAAAATTTTTGTATTAAATTAAATCATTTGGAAAATTGACAAAAAAATTAAATTATTGGACACCCTGTATAAATAATTATATAAATGTTTATATTACTGAATAGAGAATTGAAGAGCCTTTCAAATGAGCTGGCACACGACCCCTATTCTCATTTAAAACAATCATCGATGACGTCATCACGCCCAGATGGATGACGTCACTAGTATACCATATATGTCACAATATCACAACTTAAAAATAAAAATCGACCTGTTTCGGGATTTTCCCTTAAAGTCGCCGGTTTACGAAATAACGAATTTATTCCTTTCATTTGAACCATACTGCATACACATGCAACGGTGGAAAGTAGTGTCGCCCACGCTTGATTAACAATTAAGAAACAAAGGAGTTTTGAATACTGTATTGCAAAAAACTCCTCGGGATTTCATCAATAGATGTTTAAAGAATATCTACCTACCTTGGCAACATTCAAATTTTCAGTTTTTCACATAGTTTTTGAGGGTTAAAAATGGCCGATTTCGCAATTTTTCAGTTTTTAATCGCTGATATGTCAAAAACTATCAACTTTGGAGAAAAGTCACTAAAGACCGTTTCTGTTTGGAATAATCCAAAAAACCTAAAAAAATTTTGTTCCATGCAAAAAAAATAATTTTAAGAAAAAAAAAACAAAAAAAAAACGTTTAAACAATTTTTGACCAACTTTTGGTCTTGGCAACATGCAAATTTGTTGAAAGGGGTCCTTTTTGCGTAAGTTTGTGTAAAAAATCCGAATTAGAATATTTTTCCTAGCGGATGCGCAGTGGCTTTCTGGACTATTGACGGTATTTGCACATTAAACTGACTTACACTTATACATAGATGTATAATTGGTTGGCGATTACAATACTCTAAATAGATAACCAATCAATGACGTTGGTTAAGATAATTTGACACAAAAATAATCGACCGTGATAGTACTTTCACAATGTCAACGTGTAAGATCACAATTAGGGATTCCAATGAACTGTCAGTGGTGGTCGGTGGATGGCTAAACTGACATGCCCATAGACATAGTTAAGGGGGGTGGTCATGGCGTATCTAATGTTTACATTGAATATTGACAAATTTGTAAAGAATATCCTGTTTGGTTTTGTTTTTTTGTTAATTGTGTAGCGAAATTTGTGAAATTGTGATAGCAAATTAAATATGAAGTTTAAAAATTGGATACGCCTATGGATGACAGTTTCGCCATCCAGCAGCCATATTATATCACGTGATTTGGAATGCCTAATTGAGGGGTAAAGAAGCAAAACCAGCAATCTTACTGTCAACTATATCTTTTTGTTCATCTCTACAACTTCACAAAATATTGTGTAGCAGAACCCTCAATATCTTGTTCATATTTAACTTCAAAAAATAGGGTTAGTAGCAAAAACAGCAGTCTTCATAGGACCGCTAATGCAATACCCGAAATCTCCGTTTTAAAAATTCTATTTCATGAAAACTTTGTCAAAGTGTTGATTGCTGGTATTGCTTCTAGGCCCCTCACTTGTAATAATTATAGGTTAGTATTTTTCAACGACGTATATAATATACTTTCTTCACATTTTCACTTAGATTTATTAACGTTTGTGACTTTTTAAGTACAGTCAACATAAGATAATGTCAACCTAATAACTTTACTTGCCTTTTTTTTCTGGATATGTCTAGAACCGGTCAGTCTAGGCAGTTTTATAGGGACCTAAAAATGACGGACAACACGATCAACAGCACAAGATTTATAAAAGATGTTGCAGCGCAATTGCTCGCAGACGACGAAGAGATAAATAGAGAAAACGCCACAACGACAGGGCAACAAAGATAGTACCAGTTAGCCGAACTTAAAATATCAGGGCCCACACTAGCTGAAGTAAAGTCCGCAATTTCGTCCCTAAAAAACCATAACGCCTTAGGCCCAGACGGTATACAGGCGGAACTACTAAAAAAAGGAGGAAAAAACTACATCTTGAGATATATCATCTTATAAGAGAAGTCTGGGAAAGAGAAGAAATACCGAAACACTGGCATGAAAGCCATATAATACCTATTCACAAGAAGGAAGACAAACAAATATGTCGGAACTATAGAGGAATATCGTTAATTAATACAACATACAAGATTATATCTATAATACTGTTTAGAAAACTAATTCCATACGCAGAGGAAATAATAGGCGACTACCAAAGCGGATTCAGACCGGGAAGGTAGGCCGTAGACCAGATCTTCATCCGACGCCAGGTGTTGGAAAAAAACTGGGAATTCAACCGCGATGTGCACCAAATCTTCGTGGACTTCAAACAAGGAGTACCTGGAAAGCTGGTAAGATTAGCGAAGTTGAGTACCTAGAATGCTTCCGCACGAATCAGAATTATCAGCACCAAGTCGGAGGAATTCCTCATTGACACCGGGCTTAGACAAGGAGCTCCTCTCGCCCCCCTGCTGTTTAACTTTACACTGGAACATGCAGTAAAGGAAGCTCAGCCACAACTGGCTAACGGATTTGCCGCCCAAGGATCAAAAATACTATTGGCCTTTGCTGATGACGTGGACATAATTGCACAATGCACCAGAGACGCAAAAGAATTTTTCACCTTATTCGAGAACGGAGCCAAGAAAGTTGGTCTTAAATTCAACGAGGACAAGACCAAGTACATGGTGGTTACGAAAAACCCAAGACCAAGGGTTAGACAAAACGCAACAATTAATCAATACAATTTTGAAGTCGTCAAAGAATTTAAGTACCTGGGAGCGATCATAACATCTGAAAATTAATATGAAAAGGACGTGGCAGCCAGGATCGTTGCAGGAAACGGGGCATATTACCCATTAAGGACTCTACTTAAATCAAAAATACTTTCAAGACCAGCAAAAATAAGAGTATATAAGACAATAATTTGTCCCACAATAACGTATGGAAGAGAAACATAGACTCTAAATCAGGGGGAAACGACAAAATTACTGGAACTTGAAAGAAAGATACTGCGGACTATCTATGGGCCTTGCAGAGAAGAGACAACAGGAGAATGGAGAAGAAACCCCAACGATGAACTCTAGACAATATATGGAGATGAAAACATAGTACGCTACATTAAAGCAAACAGAATACGATGGGCGGGTCACGTGCTAAAATCAAGTGACGAAAGACTTCTAAACGCCACATTCTGGGAAAGGCCCGATGGAGAAAGGTCAGTTGGTCGCCCAAGAAAGAGATGAAAGGAGGCAGTAGCTAGTGATCTACGCAAAATGGGCGTAGAGCAATGGGAAATAGCTGCTTAGGACCGACAACAATGGAACAATGGAGGGAAATAGTAAACGCGGCCAAGACTCACATAGAGTTGTAGAGCCAAATGATGATGATGATGATGATGACTGGAACAACAAGAAGGTACCGTAGAATGGGGATACATTGATCATTTTTAAATTTTAATGTTAAACAAAACTTTTATCTAAGAGTTAAAATCGACTAAAAAAATCAGTAATAATCGGGTTTCGTTTATCAAGACACACAATAAATATTAACACTAAATGTCTCATACTTTTCAAGAAAAAAAATTTAAAGGACCTGATCAAAGATATACTGTAGATGGGGATATTTTGATCACACATGTAATTTTAGTTTAATATGAAAGTATCCCTAATGTTATTCACTTTGAAAACATATTTTGACAAATCTTATTTTATTATGACCTTTTAGGGTAAAAAAAAATTATGAAACTTACAGAAAATAATGTATTTGATGATAATGAAATGAAACTGCACTTCAACAACTTAAAAACTACGAATTTTACAGAAAAATAAGGTATGTTAACGTGTTTAAAATTAAACTAAACTTCAACTACTTTAATGTCTTTTTTAAAAATGCATTTGGTGCTTCCATCTAAACACTCTATAGATGCGGGATTTGGTAAAAATTCAACTATATCCTCCTTACTAATTTGGGATATGTCGGCATCAATCATCTTAAATTCTGTCTTGCTGGGTTTTATGGATTTATAGCCTATGACTATTACTTCCGGCTCTACCTCCAAAATTTTACAGACATAGATATAAGTTTTTTTTCCTCTCTGAGATAAGAATTTTGCTAAAATATATCTATCTGCTTGAACCTTATCTACTTCAGACTGCACTTCGTAGTTTTCTTCATTTTCTAACAAGTCTGATTCATTTTCGGACTCGGATTCATCTGACTGTGATATGTGGCCTTCTTTATCTGAACTATCTTCTGATTGCTGCTCAATTATTGCTGTTGACACACTAGCTCCGGGAGCTACATCTAGTTTCTTTTTTCTTGTTTTTGGTCTCTCTGGTCCTCCAAATCTTTGCTCCTTTAGAAGTGCAGTTAATGCATTTTCAACGGCGTCCGTGGGATCTTGTGGAGCGTCATCTGTTGGCAATTTCTTATAAACTTCACCCGGGCAAAACGGATAAATACCAGTAGAACGAAAGGAGCTAATTAAGTTTCGCTTTACTGCTGACGCAATTTTATCCGTTTGTTGGGATGGACCACCTTTCGAAACTCGAGGAGTGACTTCGCCAAGAGTTTTTAATGTTTTCCTTAAAAGAGATGAAAACATATCTTTTGGAACTGTACTTAGTCGCAAATTTTGTAATTTCCAATCCGTTAACGTCGTCCTCCAAGCCTGTTTCATTGGCCTGAAAAAGCCCACGTCCAGTGGTTGGCACAAATGGGTAGAATTTGGAACTAAGCATATGAAGTCAATTTCATGTTCAGCACACATCTTAAGAACTTCAACATCCATGTGTGACGATAAATTATCTCCTATCAAAGCTTTTCTTCCTTCTAAACGTCGTGCATGGGGCAAAAAGCAAGTTGTGAACCAGTCTCTAAAAGTTACGACATCTATCCATCCACTTTGAGTACGATTATACCTCGTCCCTTGGTTGCAGCATGTTTTATCGCAGCAAGGTAAACCACGCGGTCCATTTTCCTTCCACGTATCATACAGGTGAATGCTTTTATAAATGACGTAGTGAGGGAGAAGAGTTCCGTCTGCAGCAGCACATACCATAATAGTGGTACAACTTTTGGAGTGATTCATCACTTTTTCGGGGTACTTAATGCCTCTTTTGTATATGCAACGTTTTTTCCCTGGATCGTCTGACAAATTAGATTCGTCATAGTTGAAAATGTTGGAACTGGGCAAATCTTTAATTACTGGCTCCAAGTTATTACAAAACTCTTCTAGTGTAACTCTTGAAACAGCAGCTCTAGCACGTTTAATATTTGTTGCTAGTCGTTGCACAAACGAATCCTTATGCCTATTAAGTAGGCCGTATGCCCAGTCAATACCAGGCAGATTATTTTGAAATATAGCCACGTTTTTTCCTTGTTGATCCAAATACCATTTTGCCATCATTCGTAGGTCCTGAATAGATAAAGGAGAGCCCCAGTCAGCACATTTAGCGGCTGATTTTAAAATTGCTACCTCCTCTCCTTTGGTGCAAATAGTAGGACGTCCGGGGGTGCCAATATGTTTTCCTTTATATCTGTTATACAGGGTACCAAAGGGAATTTTATATTGTCTTGATGCTTCTCTAATAGATAGTGTACCTTCAACTACCCGTTCAATGGCTCTTTCTAAATTTGCTGGAGGGTAATCAGCGTACCTTCTGCTGCCAAGTAATCTTTTATGCTTACGGGGCATTTTCCTGCAAGAAAGAATACTTTTAATTAATATTTATTTGATTAATATTTTCATCTGTTCGAAAAAACGATTATACGGATCGTCTGGGGTAACATTGATCACACGATTAATGTTGCCCATTGTATTGATCAATGTTTCCCCCAGTAATTTCACGCCGTACTCTTAATCACTCCCATAACCTGCTTACGTTATTTTCAGTGAGATTCATGATCAAAGTACTTCTAATCACTACATGAAAGAATACGTTGTATAAACAATATACTTACCGTGATATGTACGAAGTTTTTCACTTAACAAAATTGATGTTAAACTCAATACTCCAAAAAAATGCTTGTACTTCTAGCACATGCGTGTGTATCGGTATCGAATGGTCATAAATACTAAATAACAGTAACATTGCTGCCGACTAGGCAAAATTCGGTTAATGGCATTGGCTAAGCGCACAAGCCTGAGGCATATAATTAATTTTTAAAGTTTTGATCAAAATAACCCCCGAGTTCAAAGTATCCCCAATCTACGGTAACCCTATTCTACCCTAACCTGACTGACCAGTAAGAACTGGTCCACAAAAAAGGATATAAAGATATATTTGCGACAGTTACCGCACAATTGCCGTTATACCATCACAAGCTAGTAAAGTAATGCTGCAGATTATCCTTTAAAAAATTACATAAACTAAGGAAACTAATTATAAGGGAATGTTTAAAATCCTAACGCACCTCTATCAGGAGCGAAAAATCGATTTTTATGCGTGTGTCTGTGTGTCAGTGTCTCAACGACCGAGTGAAATTCGCAAACTAGTCCTCTCCGATTGCCGAAAAACGCACCGGTACAAGAGACAGGGCGGCGCCTTACGCTTCTTCGGCCAACGTTGCGACGCCCGTCGATCCGAAGCGCATATCGTCGCCGAACGTCGGTCCAGATAGACCCGCGTCGCTTCCCCAAGCCACCTGTGTCGGCTTCGTGGTCACGGGACGTTGGCTAAGATGAATCCCGATCTGCAGAATCGGGAAGACCTATAGAAGTAATACGTTGTTGATTTTGGGCATAAAGAGACTCAGAATGTGCGATGGATGAGATGTGACGATTTTTAGTGTGAACTCGGAGTTTGGACTGGAAAGTACTTTTTGATCAGATGGTGAGTGAGCTCTGTTGATTGGAAGTGAGTGTAGTTCAAAAACCTTCAGGTAAAGTCGTACATAAAAATCATTGCCTGAATATTATTTGCGTCTGATATAACAAAATTTGGGTTTCCTTGTCATGTCATGTTACTTTTAGGTCTATATTATTTTTTATTTGTATTAGTACTATGTATTGTATTCTTTAGAAACACATTGTGTTACTGTAAACCCACTGGTTTCCTTTTGGCTGAACACTAATTGCAAAATTAGACTACACCATTCAAATAAAATGTAAATAAAAATAAAAAAATATTCTCCACACTTTTATAACATACTTATCCCTAACAATAATATAATTATTGGTTATTCATTTGAACGAATGTTAGGAACCTACTTTACATAAATATTTACGTTATAATTGATTTGGGAATGTATAATAGTACAGTTTTTATGGAAAATTATTACAATCGTCTTTATGTTGTTTAAACCCGAATAGCAATAAATAAATTGATGAATTATGCCTTTTATTTTTCATTCTCAAAAAAATACAATCTTCTCTTCAAATGACATTTTGTTCTTCTGGGCACATGCCTTTAGGAAGGTTATCGAAAAAATATTTTTCTCTCATATCGTGGGCATACTGCAAAAACTGACCAAGTCAAATATCACGGTTTCGAGATAATCGATGTTGAATATTCTGTAATTTTTTTTAAATTTTTTTTTAATCATTTTAAAAGGATATGCATTTTTTCTTTCTAGGTATTAAATGGTTGAACTTAGTGATTCTAAATAGCTCTAAAAATCGCAATAACCTTTTCGTTTTTAGAAAAAAAAATTGACTTGGTCACTTTTTGATGCAGAAATTTGCTCAAATTTAAATAGTGGTCAAAAAAAATGGTTATTGATCAATAATAAAACGCAAAGAAAATACTTTTAATTTTATTTATTTACAGTGTAAGGCTGAAGTTTCAAATAAAAACATTTACTTTATTTTTTAAATTGAAAAATAATAACAAAAATGTAAAAGTTTCTCTACTAGAATTAATCTGAATCCGAATAGGAGAAGTTGAACTAATCTGAATCCGAATCGGACAATACTGATGGCTCTGGAGCAACATATTTTCACTCTCTGATGGTATTGACTGGTACCCAAGGATGGAATTCAGGTTGAGTTGTTCCTGTCTTACACAATTTTAGAAGACACTGCTTTTTAAGTTTAGAAATACGAATTTCTTTGGAGTATAATAGTAGTTGAATTTTTTGTAGGATTTATAACTCGTTTAGTATGTCCAAATACGAGTACATTGAATATAAGAAACTCTGGATCACTATAGTTGTACTTAAATAAAAATTGCGGTGTATCTGCTTATAATTGCAACGTATACGTAAAACTAAAACATCAAAAAGTGGCCAAGTCATAATATCCAACTGTCCCAGTTCAATGTTGACATGAATAAATATCAATCAAATTTCATGCAAAAGTGACCAAGTCAACATGTTCATTTCTTCCAGTCTATTGATACGCATACCCAGACATAGACATTTGTATGTTATGTGTGTTGCGGGATCAAACCTTATAATTTTGCCCTTGGCATTTTTTCAGGTATTCGGTTACTTCTTTCGAGTGATTTGGTCACATAAACTAAAAATCGATAAAAATTGATTTGGTCACTTTTTGCAGTATACCCACGATATACAAAAAACCCAATAAGTTTCATTCTGGATAACATGGATCTTAAAATTAAATTAAAAAAAATAAAGAAATATTCAAGTAAAATTTATGGGTATATCCTACTGAGGAAAACTTCACTAAATAAAGACTTAAAAAACCGAGACCAAGTATATAGAATACTCGAATTTTAATAATAATAATATCAATAAGAAAAGACACAAGGTAACACAGTAACGTAGAAATGAGTGGCGAAAAAATGTGCTGTTATTTTGATAGGAAATAAAGTTATAGTTTTATTTTGAAAAAATTTTCTCTTTGATTTGCTAAATTTGAATGAAAAAGCGCCTCAAACTGTAAACTTTGTCAAAGGTACTATTTTGTCCTACTCTTTTTTTACCTAATCTATCTTAACAACGAGCATTTCCCCAAGAAATAGATCAGATATTCCCTTCACACATTGAGTAAAACCTTCTTTCTCAACATTTTAGAAGATTGTTCAAAATTTGAACAACAATGGGATATTTCAAAAAATTTTCATTTTCAATTAATAAGTTCTATTATCCATTAGAAAAATTATCGATATCCATAACTTCTTTTCTCATGTTGGTACAATAACAACTACAAAAATATCACGACACACTGCAATAAATACTAATGAAACTAATACTCTTAGTGGCTTAAGCCAGAAGTGTAGACTCCAGTGCTCAATATCATAAGTTGTCAAGAGAAAACGCCTAGATTTATAATATTACAAAATAAATCTGCCATTTTCCAGATTATATAATATCATCATTATCGCTACTACATTCGTCATTTTCTAAACAAGTTGGCAACTGGCTCTATTGTTTCTTTACTATTATAATAGAGTGTTTTCCAACATTTTTCTTCCTCTATTGTAGTAATGTCTTATAGCTTTTGCCAATAGCTACATAACATTTTTGGAAAATTGACTCACTTAGTAGTTACCAATAGCTCCAAATTCCTGCAGCTGCAGAATCGGGAAGAGGTATATAACGCATACGTTGGTGATTTTGGACATAAACAGATTAAGAATGTGCGATGGATGAGATGCGACGATTTTTAGTGTGAACTCGGAGTTTGGACTGGAAAGTACTTTTTGATCAGGTGGTGAGTGAGCTCTGTTGATTGGAAGTGAGTGTAGTTCAAAAACCTTCAGGTAAAGTCGTACATAAAAATCATTGCCTGAATATTATTTGCGTCTGATATAAAAAAATTTGGGTTTCCTTGTCATGTCATGTTACTTTTAGGTCTATATTTTTTTTTTATTTGTATTAGTACTATGTATTGTATTCTTTAGAAACACATTGTGTTACTGTAAACCCACTGGTTTCCTTTTGGCTGAACACTAATTGCAAAATTAGACTACACCATTCAAATAAAATATAAATAAAAATAAAAAAATATTCTCCGCACTTTTATAACATACTTCTCCCTAACAATAATATAATTATTGGTTATTCATTTGAACGAATGTTAGGAACCTACTTTACATAAATATTTACGTTATAAATGATTTGGGAATGTATAATAGTACAGTTTTTATGGAAAATAATACAATCGCCTTTATGTTGTTTAAACCCGAATACCAATAGATAAATTTATGAATTATGCCTTTTATTTTTTATTCTCAAAAAAATACAATCCTCTCTTCAAATGACATTTTGTTCTTCTGGGCACATGCCTTTAGGAAGGTTATCGAAAAAATATTTTTCTCTCATATAAAAAAAACACACTAAAGTTCATTCTGGATAACATGGATCTTAAAATTTATATAAAATAAAGTAAAGAAATATTCAAGTAAAATTTATGGGTATATCCCACTGAGGAAAACTTCACTAAATAAAGACTTAAAAAACCGAGACCAAGTATATAGAATACTCGAATTTTAATAATAAAAATATCAATAAGAAAAAACACAGGTAACACAGTAACATAGAAATTAGTGGCGCAAAAATGTGCTGTTATTTTGATAGGAAATAAAATTATAATTTTATTTTGAAAAAAATTTTTATTTGATTTGCTAAATTTGAAAAAAAAGCGCCTCAAACTGTAAACTTTGTCAAAGGTACTATTTTGTCCTACTATTTTTTTACCTAATCTATCTTAACAACGAGCATTTTCCCAAGAAATCTATCAGATATTCCCTTTACACATTGAGTAAAACCTTCTTTCTCAACATTCGAGATGATTGTTCAAAATTTGAACAACAATGGAATATTTCAAAAATTTTACATTTTCAATAAATAAGTTCCATTATCTATTAGAAAAATTATCGATATCCATACCTTTTTGTCTCATGTTGGTACAATAACAACTACAAAAATACCACGACACACTGCAATAAATACTAATGAAACTAATACTCTTAGTGGCTTAAGCCAGAAGTGTAGACTCCAATGCTCGATATCATAAGTTGCCAAAAGAAAACGCCTAGATTTATAATATTACAAAATAAATCTGCCATTTTCCAGATTATATAATATCATCATTATCACTACTACATTCGTCATTTTCTAAAGAAGTTGGCAACTGGCTCTATTGTTTCTTCACAATTATAATAGAGCGTTTTCCAGCATTTTTCTTCCTGTACTCTAATAATGTCTTATAGCTTTCGGCAATGGCTACATAACATTTTTGGAAAATTGACTCACTTGGTAGTTACCAATAGCTTCAAATTCCTGCAGCTGCAGAATCGGGAAGACGTATAGAACGCATACGTTGGTGATTTTGGACATAAACAGATTAAGAATGTGCGATGGATGAGATGTGACGATTTTTAGTGTGAACTCGGAGTTTGGACTGGAAAGTACTTTTTGATCAGGTGGTGAGTGAGCTCTGTTGATTGGAAGTGAGTGTAGTTCAAAAACCTTCAGGTAAAGTCGTACATAAAAATTATTGCCTGAATATTATTTGCGTGTGATATAAAAAAATTTGGGTTTCCTTGTCATGTCATGTTACTTTTAGGTCTATACTATTTTTTATTTGTATTAGTACTATGTATTGTATTCTTTAGAAACACATTGTGTTACTTTAAACCTACTGGTTTCCTTTTGGCTGAACACTACTTGCAAAATTAAACTACACCATTCAAATAAAATGTAAATAAAAATAAAAAAATATTCTCCACACTTTTATAACATACTTATCCCTAACAATAATATACATAATTATTGGTTATTCATTTGAACGAATGTTAGAAACCTACTTTACATAAATATTTACGTTATAATTGATTTGGGAGTGTATAATAGTACAATTTATTTGGAAAATTATTACAATCGTCTTTATGTTGTTTAAACACGAACACCAATAGATAAATTTATGAATCATGCCTTTTTATTTTTCATTTTGAAAAAAATACAATCTTCTCTTCAAATGACATTTTTTTCTTCTGGGCACATGCCTTTAGGAAGGTTATCGCACAAATATTTTTCTCTCATATGCAAAAAACACACTAAGCTTCATTCTGTATAACATGGACCTTAAAATTAATATAAAATAAAGTAAAGAAATATTCATGTAAAATTTATGGGTATATCCTACTGAGAACTTCACTAAATAAAGACTTAAAAAACCGAGACCAAATATATAGAATATTCGAATTTTAATAATAATAATATCAATAAGGAAAAACACAAGGTAACACAGTAACGTAGAAATAAGTGGCGCAAAAATGTGCTGTTATTTCGATAGGAAATAAAGTTATGGTTTTATTTTAAAAAAATTTTCTATTGGATTTGCTAAATTTGAACGAAAAAGCGCAGTAAACTGTAAACTTTGTCAAAGGTACTATTTTGTCCTACTCTTTTTTTACCTAATCTACCTTAACAACGAGCATTTCCCCAATAAATAGATCACACATTGAGTAAAACCTTGTTTCTCAACATTTTTGTTCAAAATTTGAACAACAATGGAATCTTCCAAAAATTTTACATTTTCAATAAACAAATTCCATTATCTATTAGATAAGTTATCGATATCGATACCTTCTTGTCTCATGTTGGTACAATAACTACAAAAATATCACGACACACTGCAAATACGATATGATATTAAATACTAATGAAACTAATACTCTTAATGGCTTAAGTCAGAAGTATAGACTCCAGTGGTCGATATCATAAGTGGTCAATGAGAAACTGCCTAGATTTATAATATTAATAAATAAATCTACCATTTTCTTTAGATTAGATAATATCATCATTATCACCACTATATTCTTTATTTTATAAAGAAGTTATAACTGGCACTATTGTTTCTTTACTATCATAATAGAGAATTTTCTAGCCCTTTTCTTCATCTAGTGTAATAATGTTTAATAGCTTTTGCCAAGGGCTACATAAAATTTTTGATAAATTGATTCACTTGGTAGTTACCAATAGCGTCAAATTCCTGCAGCTGCAGAATCGAAAAGACGTATAGAACTCATACGTTGGTGATTCTAGACATAAACAGATTAAGAATGTGCGATGGGTGAGATGTGACGATTTTTAATGTGAATTCGGAGTTTGGACTGGCAAGTACTTTTTGATCAGGTGGTGAGTGAGCTCTGTTGATTGGAAGTGAGTGTAGTTAAGAATCTTTCATGTAAAGGCGTAGAAAAAAATTAATACCCCAATATAGCTTATATCTGATGTATAAATAAGTTTCAAGCAAAATATGACCCTCCTTATAATAGGTACCATGTTAATTTTAGGTCTATAATTTTTATGTGTACTGTGTTCTTTACTCTTTACACTCACATTGTGTTACTGTATTACTGTAAACCTACTCGTTATCTTCTGGCTCAACATTGCTTGAAAAATTGGACAACATTCAATTCAAATGTAAGCCATCAAGAGGGTTGACAACAAGTATTATATTCTCTAATATACAAAAAATTACACCAGTAATAATTCTTTATAACAAGGACCTAAATATTCATAAAAAATTGGTAGCAATAAACTAAATATATATATATATTATACTGAGTAAAACTTCACTAACTAAAGTCTTCAAAAACTAATACATGGCAAACAGAAGATTGAATATTAATATTAATAACAATAATTACAAGTAATAACAGTAAGGTATAATAATAATAAGTATAATCTGAAATAGTGATTTTGTCCATTAAAGAGAGTGAGAGCCGTATGGCTTAAATCTGGATAAAAATAATAATTAGAGCCTGCCTTAATAATTAAGAATATTAATTATTAATATATTGTTATGGGTGATTTTAGTTTTCATCATATCGAGCTACCCAGGTTGCACTGGTTCCATACAATGGTATTATTTAGACTCACATTTTGTTTCTGTAAAACTGGTTAGGCTACCTTTTGGCTAAACATTATTTGCAAATTAGACAAAGACATAAAATTAAAATGCAAATATAAAGAAAATAAATACTTTCCATACTTGTTATAAAATATAACAATAATAAAATTGGTAGTACATTTAAACGAATGTTACAATCTACTTTACATAAATATTTAGGCCTGTAAATATGTAGACCTAGGCACGCAAGGTTAGGCCTGTTATTCGTTTAACCCGACTGAAATATCCCTGCTATTATTGTTATCTATCACATACGGAAATTGCTGCAAGGGAAAAAGTTGGACGTCTCGTCAAAATGCATCTACTCACGAAATATTAGCTTAGTAGTAAATTGTAAAAATATTCCTGGGATCCCTGATTATAAACTATGTTCCAGTAACCAAATGTACAACTGATTTTGATATTTTTATAAAAAAAAGTCTCGATCAGGTATATTTTCCTAGAAAAATATTATTTTGAACTTATGTATATATAAATTATATTTAGAGAAAACTATTTTCATTTTGGAAATAACTATAAAATTAAATTGATGAAAGGGGTTTGAAATTAAAATACTTAACGAGAAAAGCAGATAAAGTTCAATAAATGATAAGATAAGCAATAATGTGTGAAATGAATAACCTGGCGTTATCTATCATAAATGAAATCTATTATATGGACCATGAAGATACACATGTTTATATAAATGTAAACAGATAATGGTGGTTATACAGATCTACCAGGATATATTTAAAATATTCCTTGAAATTGGAGTTACTTTCTGGGACCAGTTTAGTTGTGGATTTAAAACATCATTAAATGAGCTACAAATTTAAGGCCTGATTATTTATTATTACCTGATCCGCGACAAATCTAGATCTGCCCAGTCAGAGAGGCCCAGTACTATTTCTCATAGCTGCTAGTTTAGAGCATGGCATTTAGCACTAAAAACAACTGAATAAATCGATTTTTAAATAGAGCACCTAGAGACATGCAACTGCTTGCATTGTGTTCAGGATGATGCCAGGAAAAAGTCTACTATAAAAAATGGGTGGAAATGCATAGTTGCATTCTAAAGTGCATTAAATTCATCCAAAATGCATAAATATGTCAAAATAAGCATATTAATGGCCAGATTTTGTTACACGGGGGTTTTTGGGGTGGCTGAATATGAATATGACATCAAAACCTATGGAGAACCTGGTGCCCAGGGTCACTGGTAAAGCACGTTTTCTTGAATCTAGAGGGATTTGGAGTCACTGAACAGGAATACGCCATCATAACCGACACCCGGACCACATGGTTCCCAAGGTCACTGCTGAGGCATGATATGGTCTGGAGTTTGGAAGGTTTTTGGTACCAGGTGCGTCTAGGGTCGGTTCTGATGGCGTATTCTTGTTCAGTGACCGCAAAAACACCCAGTCATGTAATTGCATCAATTTAGTGGCGAAAACCGTCAAAACTTTAAATGACGTGCCTTAGCTGTCAACCTGGGCACCAGGTGCTCCGATGGTTAGTTATGTTGGTGTATTTGTCTTCACCAACCCCAAAAACTCCCGTGTAACAAAATCTGGCCCTTTAATACACGTATTTTGACATGTTTATGCATTTTCGGATGCATTTTATGCACTTTGAAATGCAACTATGCATTTTTACCCATTTTTCTATAGTAGATTTTTTTCCTGACATCATCCTGAACATAATCCAAAAATTTGCAAGTCTATTTTGTGCTAAATGCCCTGGTCAAGATGGTTCAGTGTTTGATGAATGTGCAACACGAGGTGGTTGATTTTTTTTCCTGAAAAAAGTGATGAGGACCAGCCCCAATTGCGTTAATCGTCAAACAACTTTAAATCGTCCTTTTACTCCTATCCACCGACAACTATTCCCTTAATCCAACCCTAGTTTTATCTCATTATTCCCCTCACCCCCTTCCCCTTTACTCCTATTCTCCATTTTTCCCCCTCACCCTCTTTTTCCACTACCCCACTAGTTTCTAACAATCTTCTCTTTCCATACTAATCACCCATTAACACATATCTCAACTTGCATCTTCTTTTCAACTTCATTACTGCCTCCCCCACTATCCCATCCCTAACACAGTTTTGATTCTTCTATTTTCCTATCCTTCATATTTTTTCCACTCCTAGTCATTTCTGGTTTGACCCCGTGTCTCTATCTTTTTTCAGGTCCTCTATATCTCATCTCACCATTTCTTTCATAATTTATTTAAATGGCTCGTATTATTATTAATCCTTAAATCTGTCTGGTTTATTGTCTCTTTGGAATGTTCTTACACTCATTTTATCCTGTTGCCTGTTATGTTACTTACTCATTTTCTCTCATCTCCGTTTACAATAAAAAACACCATACAGCCAATCACTCTGGTCTGTCATATATATCACTTTCCTTACTTAGTAACATTCTGTCGCTTCTTTCTTTTTAGATTCTTAGACTTTACTTAACAATAGGATACTGCACACCTACATCCATTACGACCCATTCAGTCAAACTTCTTTCAGACTATAACATTTAAGTTTTAATACATTCACTATTCTCCTTTTTCATCTATCTTTTCATTTCCATTCATATCAGTTCCTTCATCGTTCATTCAGTCCTTTCAAAACTACATAAAGATGAATTAGACTTTATGTCACATAGTTTAATTTTATTATATTATTACATACTTTTATTCATTCCACAATATTATATACAATCATATCTTTCACACATATATCTACCTCACTAACAGTAATCTTTAGTTATTTAATTTTGTTAGCAATTATTTTCCAACTTTTAACAGACATAATTATTCATTGCAATAGTATAATAATAAATTTAACACAATAAATAACCACCTTTTGTATGTATACTGTTTTCTCGCAATATTCTACCGTTTACCTTCAACCTGTTGCCTACTTGCCTTGTTAGGCGACCAACAGTACATCACATAAAAATACTCTTAAATTCTGGTTTTTTCGGTTTGTTTAGCTTTGTTTTTCCACGCAAGTCTAATTATCTTTTATTATGTAGTGTATTTCCTTGTTTCAACAAAACTCAACTTTCATCTCGTCATTTCACATCCGATGACGTCACAACTTAAACCATGAAATATATCTGCATTAATTTAAGGAATCTATAAGTTATTCTGGAATAGAGAGTTGCTAATTTAAACTTTACAGTAGATTTTATTATTCAAATAATTTAAATTATTTTTGCAGACAAGCCTTTGCATTTTATTAAAAAATCCAAAATCAAATGAAACTTTAACCAAAAATTGGCTTTATCTTGTCATGTCATGTCACCCTTTTCAAATTGTATATCCACTTCCTAATTTCTCAGTTGGTCTGTGCCCATTGAATTGGCAAGTACCTAGCATCTTCGAGCAGGGAACCATGGCACCCTTTTAGCATGTGTTCCACTTTATCTATCAACATCGACTTTTAGTCATAACATTTTAATATATTACATTATGTAAACCATATACGATGATGTTAACACTATTTACAGTGTGCTAGTTTCAAAATACTCGGCAGGATGTAAGTATTTCCACATTTTTCATTTTAACAGTCACAGTTTTAACCTTTTGCTTTAAACTAACGTGGAAATACTTCATTCTAGGCACTGAAGATGTTCTGTTTAGAACGAAAACGTTCTGCAATCCATGACATTTTATAGTTTTAAATAAACGATTTTATACCAGAATACATCTCGAAGTTTTTACTTCTGTATTGGTTTTTTTCCTGAGTTATTTGTACACTGAATATCCCTTCTAGTTGGCACGGTAATTTTGCAAACAAAACAGAATACCAGATGACTGGAACAGAGGTACAATAGTATCTATATAAAGGAGATCGGGAGGAGTGCGAAAATTACAGAAAAATAAATTTATTGAGCATCGCATGCCAAGTTCTAGCAAACATAACAAAACCTGAGAATTAAATTATGCGCTGAACGAGTATTAGGAGAATACCAAAACGGATTCAGACCTGAAAGACCGACAATTAATTCTATACATGCAGATGCATACATGCAAATAATTTAAAAATCGAGAGAATACAACAGAAAAATACACCTAATATCCATAGATTTCATAAGCGCTTTTGGGATGGAGAGCTAGATATTCTTGGAATCCCAGAAAAATTAAGACAAAACAGTGAGCCTAAATAACACCACAGCAAAGATCAGTTTCAGTGGAACAACTTCTAACGAAATAAATGTAAACAAAGGCGTGAAACAAGGTTACTCTATGTCATAGGCACTATTTAACCTGATGTTAAAAGTAATAATAAGGAGGACAAATAAAAACATTATTACAGATCAACTAGTAGCATATGCAGATGATCTAGTCATCAGAGCGAAGAGGATGAGGACATTTATAAAAGCAGTTGAAGAAGAAAGAAAGTTGCTCGTGGCCAAGAAGTCCATCTGATGTTGTAGACCTTAGAAAAGCGTATGATAGTGTCCCACTGGTTAAATTATGGAAGGCACTGGAGAAAACAAATGTAAATATAGAATTGGTTGAAGCCGTAAAAACGTTGTACTACCAACAAACAACATGAATTAAAACGGGAAAGCTCATAACACCTGGATTCACAGTAACTAAAGGACTAAGGCAAGGAAGCTGTATCTGACCAACACTATTCAAAATATATCTCGAAGCAGCACTCAACAAATGGAAGAAAAAATGTACGAATATGGGCATACAACTAACGGACTCACCTGTGTACACGCTGTGCTTTGCGGATGACCAGGTGATCATCGCACAGGACTCTGAAGATCTTAGTTACATGACGCGAAAACTATTAGAAGATAAAAATGTATACCATTTTTATTTAGTTGCAATGCGAAGGCAAAACAATCTTACTTTTCAATTAGAATACGGAGTGCAGTTCAGTCCCTTGAATCGCGATTTTCGGCTCTTATTGGAGCCTTCATCGGAAAGAACGTAGGCAGTGTTCTCCATATTTTAACTGATTCGCATCGAGAGGTTTTCCCACCCATTGCAACTGAAGTGATGATAGTAGGTGGCTAGCGCCATCTGGCATTGAAAGACGAAGTAGTTTTCAATCCCAATAGTAAAATATTAATATTGAAAATATTAAAAATATTACTAAAAGATTTTTAAATTGAAAATTTATTGGTACACTTTCCTGGTGACACCTCCAAATCTTCTACAATTTGCAAGTCAAATGGATGCTGCAGTGAAGACGAGAGGGAAGGAATTCTACACTATGCAATTCAGCCACCTACTGTCATCACTTGAGTTGCAATGGGTGGGAAAACCTCTCGATGCGAATCAGTTAAAATATGGAGAACAGTGCCTACGTTCTTTCCGATGAAGGCTCCAATAAGAGCCGAAAATCGCGATTCAAGGGACTGGACTGCACTCCGTATTCTAATTGAAAAGTAAGATTGTTTTGCCTTCCCATTGCAACTGAATAAAAATGGTATACATTTTTAGTTTATAGTAGTATTACTCCGTAGAGTAACTAGGTGCATTTTTCCGTTGGAACTTTACCAGCTGCAGACGAGTGATGTGAATTGCATAGTGTAGAATTCCTTCCCTCTCGTCTTCACTGCAGCATCCATTTGACTTGCAAATTGTAGAAGTCTTGGAGGTGTCACCAGGAAAGTGTACCAATAAGTTTTCAATTTAAAAATCCTTTAGTAATATTTTTAATATTTTCAGTATTAATAATTTACTATTAGGATTTAAAACTACTTCGTCTTTCAATGCCAGATGGCGCTAGCCCCCTACTATCATCACTTCAGTTGCAATGGGTGGGAAAACCTCTCGATGCGAATCAGTTAAAATATGGAGAACAGTGCCTACGTTCTTTCCGATGAAGGCTCCAATAAGAGCCGAAAATCGCGATTCAAGGGACTGGACTGCACTCTGTATTCTAATTGAAAAGTAAGATTGTTTTGCCTTCGCATTGCAACTGAATAAAAATGGTATACATTTTTATTTTATAGTCGTATTACTCCGTAGAGTAACTAGGTGCATTTTTCCGTTGGAACTTTACCAGCTGCAGACGGGGGATGTGAATTGCATAGTGTAGAATTCCTTCCCTCTCGTCTTCACTGCAGCATCCATTTGACTTGCAAATTGTAGAAATCTTGGAGGTGTCACCAGGAAAGTGTACCAATAAGTTTTCAATTTAAAAATCTTTTAGTAATATTTTTAATATTTTCAATATTAATAATTTACTATTAGGATTGAAAACTACTTCGTCTTCGACTATTAGAAGAGTTTACAGAGTGGGGTCTAGAAGTGAATATGGAACAAACTGAATACATGAGTATCGGAGGAGACCCACATAGCCTCCGAGTAGAGGAAAATCAAGAAATAAAATTATGTGAAGACTACAAATACCTGGGAGTAAAGATCACTCAAGACGGAAAATTAGAGGCAGCTATTAAGGAACGAAATATAGAGGGAAGGAAAGGCATATCCTTACTGAACAGCGTAAGTGGGATAAAAATATTTCTAAGGAAAATAAAAAAAGAATATATGACACTATAATAAAAAGCATCACAACATATGGATGCGAAGTTTGGCCCCTAAAAGACAGAACAGAGGAAATGCTTAGAAACATGCAACAGAAATGGACAACAGAAATGGACTTCTGGCGCCGTTCGGCGGGAATATCTAGACGCGACAGAATAACAAACGAGAGAGTCCGAGAAATCATGGGGGTTACACATACTATTGTTGACGACATCAGGACGAAACAACTCAGCTGGTACGGACACGTAAGGAGAATGCCGGAGTATAGAATACCAAGACAAATCCTCGAATGGCAACCAAGAGGAAGGCGCAGACCACGAAGGCCTAGAAGAAGTTGGAGAGAAGGAGTTGATAGAGAAATCAAGGACAGAGGACTCGAGGATGATCTATGGAATGACAGAACGAGATGGAGATTGGAAATCGAAAGAATTAGAGAGAGAAAATATAGTCAGGTACATAAAATCGCTTCGCTTAGAATGGTTATGACATATACAGGGATACCCACAATCCGATATGTCGAGAAGGATAACTCACTGGACACCACTATGGCCCAGGTGTAGAGGAACACCCAGAAGAAGATGGCTGGATGATGTAGAAGAAGACATAAGAGCATTGAATGTGAAAGATTAGAAAGTTCAGTACAAGGTCAGGAAAAAATGGAAAAGAGTCACGAGAACAGCAAAGACACACAGTAAGCTATAAATGGCAGAGAAATAATCCACCTCACTCAAGAACAGGATTTTAAATGCCATGGAGTTAAGTATCCCTACGGATTGTAATGCTTAATGAATGAATGAAATAAGAAGGATGTTGCTGGAAAAGGGATAATTTCTTGGCTTTCAAATTTAAGAAAGGAATTTCATATATCTCTAGTCGATTAACTAGGGTATCTCTGTAAAGTCAAAATTGTTGTAAAGATTTGCTTTCTCTAATAAGAAAATAACTTTAACCCAAAGAAAAAGTGTTCTTTGTCACTATATTTTGTCATTGCAATCAGAATATTTTGGATTTACTATGTACGTGAATTCAATCTACACAAAATTAAATACGTACATAGATAGGGATCTTATCCGAAGCTATTAATACTGCCGACAACTTTTTGTTTAACTAACCTGCACTTATAATCATATAAATCATCTCTAGCAAAATCTTTTGAATATTTATATCGTTAAAAATGGGTCGGATTTTATCGGAAAATCAATACTATGCCTAAGGTCAAATTGTTACCAGTATCACTTCCCATTTTACTCCTAATTAGATATACTTACACGATTATGCTGATTTTTTAACTTAATCATGAAAAAACAACATTAGAAAAATGTGTAAATGATGTCAGATTTACGATATAAGTCTTAGTGCGGCAGATTGGTGCAAATATTATAAGAACTGTGCATTTAATGATAGAAGCATATAATTTGGACCACATATGTAACACATACAAAGGTTCAAAATTAGATAGGAGGTCATCTCAGATTTTGCCTTTTACAAAAATGGCGGGGATTCAAAATGGCGACTATACATATGTAACTAATAGCACGATAACTTTTGAACAACACTCCAGATTTCAACTAAATTTGGTACGTAGGTTCCTTTTTTAATGTGTAAGATCGAGGTCTTGAACCGGAAGAATCGGTTTACCGTTGTGTTTTTCCTGGTTTTTATGTAAAAATATGTTGTTTTTTTCAATTATTTCACCCTGTATGTAATAATTTTTCAAATAGTCAATACGGCCATTAAAAAGAGCATAAAATTATTTTTTAGGAAATATTTTTAGCTTTTTAGTTACCTTAATTACCATTTATTAAGTGCAAAACGTATCTTCACATTTACCTATATGCGGCAGATTCGTGCAAATATTATAAGAATTATTGTGCATTTAATGATAGAAGCATATAATTTGGACCACATATACTACACATTTAAGGTTCGAATTTAGATAGGAGGCTATCTCAGTGTTTGTTCCTATTACAAAAATGGCGGGCATTTAAAATGGCGACTATACATATGTGACTAATAGCACGATAACTTTTGAACGAGATGTCAGGTTTCAACCAAATTTGGTATATAGTTTTTTTATGAATAATATCGAGGTCCTGAATCGGAAGAATCGGTGTACCAGAATTTGTGTTTTTACTGTTTTTTTTTTCATGTAAAAATATGTTGTTTCTTTTTCAATTCTTTCACCCTGTATACATTAATTTTTCAAAAAGAGCGTAAAAATATTTTTCAGGAAATATCCTGAACTCTTTAGTTATATTAATTACCATTTAATACATGCATAACGTATCTTCACATGTAGGTACCTATGTGCGGCAGATTCGTGCAAACAATAATATAAGAATTATTGTGCATTTAATGGTAGAAGCATATAATTTGGACCACACATATTACACATACAAAGATGCAAATCTAGATATGAGGGCATCTCAGATTTAGTCTTTTACAAAAATGGCGGGCATTCAAAATGATTCTGCCGCCCATAGGTACATGTGAATATACGTTATGCATTTATTAAATGGTAATTAACACAACTGAAAAGTTCAAAATATTTCCTAAAGAATATACTTACACTCTTTTCAATGGCGTTATTACCTTTGTGAAAAATTTATATATACGACACGATGTGAAGATACGTTATGCATTTATTAAATGGTAATTAACGTAACTAAAAAGTTCAAAATATTTTTTCCAAAATATTTTTATGCACTTTTCAATTGCGGTATTACCATTTTGAAAAATTAATATACACAAAGGGAAAAAATTGAAAAAAAAAATTTTTTACAAAAACAACCACTAATAACACAACTTCTGGTAAACCGATTCTTTTGGTTCACCATATCCATCTTGTAAATCAAAAAGAGAACCTATATACCAAAATTGGTTGAAATCGGACTTTTCTTTCAAAAGTTATGGTACAATTAAACACATATGTATAGGGGCCATTTTGAATGCCCGCCATTTTTGTAAAATGCAAAATCTGAGATGGCCTCATATCTTAATTTTAACCTTAATGTGTAATATAATGTGGTCCAAATTATATGCTTGTATCATCAAATGTGCAATTGTTTCACATATCGGCCGCACTATACAACATTACAGCTAAAATTCTCAAAATTGGGGAAAACACATCGATACATAGATTTTATAAACTAACTAGTAACAGGGGAGGTGATGATGTGGAATACAGACGTGCAAAATAATTTTATAACGGTCGGTTTAGTTTGTCTTTAAATTCTGGCGGAATACCTTGGCACTTCGCCAATAAATAGAAGCTGTATTAAATTATTATAATTAGGAATTAATTATTTATTAGCATATACTTGTTTTTGATAAGCATATAGTAAAAACGTGAATTGTAAAAAAAAGTCTTGAGGTCTGATGAATGTGAAGAAAATAATGGTGATTTTTTCATAGACCTAAATTTTGATATAACATGTGATAGTGGACCAAACTCAAGTTCACGAGATTTTAATGAACCAGATTAAAAATTAATTTTAAATTCAGATATGACAATGAATTCGATTTTTTAAAGCAAAAACATTACTTGGACTCACTGCACAGGTAAAATGACTTTTTCAATATTTTTATTTTCAAAAAACTCTAACAAGAAGTAAAACCACTTCTATGTAAATTGGTATATTTATTAAAACTTAAAAATCCCAATGGATTGAATAAAAATGTCCAATTCAGAACGTTTTCAGACCTATCGGTCCATCATCAGTGAATCTACAATAAAATAAGTAATCCCACTATTAGAATTGAAAGATGGTTGAAATTTTTAAAAGCTAAAAATGTGGTTAGATTACTTACGTGCATACTTGCTAAATAGCCCCAGAACCAAACAATGGTTGAATTTAAAATTCAATTTACATTATTTAAAAATAATATTAAACAGGCTAAACGCCGATGTTACAGGATATTGCCTATGGGAACATGGTGAAACCCTACCAAAACCTCAATCAACCATCTTAGGCCAACTTTGACTATAAAGTGACACTAATGACTAAGGAACTGTTTGAAGTGACATTGACAGTAGAGAAAAAGGTAGTCGATTTTCAATGTTAATTAACCAAAAGGTCATGACCCACAACAAATGATAAAGATTTTAATATCTGAAAAATGTCTAACATTTTAAATCTATTGGTTATTGAAAAGAAATTGTGATATACAAAATTAATTTAGAATATAAGATTATTTATATTGACTGTATACCATAACATTAGATTGATCAAATTGATAGAAAGAAAGTAAGCTGCTGTCAATAAAGATAAAAAGATAAAAATAGATGAAGGTGAGAAAAGAGAAAAATCAATATTAGTTGGAAAGTTATTGTACAAAATGAATAAATTGGTAGGCAATTTAATCTAGTCTATATTGTATTGGTGGTTGTATATGTAAAAGGAAAATATTGTTATTTAAAAATGCAAGTTTTTGTAAATAATGGATTTGAGTTAGGATACAGTCAAATAATTAAAAGTGTGTAATATGTGAATGAAAAAGAATTGTAATTATTATGAGATGGTTTATTTTTTTTATTTTATTTCAAAAGTTTTGAGAGAATTCTTGTGACAAAGTGTTGGTATGGGAAATTAGAGATAAAGTAATGTATGATTATAGCTGTTAAGTCCAGTTGATACAAAAATGAAATTAAAATGAAAATAATATTGAAAGTGTACTGAATAAAATAAAACCAAAGTAAGAAAAAGAATATAGATATAATTTAATTGTAATGATAATGGATCTGAATGTGAGAACTGAAATCAAGTGAATGGATGTTAGTTGGAGAGGTAAAAGTTTTCTTGGAAAAGGTCAAAGACAAAAAGCAGAGGGCTGTGGTGTAAGGTATAAAGACAAGAATTTTAAGGGAAAGAGAGGGATAAAGAAAAGATGAGGTGTGGAATTAAACTGATCCAAAACCACCACCTCATCTTCAGCAAAGCAGATAAGGGTAACTGCCTTGTTATTTTAGACCAACAATTATACATTGACAAAGTCACCTCTTTCCTAGACAACAATAACTTTACTTTGCTTCCTGTTGATCCCTCTAAATCTTTTGTTTCGAAGATGAAAACCAACTTAAAGCAATTTACTGAATTCTTTTCTGAATTTGAAGCACCATATACTAAAATTCCATCAAATCCACTCACCCCCAGGTTATACGGTTTACCAAAGATACACAAAGTTGACATTCCTATTCGTCCCGTTGTCAGCTTCATTAACACTCCAGTTTCTATTTTATCTAAATTCATTCTTAACACCATTAAAAACTTTATTAACTTTACCCCACAGTTTACTGTTTTGAATTCTCGCCAATTAGTTGAAAAACTTCAACTTGTCAATCTTAATCCAAATATTGTTATGCTTTCTTTTGATGTTAGCAATTTATTTACTTCAGTACCAAAAAATGAATCGATTAGTCTGGTTAATTCACTCCTCTTAAATAATTCTGTCACTTCCACCACCACTTCGTCTATTATAAACATTCTCAAAATTTGTCTATCTCAAGATTACTTTGTTTTTAATAACAACTTTTATCAACAACCTGACGGTTTAGCAATGGGTAGTTGCTTATCCCCTTTCTTAGCTGATGTTTTTATGGATCACTTAGAATCCAACTATATCATAAAAAATCCAGAGATCTTACACTGGTTCCGTTATGTTGATGACATTTTAGTCCTCATTTCTGGTAACTCTGATTCAGCTCACAACTTACTTCACAAAATAAATCAAATCCATCCTAATATCACCTTTACCATGGAACTAGAATCTTCTAACTCCATTAACTTTCTGGATTTATCTATTACCAGACTACATGACCACTTCAACTTTGGTATCTACCGTAAACCAACACAGACAGATCATGTTATCCATTCTACTTCTAATCACCCTTTATCATATAAACTCTCTGCTTTTCGCAGTTTTATACATAGATTAAACTCTATTCCTTTATCCGTAACTGAATTCAACAAAGAGTTGAATATTATCAAACAGATTGCAGTCAACAATGGTTATCACCCAGACATTATCACTAAACTTCAACAAAAAAGAGAACTCAAATTACTACAACAATCCGCTTTCTCTACATCATCCACAACTACTCCCATCTATGCCTCCTTACCATTCAATAACTCCAAATTATCTGAAAGAGTCAAACATATCATTTCAAATTCTTGTGACAACATAAAAATATCTTTCAAAGTTAATAACACTCTCAGCAAAAGTTTAACTAATACCAAAGATCCTATCCATTATATGAACCGGAGTGGGGTATACAGACTCTCTTGTTCAGATTGTGATGCCACCTACATCGGCAGAACTTACAGATCCCTTTCTACCCGATCTGCTGAACACAGCAAGAGAGATACCACTTCTGCCTTTTCACACCATTTAAAAGTCAATAAACATGAACTTAAGATTCCTGAAGGTGTCCAGTTGATACACAATATTCAACAAAACAATACACTCCGTTTAGACTTATACGAAGATTTGGAGATTGGCAAGGACATGAAGAAGAGTCCCAACTGTGTCAATAGACAAACATCCCTTAACCGCAACTTTGTCCCCATTCACCGCCAATTATTCTCATAATTCCTATTTTTTCAACTTCCTCTTTTATCCTATTCTTTCTCTTTCAACTTACTCTCTCTTCTTTTTCAAAATTTCCTCTTTCCTTCACTGCTTCCAAACTCCTTTACCCGAATAACATTATTAACTATTGAACCCTATTAACCATCACCTCATTAATTCACCCTACTATCTTTTTACTTCTTTTTCATTTCATTACTTCGCCAGTTTAATTCCACACCTCATCTTTTCTTTATCCCTCTCTTTCCCTTAAAATTCTTGTCTTTATACCTTACACCACAGCCCTCTGCTTTTTGTCTTTGACCTTTTCCAAGAAAACTTTTACCTCTCCAACTAACATCCATTCACTTGATTTCAGTTCTCACATTCAGATCCATTATCATTACAATTAAATTATATCTATATTCTTTTTCTTACTTTGGTTTTATTTTATTCAGTACACTTTCAATATTATTTTCATTTTAATTTCATTTTTGTATCAACTGGACTTAACAGCTATAATCATACATTACTTTATCTCTAATTTCCCATACCAACACTTTGTCACAAGAATTCTCTCAAAACTTTTGAAATAAAATAAAAAAAAAATAAACCATCTCATAATAATTACAATTCTTTTTCATTCACATATTACACACTTTTAATTATTTGACTGTATCCTAACTCAAATCCATTATTTACAAAAACTTGCATTTTTAAATAACAATATTTTCCTTTTACATATACAACCACCAATACAATATAGACTAGATTAAATTGCCTACCAATTTATTCATTTTGTACAATAACTTTCCAACTAATATTGATTTTTCTCTTTTCTCACCTTCATCTATTTTTATCTTTTTATCTTTATTGACAGCAGCTTACTTTCTTTCTATCAATTTGATCAATCTAATGTTATGGTATACAGTCAATATAAATAATCTTATATTCTAAATTAATTTTGTATATCACAATTTCTTTTCAATAACCAATAGATTTAAAATGTTAGACATTTTTCAGATATTAAAATCTTTATCATTTGTTGTGGGTCATGACCTTTTGGTTAATTAACATTGAAAATCGACTACCTTTTTCTCTACTGTCAATGTCACTTCAAACAGTTCCTTAGTCATTAGTGTCACTTTATAGTCAAAGTTGGCCTAAGATGGTTGATTGAGGTTTTGGTAGGGTTTCACCATGTTCCCATAGGCAATATCCTGTAACATCGGCGTTTAGCCTGTTTAATATTATTTTTAAATAATGTAAATTGAATTTTAAATTCAACCATTGTTTGGTTCTGGGGCTATTTAGCAAGTATGCACGTAAGTAATCTAACCACATTTTTAGCTTTTAAAAATTTCAACCATCTTTCAATTCTAATAGTGGGATTACTTATTTTATTGTAGATTCACTGATGATGGACCGATAGGTCTGAAAACGTTCTGAATTGGACATTTTTATTCAATCCATTGGGATTTTTAAGTTTTAATAAATATACCAATTTACATAGAAGTGGTTTTACTTCTTGTTAGAGTTTTTTAACTATATGGTATACAGCCAACCTAGGGAACCTCCCTTTTAATTTTTATTTTCGTTATTTCGTTAGTAATTATTATAATTCTTTCAAATGTTGTTATGTCGTATTATGTCGAATTATTTCAGAAAGGTAAAAATGACATTAAAATTGATATTTGTTGAAATTAAACAAAAGTCAAATGTATTCTGTTCAAACAGTTCCATAGGTAAACATAAGTTTTTTGACTATGACATGAGTAGCTATATTATAATATAATTCATAGTAGCTCGACATAATGCTGCCAAAAAAATCCACCCTGTCATAAAGTTGAGTCCATGATTATTTATCCGTGTGTCATCATTTAAATCATACGAAATGTATAATAAATGTAAAATAAATGTAGAAAGTGGATACTGCTCCGATCACGGATTATGTTAAAAATATGACCTTATCAACGTCAAACAAATTGTATAGGGTGGTCGAAAAGCCCCTTTTCATTATAGCCTAATAAAATAAAAAAAAGTCAAAATGTAAATTCGTACAGGTTAAAACAAATTTTATATCAAAGTTTAGGTGGGTACAAAAGATATTTTCAAGAAAGTATCCAAATCATACAAGGGGATCATTGTTTAAATAATTAAAAAGGGGTCATTTTTGCAAAAAAAAAAATACTTTTTAAACTGCTGAGGTAATTCACTTATTAATGAAGGTCTATGGGATTTTTTCCTGCAAAGATTAAGGGTAAATTTTTCACATGCGATTTACTGAATTAAATTTGACCCCATATTTATTTAAATAATTTTATATAAAACTTTAAAAACAAATTTGCAAAAAATTATTTTTAGCGTTTTAAATAAATACTATAAAATATCTTATTTTACAGACAAAGTTGCGCTATGTTACCAGTATTAAGTAAAAAAAAATTGGTCAAAAAATATTTAATATTTTTTGAGATATTGAATTTGTTTATTAAATGTTACTATATTTTCAATTGCAAAAATGCGGTTGTTGCCAAAGAAATATTCACCTGCTTAAGATCTCATTATTTTTAGTTTTATGTATGTTTTCTACAAATGTATTGATAAATTCAAATTTCGATTAAACTCCCCCCTAAAATGGCATTTAAAAATTATTCAAATTTGTATATAATTTGTTTTTTTAATAACGTCGCGGGGATTAAGTATTTTGAAATGCCGTTTCGATAATTGCGTTCCTGGAAATTTTTTACTAATTAACAAAATTTTTTTGTCGTTTTTTTCTTCTTCTTTTTTTCTTGGAGTTATATTACTACGGGCCCTTTTAGGGTTAAATTTTATTAAGAATGTCGAATTTCTGAGTTGTAGATTCTAGACCTAAAAATATTAATATTTAACTAAAATCTCTTGAATAAAATGTGGCTACTTACCGAGTTACAGGGTGTTTTATTTAAAAAATTAAAAATCATTCTTACCAAGTACTTTAAAACTATTTGACGTATCCTTATCATACTTGGCAGAAAGTGTGGCTATTATACACCCTACTAAATTGTGATTAATAAACGTTTCTAGCTAGTGCCAGAGGCGTACGACAGGGGATAGTGAATGATTGACCTTTCCCAAATTCTACGCCACTGAGTGAATTACTATTTTAGCGAAATTTGTCGATTCTCCAATACTTTGTATGTAAATAACTTTATTGGTATTGATAAAGTCATCAGTTTGAGAGATATTGGAAGTTTAAAATGAATGAATGAATAAATCAAAATAACTATGCCATTTCATTTTTAACGTCCAATATCTCAAAAACTAATGACTTAATCGTTACCAGTAAAGAGTACATTATTTACATAGAAAGTATTGGAGAATCGAAAAATTTCACTAAAATAGTAATTCCCTCAGTGGCGTAGAATTTGGGAAGGGTCAGTCATTCACTGTCCACTGTCGTACGCCTCTGGTAGTAGCTAGAAACTTTTATTTATCACAACTTAGTAGACTGTATAGTACCCACACTTTCTGCCAAGTATAATAAGGATACGTCAAATATTTTAAAGTACTTGGTAACAATAATTTTAAAAATTTTTAATGAAACACCCTGTAACTCAGTAAGTAGCCACATTTTATTAAAGAGATTTTAGTTAAATCTTAATATTTTTATGTCTAGAATCTACAACTTAGAGAATCGACATGTTTAATGAAACTTAACCCTAAAAGAGCCCGTAGTAATATAACTCCAAGAAAAAAAAAAAGAAGAGGAAAAAAAGACAAAAAAAATTGTTAATTAGTGAAAAATTTCCAGGAACTCAATTATCGAAACGGCATTTCAAAATATTTAATCCCCGCGACGTTATTAAAAAACAAATTATAAACAAATTTGAATAATTTTCAAATACCATTTTAGGGAAAAGTTTAATTGAAATTTGAATTTATCAATACATTTATCGAAAACATACATAAAAATAAAAATAATAAGATTCAATACAGGTGAATAAGTCTTTGGCAACAACCGCGTTTTTGCAATTGAAAATATAGTACCATTTAATAAACAAATTCAATATCTCAAAAAATATTAAATATTTTTTGACCAATTTTTTTTTGCTTAATACTGGTAACATAGCGCAATTTAGTCTGTAAAATAAGGTATTTTATAGTGCTTATTTAAAACGCTAAAAATAATATTTTGCAAATTGGTTTTTAAGTTTTATGTAGAATTATTTAAATTACTAGCGGGTCAAATTTAATCTAGTAAGCCTTATGTGAAAGAATTACCCTTCAACTTTGTAGAAAATAATCCTATAGATCTTCATTAGTAATTAAATGACCTCAGCAGTTAAAAAAGTAATTTTTTTGCAAAAATGACCCCTTTTTAATTATTTAAACAATGACCCCCCTGCATGATTTGGATACTTTTTTGAAAATATCTTTTGTACCCACCTAAACTTTGATATAAAATTTGTTTCAACCTGTACGAATTTACATTTTGATTTACATGTAGTGTAATTTTATTTTACTAGACTATTAATGAATTGCTATTGTTCTACTACAGAAGAAAAAAATAATAACAAAATTTTGTTTGTAATTTATTTTTTGCTTATTTATTTATCTAAAATATCGGTGTGCATACATCCATTATCGCAACACAACTTGATACGCCATGTTCGTTTGCTCATCCGTCTCAGCATGTCTAAAGTTACTGACGTAAATGCTTGGCGAACTTCGTTTCGCAAGTCCTCATTTGAAACATATCTACGTTTTCTGATCTCCTTTTTAATGAAACCCCACCGTACATTGGTTTTGGTTGGTTTACTTTAGATAGGCCTTGATGCAGCGTACCAAAAATAAAGTTGATTAATAGCAAGCTGACAATTTGTTAATAGCTTAGCGTTGTCTAGTCGGACAAACATTGATGTACGGGAACACTGGAACAGGGGAAGTTTTAATTGTAGAAAAGGTTAAAAATTTCGAACGTCAGACTACGTCAAATACATGGGACGAAAAGGTCCCATGTATTTTGTTGGACAGAACTTCCAATTGATTTGTTACCCATTCATTAAACTCTAATGTAAAAATCGGACTGCTATTTATCACCTGTCATAATTCCTGTCATTTGACATGTTCTACGTGCCGGACTTATTAAAATGCCCAGTTGGTGATAAATAGCCAGAGACATGTAAGAGAATAGACTTGGCAAAGGATATGTCACTCAATGCATCGATGTGTAACGTCGACATAGGATTTGAGTGGTCTAGCCATCTTTGTCAGTCACATGCGCGGGATTGTTTGGTTAAGAGAGATAGATAGACCACCGATCGACTGTTCGCATGCTGTTTCCGCGTTACGCTTTTTGGTGAGTATGCCGAGTCTAGTATGTCGAATGAGAGTTAAATAAAGTAGTAACAAATCAATTGGATGTTCTGTCTGGAAAAACCGAAAAGAAAATTATGTAATATAGTATGCATGCGAAGAAAAACAGTGTTACGGAGAAAACGACTTTTATGGTAATAGGGGAAATAAGACCTAAAATTATGTGGCTGAAATCCATAAGTGAAAGAATATCATATATCAGAATAAACAGTAAACTAAACAATTTGTCCATAATAAGGGTCTATGCACCCATAGAAAACATTTATGACTTCACAAAAAACGGTTCTCTGAAACACCAAAAGAATACGCCGAGAAATTCTCGGGAGAAAATATACTAACCACTATAGGAGATTTTAACTCCCAAATAGGCAAACCAAATAGGTTCAGAGAGGTTGAAAACTCAATAAGTAGCCGAACAAACAACATTGGAGAAAATCTATGTAATTTAGCAATGGAATTAACCCTTATCCGGGCAAGGTGAGTCCAGCAGGCCCGAAACGCCAATTCTTTTATCATAAACTGATAAAAAAATTTTTATTGAATTTTATGCATCACTGAATTTGTTTAGAAGTATGTTTCCTTCAACATAGTCATGAGCTAATCAAAATATTCATTACCATTTTTGAAATTATTGCGTCGAAAGAATTTTGTCACGTAAAGGGGCAACACGGGCCCGTCGGACCCTATTTGTATTTATACCTAAAGTCTAAATCTTTGTTACAGAAGTTAATCTGGCAGTCAGGTATTCTTTTCGTGTACTAAACGTTTTTTATGACTCCGGCAATCCAATAATAAAGTCTAAACCTGTAACAAACAATGTAAACATCTCTTTGGTGTGAACATCAAAGAGATGCTTACAATAGGTGTTATATCTATTCTAAATGAAATTTAAAAACTGATAATCATTGTTGGAATGCAATAATATTGTTAAGTAGGTACCTATTATACATATTTTGAAATAAATAATGCATCTGCTATCAATCGTTTGATATCGATGTTAATGTCGACAACTAAGCTCCTAAAATTATATTGAATTACAGTGAAAGTAGATAGTGCGAATAAAATCCCCCGAAAACCATTATCAGCTGCAGAACTGCAAGATATGGCTAATAATTTGTGGGATTTCGATGATGAAGAATCTCCTGAAGTAGGTGGCATTAAAAGTGACTCCGAAATTCAGGATGATTTTTCGGAAGCAAGTGAAGAGGATAATCAGAAAGTAGTATTGAGTGATAATGAAGAGGAATGTGTAGCTACAAGTTCCCAGATTTCAGAGTGTGTAATTTTTGAAACTAAGGGTGAAATTAACTGGAAGATTCAACCACAACCGACAGGACGTGTGCGATCTTGCGACATAATAAAATGCAAAACGCACAAAGTAATTTTAGCTCCTAGTCAAAGTATAGATGATCCTGTTGATTCCTTTTGTTTGTTTGTGGACGAAAAAATTGTGAACGAAATAGTGAAGTGTACAAATTATGAACAAACCGAAAAAGTCCTGGGGACAGAGAACTGAAAACATTGCGACTCTACAGAGATATATGCCTTTATTGGACTACTACTAACTGCAGGGCCACTGAGTGCCAAAATCCATAATGTAGATATACTTTGGACCTTTTCAGTAAGTTTTATGGATCTACTATATTTAAAGCTACCATGGAGTTAAAACGATTCAAAAATTTCATCAAGTCAAAACAAACTTTCAGAAATACTATTTACCAGGAAAAAACATAACGGTAGATGAGCAACTTGTAACGTATCGACGTAGGTGTCCTTTCAAGCAGTATATGCCTTCAAAGCCAGACAAGTATGGCATGAAAATATGGCAAACCCTTCAGGTAGATCGCGCCCTCAAGGTAGACTGCATACTATAGTAGTACCTTCTATTAATCTAGAATCTAGACAACTTGAATATAACTTTAGTAAAAATGAAAAAAGAATATTAGAAATATAGGGGAAAATATGAATAGTATATTCACCGAACAGTGGTGGGCTCAACGGACCCGAGTTGCCCGGTTAAGTAAGTAAAATGTGTTGCCCGGATAAGGGTTAAACAAGGATATAAGTAGCACGAGATATAAACATAAAAGAGATATTAAATATGGGATCAAGAAGTCTTGATGGAAATCAAATACACTATGTACCTACTAATTAAAAAGACACAAACAATCGATAAAAACCGTTAGTTCTTACAGAGAAGACAAAATCGATTTGGACCATAATATGAATCTTAGTGATTCCAAAATGTAAAAGCAAAATAACTAAGAGTGAAAGATGTAAAGCACAGAGAAGAGGGGACGTAGATAAATTGGAAGAGATAAAAGTAAAAAGAAGATTTCAAAAGAAGTAAATGCAGTTTAAGGAACAATAAATGAACAGATGTGAAAAAATCGTGAAAAGATTAAACAACGCAGCTAAGCAAGAGGTGGTAAATACAAAGTTAAAGAAGAAATAATTGGTTTGACGAAGCAAACTAACAGCAGAAGACAAGAATAAAAGAATATTGAAATGGTTAAACACAAGCAAAGAAGAGAAATGCGAAATATACAAAGATCAAGGAAAAGAAAAAGAAATGGTTTATATCGAAGGAAAATAAAGCAGTAGAAGAAGTTATTGACGAGATAGGAACAAAAAATAGAAAACCATCGTAATAATAGTTAAAACTATGTAACCGAAAAGGGGCAGCTAATGTAGCTGTAGAAGTAGAAAAATGGCAGAAATATTTCGAAAAATATATCAAGAAAGGATAAAAAATAGAAAAAAGAAACAATACTTAACACGGAGCAAGATGAAGAAAAATAAATGATCTAGACAGAATTGAAAGGAATAAATAAATTATGCAAACTAAAAACGGGAAAACAGCAAGAGATAATTTTAGGAATTGTTCTTTATCTGGATTACTGGGTATTGTTTAATTTTTACATTTTTTTCTTGTATATTTCTTCTTCTTCTTCTTTTTATATAGACATGACTCTGTCTCTTTTTTTCAATGTGCCTCTAGAAAGTTGTCGTTCCATCGTTTTCGTGGTCTTCCCACTGATCGTTTTCCTATTGGGGAACCGTCTCTCGCTGTTCTGACTACCCTGTTTGTTGTAATACAGCTTATGTGGCCATTCCATTCTATTCTTCTGTTTTTTCTTCTTCTTCTTGTGCCACTCCTATCGGAGATTGGAAATCATCAAGGCTACCCTGACTTTGTTTACAGCTGACCTAAAAAGTTCATTAGTGGTGCAGCCAAACCACTCTCTCAAATTCCGCATCCACGACATTCTGTTATCTGTTTCCTGTTTCTTACCCAGTTATTAACGTTATCCACCTTGCATCTCCGTTGTGTTTCCGTACTTCTAGCTCTGTCCCATGAGTCTTACCATCGATATTTTGAAGGGTTTTCATCTCGAATAACCTTTTTGCCCTCTCTGTGTCGGGTCGTGTTTCTGCCGAGTATGTCATTTTGTCTTTTTGGAGGAAATTAACATGTTAAAGTTTCTGGCGGTTATGTTAAATTCGTGCAGCATACGTTGTAAATCATCTTCACTTTGAGAGATTAGTATTGCATCGTCTGCATTAGCAGATTATTTTAAGTCCTTTTTCTCCAATTTGGTATCCTTTTTTAGTTCTTATTTTTTTAATATTTCTTCCATGATCAGGTTGAACAATAAAGGACTCAAGGAATTCCCCTGTCTTATCGCATTACCGGCTTCAATTGGGTTAGTTAGTTCATCTTCTAATTTTAATTTTATTGCGTTGTTCTGGTAGATATTTTCGATCGTTTTAATTATTCCTAGAGGTACCTCGTTCGAGTATAACAAATGGATAACGTCTTTTAATGTGACCCTGTCAAATGCTTTCTTAAGGTACCCAAAACATAAATATACAGGTTTGTTGTATTCCATGATTTTTGGACTTATTTTATACTGAATATATTAACTAAGTTATCCCATTCGAGATTATTACTGTGATGACATTTTATTAGAATACATTCTTTCTTATATTACGCCAATGATTGCTGAGGTATTTGTCGGTTCTTCTCCAATAAATATTCCTGTACACAAACAAACCACACAAACTACCAAGTCTCAACAAACAAGACTCCCACAATTAAAACCAAGTAAATACTCATTGGAAAGAAACTTTATAATATTCCTTTTTGTCCTGTTTGAACACTAGATTATTTACTGCAGTAACTTTTACTATTAGTAAAAGTACATAAAGCCGTTTAACAATGGACCTTTGAAAGCTTTGAAACGCATAAAAGATCGCGCAAAAAATTTACTTTCGCGTAATCCGACTCAACGTTCACGTTTCAGGGGTAAGTCGCCGGCAAAAAATTCAACCATAGGCACAAGAAATTTTTCTGTTGTTAGCGCTACAATGGTTGTTTGCAGACTCGAGTAAAAGAGAAGCTGCGATATATTTGGAATGATGAAATAAATATTTACAAGGCTTTGAAATTTTTTTATTAATATGTCGAAAAATAAACGTTTTTGAAAAGTTTTTGGACGTTCTTTATTTGCCTCATAAATAAAGCCAAATTTAGTATGTTTCTGAAAATTTCAAACAGATGAAAAGGAAGAAAATAGGCTAGAGAATCAATTTGGAACAAATCTTTTTCCGTATTTAATGCGAAAGTGTTTGCTTGAATTCTTGTTAATCATCAGGGCGCAAAATTAAATACATAAAAAAGAAATGTATTGATAAATAATAGAAGAAGAGAAGTAGAGCAGTAGTATTGGAAGTAAATAGCAAGAAAAATGTAAAGCTATACAAATATATAAAATCATAAAAGAAGAATAAACCAACAGTTAAGATTGATGCCAAAATATTGAAAAAACATTACGAACAGTTACTTAAGGTTAGAGAACCTATGGACAGAAGGGACATCCTTTGATGATAAAAACGATATTATTGAAAATCCGTTATGTGATGACTTTTTACGTGTGATAAGGAATATAAAGCAAAAAAAGCAGCAGGCCCAGACGAAACTTCAAGCGAGCTAAAAAACGAGGTTGGAGAAGAACATCGACGAAATAGCTACTTGTATAACACGGAAGGAAAGTGCTACTTTTCCTCCCGAGAATGAAGTTTACTGGTGCTACTTTATTCGAGGGAAGAAAAGGCACTTTACTCCCATGTTATACATATATGATTTTTTCACCTTCCTCAAATATCAAGTAATGTTTTCATTTTTAAATAATTTATTTATGTAACTAACGGAAAAATTTTTTAGAGCACTAAAACTAACAAGTAGGTACAGTATAACTATCAACAAGTCAAATTATTAATGTGAACATTGTTAAATCAAAATAACAATTTAGTGTTTTTACCATTCTGCAAAATACAGGGTCCTCTATAAATAAACGTTAAAATGTATAGATACTTACGTAATAGATAATAGAATATTGTATAGGGTGTCAATAAGTCATTTTATCAATGACATACCATGACGTCACTTTTCCTCCCTAGGGAGGAAAAGTACGACTACCTACAATCAGGTCAGGAAAAGTATACTTTCGGTAGAGGTAGGTGGAAAAATATATTTATTACCTAAGAACGAGAAGTAGGGATGAAGACAAAATATTGATCGGAGAATAGAAAACAGGGTGGATATTTTCTATTCTAAAGAAAAGTGACGCCCCACAATGCAACAACTATAGAGGACTAATATTGTTAAATAGCTGCAACAAAATATTAACCTGATTAATCAAACAAAGATTCTCTAAACATATTGAAACTAATAATTTATATAAGAGAGGAAATTATCAGCAGAGATTTAGAGTGGAAAGGCCAACAATAGAAGCACTCCGCGTAATAATATAGTCAATTGAGGAGTGTTATGAACATGATGTCTACTTACACATACTTTTCATAGATTTCAAGCCAAAATTTGACAGCCCAATAAGACCCGACCTAAGAGAAGATACGAAAAACCTAAATATTCCAATAAAACGAAAATGAATAAGCATTTTTAATTTTGTTGCAAACCGAAAATACAGCCGCATCATATTCTAGTCCAATCAGAGGGTGCAGCAAGCACCTCTACCGGTTTCGAAACTTATTAGTATCTCATCAGGAGGCACATAAGCTGCTCTCTCTGATCCGACCAAAACAAACCCCGGCGTGCAGTCACATATTGCAACGAACAAAATGACGTAGATGCGCTAGCGGCAACTGCTAGCAAAAGACTAAGTTTTCAGTCCAATGGCATATAAAACAACATAATGTTATTCTACATCCCACCAGACTAAAAACAATGGGAACCTTCTCTGGTTACACCTCCGAGGCTTCTACAATTTTCAAGCCATAACGGATGCTAAGACTAAGGAAGATGAGGGAATTTTACAATTTATAATTCACGTCCCATCTCTATTCCAATAAAGCTTACGAAAATGACAATATAAATGAGTTAAATAAAACATATAAATTAATTTTTTTTTAGTGTTAATTTTAGAAGACTGTATATAGATACATTAAAATAAACATTAAAACCCATTCTATAATGCTAGTCAAAAGTCCGTTCCCTCCTTCGTATCTTTTAAACGGTTTTACTTATAATAGTGAAATTTAGAGGTAGGAATAAACGGACGTAGGCTTCCCAACTAGTCATCACAGGTGACGTAATAGTGACAGATGACGTTACACAGCCACTGTGACCGATAATTTTAAGTGGGACCTTATATGTGATATCTCGTTTGAAAGGTATTTAAAATACCTATTCAGCCATACTAATTTTTTGGGATTAAGTTGATTTTGATTCTGGAGAATAAGTTAAATAAATATAATATTGTAGTTTCGCATTTACTTAATAAAAATTCAAATGCCCGCCTATGGTTTTTTTGTCAAAAACGTCAACCTTTTTACGTAAAAATACACATCTACGGACAAAAACAAAGGCAAAGAACTATGGGACAGTAGTTAGGCCAATTATGACTTACACTGCTGAAACAAGACCTGACACCACAACGATAAAACGACTGATGGAAGATCAAAATACGCACTTATATAAGCAAAAAATGTCGCAAAAATAAGCAAAGTTTTTATGAAATAAGCAAGGTTCAAGAAAAAAACGTGTAAGTAAACATGGATATAATGATATAAATATGAATAAAGGACAATAACATTAAATTACATTTACTTTTAATTATCGTATTATTAACAATAAATAAAAAATTACCAAAGTGTTAAGCTATAATATAATAAAAAAATCTAAAAATAATTAAGTAACATATTAATATATTTTTTATTCATGGCCGTTAGCATAAAAACTATTAACAATAATAAATTTTTCAAAATTTTCTTGTAAAAAGCTATGTCTTCTATCTGTATACATTATATTTATACGCAGAAAAAGTTCTTTCAACATCTGCAGATGTGATTGGTGCCTATTTAAATTTAGACGAATGTACCGGTATTATTTTACAACAATATAATAAATTTGGGCTGTCTGCAGACAAATATTAGTTTAATACATGACACGTATAACTATGGGTTTTCCCGATTATCTCCTAAGTCTAAGGGATTAACATTCTTATGGTTTATTGAATTATTAAAGTTTTATAGCTCTGTATACTTCATAGAGTTTTCCAGAAGACAGAAAATACCATGACATTTCACTATAGTTTATTATAAGAAGTAAAATAAACAAAGATAAGCAACATATCTTTAAAATAAGCACTTTTTCAAAAAATCCGAATTATAAGCAAAAAAAGCAAAATATTTATAATCCGGACTTTAATAATTATAAGTAAGTATAACCGTTCAAAAGATATGAGAGGGGAACGGACTTTTGACTAGCACTGTATAATAATTATATCTTCTTACTTCTATTAGTTCTTTGTTTTAACCCTACGTTAGGCGCGTCATTATTGCTGACAATCTTAGGCGCGCGGTCTACGATTGTAGACCAATAGTTTTTTGTCGTATAATACCGGATTTTGACAAAATTAACAAATTAGTGGTTAATAACAGGTTTATTTATGTTCGCACTTTGATATTAGATATGTTTTGCTCCTTGGCTTTTCTGATTTTGATGGTGGTTAAATTAAAAACGAGGTCATGATTTTTTTGGGTCTTTATTCGCAAGTAAATGAAAATGGTTATAAAAATAAGCTCAATTTAGTAAAAAACACAAATATTTTTTATCTTTGAACTTATAGAATGACCAATAGGGATAAATAATAAAGAATAGGACTAAAAAGTAAAAAAGAACAAAACTATTAAATGGTCAAAATGGCACAATTTTAGTCCGTCAAATATTCAGTGCAAATATCCCCAAAATGATCCTTGAATGCAAATGTGTCACATCTTTGGCATGCCCTTCTTGTTGACATATTGCAAATTCATGGACAAATACAACATCGTCCCACGTAATTTGTTGGAATATTAGAGGAAGAGGGTACGACTTCTTGAACTCCGAGCAGTACGCGAGCTCGTCGTCTAAGTTCTCTTAGCAGGGAAGGCATTTGATCCATATTCAATTTGCTGTTTGATTAGTTCTCATGCTAAGTTTTCAATGAAGTCGCTTCTTGAAATATTTTCATTTATGTTATTAGCTTTATATATACAACTAATAACTGGAACGCGCTTAGTCGCGTGGTCTACGGTTGTAGACTAGTGCTCTTTGAATAATGGTAAAAAAATAATGCAAACATATCGGCGGCGTTTAGCAAACTGAAGAGTAAGTTGGAAGTATTAGTGACAGCTACTAAGCGGGATGGGGACGTATGCGCAGTTTTATGCAATTGGCGACCACTTAAAGGAGAGTGGTCTACGACTGTAGACCACGCGCCTAACGGAGTTAAATGACCCTATTAATACATTTAAGTGGATTTGGGTTTAAAATTCACTGTATTAGAAGTGGAATAAATTTATTCTCCAAATTTTTTTCTTTAACCACAAAATTTGTGGTAAATGTCATCACATATGTCACCACAAGAATGTACTCACTGAAAAAAATGTAAATGCAAATCGATATATTAATATGCAGATTTACACCCAGTACACACTTGTTGAGGACACCAAGTGCATTTTCTTGTTGTAAAATACCTATGGAAATTCCAGAGTATTAAGTAGTATATTAAGTTAGAGTAAACAATAATGTCAAGATTTAGTAACTAGTAGGAAGTTTAGCATTATGATAATACTATAAATTCAACAAGTTATTCACAGCATCGGAGATATTATGACACTGCACGAGGTATACGCTAAATGTACTTATAGTTTCGAATTTCGTAGTTATGTGGGTATACATATCGTTATACAGTGCATTTGACATGTTTGATAATTTAGTCGATGCATTTAATCATTATTACAAAGCTCCGACATATGGTTATGACACAATAAAAGTGTCTAAGAATATAACACTTAAAGCTTTTGTTTTCTATACGTCCACAAATGTTACTAAAACTTATTTAATTTTTTTTATTGGCTTTGGATTGCTTGATCTATTCAGCCACGGTAGATAATAAATAGTTGCCATCTACGGTGGTGGTAAAAAGTCCTGCATCACCTAAGCGCCTTATAGTTTTTGAGGTTTAACACAAGTTTTTGTATATTTTCGCTTATGCATTTTAAATTTGTGCTTGTAATATTAGCATTATCGGTATACTTACTAATATTTTTTTAATTACTAGCTCAAAATTCTACAGAAAAGATTAAAATAATCTGATTTAAGGGATTTCCCATAATCCGAGAAAATTATGAGGTGATTAAGTCGTTAAAGTACTATTAAATTGAATCTTAATGACAAATTTGCCACATATTTTGACTATATAAACACTGTAGTTACCCTAATATATTTATTTGCTCTTTGATTTTTGATAAAAAGGTCAAAATGTCATCACAGATCAAACAAACTAAATTATCGAACGAAAATTGTTTTGGAATTATTTTTCACCATAAAAACGACAAATCTAGTCGCGAAATAGCATCCGCAAACTAGTTAGTAAACTATAATCAATCTACAGTAATTAAAGTCATTAAGAAGTATGCTGAGCAAGAAAAAATCGACGACAGACCGCGTATTTGGTAAGGTGATGTAGGACTTTTTAACACCACTGTAACTGTCGTCATGTAGAGATACATCAGCTCACTTTACAACCCACGTAATGGGAAAGTCATACTTTACCGAAGGGCGTAAATCTTTATAAGTATTACCCAGCCTATGAAATTTCAAGCAAATACGCGATTATAACACAATTATATACCATTTAAAGGGTTCTCACCCTGGTATTTCTTTGGTGGCTCAGCTTGCAATCAACCTGTTTTTTAACGCTGATGATGATTTTGTAAAAATTCGAAAACGTTCTCTGATGTAGCCCTTAAAGAGATTTTAATTAAAAAATGTATACCTTTTACAAAGGATTTTTTAATTAAATTTTTTGTGATTGACAGTATACACAGTATACAGCCAGCTACAGGAAAAATTATTTTTTGTCCTTGTGGCTTTAAATAATAAATAATAGGCGAGCGGGAGATACCCCTAAAATGACCAGGTACTGACCACGGAGGGCCGAAGGGCTAATTTTATTCATACTTTATATTTTAGCGGGTGCTGAAAACGAAAATGAGGTTTATTTTGAATTTTATATGCGGGAACATTGTCAAAATCGCAATTTTAACCAAAAAAAAAATAAATCACGTTTTTTTGCGTTTACCTCGCTTCAACTCTGTTCAGTTTTAAAATCTTCTGAAATTTTTACAGTATATAGCTCTAACATTTCTGAAGACATCGGTACTTGTTCTAAGCTTTAACTCTTATTCTGGTAAAGGTTATGAATTTTTAAAAGGGAAAGGTACGGATTTGTGTATTGCAAAGTTTAATCGCAAAAGTTGAGTGACGAAATTTAAAATTTAGCCTTTTAATTACGTTTATGTTATAGTAGGGAGTACAAAGAAGTTTTCTGGAAAATTTTTGATCAAAATGTTTTATAGAAAAAAAATAGTGCAACTTTTATTATTGACATTAGAAATCCCCGATATAACGGTTATTTTTCTAGATACTGACCATGCGTGGTGAATGACTAATTTTGGTCTTGGATTATGTTTTTGATGGTGCTTAAAACGAAAATGAAATTTATTTTAAATTTTACGTGGAAGAATATTGTCAAAATCGCAATTTTAATATAGAAATAAAAAAAAGTGAAATCACGTTTTTTTGCGTTTAACTCGCTACAACTCTGGTCGATTTTAATATTTTTATCTAAGATTTGTACACTATATGTTACTGACTTTTCTTAAGGCAACGGTATCTGCTTTAAGATGTTAGTCTTATTCTAGTAAAAGTTATGAATTTTTTAAAGTACAAGGTACAGATTCTTGAATTGCAAAGTTTAATCGCAAAAGATAAGAGGCAAAATTTTAAATTTACCTTATTAATTACATTTATGTTAAAACATAGAGTACAAAGAAGTTTTCTCTAAAGTTTTAGTTACAAATGTTTAATAGAACAAAAATTGCGCCACTTTTAATATATACGTTATACGTCCCCAAAATAGTGCTTATTTTTCGACATACTGACCATGGGAGGTGAATGGCTATTTTTTATGCCATTTGCCGTATATGCCATAAAAATTTTTTTCAAAAATTTTTACGGCATATATTTCTTACCTTTGTGAAGACCATGAAAGTAACTGTAGTCTTTTAGTCTTTTTTTTTTGTAAAAGTTATGACTTTTTAAAAATTAAAGGTGCAGATTCGTGAATTGCAGAGTTAAATCGCAAAAATTAAGTGACAAAATTTAAAATTTATCTATTTGATTACGTTTGTGTTAAACCATAGAGTTCAAAGTAGTTTTATGTGAAGTTTTAGGCCGAGATGTGTTATAGAAAAAATATGGTGAAACTTTTAATTTTAAGAAAAACGTGGTTTAACTTTTTTTTATTTTTAGGGCAAAATAGCGATTTTGACAATTTTTTCTCACCTAAAATTCAAAATAAACTTGATTTTCGTTTTCGGCACTATCAAAAACATAAAGTAAGACCAAAATTAGCCATTCACCACCAATGATCAGTTTCTCGAAAAATTAGCGTTATTTTGGGGATTTATAACGTAGATGTTAAACGTTGCACCATTTTTTTTTCTATAAAACATTTTGATCTAAAACTTTCCAGAAAACTTTTTTGTACTTATGTTTTATTTTTAAATTTAATTTAAAATCTATATTTCAAATTTTGTTAGTCAAATTTTGCGATTAAACTTTGCAATTCACGAATCTGCACCTTGTATTTTAAAAGATTAATAACTTTTACTAGAATAAGACTAAAAGCTTAAAGCAGAAACGATTGTCTTCAAAAAAAGTAAGTGATATGTAGAAACTTTAGAAAAAAAGTATTAAAACGGACCAGAGTTGTAGCGAGCTAAACGCAAAAAACGTGATTTAATTTTTTTTATTTTTAGGGTACAATTACAATTTTGACAATATTCTCCCACCTAAAATTTAAAATAAATTTTATTTTCGTTTTCATCACGGTCAAAAACATAATCTAAGACCAAAATTAGCCATTCTCCACCCATTGTCATTACCTCGAAAAATAAGCGTTATATTGGGCATTTCCAATGTCGACATTAAAAGTTGCACCATTTTTTTTCTATAAAACATTTTGATCTAAAACTTTCCATAAAACTTCTTTGTATTCTTTTTTTTAACATAAACGTAATTAAAAAGCTACATTTTTAAACTTCGTCACACAACTTTTGCAATTAAACTTTGCAATGCACAAATCCGCACCTTTTCCTTTGAAAAATTCATAACCTTTATCAAGATAAGAATAAAAGCTTGAAGCAGGTACCGTTGTCTTCAGAAATATTAGAGCTATATACTGTAAAAATGTCAGAAAAAAATATTAAAACGGAATAGAGTTGTAGCGAGGTAAACGCAAAAAAAACGTGATTTCATTTTTTTTATTTTTAGGTTAAAATTGCGGTTTTGACAATGTTCCCCCACATAAAATTCAAAATAAACCTCATTTTCGTTTTCAGCACCCTCGAAAATATAAAGTATGAATAAACTTAGCCCTTCGGCCGTCCGTGGTCAGTATCTCGAAAACTAAGCGCTTTTTTTGAGGGTGTCCCGCTCGTGTATAAATACTGTTTGTCACAATCAAATATGATAACAATGTATGTACATATACACACAAAAATTTATTTTCACTAGATATTTTGGCAGAGTGCCTTTCTCAATTGACTTATTTTTATTTTGCGACCAATAACTTTAATATACTAATAAGTATACTAAAATGAACAACAGCCAAAAGAAAAAGCAGTGGTTTATACAAACGTTCATGTGATGACTGTCCAAAAATTTACATAGGTCAAACTCGTAGGACCTTTAACCACCGTATATTAGAACACAAAAGGTTTTCCATAACGGTAAAACACATTCCACCTTCATACTATACCTTCTAGATCATAATTTTGTATTAACAATTCTGTTAATGATCAATTTGAGCTTAAGCCATGTAAGGATTTCTGGAAGTTGACAATTTAAAAATTGCAGATATAAAAGTATGCTAAATAGCCAACATGAGCAAACCTCTCATGTCTGATCCTCAACCTATTCAGTTAAATATTTTAAAGTATTAGGGCAGTCAATGAGGGTATTTGGCTCCGAATTCCATCCTACTACATCGATTTACTTTATATTTTCACAGTAAGTAGGGAATAGCTCAAGAAACAAAGTCTACCGTAAGCCGATCTGCGCTTTTATCTTGGGGGTGGTTCCCACCCCTTCTCGGGAGTGAAAAATGTTTTGCTTAAAATAGCCACGGAAGAGACTAGAGAACCTAATTTTAAGCAAAAACTGTTCTATAATTATTTTTGGAAAACTCAATACTTTTTGAGTTATACGTGGTTGAAAATTTCCCATTTTCATTTAAAAATGACACCTTTTCAGACCGATTTTAGCGAATACCTTAAAAACTATACATCTAACTAAAAAAACTACATTAAACATTTTTGCAACTTATGAAAAACAAAGAGATTCGTTCCTCCATAAATTTTCTAGTTAAAATACAAAGAGCGATATGGTAGGTAAGAAGAGTTTGTTTTTTGCTGCATGCTCAATTCGGTGTAGTCAACTTGAAATAATAGAGAAACTGTCGATTTTAGGTGTATAATTATACTAATAACTTTTGTAGTGCTTGAAACGACCTTTAAAATGAGCAATACTAAATTTCGATTACATTCAAACTAAGCGAGATATTCTGCAAAAATATTTTTTATAGTTTTTTTAGTTAGATGCGTAATTTTTAAGGTATTCGCAAAAATCCGTCCGAAAAGGTGTCATTTTTCAATGAAAATGGCCAATTTTTAACCACGAATAACTCAAAAATTATTGAGTTTTCAAAAAATAATTATAGAACAGTTCTTGCTTAGAATTAGGTTCTCTAGTGAATTCCGTGGCTATTTTAACCAAAAGATTTTCCACCCCTAAGAAGGGGAGGGAACCACCCCCAAGATAACAGCACACATCAGCATAGGTAGACTTTGAATTAGGAGATAAGTAAAGGCTAGGCCCAAAATTTCATTAAAATCCATGCAGTAGGATAGAATTCGGAAGTAATATCATTTTCTTGCTCCCATTGACTGGCGTATATAGAGGGATAGTAAAAATACATCATTTGAGAAAGGCATCATACCTTGTTGCAGTGAAAATAAATTATTATAATAAATTTTGAGGAAGTGTAGAAAACAAAGGTTTCCAGTGTGTTATTCTCAGATAAAATGAACTTTCAATGAACCATCAAGTAAAGGTCCAATCAATCACTTAGAATAAAAGTGCTTTTCGATTTTTTACTGTCCCTGATATTTGTTTCCGATTCTTCACTCTCTTCTAATTTTTATTCGCTATGAGTACCATAGTCACTGTTTCGTATTATATGGATAATATTCTAGGTAATATTTAGTTTGTTGTTTGTTGTCGTTTGAAATGGATTAGAATTTGATAATTGCTACAAGTGTAATTTGATGGAATGTAATGTTAAACATTAACTCATTCATTCAACATTCCATCTCCCGGGAGCTATCCCGATTTAGATTCTATTAATTGCTGGATTCTATCAATTGCTGCTGCAAACATCTGGATGTAAACACAGAGATTTACGAACAATTTGAAACCTACACTGGCATGGGGTGGCAAGATAAAAGTTGATATGGGATGGAACGAGTATAAAACTAGGAATAAAACAAAACTATTTATACACTCTCAAGTTTTACTAATAACCTGTACTCAAAAAGAATATTTAAGAAAGCTATAATTGAGACAATAAAAGGTATAATATTTACTGGTAGATCTGTGAACAATGTCAGATATTTCAACGATATTTTGGTGTTAATTAATTCCATTGACTAACTTTAAAATCTAATAAGGTAGGTTCGCCAAATAAAGCCCGGTTCCTAATAAAGCCCGCTCGCCCTTATTCGTCAGGATGGACAAATAATGGCAGTATGCTGCAATATACAGACGCAGTAGAGCCATCTATGTGCAAATTGTTACACTAAGTTGAGCAGCGACGCGAACTGTCGCTTTTATATGATCATTCGTTTACAGTGGTCAATGGGTAAATATCCAATCTAATATTGAGATTAGTATGCTTTTGTAATTTATTACGGTTATGAGTGCGATTTTTTTTATTCTGCATGACATTTGTGTACTTATTAGTTCTACTTTCATAGTAACTGAATTACCTTATGTTTATTAAAACGTATATAATGGTAATGTCTAAAAAACATTAATCACCTACAGTATTCCTAATAAGGCCCGGGTGGGCCTTATTAAGACTACGGGTGGGCCTTGTTAAGACCACTACAATAACACGTTTTATAAGTTTTTAACTTTGTTTCAGAAAGAATACTAAAAAGCTTAAGATGCCTAGAGATTTATGGACTGAAGAACAAATGGCTTTGGCCTTGCAAGCAGTTAAAAATGGGATGTCAGTAAGAACAGCCACCAAAGAATTTAATATTGCCCGTCGAACACTTGGGAATAATTTGCTTAGTGGAAAAGCGGAAAAGAAACTTGGGCCCCCTTCATGTTTAACCCCCCAACAAGAATCTGAGTTGTGTGGAAGAATTTTTAGGCTAGCTGACGTTGGAATGCCTCTGACATCAACAGTGATAAGACGTTCTGTCCATGAATATTGCCAAAGAAATACCATAACTGCACGTTTTATGGATAAAACTTAGCTGGTCGAAAATGGCTCAAACTTTTTTAAATCGACATCCCGAAGTAGTTAAAAGAAAATCTCAATTCACGAATCCAGCTAGAGCCGCCAAATTAAATAGATTCATAGTCAATGACTATTTTGAAAAGCTACGCGAAGTTATGTTGAAGCTTGATATCCTGCAAATCCCTCAACGCATTTTTAATATTGATGAGAAAAGTTGCCGCCTAAACCTTCATAAATCACAACAGGTATATGCACGTAAAGGTGTCAAACGAGTTCATTTGATTTCGCAAGAGCACGCTGAGAATGTGTCAATCGTCGGTTGTGGAAATGCTATAGGACAAATAATTCCACCTATGATCTTGTTCAAAGGAAAAAGAAAGAAGAATGAATGGTATGACAAACTTCCTGCTGGACCAGTTATTGAAATGACCGAGAAAGGAAGTATGACTACGCCAGTTTTCATTAACTGGGTACAACATTTCGCTAAGTACAAGCCAATAGGAAGAGTACTGCTTATTTTTGATGGAGCATCGTCCCATTTGGATGCAGGTATTGTTGATGAAGCCGAGTCGCATGAAATTACGCTTTTTTGCCTGCCAAGTAATTGCACACATGAACTGCAACCTATGGACAAGGCGGTATTTAAAGCCTTCAAATCTTACTGGGACGACGAAGTTATCACCTACTGGACAAATAAACCAGATCGAACGATCAATAAATTTTCGTTTGGCATAATTTTCTCAAAAGTATGGCCAAAAGCAACTGCAGCATCAAATGTTATTTCAGGTTTTCGTGCTACGGGAATATACCCGTATGATCCGAGTGTCATTCCTGACATAGCTTTTTGCCCATCAGAAATAACAGAAAATAAATTAGACTCAGAAGATTCTGCTATTCCATCAGCTTCGACTTCCGCAACGAATAATCCTATTGGCAGCTCCACTCCAGACAGAAAAAAGAAAATAAAAGCTCTAAAGGAGAAAAATACGCAAGATAGCTCTGAGAGTTCTGACGGTTCTGGCAATGAATTTTCAGTACATGACAGCTCAGAAGAAGAAAACGAAATGTCAGTAAGTTTCAACGCAGTGTTAATAACACCAGAATTGGAAACTGGAAAACGCAAAGGTGCTAGAAAGAGATCCCTGAACTATCGAGCACAGGAAGTCACAAAATCATTGTTTGATGAAGCTGGTTTAAATGACCCTAAAAACCAATCAAGAAAAGGAAAAAACTTGGCAAACGGAAAAATAGTCAAAAAATAACTAAAAAAAGGAGAAGAGAAAAATAAACACTTCTCACTTGAAACCTCAAAAAACAAAGAAGAACGAAAAGATAGTTGTTATTGTTTCGTCTGCAATGAGGATGTCGTTAAGGATATGAGACTTTGTGACAACTGCAAACGATATATTCATGAAGAGTGTGTAGGACTTTCAGCAGATGATAAAGACTTAGTTTTCATATGTCCAGACTGTTTGCAATAATTATTTTAAGTACCTATTATTTTTTACAAAATAAATGTCCTACATATCACCTTTGTTTAATTTGATTAATGTATAGTTGCACCAATAGACCTTAAGCTTAAGACGTGGAACGTCAATGCGACATAAGCTGAACTGGGCTAAACTGGAGCTGAAGATCTGTTGGTGCAACCAGGCATAATTGTCACATTTAGAAAGTGGGCCTTATTAAGAACATGGTGTTCCTAATTAGGCCCAGAAGCAACCATTTTTTAAAGACTAAAAAGTAACAATTCATAAAACATTTGACAACATTTAACAATCTCATATTAAATTTAAATATGTGATTCATCTTCTCTGTGGTTTTCAGATTTATATCGTGATTTTATTTATCAAAAAACAACTAACAAATATTAAGTGGGCCTTATTTGGTCAACTTACCTTATATAAAGCAAGACAGACATATGTGATAAGTATGAACCAAAATTCAATGTTAAGAAAACTACACTAAAGTCAAAATGCACTAGAAACAAACAAACCCAGACAAAGTAAATGTTACGAGGAGCATTTTCAAATTATGATTTAGGATGTATATACATTATAAATCCCAAATCATGATTTACAAAGTTTATACATTGTAAATCATGATTAGGGAGAGCTCCTCGCAACATTTAACGTGTCTTGGTGTGTTTATTTCTAGTGCATCCTTATTGTGATTTTACTATAAATATAAATGATAATACCGGCGACGGTGTAGAGCCAAGAGAAGGTTATTGAAATACCACCTAGGGGAAGGGGGGTATGATGGGGTAGCTAAGGAAAATAACAAAAATTCAACATAATTACTACGTTTATTACTATTACTAATTGATGGCACGTTACGTCATTAATCTAACTATGATTTGGTACAATCTTTGGAAAATCAACCTATCACATTTTTCAACAATTAGCCATTAATAAGAACATTATGAAAAACCATCTTGCCCCATACTATGGGGTATGATGGGGTAATGGAATTGGAGCATGTTGGTGATGCTAATTAATTCTCACAAAACAAACAAAAATGTGTATTTGCTCCAGATCTTCATTGTCCACCCTAGCACAAGCATTATGAGCTCAACATCCACAGATCTGGCAGCCTACCCAGGGTTCTGACGATGTCACTTTATCTATGGCTGTTTTCATATCATCTCTCGACCACTCTCCTGTTTTTGTTTTTTTCTTGTAAGTACGTACCATGGTATTATCTAAAATAATAATCCAATGTTATTTATTAAGAAATTTAAATTAACCCAGACTTACCACCAATGTCCCATCATACCCCGCACCCAATACCCCATCTTGCCTCAAAAGGTAACTTTGAACAAAAAAAATCACTAATTAAATGTTTAACGTATTCACACAAACAATATGCCATTATCAAAATAATAATACTAGTAAACAACGATAAAAAAGACATTAATGAGGTGATCATAATTACCTTAAAATAACGATGGTTGTCCTTGCACAAAATTAGATCAACGGATCGCTAAAACAGTTTTCCGTTTGTAAACAAAAAACGCGTGCACTCTCATTCACGGTTTCTCTTGCAGGGACCGTTAGTCGAATGACTCTTCCTATTGAGTTACTGCATGCTATTCACCAACGTGTAGTTTCTTGTTTGTGTGCGGTACCCCGTCTTACCTAGAGACCCCGTCATGCCCCCCATTCCCCTACTATTTTACCGAATTCTGGATGCAGTAGTGGAAATTAAATAACAGTTTCCAATATAAAATGTATATAAAAGTGCATACTGACGATAAACAAAAATTACTAATTAAGTGTGAATTAAGAGTGTATAAACAAACACAAATAACGGGCATAGGAAAGTGAACGAGTTTCAACAACCAGCTGGTAGACGGGTCACGCTCCACGTCACGGCGACGTTGCCAGACTGTAGTAAAAGTGGCGGAAAAAGGGAAAACTCTAAAAATTACAATACTTAGCGAAGAAAAATAAAATAAACTACTTAGTTTCAGGACTCAAACAGGAACCTAGCTTTTGAAGAGTCGATCTGGGCGAAGTTCCTATCGTTGAGATACAAACTAAGATACCGTGAAATAAACAAGAACATGGCGGAAGGCGATAATAAAATAGCACAAAGCGAAACAAACAAGAACATGGAGGACAGCGACGACTGTTCGGACGACAGCAAAAGGAAAAGGGATCCGGATGATGCGACTCAAAGATCAAAAAATAGAAAACTCTTACAAACACCATCTAAAACAAATAGTAAAAAACAAAAACTAGATCTATTAATAGAGATGGTGTCGGAGCTCAAAAAGCAGAGTGACAAAACCAGTGAAGATATAAAAATGATAAGCGAAGAAAATAAGATATTGAGACAAGAAAATCAAAAACTTAAAGAAGAAAATAAAGATATAAAAGAGAAGCTAGAGGAAACAAATGATAGAATTGAATGGCTAGAGAGAGAGAAAAGGAAAAATAATATAGTGATATCAGGAATTGAAATTGAGACAGAAAATAAAACAGAACTTAAACAATTCGTGGAGAACATGATAAAAAACACTCTACAGATAAATATTAATGTAAAAACAGCTCATAAAATAGGAAGAAAAGTATGCTTAATTGAAATAAATAATGAAGACGAAAAAGAACAAATCATAAAAAACAAATACAAATTAAAAGTTCTGCAGCATGAAAAGGTCTACCTAAATCATGACATGACAACAAAGGAGCGTGAGAAGAACAAGCAAATAAGAAAAATGGCAAAAGAAGAAGAATTAAAAGGAAATAAGGTGAAAATTGGGTACAATAAAATAACTATAAATGGCAATATATGGAAATGGAATAAGACTATGAAAAAACTAGAAGTAATAAATCCAACAAACGAATAGCAGAAATTGAAAGCGACATGAAAACAAACACTACGAACCTGGCAAATAAAATGGACACGAATAAAAATATATATGAAGCTACAAATATAGCGAGGAACTAAAATAATGAGATATATAAAAATACGGAACATAAGAAAAATGAAAAGGAAATCATAAAAATGGCTACATGGAACGTGCGAGGTATTAACGGTAAGGAAGAGGAAATAATTGAAGAGATGAAACTACAAAATATAGACTACTTGGGAGTAACTGAAATAAAAAAGAAAGGTAGAGGAATAGTAGATCTAAATGAGGATTACCGCTTATATTGGTCAGGAGTTGACTTGAAAGAATGGGGCGCGGGAGGTGTAGGCCTAATAGTAAAAACAGAAAAGACAAATAACATAATAGGTGAAAGATATATAAACGAAAGATTATTGGTAGTGGAAGTAAAACTAGGAAATACAAATATAACCAGCATAATCGTAGCATATGGGCCAAATGATAATGCTAAAAAAGAGGAAAAAGATAAATTCTTTGAAATATTACAAGTAGAGATGGATAACGAAGGAGAAAACATAATATTAATGGGAGACCTAAATGGTTAAGTGGGAAGAGACAATAAAGGGATTGAACGATACTTAGGGCAACATGGAGAAGAAATGAAAAATGATAACGGAAACAGAATCATAGATCTATGTATAGCAAATGATATGGTTATAACGAATTCAAAATTTATGCACAAAGACATACACAAATATACTAGAGAAATCTCACCGAGAAAAGAAAAATCCATTATAGACTATTTCCTAATAAAAAGAAAAGACCTAAAGATGATAAAAGACGTAAAGGTAAAAAGAGAGGCTGAAATAAGCAGTGACCATTACTTGCTTATGATGGAACTAAGGGTGCACACACATACACAACAGAAAAAAGAAAGAAGATTACTAAAGAAAAAATAAAAAGCTACAAGTTAAGAGAAATAGATAGTAAAGAGGAATACCAGAAGAAGTTAACCAAATAGTTCGAGACTATAAGGCAATTAACACAGGAATAGAAAATAAATGGAAGCAATTTAAGGAAATCGTATTGAAAACAGCAAAAGAGGTATGCGGAACAACTAAAATCACAAACATATATTCGAAAAAAAGTAAATGGTGGACAGCAGAAATACAACGTAAAGTGAAAGAAAAGAAAAAAGTATGGAAAAAGTATCTAAAAACCAAATCGGAGGACGATTTCGAAAAATATAAAATGGCTAGAAGAATCCCAGCATGGCTTCAGAAAAGGAAGGAGTACCCAAGATCTGATGTTCATTTTGAGACAAATAGGAGAAAAACTATTGATGAAAGGCAAAGAGATACACATATGCTTTATTAATCTGAAAAAAGCTTTTGATAGAATAAGAAGGGAAGATATATGGAAATGTTTAAAGAAAAATGGAATAGAAAAGGATATGATAGGAGTAATTAAAGCCTTATATAGAAATAATAAAATAAAAATAAGGACTCACAATCAAGAATCTGATGAATTCCAGGCAAAGATAGGACTAAAACAAGGCTGCGTACTAAGCCCATTACTTTTCTCAATGGTACTAGATGACGCAATAAAGCAATGCAAGGAGAAATCTAAAGACATGATATTGGGAAAATGGAAAATGAACAATGTACAGATACAAAAATTACTATTTGCAGATGATATGGTATTGTTAGCTGACACAGAAGAGAAACTGACACAAATAATAAACACTTATATAAAAGAACTAAGAAAAATGAACACGGAAATAAACTCCGATAAAAGTAAAACAATGGTTATGGCAACTACAAAAAAGTGACAAAAATTAAGGATGAAGGACAAGTGTTGGAACAAGTAAACAGCTACAACTACTTAGGTACAATTATTGAAGAAGATGGTAAAATAGACAAAGAAATAAACAGTAAAATAGGAAAAGCAGGGACAATTAATTATACATTAAGAAATACGTTCTTTGGAAAGAAAGAGGTACCCAAAGAAGTCAAAACACAAGTGTACCAAAAAGTGGTTCGACCATCAATCGTCTATGGGAGTGAGTCGTGGACGCTAACAAAGAACAACAAAAGAAAAATCAAAGCTACAGAGATGAGATTCTCGAGAAAAATAGAAGGGGTCACACGAAGAGACAAAATAAGAAACGACACAATAACTCAAGCTCTAAAGATAAAACCCATTGAGACAATTATAGGGGAACCACAGTTAGGATGGTTGGGCCACATCCACAGACTAAACGACACAAGAATAACGAAAAAAGTATATGAAGTCAGAGTACAAGGGAAAAATAAAGTAGGTCGCCCAAGAATGAGATGGGAAGAACAAGTTAGACAAGAAGCAGAGAAGAGAGGACTGCAATGGAGTATGGCAAAACAATTAGCTCAAAATAGAACAGCATGGAAAAGAAGTATCAAAGAAGCACCACAACATTAAAACATATGGACAGAAAGATGGGTCAAATAAGTAATTTATATTCATTAAAATTGTATTGTTAAAATAAAAGTATTGTATAATTATTAAAATGTATTGAAATGTAGATATTGAACTAGTTGTAAACAGCCCAACACCGAAAGGTACGAATGGTCTTAACTGATTAAATAAATAAAATAAAATATAAATGATAATTAGTAAAGTTAAATTTCTTATATCTAACAATAAAACACTGAAAACGTTTGTTTTCTATACTTCCACAGAATTGATTATAACTAAGTGACTACAGCTGTTTCGGCAGAGTGCCTTTCTCAAGTGATATAGTTTACAATGTGTTTGCCTTTTTAAGTCTTCAACTGAAGAGGTTGAGGAGTGGGGAGCTGTTTGTCTCGAGTTGGTCATTTAGAATTATATTTATATTTTTCAGTTTATTAATTTCCATAGATTCTAAAAAAGATAGCTTAAGGCCTTTATTTTGAATATGCAGAATTTTAAACTCTTCATTGAAAGAATGAGTATGATTTAGAAGGTGAAGTGCGTATGTAGAAGTGTCTGTTTTTCTATTGTTGAATGCCCTTTTCTGTTCTGCTATCCGTTTGTCAAAAGTTCTGCCAGTTTGACCGATGTACGTTTTCGGACAGTCACCACAAGTTAGTTTGTACACACCACTCGGTAGTTGCTTTCTCTTTCGGCTTTTATTGTTCTTAATATATTTTCTTAAGTTGTTGTTAGTTCTGAAAGCTGGTGTTATTCCTTTCTTTTTTATGTATCTGGCTATTTTTGTTGTTATCTTGCCAGTATATGTGAGAGAGCAGAAGGTACTGGGTTCTTTCTGTGGCGGTGGATACACTAATTTCAGGGCTTTCTTATGGAGTTTTTGGTTTAAAATTTTGTTAACTGTTTGTTCGTTATAGCCGTTGTTTACTGCTATTTGTTTAATGATGTTTAGTTCTATCTCGAAGTTATATTTTGTCATGGGAATTTCTGTCAGTCTATGTACCATGCTATGGTAGGCTGCTAATTTGTGTTGTGTAGGATGGGATGATGAATTGTGTATAGTTGTGTCAGTATGGGTAGGTTTATGATATACGGAGAACTCATGTTTGTTGTGTAGTCTGGAACTCGTTACATCTAGAAAGTTTATGGAGTTATTCTGTTCTGTTTCTATTGTAAACTTAATATTATTATGAAGTGAATTAATATATGATAGAAATTGGTCAAGTTGTCTGTTAGTTCCTGTAAAGCATACTAATATATCATCCACGTATCTCCACCAATAGGAACTGTTTAAATGCGGGATGTTTAGAAATTGCATAAATATATCTGATAGCAATGGGCTTAGAGGATTACCCATAATAAGTCCTGCACTGTTGTTTGTGTATATTTGATTACTGAATTCAAAATAGTCTTGATTTATGCAAATTTCAAGAAGGTGTAAAATTTTAGATGCTATGATCGGATTTGTACTATTATGGTCTAAAAGATTCTTAACTAAAACAAAAGTTTCTTTAGGAGGAACACTAGGAAAAAGATTTTTTACGTCAAATGAAATTAGTTTGAAGTTGTTGGGCAATTGAAAATGTTGTATTTTAGTTCTAGTGTATTTTTTACGGTGAATTTAGGTGAAAATTTAGTGTATTCTGTAATAATATCTGACAGTTTTTTTGAAAGTTTATATGACGGAGCTGTATAAAAAGAAACTACAGGTCTTATTGGGTGGTCAAGTTTGTGTAGTTTAATAAAAGAGTATAATTTAGGAGGTTGTGGGTTCATAATGTTAAGGTATTTCTGTTCTGTTGGATTTAGTATTGATTTTGAATTTTCTTATACTTTCTCTTTAAGATTTCTTATACTTTTCAAAACGTTATAAAATCGAAAAAGCAACCAAGACATTCTGCGCTGAAACTGTATAAAACAGTCACACGACCCGTAGTGATATGCGGTAACGGAATGTGGACGATATTAAAAGCAAACGAAGAGTTACTACGGGTGTGGGAGGGAAAAATCCTAAGGAAGATGTTTGGGACCATGCTTGACATCATGAAAATATAGGATAAGAACTAACAAAGAACTCAAAAAATAATATTCAGACGATAACATAATAAAAGAAATATAGTCCAGAAGACTCCAAAGTGCAGAAGACATTTTGACGAACAATAATAAGGCTGGTATGGAAAGGAGTCCTAACTGGACGAAGACAATGTGGGAGCCCTGGACTCCGGTGATAAGATAATACAGCAGAAGACTTTAAAGCTATGGGTGTGGATAATTTGATCTAGATTGCTCAATGAGGAATGTAGGCATGTTGCCAAGTAGGGTAAAACTCACGCAAGGCTGTAAACACTTCGGAGTAAGTAAGTAAGCAAATTTAGATTCAAGTTGTTGGTTTCAAAAAATATATTGTACTGCACAGTGGAGAAACTAATGTTAATATTCATTTAAACAAATGGAAGCTTGGATCCAATGGTATAAATCAAAATTCGAATAAAATGAGCTTTACAGCCATCTTATTTCCAATTTAAACGTCTTAAAGCGAAAGCATCAAAACAAATAAATATCAACTGACACTACAGAAAGTCAACAAACTTACAGAAAGTAAACAAACTTTTGTTTTCAAACAAAATACATGACAACTTAATATTATTTTGTTTTTGTCCAAACTAAAGCCAATTAATTTTGTGCCAAAACTTTTAAGATATACGTTACGACACATTTTATTAAAAATCTTAATGACGAATATTTTAAACTAACTATTACTTGAAAACAGTAAATATTGGTCAAAGATTCTCATCCTATAATTTTATTTCCTTCTTCTGGAATTAAATAAGCCACATTATGAACACGCAATTAGAGCAGTACAATGATACATTACTTTTTTGTTTCAGATATGGCAGAAGAAATGATGGATGATATTCGCGACTCGAGATTCTGGCAAAACGTCACAAACAAATCGCTGGATTTCAATCAACAACACTCCCCGGAGAACTACATGCTGGTGTTCGAAGATATCGACCAGTTTTTTAATAAGATAAATATCAGCAACGGCAACGATTCGGAAGTTACTTCTGTGCTCAATTGTACGAATTTTCCTTTAAATTTTTCAAACGCGAGTTGCGAGGTCGACGGCCGTTTGGAGACTAGCCATCATAATTATTGGGCGCTGATCTTGATACTTTTTCCAGTTTTTACTTTGTTCGGAAACGTTCTTGTGATACTTAGTGTGTTTAGGGAAAGAACACTGCAGACTGCTACGAATTACTTTATTGTGAGTCTGGCTTTTGCTGATCTTTTGGTGGCTGTTGTGGTGATGCCTTTCGCCGTTTACGTTCTGGTAAGTCAAATAAATATTAGAAAATTAAACACGAATACATTTTTTTAAATTATATAAACGTATCAAAAAACGCAAAATATAACATTTCTTTTAATGAAAAATTTATCTCTAAAATACGTAAAGAAAAATAAATATAACATAAATACATACGTAACATAAATACAGGTCATAAATTAAACCACATATTCTGGGAATAAAAATAGTTCGATTAAACTCAATTAACCTTAGTACAAATATGCACAAAAAAGTTTACAGCCCTTTGAATTTAAAAAATCAAAATCGATTTTTTTCCGATATATCGAAAACTATTAGAGATTTTTTAATAAAAATAGACATGTGGCATTCTTATGTCAGGAACATCATAAAAAGAGATTATAGTAAAATTTGTGCACCCCATAAAAATTTGATGGGGGTTTTGTTCCCTTAAACCCCCCAAACGTTTATGTACGTTCCAGTTAAATTATTGTTGTGGTACCGTTAGTTAAACACAATGTTTTTAAAACTTTTTTGCCTCTTAATATTTTTTGGATTAACCATTTTTAATCGAGATGCGGTTTCTTTTTTAATATGTTTACATAAAAATTTTATGGGGTTTTGTACCTTTAAACTCCGCAAATGTTTGTGTACGCTCCAATTAAACTATTATTGCGGTACCAAATTAGTTAAACACAGTGTTTTTAAAACTTGTTTGCCTCTTATTATTTTTCCTGTAATGCCCCTTATATTTCTTTAGGGTCTTGTAGGGGGGGCTTTAAACTTTGATTTAGTTACTTTCTGACTTTCATAGTAAATAACTTTTAACCGAGTTATTAAGCCTTGAAAATCGCCATTTTTCGTTTTTTTGAATTTTAAAATGCTTTTACCTCGAAAACGATTAACTTTAGAGAAAAATTATAATCGACCTTTTTTATCTAGAATGGTCCAAAAAACCTAAAAAAATTCGTAAGGGCCAAAAATATTGATTTTGGCAATTTGATTAAAAAAAATTGTTAAAAAAAATTTGGATCACTTTTCGCGTGGGCGACTTCTTGAATCTTATTCTGGAATGTCTCACGAATATGATTATGCAAAAAAATCTTATCGGAATATTTTTTCCAAAAAACCCGCCGTTTTCGCCTTGTCTATTAGGAGATTTAGGGGAACAAAACGCCCATAAAATTTTTGTGGGGTGCACAAATTTCACTATAATTTTTTTTAAGATGGTCCTTCCATAAGAATGCCACATGTCCATTTTCATTAAAAACTCTCTAAACTCTCTAGTAGTTTTCGATATATTCGGAAAAAATCGATTTTCATTTTGTAACTTCAAAGGGCGGTAACTTTTTTTGTGTGCATATTTGTAGTAAAGTAAGTTAGGTTCAATCGAACTATTTTTGATTCCAGAATATGTGATTTAATTTATGACCTGTATTTTTGTTACACCCTGTATAACAATCGATTGTAGATCTCAAGTTTCCCTTGGATTTATAATTTGTTTTTTATTGTACCAAAAAGCTGAGGGTATTTTGTACTAAAATCTTTTTAAAAAAATCAGGCATTTTTGTTCAGATTCTTTTATCTTATGAAAGACCCGCCTACCGAACCCCAGTATATATATGAAACAGTAATGACACTCTGTGACCTTAAAGAAATCACGCAGTTTTTCCGCGCTGACACCTTCAAATGAATAGTCGCAGAACTCTGTGCGCTTATGCATACTTTCAATATTTAAGGTTTAACTAGCATTTTAGGTGAGTAGTAGCACAGTTTCTGCTGTTTTAACCTTATACATTCGTTTTAATGTGTTTATTTAATATGTCTAATATTTTTGAACCTAAGCCGTACAAGAGGGCTTTTAGTAATTCTGATTAGGACTTGAATTTTTCATCGGGCCACTCCGGTCGTAAATTTTCATTTCAGATGACAGATAACAAGCTGGCTGCCTCCACAAAACAAGACTTCAAGAACTTCAAAGTAACCGACAAGAGTTTCACTACTGTTTGTTTCAATACTGTGACCGAACACAGTAGTGTGCGTCTTCAGTGTTTTGAACAATTAGGGCATGTTGGAATAGTGACATTTTTTTGACACAGCAATAACCGTAACACTGACATTTTCATCTACACTCAATGGAGATATGCCCTGGTTTTTGACAATTAAAACATATAACATTTTTCGGATTTCCACTTGAAGGGTTTTCAGAAAACTGATTCGATTTAACCTGATTTTGAGGAGATTTTTTATTCTTAAAATTAGAATATTAAATTTAATCTGACGGTTGTGACTAACAAAAGCAACGGTAGAATGGCTCTTTTTTAACATTTGAGCTGTGAGCAATATTTTCTAATTTCATGATAACTATTGAAAGTTCCTCGATAGTTTTAGTGTCGGTTAAAATAATTAGGGGAATATAGTCTGCAAGAATATTCTGTCATATACTTCACTAGAGGGTTTTCAATAGGAGGGGTAGTAAATCGTTTTTATAAGGACAATATTTGAGCTTGATACAAAACAAAAGTTGCATTTCTTCTTTTGTTTGCTAGATTTGATCTGCTCCATAATTTCTCGTCGTAATCATGCGGTAGAAATGTAGTTTTTAATAAAACAGTAAGGTCAAGTCAATTTGTGATAGTATGACAAACGCTTCTAAACCATGTAGCAACACTGCCAGAAAATAATTATACAGCTGAACGAAAAATTAGTTCCTGTAAAACATTCCTAGGTTCCGAGATGACTTTAACTTTTTGAAGGAAAGAGGATACACTTTTGGGATCACCATTGAATTTGACTTTCCACTCAGCAATATTGATCGGATGAGAAACCTGTACAACTGGAGTTGGGACAACGACATTGGTCTGATTAGTCGGTGTATCAATGATAGTGGATGGTTGACTAGAGACAATTTTATCATCAATTTCACTTTCATATAAAAACAAATTTGCATTAACGTAATTTTTGTATTCTACTTCATCGACACACTACTAAGAAAATAGACTTTAAACAAACTGTTGATAGTGTGAAAAGAGACAAAATGCTGGAAGACCTCCGTAATCTAGATATACCAAAAAAATATATCAGCCTCAAAAAACTAAGGTTACAGGGTTTAAAAGCCGCAGTTAGAGTAGATGGGGAACTGTCTCTCTCTTTGACATCAACATGGGGGTGAGACAGGGAGACACACATTCAACCAAGCTATCCAACCCAGATCTTGAGGCAGTCATCACAAAAACCAATCTACCCGGCCATATAAATAACAAAACTGTAAAAAATACTGCATATGCAGACGACGTAGCCATTATTAGTAGAAGCAAGACACAACTAATGGAAACGTTCAAGGAAATTGATCCTGAAGCGCAAGAAAGAGGGCTTGAAATAAACGAAACACAAACTAAGTACATGACTATCAAAAGAACACATGAAAATGAAAATAATAACTATAGCAATAGACAACTATACTATTGAACGTGTGGATGCCTTCACATATCTGTGCACAGAAATGAATCAGAAGAATTCCTTAAGTAGCGAAATTAATGCACATATTTCCAGTGGAAATCGTACATACTATGCTAATGAAAGATTGATGACATCGAAATTATTAGACAAACGAACCAAAATGACTATCTACAGAACCTTGATTAGACTCGTAGTAACCTATGGTTGTGAAACCTGGGTAATACGAAAAACGATAAAGCACAACTTAGGACATTCAAGAGAAAAATACTGAGAAAAGTATATGGCCCGGTGCAAGAGGAAGGGAAGACGGCACATGGATAATCAGGAGAAATGACGAGGTTAATGAACTGAATGAAGGGTATGATATTGTAAGATTTGTGAAAAGTCAAAGACTGTCATAGCTGGGACATGTTCAGCGACAAGAAGATACGAAAACGACAAAGCAGATATTACAGTGGAAGCCGGTAGGAAGGTGAAAAATAGGAAGGCCCAGGACGAGGTGGTTGGATGACGTGGAAGACAACCTGAAAACCATGAACGTAAGACAATGGAGGAGAAGGACCCAAGAGGGATTGGAATAAAAGGACCTAGCCAGACAGGCAAAGACTCATCCAGAGTTATAATGCCAAACGAAGAAGAAGCAGCAGAAGCAGAAAGGGAAGAAGTTATCCTTTTACTCTTAATTAACCAGTCATCCAGTTTATTTTTTTACTGAAATGCCATAAAACATATAAAATAATATGTTTTATCTACGACTGATACATAATATATGTATTATACTTGTGGTGTTTGCAATATAATGCCATATAATAATCCCTTAGGGATTAATAATGCGGGATTAATAGCTATTAATCCCTCTGGCACAACAATCACAAAATTCACCACGGAAACAAAATAATCAACCTCAAAAAGTGTCACTGTCAAACGAATAGTATATTTGACAGTTTGTGTTGAGATGGACGAAAATGAAGAATCTTTTAATTGTACACCACCAGAAATTGTAGAACTAGCTACAGCAACAGCATCTACCTTAATACCTGAAACATCGAAATCCATTTATAATAAAACGTACGCAACCTTCAACGAATGGCGTGTTCGAAACAACGCGAAATCATTTTCCGAAAATGTTCTGCTGGCCTATTTCATGGTATATACGTCATGGGGGCTGGAAGTCAACACAGGTAGCTGAAGGATACATTGATCAGTCTATGAGAAACAAGGCAACTACAGCAGATACTATCGCTAAAGAGATAAACAGTAATGTACCATCTTCTTGTTCTACAGCAATCGAGATCCCAAATATTTGTATTAAAAACTCTACTAAAGTTAATGATGATTCTCAACCAATTCAGTTTATTAATTGTACTATTACTAATTTTAATATTTTTAACAAATAAAGTTGTCCATTAAAAATCTTAAATTAATTAATTTGTCGTAGATAAAGTAGACTATACTACTCGCAATAATGGCTCTCATTCCCTCGGAATGTTACTCCCTCGCCGCTTGTGAGCGGCCGTGGGTAACGGCATAAACGCTGGCCTCATACGCCAGTAGACGTGGGTTCGATCCCTGCCAAAGACAAACCATTTTCATTTACAATAATGACACGAGCCGTCTCACCGTGCCTCGGAGAGTACGTTAAGCCGTCGGTCCCCCTGGGCTAGTGTACATCGACACTAGTTACTTGAAACAAGGTTAAAGATGTAATTGGCGCTGGAACTATCCGAAAGGATCTCCCCGGCAAAAATGCCATACGATATTATTATTATTATTCCCTCGCCGCTAACGCGGCTCGGTTCGTAAATATTCCTCGGGAATAATAGCCATCATTATTGACTCGTGGTATAATCTACTATTATTTATTATAACATGAATAAATAATATCATGATCAATAATTATCTCTCGTACCTACCCCATATGATTAAAAAATTTATACACGCCAAAATATAATAACAAAAAATTAATTAAAAGAAGATGTCCATCAATAACAACCATTTTTATTTTTCCTACATATTTTTTTATTTGAACGCTTTCCTAAACATGTATTATTTATGAGCCAACAATTCACAAATAGAGCCAACGCAACGGTGAAAATAACCAACGTCCAGTAATTAAACGAAAGTTCTACATAAAATCGAACAACTCCACTTTTCAGTACGTAAAGGCAAGCAGCACAATGCTTTTAATGTGTCATAACTTTGATATAAAAAGAGAATAAGGCCACACGTTCCAAATCGTAATTCCCTCCTTAAATTCATATCACGTTTGCAGCAGCGAGTAGCTGTTTGGTCGCAGAATTATTTGAACAGATTTTCTAAAGAAAATTTTACTTTGATATTAGGAGAAATGTGAATTTATCGGCATTCGTTGGGTTTCAGCGAACTAAAATATTATATACTTTGCACATTCCGCCAAAACTAAATTACATCTTTCGGGTATTTGGTGTAATACGTAGATTCTCAATAATTATAGAACTAGGGGCTTCCAGAAATATTCGCGATAGTTCATGAATATTTCATGCAAACAATACAGTATTTTTACTTTTCGTGTTTAATAAACACTAATAGTCCAGGAACCGAAGCTTTTCACCTCGCAATTTTTACACAATGGATCGATTTGCTTAAAAATTTGAGAACAAGTAGTGGATAGTCCAAGGATCAAAATCTATATGATGCCGAAATTCGCTTTTACCATGGGGCTGGTTGCCACCCCCTCTCGTGGGTGGAAATTTTTTATTATATTTTGACCACAAACGTTGATAAAAATATTAATTTTAAGCAAAAAATGTTCTATACATTTTTTTGATAAAATTAATAGTTTTCGATTTATTCGCTATCGAAAGTGTTAGTTTTATATCGAAAAAATCAATGTTTTTTGATATTATACTCATTTACGATTCACTCAATTTTTGTCGTAGAAAAATTTTTTCAAAGTTCTTGAGAATTAAATAACCTACAATTTCATATTTAAACCTTTTTTCGTATCTCTGATGCTAATCTATCTATTCTGAAGAAAATGGCATTTTTTACCAAACTACAAAAATTCGTTATTCGTTTTAACTCCAGTTTTTTTAAAAACTAATCATTCTAAGCCAGTCAAACTTCTGGAGTCTATTAACCCGCCAGTGGTCGCTATATGAGATTTTCTCTCACGGTTTCAGAAAATTGTCCACATCTTTTTTTCTGGGAAATTATACGCGCTGCAGTTCCTTCTAGTCTCCTAGCTATCCTCCCTCGACAATCTAATAGACTCGTCTGCTCAGATAGTGACTCAGTTTTCTTACTATCAGCATATTGTTGAGTCAGTGCGCTTCATGTGAGAGATTCTCTCATCAAGCGACGACCGGCGTCACCAATTGTGTATAAAAATTAATTTTATTTTCCCCCTTAAAACCTAAAATAATATACTTTTATGATGTAATAAAAGGCGCCGTAGATGTGGTCGATGTTATGAAAATACTATATTTTGTTTTACTAGTTAGTTGTAGATGGCCACTTACCATATATTTTTCAATGTTAAATATTGGCGGCATCAATAGTCACATTGTATATAGAGATAATAATAATAAAACAGAAAAACGTCGTGTCTCTTTAAAGCAAATGGCGTTATCGTTGATGAAACCTCATATTTTTTGTAAAATTTTGTAAAGAAAGGCAAAAGTTGGATATGTGAGAGAAAATCTCACGCGCGACCACTCGCGTAACAACCTACCTAGCGACCAATGCCGGGTTAATAATGCATAAATAAAAAGAAATAAATTTAAGAAAGAATAAGTAAATTCAATCATTTTAAAATCCTTAGTCGCAAAAAGAGGTGACTTTGAAAGGGTTCGGAAACAGCTCACTCAATTTTTGCCGTAAAAAAATTTCTCTCAAACCATGTTCTTGGGAATTAAATAACCTACACTTTTATCTTTAAATATTTTTTCATATCTCTGAAGCTAATCTTTCTATTATGAAGAAAGGAGCATTTTTTACCAAACTGCAAAAATTCGTTATTAGCTTTTAACCCCATTTTTTTAAAATTAATCATTATAAGCCAGTCAGACCTCTAGAACCTATTAATAATACATAAATAAAGAAGACCAAATAAGGTCAATGACTAATTTTAATTAGGGTAGTGAGTACGGGGAAGTTTCCGATCACTTTTTCACTAAAAAAGATGGAGACTGATATTCTTTTTATTATAAGTCACTTAATTTTTGAGCTAGAAACTACTTTTTTACTTCAGGATATAGATATTTTTAAATACTTTAAATTAGTTTTAACATATAAAAAATGCCTAGTTTTCCCGTCTTTTGACTTTGAATCTACCATAGTTAGTATTTGACGAAGAAGAGCTAACATATAATAAAGTATAGCTCGATTACTATTGGTCTTAAAGAAAATTAAAAAAACAGTTTTGTTTACTTTTTAAAAGGTACATTTTTGTTAAGAAAAGTTCTTTTGATAAAACGAAAACTTTTTGAGTTATTAGCAGAAAACTGATTAGAACATTGATTTTTTCGATATAAAACTAAGACTTTCGATAGCGAATAAATCGAAAACTATTAATTTTATCAAAAAAATGTATAGAAAGTTTTTTGCTTATAATGAATGTTTATACCAACTTTTGCGGTCAAAATAAAATAAAAAATTTCCACCCACGACATGGGGTGGCAACCAACGCTTTTCGGTGGTAAAAAATGGTAAAAACGCTTTTCGACCTCGTATAGATTTTGATCCTTGGACTATCCACTACTTATTCTCAAATTTTCAAGCAAATCGATCCACTCTGTAAAAATTGCGAAGTTTTGTCCTATTTTCAGTAGTAATAACCCAAGGACATTGATAATTGTTCGAAAAAATTTTATAACAGATTTCGAAAGCTTGTTGCTTGGAAACAGACCGACGCCGTAGGCGGAGGTCTGTTGCCTGTAAGCAACAAGCTTGAGAAAGTTGTTAAAAAATTTTTGAGTATTTATCAATGTTCGAGGGTTATTCGGATAGAAAATTTTTTGCTGGTTATGAAAAAAAAATACAGAGCAGAAACAATTTATTTAAATGTGCAATTAACAATTCTTCCACCGTCCGATTTCCATCTAATTCATATTTTCTATCATTGCAAAAGTCCATAAACGCTTTCCATACAAAATTTTTTACTGTAAACAGTATTCTTTGGTATATTTGATTCGATAATTTCATTAATATTCTCATCAGTATTACAACCAAATCGTGACATTTTGAAATATTGAATATTTGAAATGTCAAAATCGAAATGAAACGAAATGTAGGTATCCATAGCTACATGATTGAGTGAAAACAGCCCATGGGATCTGTTTTCAGTATAATGTTGGTTTTATTGGTTGTATTCAATCAGATGACCACAAATTAATTGATTTCATTGGATTTCTAATTGAGCAAAAAATTTTCAGCTTAATTACTTGGACTAACTAGATAGCACTACACGACAACAAGTTTTGAATATTAGTAGGGCAGTCAATGAGGGTATTTGGCTCCGAAATCCATCCTACTACATCGATTTACTTGATATTTTCACAGTAAGTAGGGGATAGCTCATGAAACAAAGTCTACCCTATGCCAATGTGCGTTTTTATCTTGGGGGTGGTTCCCACCCCTTCTCGGGAGTGAAAAATGTTTAGGTTAAAATAACTACGGAAGAGTTTAGAGAACCTAATTTAATTATTTTTTGAAAACTCAATATTTTTTGAGTTATTCGTGGTTGAAAATTAGCCATTTTCATTGAAAAATGACATCTTTTCGGACGGACTTTTGCGAATAACTTAAAAACTATGCATCTAACAAAAACACTATATAAAATATTTCTGTAGGTTATAAAAAAACAAAGAGATCCGTTCCTTCATAAATCTTCTAGTTAAAATAGAAAGAGGGATATGGTAGGTCAGAATAGTTTGTTTTTTTGCTGCATGCTTAAATCGGTGTATTCAACTTGAAATAACAGAGAAACGTCTGATTTTAGATGTATAATGATTCTTACAACTATTATAGTGCTTGAAAAGACCTTTAAAATGAGCATTACTAAATGTCGATTACATTTAAACTAAGCGAGATATTTTGCAAAAAATCAATGACTAATATATTTTAAGAAGAAATGAGAATAAGATCAAATTATAGAGCGCCTTTTTAAATTTTCTTAGAATTCTTCCTTTTTCTCCATGTAAATCGAAAATGATAAGAGATACGAAAAAAAGATGTCACACAAAAATGTAGGGTTTTTTTAAATAAAAATTTCCTTTTTATTTTTTATTACTGTGTCTCTTATCATTTTCAAGGTACATGCAGAACAAGGAAGATTTTTAAGAAAATTTAAAAATGCTTTCTATAATTTGAACATTTTTGTTTCAAAAACCATTCATTATAAACCCGTCCAACTTTCTGAACATAGAAATAACACTATAGTAAAAGGTATTGTAGAAGGAGAATAATGCATTAACATTTTGGTGTATGAGGGTTAAAATTATTTCTCATTTTTTCTTAAAACACATTAGTTATCAAATTTTTTCCAGCATATCTCGCTTAGTTTTAATGAAAGGGACCTTTAATATTGTTCATTTTAAAGGTCTTTTCAAGCACTACAAAAGGTATTGGTAGCATTATACACCCAAAATCGACCGTTTCTCTGTTATTTGAAGTTGAATACACCAATTTGAGAATGTACCAAAAAACAAACAAATTTCACCTACCATATCTCTTTTTGTATTATAACTAGAAGAGTTATGGAGGCAAGTGTCTCTTTGCTTTTCAAAGATGTTGAATATAGTTTTTTTGTTAGATGCATAGTTTTTAAGATATTCGCAAAAAACTGTTCGAAAAGATATTATGTTTCCATGAAAATGGAAAATAACTCAAAAAGTAATGAGTTTTCAAAAAAAAAATATAGAACATTTTTTGCTTAGAATTAGGTTTTCTAGTGAATTCCATGATAATTTTAACCAAAAAATTTTCCACCCCTGAGAAGGGGTGGGAACCACCCCCAAGATAAAAGCACACATAGGCATAGGGTAGACTTTGAATTAGGAGATAAGTAGAGGCTAGGTCCAAAATTTCATTAAAATCCATGCAGTAGGATAGAATTCGGAGGTAATATCCTATTTTTGCTTCCATTGACTGGCGTATAGAGAAACAACCGAAAAATGAAAGGAAATTTAGCATTCCTTTGAATATGTAAAGTGTAACAATTATTTATATACTCAGGGGATACTGACTGGGGTGAAGTGGGAACATGCGGAATTTAATAAAACTTGGGGCCAGTTGAAACAATAGGAATCGATTATTCTTCTCTCTTCTTTTACATATTAAATTATTATTAGGAATAATTATTAATGTCAGCATAAACAGAATATCAACAGCAGAAAGGGATTCTAAATAGTTATGATCAGAAAGCCTGATACGAAAATGGGGATTTACGAAAGAATAAGTAATTATTTGTTCGTTCGTGAAGGGCTACTCTTGTTTTGGTGGGAGGGCAAGGTCGTGGAATAAGTATCTTTTTATGGAAATAGGAACTAGCTACTAAAATCAAAGAGACTAAAATCAAAGGTTCTAACCTAGTTAAGATTGGACGCAGATTACAATATCTTCTGCTTGTTAGATTCTAGAAAAAAAAAATTATTTGCTAAATAATTCAGATGGGGTTAATATTTTTCTTAAAATATCCTTTTAAACAAGTTTAAATCACAAACAAAGCTGTTTAGTTCATTTATTTAAGTGTGAAATAAAATTTTCCTTTTAGGGGAGTGTATATAGATTTTCACTTCGGAAAAATCAAACAAGATAGAACGTTTCGTTATTTCATTAAGAAATGTTTAATAAACAACATATCAAAAAGTTAGTACTCGAAAGAGTAGTAACTACACTGTTAGTACTCGAGAAGTAAGTGCTTTAATTTTTTTAAACAAATGATCTGCGAAATTAGATATTTTTTTAAATAACTCCGAAAATATAAATTGTAGAAAAAAACTGACTAGACCGTTGAAAAATTTAGAAAATTTTACAAAAAAAACCGTGCGTAAAGATTTTTATAAAATTAAATCTGTAGCTTCTATAATTTTTAATTTATAACTCTAAAGTGACCCTTCTCACAAACATTGGCGCACTGAAAATAGCGTAAGGCGAATTGCATGGTTGAGTTATTTTAATGTAATTCTTTAACTAATGGATCAAAAGAAATTTTATAAATTGATCATGAAAGAACCATAATTTAGCTATTTTATGGTTGTAATAAAAAGAAATAAAATGTATGGGCATAAGTATGGTGTGGGCGGAAAATGAGACATGTACTAATTTGGTTTAAAAATGATTTAAATAATTTAAGACGGAATTACTCAAGTTTGAACAGAATTATTACAGTTTTATAGGTTCTTTTTTAAAGCTTAGGACGTAGTCTTTAAAATGCACTGAATCATTTTACTTTAGAAATGAAATACACTATTTCTTTTTAAGAAAATTAAGAAATATAACAAAAATGTAATACAAAAACCGAAAATTATCATTTAAAAAATGTTAATACAAAGTGATCAAAACTTTTTTCTATAAAACTTAACAAAAATACATTTAATAATAAGCTTCAACAATAATAAATGTTCAATAAAAAAAATTTTTAGCTCTTATACAGTATGTCTGCGTAACTTGAGACCTATTGATAACTTTTTTTATTATTAGTTTTACGAAAAAAGTTATTTTTTATAAAATACTCTGCATCATATATACTCTAAGATTCAACCATCAAATGTCAAATTTTATTAATTTGATACGAGGTATGTCAAAAATATGAATTTCACTCAAGAGTAAAGTACCTTTATATTTCACAATATGGGAAATTGTTATTAAGAAAAGTTGTTTGGAATTAAAAAATATGTTTTAGTGTTCAATTACATCCTTCTAATTAAAATATTGTGAATAATAAAGGCACTTAACTCTTTAAGTACTCTTTAAGTAAAATTCATATTTTTACATACCTCGTATAAAATTGCAAAAGTTTAATATCTGTTAGTTGTGTCTTTGACTATAGACCAGGTAGAGCATTTTATGAAGAATAACTTTTTTTCGTAAAATTGATAATAAACTAGTTATCATAATTGTAATAAAATGATGATGTGTATCCGTAATTTGAGAAAAAATTGAATTTTTTTTCTATTAGAATGATGTAATTGTATATTAAAACATAGTTTTTAATTTCAAACAACTTTTCATAATAGAATTTTAATATTCTGGAATATGAAGGTACTTTACTCTTTAACGAAATTTATATTTTTGACATAACTCGTATAAAATTGATAAAATTTGATATATGACGGTTGAGTTTTAAATTTTTGACTATCCAGAGAATTTTATGAAGAATAACTTTTTTACGTAAAATTGATATTAAAAAAATTTTGCATGTGGTTCCTAGCTACGCAGACATACTGTGTAAGAGCTTCTGTATAAGAATTTTTAAATTGTAATGCCATAGTCGGATTCAGCATAATCAAAAACAAAATAGAAACATATTTGATCAAAGTAAAAGGATGAATTCAACGATATTTTTAAAATTATTTATTCAAAACAATTGTTATTCTTTAAACAATTAATAAACAATTAGCGGCCAAATCTGCGAGTATAACTTTTTACTTTAACATGTATATAAACTAAAAATTTTTTTAGAAAAATACAAGCTTGTTTGAATTTTTCCGAAACAATGCATGTTTTCGTTCTAAATGCACTCCCCTATTTGTAGTATACCAAAAGTATTCAATTTACGTCACATCAAAATTTATCAAAAAAAGATATTGAACCAAATGTAAAAATATGTTTAACAAAGGACTGTATTGAACCAAATTACTTAACCATGACTAAAGATGCTAACTGTCATGAATCAAGGTGTACATCAAATAAAATAATAATCGAATTACTAATTAATTTATTGTGAGATAATTAAATTTAAAAAATCACATATGGTAGTTAGCTGGTATACCCTATTCCACGAATATACGCCTGTATTGGATCATTTCGACAACGAATATTTTATTGTGCAAAATACGAAGAACGAAAATAAATTGCATATTACATTGCTGTTTATTGGAATAATTATTAGAGCCATTTACTTTCGTACTTCTTATGTTGCACACTGAAATATTCGTTGTCGCGATAATCCAAAACAGGCGTATGTTGGTGGAATGAACCATACATAAATATCTTTTACATATTTAACGTTTTACATGTGTTATGTGTTCACGGGACAGCTCATTTACTAGGTTGCCTAATCACCTTTGCAACAATGTGTGATTAGATTATTTATGCCTAAAGGGTTAATCAAAATTACATACTTAGTTATGTAAAAATGGAATTACAATAAATGCTCGTTCACTAAGCCAAATTACATTAAAAATTAGTTTAATGCCCGTCTATCTCACTGAATTTTCAAGTCAACATTTTTTTATAATTTTGTTGTATATTTGTATATTGAACCTTATTGAACTAAATATTGAAATAATTTCATCGTTAAAAATGCGATTATGTCCAACATATTTATTATAGCAATAATTGATATCCATTAAAAAAATAAAAGTGTCGTGTTTTAAGAATTTTATTCCATAATTTTGCATCAAATTGTCGGTAATTGGTACTCCGTGTGTACTGTGTCTTCATAAATTATTAATGCATTTATTTGTTATAGTAAAACCTTAAATATTTTAACAATACATGTTTGAATGTTCCTCCGCAACAGGAAATAAACAAATTCGGCAACATCTTGTGAAGCGCAATTCATAGTCAACTCATTTCCTTATATGCAGAACAAGGATGCGCTTGAATTATTTATTTATTTATTCGACTGCACTGGTTACTATCATCCCGTCTACAAACAACTTTCGAGATTTGCAGACTTTACATTAAAGTTTTAGACTTCCTTGTATTGTCTTGTAATATTAAAATTTGGGATTACGTGTTTCTTCCAAGGGGGATTTTGAAGCTTTTTAGTTTGTTGGAAAAATAAATTTAATACTATTAATTTAATTACTATATTTTGTGAAAATAAACCAAAAAAATTGATATAGGCTAGGGCCGGCAATTTTTTAGACAACAAACATAGATACAATGGAGAAAAAAGTAAATATATAAAAATTAAAGGAAAAAATATATACGAGCGATCTAAGATCCTGAGATGGAAGGGTTTGAGTTCTTAAGAGTAAAAATGGTTTACCAGAACATCTAGAAAAACTACAAGTTAGCTGAAAAAAAAAATTATAACAAAGTTGTAGGAATAAAGTTTTACATTACATTTTATTTACATAACCTGAAAATGCAGGAGACAAATTTAAATAACCGAGTGTTCGGTTTTTTTTATTTTGTCGTCCTAAGTCTAATATTCCCTTAAATTATAAAAAAAAACTAAGTTTACACTAAAAAAAACGAATCATAAAATAAATTCGTTGGTATTAAACAGTAATTTAAGAACCTATTCTAATTCAAAAAATTTCTAGTATATAGAAAAAAACCTTTGCAATATAAATTTAAATTATCTTTAAATTCGTATAGATTTTTCGCTATAAAACGAGCTCGTTCCAGTTATTGCAAATTCCTACTTTTTTGTATCGCAAGCGGCGGGCGTCGCTGCTAAAAAAACATGTGTAATATTTGTCTGAAATTTAACTTGTCTGGAAATTTGAGCGCCCTTTTAAATGGAAATTACAGAAAGGGCTTAGAGGTAGAATATCTGAGATATTTAGAATTGGAGCGATTCGGTAAAAAGCGAAAGTATTTTATAGCCAGAAATATATATGTATGTTTATTCAACACTACGCTTGACTACGTATTTCAACAAAAAATTTTTGTTTATATTGAAATTTAATATTTTTGCACCCCTATACAAAACGGATCATATTAATAAAATTATAAGTAGGATTGATATTAACAAAAAAATATAATATTAGAGCAGGAAATTATGCTAAATTTGCAGTTACTCGTGCGTTATGGGTACCTATTGGGTTGTGAAGTGTAGTTCTTAAAACCAAAAAAGGTTAAGTTTTCCATAAAGTGGGGACTTTCCGTTTTTTAATTAAATTTTCCATTTCCAACAATCGTTTTTTCCGATTATAGCGCCATCTCTCCATAATTCGAAAAAGTTTTTTGAATAAAAGTTGCTTATTTTTACGTAAAAACCCCAAATCTGCAATAAAAATTGGGGCTCCCATTTAAGATTTAATGTAACCCCCACCCAACCTCCGTGGAAGGTAGTGTTTGGTGCCATTCGAAAAAAATTTTAAAAATATTTAATACGTGTATTTTCAGTTCTTCGATCTGATATTCATTTCGCGAAATATCGCGGGTGCGTATTTAAAATGTTTAATTTACCTTCCACTCCTCTCAGTGGGGAGTCGTGTTTAGTATCACTAGATAGTTTTCTTGAAAAATATTGAAAACGTATTTTTTATTCGCGAAATATCCGTTTTTTTTTGTGAAACTTTGCGACTCGCCCATTTTCTTACGTCCTCAAATCTTTAGATTTTTGAAATACACACTCTTTTGCATGTACTTAACTTACCTTATCTTAATCTGACGATTTCGAGTTTTTCTAAGGATATATATGTATTTTTTTAGGATTCCCCCTAACGAACTCCCCTGTATTAAGAGCCAATATATATGGTAGATGGTATCGTATATTTACAGGATAAATGGTTTCTCCCATGTGACAATCTGACGCTCTCGAGTAATGCAAAAATCCCCACTTGGGCTCCCTTACCATAAGGGTTAGTGTTTATTGTACATAATAAAATTAAAGCAATATATAGCTGTATGTTTTATTTATTTATTTTACGCTGCAACCAAAAGGGTTATGATATTATTAGCAACATAAAAATATAATACAGGTAAAGTCAGTAAAGTTACAATAGCTGATATAATCCAGTGTCTTTTAGATAACTTACTGTATTTTTAACATTCATGTTTACTCGTAAGGATCCCTTTATATTCTTTGGGATGTTGTGATTATTGTAGATTCATATCATAATATTTTGCACTGAGTTAATCGGTAGAATAAGTGTTTCCCCCCTGTTAACTTGTTTTTTTTTAAGAATATAAGCAAAACGCTCGGACAGGTCGATTTTTAAAATAACGATAGTATATTATAACATCAACGTTTCGAACTTTACTCGATTCCTCTTTAGGTGACAGGCATAACTTTGATTTTTTTTAAGTGGTAAAGTACATCATGTGACACCTCATTTAACAGCTTTTAAAATGCTGATTTTAAAAATTTATAACACTTTTTTCCTTTTTGAGATCGTAGGCCCAAAATTTCGGTCGAACTCTTTTTAAACGCATTTATTTTTTTCGAATTCTGAGAAAACTAATAAGTATTTTTGAAAAATTTAAACGCAGAGTGAAAGATTAGATTATTACCGAGGGCCGACAGACTCTTAGAATAAACAAAAAGTTTCTTTTGAATGATATATTTGAAATTAAAAATCACACTAAATTTTCTCTTTTTTCCACTACTGTGACTTATTAAAATAAACATTATAGGAGTTCTCAGGGACTTTGGACATTCGAGAATACTGTAATATTTCATTCTGCGTTTAAATTTTTCAAAAATATTTATCGGTTTTTTCAGGATTCGAAAAAAAAAATGATTGAATTTAGAAAGAATTCGACCGAAACTTTTTGCTTATGTTCTCAAACAGGATTAAAGTGTTATACATTTTTGAACTCAGTATTTTAAGAGCTTTTAAATAAGGTGTCACATGATGTACTTTCCCAATAAAAAAATCAAAGTTATGGCTGTTACCTGAAGAGAGATTGCGTAAAGTTCGAAACGTTGATGCTATAATATACTATGGTTAGTTTAAAAATCGACTTGTCCAAGGATTTTGCTTATATTCTTAAAATAAACAAGTTAACAGGGGGGGGGACAACACTTATTCCACCGCACTGTATATGCTTCACGGATAATGTTCTTTGGCAATTTTTGCACATTGGTGGCACAGTTCGCGTATAGAGGTGTTTGAGGGTTAAGTTACTGTGTCCCAGCTGAGTTCTGTATCTTTACTTTGCGTATTACAGGCGAGCAGCGAATCACCATAAAGATGATCTTGACCTAAAATTAATTAGCTACTCTTTGTTCTCCGTAAAATACCAAAGCAAAATGGCTTTACTCCCAGAATAATTTTTTTTTGCTTTTTTATGTTCTTCCTGATTTAAAAATAAAAAAAAAACACTCAGCTCAATTTTAACCCTCATCCCCATTCCCCCACCATCAAAACCATTTTTCGTTTTATTATTTGTAAGCGGGAAGGGTTTTTACAAAACGTGTCCATTTTTGCCAAAGCCTCAAAATGCATTTATATTTTATTTTTTGGAAAAAGCGTTTTTTTGAGACGTCTGCAGGTCGAATTTTTTTTATTATTTTTTAATTAGCTTGAGAAAAATTAAAGAGCTCAAAATTGTACAAAATATACTCATAATTCTCGCCATTTTTGTTTATGCACAATTATGTTGTAAAATTAATATTAACCGAGATAATTCGATAATTATGCGCCTCTTCCCTTCTACTATTTTCCCCTAAAGTCCAAAGATATGGGCCGCATAAAAAATTGAAATTTTTTGCTAAATTTGAAAATGGCGGAAATATTGAGCAACATCGGTTCTTCCTTTAAATCAAGATGGCATCTAACGCAACGGTGAAATTCAGTCGTGATTTTAAATTTACATATCTACTGACCACCCCTAACGGAAGAATTCTAAAATTTTGGGGCAGCTCACAAACGTGATTGAATTAATTTATTATGCTCCCCCTATCTATTATTTCTCCCCCTAAACCGGAAAATATCGACCGCACGAAAAAGATCCTTCAAAAGAAATTGTAGAATATCGTATTTGAAACAATTTAAGGTCCTATCACTTTTGTCGAAAAGTTGAAAATGGCGGAGATGTTGAATATAAAACAATGCTATAAAACCCATCAGGTCTTAAGGCAGTATGACACTATACATTTTCTTGTATCATTTCTAAAATCGTTTCTGATATCGTTTCTTGTATACATTTTCTTGTATCATTTCTTGTACGTACATTTGTGCCCTGTATGACACTATGCAAGTTCTTGTATCGAAAATTGTATGAAATTCGGCACGTGATTGGTCGACATTTTGTTTGTCACCCTGTGTCACGTTATGGTAGTACTGCATACTGCATCTACAGCTACAGCTGATTTTGAAGATTTTATAAAATTTATAAACTTTTAATTAACATTTTAATGTTAACCAGAATTTTACGTTGACTGTTTGATATTGATTATTTGTGTTTTTATTTTGTTTTAATATTTGTGCTAAAATATTTGCATTAGAATTATCTTCAGTTTGATCCAAATTAGGAACTATTGTATTTTCGTCTATTAAAAAATTATGCACCATGAAACCTAAATTTGTAGTATGAAATTTACTAGGAGCTAAATATATGGTTATTAGTAGAACAGTAGTCCATACCAAACGGTATATTAAGGATCAATAAAAGATTTATAAATAATACCTACAAAAACACAAATAAATTCATCAATACATTATCCCATTTTCATTTCAGCCGCCATTATGAGTAAGTAGTTATAACATTTTAGAAGTTTTACCAGCAGGTTTTACGTTTTTGCTCTTTGCGCAGAAATTGGCGCAGTTCTTGTACAAGAATCTGTGTCTGACTCAAATTCTTGTATCGTTTCTGATATCGTTTCTTGTATCTGTGTATGACACTATGCATTTTTTTGACATATCAAAAACGATATTAGAAATGATACAAGAAAATGTATAGTGTCATACAGCCTTTACGCTCGCGCGTTTACCGCATACGTCCTACCTTAAATATTGATTTTAGCAAAAAAATGAAAGACATCAAGTTTGTTTAAAATCCATTCTCCCGATTTTTCTTTAGGTATTTTTTTGTAGTAAAGCTAATAATAAACTTGATAATTCAATAATTATTGTCTAGGTATTTTCCTCCGTAGTTCGGGAAATATCGACCGCACGAAAAAATTTGCAGAGAAAAAGTTATAGAAAATCTCGTTTTACAACAGTTGTCAAACTTTTTGTCGAAAAGTTGAAAATGGCAGAGATATTAAAAAAAGTGTTCCTATTTAAAATCAAAATGGCGCCTAACGCAACGGCGGAATTAAGTTGCGATTTTAAATTTACGCTACTATTGACCCCTAAACATTAGAAACCTAATATTTTGGATAGCTTGTCATGTAAGGTCAAATGCTATCCCGACTGGAATATTAATTTTTTTTATTAAGGTAATTAATCTTCTTGTTCGCTCAGAATTCATTTAGTTCAATTTCATTTCCAGTCAGGTAAATTAAATAACTTTAGTAAAGCAATATCTTGATCTTATCCACATTTTTATGTATATATTCATCAGCTTTACCTACGTGTATAAAAATTTTGATTATCAAGGTTGATTTGGCAATTAGCGTCAGAGTAGATTTAATTCATATTCATGTTAAAAGTGTGGGAATAAAAATGGTGTAATCTGAGTATAAAAATGGCAGTAAAAATGGTTTTTTGGTGACTTAAAGCCATATCTGATAATAATTACTAAAACATCAAAAAACGATTAGTTTATTGTTAAGGCCGTAAATATTTAGGGTTAAGGTGCGATGGAAAGTAAAAATTTAAGCATGAATCAACTGTTTCTTATGATTTCTACCAAAATATAGTGTTGACTAAAATTAAAAGTGATTAATTAAGTAAAATGCAGATTTTGCTTTTTCTATCTTTTCATTTCTGGAGAACGGTCCTAATTTTTATGACGTTCCTATCAAGGTAGGGATATGTTTTTACTGTTTTTATTTGTTACAGTCAAACCTGCTTATTAGAATACCTCTTAAAGGAATATCCCGGTTTTAGGAATATAAATTTGAGGTCCCGAACCGTTTCTACTAGCGGTCAATGATCGGTTATTAGAATATCCCCGTTATAGGAATATTTTTGATTGGAACGAAAGCTATTCCAATAAGCGGGTTCGACTGTAACCGTTTCTTATTGATTGGTCCAAAAGCTGTTCCTTCTTAGAGATCATCATACATTGTATTTTCTTAATGTTTAGTAAAATTGCATATTATGATATAAAGAAGAACCACTTACTTCTGTGGTTGTATTCATTAACTCCTGGAACGCTTCAGAACTGTCAGAAAATACCCAATATTCATACATTATCCGTTAATTTGAATTCGGGCTTCGACATTATCTGCTGCTTCTTCAAAGATTTCCTCAGAGTATATGTTGAACAGCAATGTGGTGATAGTATACATCCCTGCCGGACCCTCAACGCCTGCCTCTGTACGGATAAATGATGTTTGATTCCAGTAAAGTATGAAGCTTTCACAAAGTAATCAATGAAGCTTGCATAAATATTGCAATTTACAGATGTTTTTAGTTGGTGCTTATTTTAGATGTATGTACATTTTTTTAAATTCTTTAATACATATATAAAAAAGCGAGATCCTTTGCAAAAGGTATATTTAAAATTCCCTAAATAAGGGTCATATTAAATTGCAGAACGTTTTCGGATTAAAAATCCATCGTCAGTGTTACTAAATGCCAAAAAATAGCATGTCTGAGCCACCAAAATGTTTTGGGTAAAAACCCTAAATGTTGAAAATTGTTGTGTTACACTACATATTTTTAATAATACTTAGTGATGTTGCAAATATTCCTGGATGTTACCCAGGGCAACACAGGACTCTTCCCACGTGGTTGGACTTTAAGGATTGAAACCTCACATATTGGAGTTAAATGGCTAACTGATAATATGAGGTTTCACTCAACTCCAATATATCAGGTTTCAATCCTTAAAGTCCAACCACGTGGGAAGAGTCCTGTGTTGCCCTGAGTATTATCCAGGAATATTTGCAACATTACTAAGTATTATAAAAAATCAATATGTAGTATAAAACAACAAGTTTCAACATTTACAGGGATTTTACCCAAAACATTTTGGTGGCTCACGCATGCTATTTTTTGGCATTTATAGACCAATAAATGACCGTTTTGGAGTGTAATTTCCAGGGGCAACTCCGAATTGCATGAAAATTTGGATTTAGGTTCTACTTCTCCTCCACTTCAAAGTAAGTTGAATTTGTGCCGTTGGTTGCTTTTACTTGGGGGGGGTGACATTTACCCCTTCTCGGGGGGTGAAAAACGCGTGTTTAAAATAAGGCCGGAAATGGATAAATTGACTTATTTTAAGCACCTTTTGTTCTATAAAGTTCTTTACGCAAGTCAATATTTTTCGAGTTATTCGCGATTTAAAATGTTTATTTTTCGACAAAAAAACTACGTTTTCAGACGGTTTTTCCTAAATAACTCAAAAAGTAAATATTTTATCGCAAAAAATATTTTTATTAAAAGTGTAGCCTATAAAAAGCGAAAAAAATGGTGTACCAGTAAAGTCTACAAATTGAGTAGAAGCAAAGTTGTTGCTCATGAAAAATACGTTCTTATTCGTCTAATTCCAAATCGAATAATTCAACCCGAAATCACCGAAGAAAGAAGCGCTTTTCGGAAAACCTTATTAACATTTTTAAAGTATCGAAAAAAAGCTTATTATTTCTTTTTTACAAAAGTTTACAACATCAAAAATAAACGAGTTACACTGAAAAAATTTGGCCCTTTTTTTGGTAAATAAAATCGTGAAAACCTCCCTCTATTTAGCACCCTAAATAAAATTAATCGTTTGGCTTTACCAATTATTTTAACTCTATGTGTATTCTTTATATGATCTGTAAGTTTGATTGGTTTGAAGTGCTTATTTTTGAAAACATTTGGTTTTATAGTTTAAAAATTTTTTCTAAAAATTTTTGAAAAATTTTATTTTTTCAAAATAACTTAAAAAGTATTAGTGATAAGAAAAATCTTAAAGGGTAAGAAAATGTAGGTTTTGCTATTATAAATATGCTAGTTTCATTTTGTTTCTCCGTAAGACAAAAATTGGTTAAGATATGGCTGTTCAAAATTTGCATACACTCGTGATTAGTGACCCATTCAAGCTTTCTCAATTATAACCCTTTCAAAAATAAACACTTTAAACCGGTGAGACTGACAGATCATATAAAAAATAGATAGGTAAGTAAATTGTTTGTAAAGCGGTAGCGATTAATTTCATTTGGGGAGCTAAACACGGCGAGATTTTCATGATTTTTTACAAAAAAAAAGGAGGGCCAAATTTGTTTTGAGCGTAACTCGCCTATTTTTAATGCTGAAACTTTTGTTAACAACTAAAACAAAGCTTTAACACTTTAAAAAGTTAAAATGGGTTTTTCCCGAAAACTGCTAGTTTTTTGGTGATTTCATCTTGAAATATTCGATTTGGAATTAGACGAATAAGAACGTATTTTTCATAAGCTACAACTTTGTTTTTATTTGATTGATAGACTTTACTGATACACCATTTTTTTGGGTTTTTTATAAATTACACTTTTGCTAAGGATATTTTTTTCGATAAAATATTTACTTTTTGAGTTATTTGCGAAAAACCGTCTGAAAACTTCCCGTCTTTAATAGCAAATAACTCCAAAAGTATTGACTTACGTAAAAAACTCTATAGAATAAAAGTTGCTTAAAATCAGTCAATTTATCCTTTTCCTGTCTTATCTTGAACGTATGTTTTTTCACCCCCGAGAAGGGGTGACTTTCACCCCTCAAGTAAAAGCATCCAACGGCACAATTTCAACTTTGAAGTGGAGGGTAAGTAGAACCTAAATCCAAATTTTCATGCAATTCGGAGTTGCCCCTGAAAATTACACGGTATCGCCGAATTTCCCGTTCATTTACTGGGCTATTAGTAACAATGATGATTTTTTCGAAAACATTGTGTGATTTAATGTAACCCTTATTTAGGGAATTTTAAATATACCCTATGTATACCGCCAGCTACAGGAATTTTATTTTATTTTTTTAGAAATTTATTCTTTAATAATGATGTTTCCACCATTTTCACCACATAACGAATCCACCATTTCTTCTTAAAATGTGTATCTGCATTTTATGAAACTAAATGTATAAGTTTTATGAACTCATCGTGAATGTTATTTTCTATTAGACTACTAGAGAGAAACCGATTTAAGGACATTTACCTTTCCATGAGCTCTATAAGCTCCAGCATTACACCGAGAGGAGAAAATATAAAACCGGAATAAACGTGGTAGTAAACATTCCCCGTTAAAATGTGTTATACTTCGTTTATTTTTAACTGGCGCTTCCACTTATCAGACCGATTATCGAGCCGTACACACATTAATCGGAAGGGCGGTAGTTTAATAAACATGACAAAGGGTCATCAGCATCATCAAGTCAATAAAGGTACTCTACTCTAACTGATCTGAGTCTAACAAATAATGCAAAATGAATTTATATCGATCGACCTTTCATAAATTCTACCTCGATGTTTTGCTCAAATAAGGGATGTGAAATGTGAAATTTATATAACGAGAGAAATTAGTAATTTTACTGCAAATTAAATCATCAAGTAAAAAATATCTATTTAATATTAAATAATGCAGGAATGTGTAAAATTTTAAAATTAAATACCTTGATAATAACGAAATAAGTTTCCCTATGATAAGTATATAAACACAATGGAAAATTAGTTTTTTGTTTATGTTCCTGAAGCAAAAATCTTACTACTACTATCAGTTCACAGCATTCTCTGATATCTTCCGACACCTAACCGGTATTCTTCACTGTTTATGACTCCCAATGACTACCATCATTTCTCGTATTCTACCATGTGGTATCCTATCTCTTCTTGATTTCCTGCTGCTCTTCTCCAGAAGTCTATTTCTGTTACTAGTAATATTTTCTCTGTTCCTTGTTTACGTGGCCAAACTTCACTGCCCTATGTGATTACACTTTTAAGTATGGTATTGTATATGAGCTGTTTGTCCGCTTTCGATAATATTGTTTGGTCCCAGAGAATGCCGTTTATCATGGATATGGCTTTTCTACCCTGTATGTTTCTGCCTTTTATAGCAGCATTGAGTGTTCCATTTTGAGGTATTTTCATGCCCAGGTACTTGTATTCATCACAGTGTTTAATTCCTATCCTATTGTCTAATGTAATGTAATGCTTTGTCCCTCCAATTCTTAATGTTGACTTCGAGACCCCATTTATTTATGTGTACTTCTATTAGCTTCTGCGTCATGTAACTCAAGTCGTCACAGTTCTAAGCAATCAGAATTTGGTCATCAGCAAAACATAAAGTGTATAAAGCTGTCTTCTCATTGAGAGGGATTCCCATGCCATTAAATTTTCTTTTCCACAGTTTGAGTGCTTGTTTCAGATAAATTTTGAAAAGGGTAGGCAAAATACAGCAACCCTGCTTCAATCCTTTCGTCATCTTAAATCCCTCAGACATCCTTGATCTAGTTTTAATTTTTGCAGTCATTCCATTATACAGACTTTGCACTGCTTTAATAAGACTATGTGTAATGTTGGTTTGCTTAGGGTTAACCATATTTTCTGAGGGGTACACTGACATATGCTTTTTGTAAGTCTGCGTACACTAGGTGACCTTCTTTATTGACTTCAGTTTTTTTCTCAATAAGTTTCATAATAGAATCCAAGTGGTCTACTGTAAACCGCCCGGCTCTAAAGCCAGTTTTGTTCTTAACAATTTTTCCATACATCAGCAAGACGAGCAAGAATCTTTAATTTGTTATACAGTCTCCTTCTTATTTAAGTGCTGTCTCCCAATCGGATGTAGGATCTTCTTCTTCTTCTTCTTCTTCTTCTTCTTCTTCTTCTTCTTCTTCTTCTTCTTCTTAACTCAGGCGAGACTCGTTAGTCGCTGGCACTTAGTCATAAGACCTTTGTACCAATCCCTGTTCTTCTTCACTTTAATAAGTCTTGTGGCCTCAACGAAGGCCAACAGTTTTCTTATTGGTAGTTTTAGGATCTCTTCTGGTTCAAACCTCATTTATTTGAGCAGTGAAGTTCTGCCTTACATCACCTAGCACACTGCAATGGCATAGTATGTGTATGGCAGTCTCTTCTTCCATTTCGCACTTTCTGCACCATGTTCATTCACCTTACCTAGTTTGTATAGGTGATTTCTTAAACGGCAATGTCCAGTCACCATTTTAGTGACCGTTTTGATCTCTCGTTTATTGAGGTTCATCAAACTGTTCGAGAGTTTTTTATCGATGTTCTTGAATATTTTTTAGTCTGGATTTGCCCTTGGGTGGTTCTCCATTTCTTTTGATGATTCTTTATCAGCCATTTCTGAACCTCGTTTTTCATAGCATCTTTAGTGATGCTACAGAAAGGTTCTTTGTCTTTAATAGTTTCTCTCGAACCTGGTTTCGCTAACATATATCTGCTCGTTCGTTTTCATGCACCCCTTCGTGACCCGGCACCCATATTAAAGACACTTTATTGTCTTTGTCAAGTTATTGAGGAGATCTTTGCAGTTTCTCACCAGTTTTGATTTGGTGAGAGGGTTCTTTAGAGCCAGAATAGCCGATTGGGCATGTGTGTAAATGTTGATTCTCTTAGCTTTAGAGTCTTCATCAATGATTTCATCAATGCAGGCCACTTAAGCAAAAACTTCAGTCTGGAACACCGTCGGATGTAGTATATCATCATCAATATCTTTCTGAAGAGTTTTTACGTTTAAAGCAGTCCCTTTAATTATTCCACCATGAAACTCTCCTTTTTCCTTACTCCCTTCTCCTCTTATCGTTCCTTATATTATCAGTCTTAGCATTTTAAATCGCTGTCCCCTCATTGCGCGTTATTTCTTCTTTGTGTAATTTATGGTAGCATAACTCTTCTTTTTTTCACTAATTCTAAGGTTTTTCCTATTATCCATATTAGTCCTATTGGATTTAATGTGTGCATTATTTTTCCGCTGAATGTATTTATTCCATTCCGTTTTATTTATATCATCTAATATTTGTGGTTTTTCCTTGATTATCCGTTTCATCTGGAATGCTTCCACATTTTTTACCCTTAAGTGTTTGTTTGATGTATTTTGCTAGATTAGTGTGGTTTTCCATCTTTTCTACACTAAACTGTTATTGCACATATTACTGCTAAAGCTTAATATTATTTTTGCTACCTGGACTGTTTTAAATTTTTTTACCTGTAGCTTTATTACGTATTTATAAATTATGTCTTATAGTAGAGGTTACAGTACAGACCCATTAATAATTATAGTCCAACTGAAATAGCAGTTGTCCCTGCATGGAAAATTGCAGTTGCAACAATTTCAGTCCTTGCCATTTTTGTCGAATACTTGAAAATGGTAGATGGGAGATATTGAGCAAAAACCGCCATTTTGGCAAGATGGCGGCTAACGCAACGGCAGAATTAAGTAGCAATTTTTTTACACTATTATTGACCGCCCCCCCCCAAAAAGATTAGAATAATACATTTTCGGACAACTCGCATTGCAAGGTTATGCTTTTTTTTTGTCTAACCCGACTGGACTATTATAATTCTGCTACATATATACATAAAAGTATTGTGTTTTGGTAAATTAATTTTCTTACTAGCCTCTGCGTAAGCGTGTATGGTCACCTTCCCTCAAATCAAACATTGTGCTTGTCTCTTAACCCAATAACTTATCAACAAAACCCCTTTATTATGCGTTTCAACACGCAAACGGCCTGTGCGATATTTCAAGTTTGTCTAATAAATCAATTTGGCAATAACGCCTACTTTGTGAAAAGAGTAGGTGAGCGAAATGAAAAAAGGCTTATCAGATGACCTTCAGGTGCTTTGAACTAGTAAGTGTTTAATTTTTTTACAGCAGACATGATGGACTGCTGCCGATGGATATTTTTATATGATTAGTCGGATCTAGTCAAGGCAGGAGGGGGATATGATGTATGTATATTGTAAACTAATACATTTTTACAGGTAAACAGGGAGAAGTGTAGTTTTTAAGTGTGTAAAATATATATACAAGGTGTCCCAAAAGTAGTGGAACGGTAGAATATTTCCCGAACTAAACATCGAATCGAAAAACTGAAAAATACGGGTTTAATCATTTTCAAAAATCTATCCAATGCCACCAAACACCACCCCCACTGCACCCCCTGGAGGTGGGGTGGGGGGTAACTTTAAAATCTCAAATGGAAACCCCCAGTTTTTCTTGCAAATTTGGATTCGTTACGTAAAAGTAAGCAACTTTTATTCCAGACATTTTTTCGGACTGTGGATAGATGGCGCTATAATTGGGAAAAACGATTTATCCTGATACCATAGGTAAATTATAGAAACGGTCTAATATCTCACGAAATACACTTCCAAACGAGAAACTAAAAACAAATTTTTAATCTTTTTCGAAAAGGTATCGAATAACACCAAACGTGACCCTCCAACCCAACCCATGGAGGTGGGGTAGGGGTAATTTTAAAATCTTAAATAGCTACCCCACTTTTTATTATAGATTCGGATCCGTCACGAAAAATTAAGTAACATTTATTCGAAACATTTTTTATAATTGTTAATAGATGGCGCTTTAATTGGAAAAATACGATTTATTAGCGCCATCTATCAGCAATTTTAAAAAATGATTCGAATAAATGTTGCTTAATTTTTTATGACGAATCCGAATCTGCAATAAAAAGTGGGGGTTGCTATTTAAGATTTTAAAGTTACCCCCATCCCACCTCCAAGGGGTGGATTGGAGGGTTATGTTTGGTGTTATTCGATAGGTTTTCGAAAAAGATTAAAAATCTGTTTTTTGGTGTCTCATTTATAAGTGTATTTCGTGAGATATTAGACCGTTTCTATAATTTACCTATGGTATCAGCATAAATCGTTTTTCCCAATTATAGCGCCATCTATCCACAGTTCGAAAAAATGTCTTGGATAAAAGTTGCCTACTTTTACGTAACGAATCCAAATTTGCAAGAAAAACTGGGGGTTTCCATTTGAGATTTTAAAGTTACCCCCACCCCACCTCCAGGGGGTGTAGTAGGGATTGACGTTTGGTGTCATTCGATAGATTTTTGAAAATGATTGAAAACATATTTTTCAGTTTTTCGATCCGATGTTTATTTCGCGAAATATTCGACCGTTCCGCTACTTTTGGGACACCCTATTATATAATACCTAGCTTAGCGATTCCGGCTGATAAAGCCATCTTCAGAGCTATGATCAAAAAGTTCAAAATACCAGTATGAAGAGAGATAGATCCCATGTAAGATATAAAAAGACTTCTATTTCTTATGCAGTGTTTTAATGATGGAAAAAACTTATCTGTCTGTTGAAAAAAATTGCACAATGTTGCTGTTGGTTTTTGTAGCCGGAAAAGTTAAAACATCAAAAACGAGCACCAAGGACTTTCACACAAAAAATTACATTGCAGATAACGAATATCTGATCATGATAAGGTCAAGAAACCCTACCATCTGAAGAGTACGGTGTCAGATGGTAGGGTTACAATAATCGCCGAGATAGAAGACCATCTCCAAAGACTAACACACATCTTCAATACAACAGCCAAGAAATACAATATGATAATATCAGCAAAAGAACCAAATGTATGACGACATCTAAATACCCACTACGATGTAAAACCGAAATTGATGGGAAAATAATAAAGCAGGAAGCAAGGTTTAGATATCTGGGAACAGATATAGTCAGCTTTGGAGATGTTGAAAAGGAAGTACGACAACAAAGCTTAAAAGCAAGAGAAGCGACACAATCTGGAAGAACAAACACTTAAGACAAGACACAAAAGCAAGAATCTATAAAGCAGCAATTAGACATATATTGACATACACGGCGGAGACAAGTCCTGACACATCTAAAACGAGACAACTACTAGAAGTAACAGAGATGAAAATACTCCGACGAATATCAGGGAAAATTCTGTTGGATAGGGAGAGAAGCGAAAACTTAAGAAGATCATGCAATGTAGAAGACATAAATGGATGGGTGACAAAGCGGAAACAGTGTGGAACGAACACATTAGTAGAATGGTAGAGAATAGGATAGAATAGGATAGGTCCCGAAAGCGGTCTCCCCTTTCACTTCAAATACTTTATTTCATAACTCTTTATTTATATAACATCTTACGTTTTTAAACTCACGACAATATAATTTAGTCCAGAAAGCCACTGCGCATCCGCTAGGGAAAATGTTCTAATTCGGATTTTTTTGCACAATCTTACTCAAAAAGGACCCCTTTTAACAAATTTGCATGTTGCCAGGACCAAAAGTTGGTCAAAAAATTTTTAAACGTTTTTTTTTTGTTTTTTTCCTAAAACTATTTCTTTTGCACGGAACAAATTTTTTTTTAGGTTTTTTGGATCATTCCAAACAGAAAAGTTCTTAAGTGACTTTTCTCTAAAGTTGATAGTTTTTTACATATAAGCGATTAAAAATTGAAAAAATTGCGAAATCTTCCATTTTTAAGATTCAAAAACTATGTGAAAAACTGAAAATTTGAATGTTACCAAGGTAGGCGGATATTCTTTGAACATCGATTTATGAAATCACGAAGAGTTTTTTGCAATAAAATATCAAAAACACCTTTGTTTTTTAATTGCCGATCAAGCGTGCGCGACACTATTTTCCACCGTTGCATGTGTATACAATATGGTGCAAATGAAAGGAATAAATTTGTTATTTCGTAAATCGGTGACTTTAAGGAAAAATCCCAAAACAGGTAGGTTTTTATTTTTAAGTTATGATATTGTGGCATATATAGTAGACTAGTGACGTCATCCATCTGGGCGTGATGACGTAATCGATGATTTTTTTAAATAAGAATACGGGTCGTGTGCTGGCTCATTTGAAAGGTTCTTCAATTATCTATTCAGTAATATAAACATGTATATAATTATTTACACAGGGTGTCCAAAAATTTTTTATTAAATTAAATCATTTGGCAAATTGACAAAAAAATTAAATTATTGGACACCCTGTACAAATAATTATGTAAATGTTTATATCACTGAATAGAGAATTGAAGAACCTTTCAAATGAGCTAGCACACGACCCCTATTCTCATTAATAAAAATCATCGATTACGTCATCACGCCCAGATGGATGACGTCACTAGTATACCATATATGTCACAATATCATAACTTAAAAATAAAAATCGACCTGTTTCGGGATTTTTCCTTAAATTAGCCGGTTTACGAAATAACGAATTTATTCCTTTCATTTGCACCATACTGCATACTAGTGCATACACATGCAACGGTGGAAAATAGTGTCGCGCACTCTTGACTGGCAATTAAAAAACAAAGAGGTTTTTGATATTGTATTGCAAAAAACTCTTCGGGATTTCATCAATCGATGTTTAAAGAATATCTACTTACCTTGGCAACATTACAATTTTCAGTTTTTCACATAGTTTTTGAGGGTTAAAAATGGCCGATTTCGCAATTTTTCAATTTTTAATCGCTTATATGTCAAAAACCATCAACTTTAGAGAAAAGTCACTAAATATCTTTTCTGTTTGGAATGATCCAAAAAACCTAAAAAAATTTTGTTCCATGCAAAAAAAATAATTTTAGGAAAAAAACAAAAAAACGTTTTAAAAATTGTTGACCAACTTTTGGCCCTGGCAACATGCAAATTTGTTAAAAGGGGTCCTTTTTGAGTAAGACTGTGCAAAAAATCCGAATTAGAATATTTTTCCCAGCGGATGCGCAGTGGCTTTCTGGACTAATTAGATACGTAAATATCCGAGAGTTTTATTTTTAAATATATATTACTTAATTTTCTTTTTAGCCCGTACGTGCTGTAAACGCTTTTTCCTTTATTTATCAAGAATTTCGATAGGACCCAACTGCAAGAAAAGCTTTATGCTAAGAACCCCAAAATAAATTTTCGTTTAATCCCTAGGTAAATTTTCGTTTTCTTCCGGAATCCTTTTACGGAATTACACAGAAGGACGAGGCGCTAAAAATAGAAATTACCTCGTTTCACTACAATTCTGCATAAAAATCTCGCTTTTATAAGAGTTACACAATGATTTTTACTACTACAGAAACATCAGAATCTCAAAATAATGGAATCTAGAATATTGGTTTATGAGTAGATTTTTTTTTTCATTTTATTAAGTGCAAATTTACAATCTACTCCAATGACAACACAGAGTATTTAGCAAATAGTAGCAAAGTCTTGAATCCTGGCATGCTTTGGGCACCATCCATCGATGGTTATCCAATACACCTAATCAGTTAGGTCCTCTGGCCATGTCCTTTTCAGTTTTCTTCCCACAAGTGGCGGCTGGTAGAGTTGTTGAATAGTTTGACTTTCATGGGCGAAATTTCTTTCTTGGGCTTTGGTTGCCTGTAGTCTAATAACATCTTCGATGAATGGTATCCCAAGGTCATTATGGATAGTTATATTGGAGACGTACAATGGTGCATTCGCTATCATGCGCAGCGTCTTTAATTGAAAAGTTTGCAGTATTTTAGTGTTGCTCGGTTTGCTGCAGCCCCATAACTCTATACCATAACTCCATATCGGCTTTAGTATAATTCTGTATAATAATACTTTGTTTTCTAATGATAACTGGGATCTTTTGCCTAGCAGTCAATACATTTGTCTGACTTTTAAATTTAGTTGAGCTTTCTTGGTTTTGATATGGTTCTTCCATGTCAGCTTTCGGTCCAAATGGAGTCCCAGGTACTTGACACCTGATTTTAAGGGGATAGGAATGTTGTTAATATGAACCTGTGGACAGTCGATCCTTCTTGTTGTGAACGTAATTTGTGAAGACTTTTCACCGTTTACTTTAATCTTCCATTTTGTTAACCATGTTTGAAGTGAACTTAAATAGTTTTGCAGTTTGTTAGAAGTTCTATCTGGGTTATCGTCTGATGTAAGGATTCCTGTATCGTCGGCAAATGTGGCCAGAGTAATGTCATCATCAGCAGGTATATCAGCAGTGTAAAGGAGATAAAGGAAGGGACCAAGGACACTACCTCGAGGTACTCCGGATTGTATAGGATGATATTTGGAAAGTGAGGTATTTACTTTGATTTGGAAAAATCGCTCGTTCAGATGTGATTTTAATATCAGGTATATTTCATTAGGCATATTCTTTTTCACTTTATACAACAGGCCTTTATGCCACACCTTATCAAATGCTTTTTCCACATCAAGGAATACGGCCGCATACATTTTCTTTCCCTCTAAAGTTTCTTTTATATAATTTACAATCCTATGGCACTGCTGTATTGTTGAGTAGTTCTGTCGAAAGCCAAATGGATGGTCAGGTATTATGTTATTTATGTTTATTCTTTCGAGAATTCGGACTAAAAGAAGTCTTTCGAAAATTTTTGACATTATTGGTAGAAGGCTTATAGGACGATAGGAGGAGTGTTCTGTAGGCGGTTTGCCCGGTTTCGCAATCATAATTATTTGTGCGTATTTCCATTGAATAGGAATGTGACACAGTCTTATCATGCTGTTATATACAATAGTTAGCAGGAATATCGCTTTTCTAGGCAAATGCTTTAGTACATCACCATTAATTAAGTCATAACCTGGAGCCTTACGAGGGTTTATTTTATTTATCGCCTTCCAGATCTCTGTTGGTATACATGGTTTCAGTGGTAGTGATAATTGACAAGGAGCGTCGAGAAATGTGTATACTTCTTCATCTTCAGCATTGACTTCTGTATGTAGACTAAATACCTGGGCGAGGTGTTGTGCTAATGTGTTTGATTTTTCTTCATCAGTTTTTGCCCAGCTTAGATCCGATTTTCTAATTGGTGGAATGGATGTTATTGGTCTCTTGAATTTTTTGGTCGCTTGCCATAATGAATGGTCATTAGGTGTTAGGTTGGAGATGTAATATTTAAAGTCTCGTTACGGGCCTGGATTAAAGCTGTACGCAGTTGATGTGTTAACCGATTTAATTGTGTTTTATCCCGGGGATACCTTGACCGCTGCCATTTGGCTCTAGCTCTTCTTTTTTCATTTAAAATTTCTTTAATTTGTAAAGGAATGTTATGATCATGGGTGGTAATTTTTTTATCATCTGGAGTTGACTTCCATGCAGCATCTTGTATTACTTCTGTTAAATGTTGCACTGCTTTTTCTATTTCATGGGGTACTTTAATTTGATGTTTTAAGTTATGAGTAGATAATGTAAAAAATACCAAGTCATTAGGAAGTTAGAGTGGACTGTTGAATTTAAATTTAATGACCCCCTTATGAAAGAACACTAATTTGCAACGTTAATATAATATTGGAGATCTGTATTTTTAACGAAGTTACGGGTTAGACAAGGAGACCCAATGTCACCTAAGCTTTTTAATACGGTCCTAGAACATGCTTTCAAGAGTTTGAATTTGATGACAAAGGGAATAAAAATAGATGGAGAATAACTAAACAACTTACGTTTCGCCAATGATATAGTCATAGTAGCTGAGGATCTAGTACACCAGGGAAATAAGGCAAAAATATACCATCTTCGGGACACTTGAGCAGCCAGGTTGCAAATGGGGTTTTTGGGTACTATATACTTTATACATTATAAATACAAAAACACCCGTCACAGTTTGGACGAGAAATTTAGTTATTAACAAATAAGGGTCAAAAATGAGAGTTTTTCCGTTTAAATCGCTACAGGCAAAAATAAGGTAATTTAATGTCTTATTTATAATATTTTCCTTTTAGTAGATGAGCAAAGGTTTAAAATAGCGTTTTTTGAATTTTGTTCCGACTATTTGTTGCTTCGGATATTGCAAAATAAAACTAAAATTTCGAAAATAAAAAATTTGCTCTAACTTTTGCGAAAATGAATTTAGGATTTTCATATTGCACGAAAAGTTAAGTCAAACAGTCCATACAATGCACAATAAATTTTAAGATGATGCGTCAATTAGTTTAAATTTTATTCAATTTGTCTTTCCCAAAGAGCTTATTTTTTTGCAATATTATTTTTCAGAAGATAATAATTATACAGAAATTCTGTGAACACGATATGAAAGAAGAATAGTCATATTTTCAAGGTATTTAAAAAAATTATTAAAAAATCATTTTTATCACTCAGAAAACATTTTACTAAAATAGAGTCATTTTTGACTTAAAAACAATTTGAATAACTTTGTTAATATTGACTGTAGGCTAAAACTACACTGGAATTTGAGAAACTCGTATTTTTATACGAATTTTCAAAGATAAACTTTTTGCCTAGGTTAATTACGGTCAAAGTTAGCCACTTTTTTTTATTTAATTGACGGCTACTTTGTTTATAACAATTAAGCAACCTAACTCGAGCCATTTTGAAGTTGAATATATATAGGTTATGTGTAAAAGTTTGAGTAAAACTTTGAACCTCAACAGAGTGGTGAATAAAGTTTTAAAAATGGCGTCCGAACGCATTTAATTCGTGGCCGGTAAGTACTAAAATACGTGCACTCAAAAAGTGAAACTGATTCTGCAAACATATGCTGCGATTAATATCGCTGGAACTTGTTGATGGATTTTTATCATAATTTTTTTAATTTGTATGTACTCGTAGTCTTATAGAGTACGTTATGTACACACAACCCCACCTAACATTACAAAATGTTAGGGGGAACTCCCCTTATCACTCAGGGATATGAAAAATAGATTACGACCGATTCTAGGACTTACCGAATATACATATATAATTTCATAAAAATCGGTCAAGCGGTCTCGGAGGAGTATGGAAACTAACAATATGACAGGAGAATTTTATAGATATAAATATATAGATGGCTATTGACAAATAGGGGTTGGTGATAGAAGTGTGAAAATTAAGGGTTGTATGTATTTTTTAATTCTACATCACATAAAATTAAGGCAGATAATCTTGTCCAAAAAAATAAAAAAAAAATGTCAGGGGGGCAACCCCCCTTATAACTTATTGGTATAAAAAATAGATTAAAACCTCTTCAACGTCCTACAGGCTAAACGTGTAAAATTTTATAAAAAAATCGGGCAAGCCGTTTCGGAGTAGTATGGTAACTAACACTGTTACAGGAGAATTTGGTGTATATAGAACTAACTGCGAATTAAATAATAAAAGTGGCTAACTTTGAACCTAATTAACCTAGGCAAAAAGTTTTTTTTCTGAAAATTCGTATAAAAATACCAGCTTTGGAAATCCTAAAGTAGATATAGTCAATATTAACAAAGTTATTCAAATTGTTTTGAAGCCAAAAATTACTATATTTTACTAAACTTTTTTAGGAGTGATAAAACGATTTTTTAATGAGTTTTTTCAATACATTAATAACATAACTATTATTCTTGCATGTGGTTTCCACAGAATTGATATGTCATTATTATTTTCTGAACAATAACATTGCGAAAAAAGCTCTTTGCGATAAACAAATTGAATAAAATTTAAACTAATTGACGAATCGTCTTAAAATTTATTGTGCATTATACGGAATATTTAACTCAACTTTTCGTGCAATATGAAAATCTTAAGACCATTTCCGCAAAAGTTATAGCACATTTTTTATTTTTGAAATTTTAGTCCCATTTTGCACTTTCCGAAACAAAAAAGTATCGGACCAAAATTCAAAAAGTGCCATTTTAAACCTTGGCTCATCTACAAAAAGGAGAATATTATAAATAATATATTTATGCCCGGTTGCACCAACAGATCTTAAGCTTAAGTCGAGAATATCATAAGAATTAATATAATATAATTATAATATATTACAATAAGAATACCATAATATAATAATAGATATAATTGATAATAAGGTAAGAATCTAAAATTATGGTGCAACGTAAGTGATACTCAAGGTGGCCCTATCTATAAGTAGAGCTTAGCTAAGCTGGAGCTTAAGATCTGTTGGTGCAACCAGGCATTCATTACCCTATTTTTACATGTAGCGATTTAAACGAAAAAACTGCCATTTTTGAAACTTATTTGTTAATAACTAAGTTTCTCGTCTGAACTGTGACGGGCATTTTTGTATTTACAATGTATTAGGTATATATTACCCAAAAAATCCATTTGCAACCTGGCTTCTCAAGTGTGCCGACAAAAGCCTTATTTCCCTTGACTATAGGTACGGCAAGTATGGTGGTACAGGAACTCATTGTGGCTACAGAAAATGTAGGTTTAAATAATATAAACATCCCGAAAATGAAAATAATGATAAATTTGGTACCCAAGCAGAACATAAGTATAGGTGGGAAAGAAATAGACCTCGCAGATAGATACAAATAACTGGGACATGAAATTACGACTGACAGGGATAACCAGACTCATGAACTGAAGAGAAGAATCAGTCTTGGGTGGGCAGCATTTGGAAAACTGGGAGAACCCTTTAAAAGTGAGTTGCCCACATGCCTAATAGTGTAGGAAACAAAGGTTGAACCTTGCAAAATGGACACAAGTCCGGTTTTATTTTTTTTCTGGTATATCAAGGGGTGCTTATTATAAGACTAACTTTTTCTGAAAAAATTTCGCCCCGGAACCTCCCTTTTCACCCCTTTAAAGGGGGTAATTTGTAGTTTTTGCGGAACGTAGCCCTTCCTGTAACTTTTACAAAAAATTTCTTTTATAGAAATATGAAGAGGACTATATTTTCTACGATTTATTTCCACACCATCTCTCTATCATCCACCGTTTAGCGGGGGTGGCGCCCTAAAATTGACAAGTTTTTAAAAAAGATGTTTTTAAAAAATATATATTTTTCCCTAACTGTAACGGAAATTAAGAAGAAATCCTGCGGCGATTATTCACAAATAATTGACTGATTTTTTGGTATAGGTTTCACTTAAGGATAATTTCCCTTTTTTTAATTACAGGGTGTTACATTTTAAAAAACCTCTTTTTATACCATCTGAACCGTTTATGCTAGAGTAAAAAGGCTTTCAGCGATTACCCATGTACTGGTGCTATTTACAAATTTGTATAATGCACCCCCATTTTTTCCCCGGAACCACCCCAAAAAAGAGAAGAATTAATAAATAAATTGATTTTCTTGGAATCCTTCACACACAATGCCTTTTATTAATATGCTTCATATATAATTTTGTGCAAGTTATTATTACCCATGCATGGACACTAAAAGCGATTTCCTAGTACAACCCCTGTAGCCAAAAACAATAAACAAAATGGGGGGTTGAAATTTTTTTTTGTTTTTTGCTTTTTGATCCATGTGGGCATATGCTTCATCAATAGTGCTTTTCAAAAATATATATGGTTATTGCAACATCCCTGCGCAAACCACCCCTATCCTTGAAAATATACTGCAGAAACTACCCCTATACCTTATCCAGCATGTTTTTACGATTTTCTCATTACCTATTCATTTTTTTTAAACAAAACTTATACAAAGTTAAAGACCACTATTTACTCTAAAAATTAGATCCTATTCATTTTTTTCGTTTAAGCAACCGTTACGGCACAGTGGCGCCGTAAACCTCATATATGCTTTGACGGGCTCCAGTTTTTGTTTTCTTTTTTCGTCATCTGTTCGTTTTATTGATAAAGTACTTAAGCAAAATAAAACAACACAGTGTAACCTACAAATTATGACTTATGCATATTTTACATTCTTTGCTCCCCAAAGCCACAGTGGTGGCCCAAAATAAATTTTTGCATATTTTCGCCACCTACATGCATTTTATTGCATTAATGCTACCTTAACAGCACAATATTTACCCTTAGGTGGTCGCTACGCAGTGGCGGATCCAGGGAGAGGTGATGGGGGTGATCACCTCCCCCCCTCTCAAACCAAGTGATATTATATTCAAAGATTATAAAAATATTCATTTATTTTTATAGAAATTTAACCAATTGGCACCCCCTCTTAACGATTCTGGATCCGCCACTGTCGCTAAAACATAAAAAGTCATTCTTATAAAAATAATATTAATATAATATAAGTATTTCTATAAAAATAAATGAATATTTTTATAATCTTCAAATATAATATCACTTGGTTTGAGAGGGGTGGGGGTGCCATCACCCCCATCACCCCTCCCTGGATCCGCCACTGCTTAGCGACCACTTAGGAGTGAATATTGTGCTATTAAGGTAGCATTAACGCAATAAAATGCGTGTAGGTGGCAAAATATGAAAAAATTTATTTTGGGCCACCACTGTAGCTTTGGGGAGCAAAGAATGTAAAATGTGCATAGATCATGATTTGTAGGTTACACTGTGTTGTTTTATTTTACATAAGTACTTTATCAATAAAACAAACAGATGACGAAAAAATAAACAAAAACTGGAGCCCGTCAAAGCATATATGAGGTTTACGGCGCCACTGTGCCGTAACGGTTGCTTAAACGAAAAAAATGAATAGGACCTAATTTTTAGAGTAAATAGTGGTCTTCAACCTTGTATAAGTTTTGTTTAAAAAAAATGAATAGGTAATGAGAAAATCGTAAAAACATGCTGGATAAGGTATAGGGGTAGTTTCTGCAGTATATTTTCAAGGATAGGGGTGGTTTGCGCAGGGATGTTGCAATAACCATATATATTTTTGAAAAGCACTATTGCTGAAGCATATGCCCACATGGATCAAAAAGCAAAAAACAAAAAAAATTTCAACCCCCCATTTTATTTATTGTTTTTGGCTACAGGGGTTGTACTAGGAAATCGCTTTTAGTGTCCATGCATGGGTAATAATAACTTGCACAGAATTATATATGAAGCATAATAATGAAGGGCATTGTGTGTGAAGGATTCCAAGAAAATCACTTTATTTATTAATTCTTCTTTTTTTCTGGGTGGTTCCGGGGAAAAATGGGGGTGCATTATACAAATTTGTAAATAACACCAGTACATGGGTAATCGCTGAAAGTCTTTTTACTCTAGCATAAACGGTTCAGATGGTATAAAAAGGGGTTTTTTAAAATGTAACACCCTGTAATTAAAAAAAGGGCAATTACCCTTAAGTGAAACCTATACCAAAAAATCAAACATCTATTTGTGAATAATTTCCGCAGTATTTATTTTTAATTTCCGTTACAGTTAGGGAAAAATATATTTTTTTAAAAACATCTTTTTTAAAAACTTGTCAATTTTGGGGCGCCACCCTTGCTAAAGGGTGGATGGTATAGAGATGCTGTCGGAAATAAATCGTAGAAAATATAGTCCTCTTCAAATTTCTATAAAAGAAATTTTTTGTAAAAGGTACAGGAAGGGCTACGTTCTGCAAAAACCATAAATTACCCCCTTTAAAGGCGTGAAAAGGGGGGTTCCGGGGCGAAATTTTTTCAGAAAAAGCTAGTCTTATAATAAGCACCCCTTGATATGCCAGAAAAAAAATAAAACCGGACTTGTGTCCATTTTGCAAGGTTCAACCTCTGTTTCCTACACTATAAAGACAAAGGTATTTGATCAGTGCGTCCTTTTAGTCTTGACGTACGTATCAGAAACACTTACCTTAACTAAAGCCTCGGTTACCAAACTAAGAGTCACGCAGAGAAGAATGAAGCGGTCAATGTTAGGAATAACTCTGCGAGACAAAAACAAAAACGAAGAAATCAGGGAAAAAACAAAGGTGATTGACGTCATCGAAAGGATAGCCAGGTTGAAGTGGGTTTGGGCAGTACACATAGCCAGAATGACAGATGGGCGATGAATAAAGAGGTTATTAGAATGAAGGCCAAGAGAAGATAAGAAAAGCGTCGGTCGGTCGCCTACAAGATGGACTGAAGTCTTAGGAAACCTAAATAAAACTGGATAAGAGCGGCGCAGGATAGATGGGGTTGGAAGCATTGAAGAGAGGATAGGAGGCCTGTGTTCAGCAGTTGACTTTTGAGGCTGGATGATGATGATCTTTAACGAATGAGTTTAGTTTTATGTGGACAGAGTGCCAGTATAACAACAATCTGGCAATGTGTATGTTATGGAGGTCTTTGTATCTGCAGATGTCCTGGTGAACGATATCTAGTCGTACATATTTGGATTTGTTGTTGATCGGTTGTAGGATATGTTATGATTTTGGTGTGTAATGTATGCTATATAATATAATAATAGTTTATCTGGGACACGTAATTAGGGGACAGCGATATAAAATACTAAGACTAACAATATAGAGAACAATAAGAGGAGTAAGGTGTATAGGAACAACTATTTAGAGCAGCGGTCAGAGCAACTAAAAAATAAATCCAGAATATAATAATAGTCCGTTCTTTAACGGTAAAATATTGTAAAACCTCTAAATTTTAAAGATCCGCTTGGATTGACATGAAATTTGGCATACACATAGCTAACAAGTCAAAGAAAAAAAGTGTTATTGTCCCGATGTGTGCTTTTGCCCTGGGGGTGGTTTTCACCCCCTCTTGGAGTGAAAAATTATTCGTCCAGAGAAAGTCGGGAAATGGATAAACTGGCTAATTTTAAGTAACTTTTGTTCTATAGAGTTTTTTCACTAAGTCAATACTTTTCGAGTTATTTGGCAGTGAATATGTTCATTTTTTCAACAAAATAACCACGCTTTCAGAAGGTTCTTCGCAAATAACTCAAATAGTAAGTATTTTGTCGAAAAAAACATTCTTAGCAAAACTATAGCCTATAAAAAATTTAAAAAAATGGTGTATGTACAACGTCTCTACACCTAGCAGAAGCAGGGTTATAGCTAATGAAAAATAGGTTCACATTCGTCAAATTCCAGATGGAATACTTTAACGTGATATAACCAAAAATGAAGCACATTTCAGGGAAAACTCATTTTAACTTATTTAAAGTGTTTAAAAAAAGCTTCATTTTTGTTTTATAAAAAAAATTCCAACATCAAAATTAAATAAGTTACGCTCAAAATAAAGTTAGTCCCTTTTGGTTTTTTTTTTTAAATCGAGAAAATCACCCCCTAATTAGTATCGTAAATGAACTTAATCGTTACGACTTCACAAGGTTCTTGACTCGTGTATATATTGTTTATATGATCTGTAAGATTTATCGGTTCAAAGTCCTTATTATTGAAAGGGCTGCAGTTAAAAAGGGTTGAACGAGTCACTGATCACGAATGTATGCAAATTTAGAGACACCAAATCTCAATCAATTTTTGTCCAAAAGAAAAACAAAAAAATACATGATATTCAGAAAAGCAAATCTGACTTTTTTTTGTTTTTCGAGATTTTTGGTATCTCTAACAATTTTTAAGTTATTTTGAAAAAAAAAAAACATATTTTTCAAAATTAAAATTTTTAAAAATGTTATTTTGAAACCAAATTTTTTCAAAAATAAGCACTTTAAATCGATAAAACTTACAGATCATATAAACACAACATAAGTAAAATAATTTGTGGAGCGGTAACGATCAATTTCATTTAAGTTGCTAATTAGGGGGTGGTCTTCCCGATTTTTTTTTGCAAGAACAAAAGGGACCAACTTTATTTTGAGCGTAACTTGCTTACATTTAATGCTATAAACTTTTTGTAAAAACAGAAATAAAGCTTTTTTTAAACACTTTAAAAAAGTTTTAACGAGTTTTTCCCAAAAAGTGCTTATTTTTTTGAATATTTCACGTCGAAATATTCTATTTGAAATTTGGTTAATATGAATCTATTCTTCATTGGCTATAACGCTGGTTCTACGAGATCCAGAGACCAAACGTGTACACCATTTTTTTACTTTTTTATAGGCTATATTTTTGCTAAGAACGTTTTTTTTTTCGACAAAATACTTACTTTTTGAGTTATTTGCGAAAAACCGTCTAAAAATGTGGTTATTTTGTTGAAAAGTGAACATATTCACTCGCTAATAACTCGAAAAGTGTTGACTTGGCGAAAAAGCTCTATAGAACAAAAGTTACTTAAAATTAGTCAGTTTAGCCATTTCCGGACTTATTTTGGATATATATTTTTTCACCCACAAGGGGGGGCGAAAGTCACCCCCAGGGCAAAAGCACACATCGGCACAATATCACTTTTTTTCTTTGGCATGTAAGCTATACGTATGCCAAATTTCATTTCAATCCAAGCGGTTTTTTAAAATTTAGAGCAAAAACCGTGAAAGAATGGACTATAAAGCTCATTCTTAATTGATACCAAAAACCTAGTACGTCAGGATGGTTTCTAAATTTTACGTCCATCTACACCAAAAACCAGAAATACAGTGCAGATCTTGTTAGTCACCACTAAAACATTAGCTTTACAACACACACTATTATGATGGACCATTATATAGAAATACTCTACAAGATTTTAAACAAAAAAGATTTCCCTTCATTGGAAACTTGGCAAATAAAATTACCGCCCACTTCACACCACATTATACATCATAGTTAGTAAGTATAGCTATATTGATAACAAAAAATGTAGAACAGAGAAGGCTAGGAGTGCATTCAATAACATGGCCAAACTCTTTAAAAGCCACAACATTAATCTAGAGATAAAAGTAAGGCTTCTATATTATATCTTCTCAATATTATATTACTGAGTTGAATCCTGGACACTCACTAAAGCAATGGAGAAAAAACTTGAAGCATTAGATATGTGGCTGTACATGCTAATCCTAAGGATATCATGCACGGACAAGATAACCAACCAGACCGTATTACGAAGAATGGGGAAAGAAAAAGAGGTGATGTATACCACTAAAAGGAGAATGTTAGAATATCTCCGACACATAATAAGAAACGACACTAAATAGAGATTACTGAAGGTAATCCTTCAAGATAAAGTATTCGGAAAGCGGGAAGTTGGGAGAAGAAGAATATCATGGTTAAAGAACCTGAGGAAATGGTTCTCCACAACAACAATTAATCTATTTAAAGCATCAGTTAATAAAATAATTATAGCCAGAATGATCGCCAGTATTCGAAACGAATAGGCACTAAAACAAGAAGAATGTAACAAAAGTTTATTCTCTCATGTTAAAGATAGGATGCCATCAATGTCCCTTACCAACACGATCTACAAACTACCGTGTTTGGGTTGCGAAGGTTACTTACTATATTGGACAACCATGCCAATGGCTGAAACAACGTGTTGCCCAGCACAAAAGTGACTGCCACGAAGGTAAAAACACATAAGTTGTCGGACTTTTCATCAACACAGATCACCAGTTGTATATGCTAATGTTGAAACCTTACAGACGGTAACTAACTATAAAAACAGGCTTTTCCTTGAAATATGCTAAATTATCAAAACCAGCAATGCATTAAATCCTAAAGCAGATATTCATTAAATGATCAACATATACTGCAGTATTCTGCAATATATTTAATTTAAAATTGAGTTTTAGTCTTCTTGGACCATATTTCCTTCTAGTCTAGTTTCAGTGCTTTTGTTGATGACCTACTAATAGCCTACAAAACTCTAAAAAGTTGTTCAATTTATCACATGAAAAAAAGTTATCTTCATATTTTTTGTTTTATGATTTCAATAATTTTCTTCCTTAATTTAAACTGTCTCTTAATCTAATCCTTACTAATATCCAATCTATCCTCACTGGCGACAGTCTTCTTCGCTTGAAGGCAAAATACACGAATATTCCTCTCGAGGTTCAATCTCAGTACGAAAACGAAGCTTTCTTGTACTACCCTCCCAAGGGTAAAGATCGTTCTGGTGTTATCTTTTGTTGGCAACACATCTCTTGAACCTTACTCTGGGTTCCCTTATCGCTGAAAAACTCTTTTCGTTTCTTCTCTGCAATAGTGTAATACAATAATACGGTATAATTAAACCGTTAATCAAGGAAACAGTTATTCCGCGTGGGAAACCGGCGTATGTGTTTGACAGAGACGTGGGTGAACAGTGACCCAACAGGACTGTGCGTAAGTTTTTTTATGACCTTATAATATTGGTTTTATTTTCGTAGTCTCTCTCTAACTTCCACTTGAACCAGTAATCTAAAAAAACTTACAGTCCACACAACTAAAAAAATTATACTAATAGTTTTATATTATGTACATGCTTTAATTGTATAGAAAAGATTACACTGTACCTGTTTACTCTATTAACTGTCAAGTATTAATTACGTTATACGCTTCCAAGTAAATATGACAAAGGTATATTTGTATAATAACTGTATCAAGGAAACAGTTATTCCGCGTGGGAAACCGGCGTATGTGTTTGACAGAGACGTGGGTGAACAGTGACCCAACAGGACTGTGCGTTAGTTTTTTATGACATTATAATATTGGTTTTATTTTCGTAGTCTCTCTCTAACTTCCACTTGAACCAGTAATCTAAAAAAACTTACAGTCCACACAACTAAAAAAATTATACTAATAGTTTTATATTATGTACATGCTTTAATTGTATAGAAAAGATTACACTGTACCTGTTTACTCTATTAACTGTCAAGTATTAATTACGTTATACGCTTCCAAGTAAATATGACAAAGGTATATTTGTATAATAACTGTATCTAAAACAGTGTCACAACAAAAACTCCAACCATACTCAAAATCTTCGTAAAGTTTCAAGTCGGCATTAAATTGACACGAATAATCTCTTCACTGCCTAACTTCCAGGATGTTAATCTCCAGTTCATACACCAATCTGTAGTGGAGCAGTAGAGATACTAGCCAACAGGTGGCTCATTACACGAGGGGACAGAACAAGACTTCTGCGAGTGGCATGCGCCTACAGGACTGTATCTTAGGTAACTTTTTGGCCAATCACTGGATGTGTTCCGCTGCATGTGTTGGCAGTGTAAAGAAAAGAGCTACTTATTTGAGAAAAGAGAGTTAGAGCTTACTGTGGCACAGTGAACAAAGATGCTGCTCCCGAATCTAAGAGATTGGGTGGACTATGGTTATAGGCCACTGGATTATTTCCTAACGCAGGTGTTCACAGGACACGGGTGTTTTAGGGCCTAGCTCTCTAGGTTTGGAACGGCTGGCAGGATTGAATGCCTATACTGCGGACAATCGGACAATGTGAGACATACGATGCTGGAGTGCAACAGATGAATAGTAGAAAGAAACAGAATGGAAAGAGACAAGTGTGAATTTTGTGACTGTGAGAGCAATTATCTAGAGAATGGATGAAAATAAAGAAGATTGGACTAGTATACACAACTTTATCCGTGCAGGGATCAAGAGAATAGAAGAGGAAGAAAGACATATGTACCAACGATAAAGGTAAGATATTGTAAGTTGAAGGTAGAAATAATAGGTTTTGATAAGAGACGAATTAGTGAGTCAGGATGTGTGAGCCACACTGAGGGGAAGGAGGAAAGGCTCGGCTGGGAGTAATGCCACTCTAAAAGCGATGGGCGACTTTCATGCGCTAATTGGGATGGAGCTCTTTCAATAAATCATACAAAAAAATCCAAATTCCAGGACAAAAAAAAGGGGTGGAAACAAAATTTATCTTAGAATAAATAGACGTACTGCTTTAGAAGAACCTCTTTTAAAGATTCCAGACTTCCATAAAGATGAAAAAAGGGTAATATGCCACAAAAATAGCTTTGGAACAATGTCAGTTATACATTTAAAATAAACAATATTTTCTACTAGTCTAATTTTTAGTGCTCTGTTGATTAACCAAAAACCGACCAAACTGTATGAAATGATTACACTGTTTCTATTTACTTTATTAACTGTCAAGTATAAATCACGTTACACGCTCCCCAGTAAATATACAAAGATATGTTTGCATAATAACTGTATCTAAAACAGTGTCACAACAAAAACTCCAACAGTACTCAAATCTTTGTAAAGTTTCAAGTCGGCATTGAATCGACCCAAATAATCTCTTCAGTGCCTAACTTCCAGGATGTTCGTATGCGAATACGAAATAAAATAAAGCTCCGCAACCGCGGTATCCGCAAAATTTATCCAAACTTTGTTTATTGCGTTAGTTCGAAGTAAAATACAATTTTGGCCACTTCTAATATTGCTCTGTTTTTAGTTCAGATTGTAATTTGCGGTTTAAAATACAAAGGGGAATTTGAATACAGAAAGTCGTAAAAATAACGCTTGTTAAGCAGTGTGCTTGGTATTCACATAGCTTGCTCTATTGCAACGTACAATTTGTAGGAGGTTACGTTGAAGTGTTCAGTTTCGTTGCGAGGATAAAGTTCGTTGTAATTAAATTTAATAAGACCAGAATTTGTTTTACTTTTTTTACCGGCTTTTTGCATTTTGTGACATTATTTTTTCTAAAGTTTTGATCTTAGGGGAAAAACTATATGCACAGTTGTAAAATCAAACGAATTTTTTAAGTTATATTTCTTTAGGTACGATTGGGAAAATTGTTGAAAGTGAATTTCTAGAAAAAACGACAGTATGAACTAAGCGCACGCAGATAGTATGAAGTTAGTTGGTCAATATTTCACGTTACGTATGTATCAGTAAAAATTAAGTGTGAAAAAGCATAACGGTGTTTTCAGTAAAATTAATTATTATAATTTTTGTGGCTTTGGATTTTTCTTCCGATAGGTATTAAAAAAAGAATGTTTGTGTACTTTGTACGCACGTAAGAAGTTATAATTCTATTATATGATTTCAACGAAATAAATATATTTTCAACAGGTTATTTGTATTTAAAGATTAAACTAATTTTTACTTACTAATTTCCAAAAATTTTTACTAAAACAATACTAAAAATAAAAAAATGTTAGATAACATACGGAATTGAACCAGGGACCTCTCGATATCCGGTCGAACGCGCTACCACCGAGCTAAACCCCCTTTGCTTTAACAGCTTACAAAATTTCTCATACATACTGACAAATTCAACAGACCAAGTGAGATATAAAAATACTTTAAAATTTAAAGTAAATATTATACTTACTATTATTAAAAAATATTTTATTCCCGAGAAAGAAAAATCCAAAGACACAAAAATTGTAATAAATTATACATTTACTAAAAACACTAATATATTCTTTTAATGTCTTATTGACCAGGCAAGTATAAAATTTCACCCTAGATGGTAAAGAAGTATAACTTCAAAAATTGATGAAAAGGAGATTAAAAAGCAATATTTATGTTAGTTTACAATCTGTCCAAATACAAAATCTGTCAATGACTTATACGATTGTCGCGCGATAATTGGAGTCAAGCAGTGTTTATTGCGGTTAAGTTTTGGATGAGTAACCGCTTAGGAACACCTCATATTGTTAGCTTGTCTTGCTTTTTCAATTTTTGGTATTGTTTTAATAAAATGTTTTGGAAAGTACACAGTAAGTATTAAAATTAGTTTAATATGTAAATAAAACCCAAATAAACTGTTTTAAGTATATTTGCATATTTCTTTGAAATGACATAATAGAAGTACAACTTCTTATACGCGTACAAAGTACACACATAGTCTTTTTTAACAGAGTTTTGATTTTGTTTAGATTAAAAGGCTATTTTATCTAACGGTTTGACATTAGGGGCAAAATAACGCCCAGTGCATATTTTCTAAAGTTAAACATTTTTTTTAAGAGAAGATTTAAAAATGACTAAAATAATTTACAATACCGAGAATAATTGATATATTGTAGTTTTGTAATGCCAACTTTTTAGTTGTTTAACTTCAAAGTGATTTGCAAAAAGACGTACACCAATTTTATCGTTGTAGTTAGTTTTTCTAGCCAATTTGTAACGGTAAATATCCTGTTAATTTTGGTTATTGCTAGCAAACTAGATTGGCTAGTTTAAAATTTACATTGGGAAATACTTTCCTCTATAATTGATAAAACAATCGGTAATTGCTGCCGTTGCTTGTGTAAACATTCCAACAAAGCTGATTGAATGAGCAATTACTAGTTTAAATTAATATTTAGTTTAGTTTAGCATTAAACGGGAATTGAATAGCTGCTGACAGGTGAAAACGATAGACTGTGACGGTATCTTTACATAATTCACTCGCCAATTAAGAAAGGATTTATTATTCAGCACTAAATAAATAGGTAATCTGTTTACCGAATAAATTGCAAGTTTGTTGTATATTTTGATGCTTAAAAGTGAAACTCAGGTATTGTTTAATATTTTAAGACTATTAGCGAATGATTATCTGCAACTGTTGCATCAAAATTGCTGAATTCTTAACATGGTGTATCCGTCGGTGAAACGTTCACTTAAAGATGTAGTTACTATAAAATGATATCTTATGGTGAAATTATTGTGAGCAGTAATAACAATTTTAAGTATCTATAGTCGGTATTACAGAATAATAGAGAAACAAAATCCACGAGGAAAATAAACTTCCTGTAGCTGGCTGTATACCATAAATCACAAAAATACCAAGTTTCTTGTGAAAGGTATATATTAAAATACCCTAAATAAGGGTTACAATACAAAACGTTTTCGGATTAAGGAATCCATCATCAGTGTTTAAAAGCCCTAAAATTAAGTATAACCTAATTAAATGAGATAAAAGTTAAAATTGACAGAGGTGTTCAAGAACAAGGGGCCATACTTCCAAATTTTGCATGCCTGAGCCACCAAAATGTATTGGGTAAAAACCCTTTAAATGTAAATGATAAAGTTATTTTACATATTTATATAGAAATCATCTGATGCTTAAGATAAACCTGGATGTTACCCAGGCCCACACAGGACTTTCCCCACGTGGTTGGAACTTTTTTTGGAGAAAACCTCACATAGTTGTAATATTACTTCAGCCACAACGTTAAAGATTATTTTGAATGTTTAAGATAAAAAACAGTATCAAATTTACATATATTAAAATTAAAGATGTTCGCAAAAGATGAAAAATTTTTCCTTGAAATAACCCATTAATTAAGCATTCAAATATGAAAATATAAATAAAATGTTTACGTTACAGGAAGTTATGCAGTCAACAATACCAATAGGTGTTGTATTGGTGGTATGAAATTATCAATACAATTAGACAAATAATGGTAAAGGCCTTATACGTATAGACTGTAGACGTCTAAAAGCACAAGATAGTATGTAATGTGTACATATGTGTACGATTTTAAGAGTATTGATTAAATGATAATTGTTTAATGACTGATAACTTGCTTGGTAGTCGACCAAACATAAATTGCATAATGGTAGAAAAGTGATATGATAATTATAGAAATACTGTTTTGTTTTTATCTGATTGAAAATGAGACTAGAGCGGCTTGATGAAACTGAATCCTCCAGAGACCTGCCATCAAATTGGTTATAAATGAAATGATCCTAAAATATGGGGGGGAGTTGGAAGGTATGAAAAGTCTGACAGAGTATGTTGTGATATTGGACCATGGAAGATGTGTAGTTTGTTGTTATGATATGAGAGTTATCTAATCTATAAGCTATGAGATAAGACTAAGAAGACAGGTTGGCTGGAATGAGACTCAATTCTGATGAGTGTGGTTGTATATGTGATGTAGAAGCTAAATTTTGGAAGTTTTTTATCTTAAACATTCAAAATAATCTTTAACGTTGTGGCTGAAGTAATATTACAACTAGGTTGCATTGACAGTTCTTAATGTCATTTTGGGTTGCTTTTAAATTCAGTTGTCAGTTGTCCATTGAAATCCAATATGTGAGGTTTTCTCCAAAAAAAGTTTCAACCACGTGGAGAGAGTCCTGTGTTGCCCTGGGTAAGATCCAGGTTTATCTTTAACATCAGATGAGTTTTATATAAATATGTAAAATAACTTTTTCATTTACATTTAAAGGGTTTTTACCCAATACATTTTGGTGGCTCAGGCGTGCAAAATTTGTAAGTATGGCCTCTTGTTCTTGAAAACCTCTGTAAATTTTAACTTTTATCTCATTTAATTAGGTTATACTTAATTTTAGGGCTTTTAAACACTGATGATGGATTCCTTAATCCGAAAACGTTTTGTATTGTGACCCTTACTTAGGGTGTTTTAATATATACCTTTTACAAGAAACTTGGTATTCTTATAATAGAGAAACAGTGGAAAGAAGCGACTGGTGTGTTGTGTGACAGGAAATTTCCAATGAAGCTTAAGGAAAAATTCTACAAAACAGACATAAGACCGGCTATCATGTAAATAACTGAATGTAGGGAAGTTGAAAAAAAAAGAGAAGGAACGAGTTCATGTGACTGAAATGAGAATGCTTGGATGAATTGTTGGAGTGACAAAAAATGATACAATTCAATATGAGTATACGTATTAGGGGAAGTCTGGGGGTGGCATCAATTGCTGCCAAAATGAGGAAACATAGGTTAAGATGGTTTATTTATGTGCAACGTCGAGACGTTATTGACCCAATATCAAGAACTTCTGAACTTCGGGTTCATGGAAGGGGTAGGAGAGGGAGACCAAAGAAGAATTGAGGAGATGGTTAAGCAAGACATGTCGGTAAGGGGGATTGATATTTATTTGTATGACCCAAGACAGAAACTTATAGAGAAATTAAATTAGGAAAGCCGATTCCACAGAGGGATTAAGCAGATAGAATGATGATAAAGCTAAATTTTCCAGATCCACTATATTCTGAACAAGGCATTGGATGTGTGACTCGAAATATCAAATAAATAAACATTATATGGTTTATTATCGACAGCAGTTCACTAAAATACCTTAATTTTGCCTAAAAATACAAATAATATATTTGGTAATTATTGCAGAAAACTTTATTTATTTAGTCATCAATTTTTACAAGATTTTCTGGCTCCCAATAATTTTTACCACTATTTTATACGAAAAAGCTAGCCATTCAATATTGGTAATAAATCGTGTTCAATACAATACCGTTGTATTTGTTTTGTAAATGGCGTTCATATTTCAGTGTTCTATTAAATGTTTTTTATTATTTGTAAAAGATAAATATTTAGGTAATAACTCGTGTGGTAGATAAATAAACGGGGGCGAAAAGTGGATAATAATCGGAAAATTGGGAAATATATATGTATAACTGTTATATAAAAATTTTTGGTTACTTCGACAACCGACTGCGTCGATATCTATACAAAGGATTATGTAGTTTAACCCTTAAGGACTAACATCTTAAATCAATGACGTAAACACTAATTAACCGTTTGACAGACGGGTTTAACATTTTAGTGGTAATTTTTGTTTCTGTTAAATATTTTAATGCAAAAAAATATCTCGATGACTTACTGAAATTATTGATTATCTAAAAAACACAGTAATTAATCTTACTCCATTAAAATGTTACATTTTTTAAGCCGTACCTTTCATTTGTTAGACGAGTTAATTTTATTTCTTTAAAGTGTAGGAAGGATCAGTAGAAGCTTAAGCTCAAGATTTTGGGGTCGCCACCCTTGTCCCCCGGCCGCCATCAAGAGCAAAAAACGAATTTTTGTTATCAAAATCATAAAGTATGATCAAAATTAGCCATTCACCTCACCGTGGTCAGGATCTGGAGATATAAGCGTTTTTTGGGGTGTGCCGCTTGTATATGAAGTAACATCACTTTTTTCCTATTGTATATTTTGACTTAAAATTTTCCAAAAAACTTCCTCATGAATTATATTTTATTGTTGTGTTGGTTAAAATTATAAACTAAAAAGTTTGTCAATCAACTTTTTTAAGTAAATATGAAACTAACGAAATATGAGGACAAAATGTTTAAAAACTAACAACTCTTTTTTAATGTGTTTAAATATTTAAAACAAATCCCATTGTTATCTACATACTTCAGAGATTAAACAGTAAAATTTTCAAAAGGAAATATTTACAGCGACCAAAGATACAGCGAGGTAAATTTGAAAAATCATCAAAATTGATTTTCGGCATTTTTGTGTAAAATTTTATTTTTGAACATGTTCCACCAAATCTAGATACAAATAAACTGCATGTTCGGATTCAGCGACCTCGAAAACATAAAAATAGACCAAAATTGGTCATTCACCTTAAATTTGATTTTCGTGGTCGGCATAAAGATTGCTGCCGCTCGACTAATATATAGATAGAAAAGTATTTTTTTTTTTGTATTTCTATGAGAATTCGAGAATCTTGTCAAGATTGGAGCGCTGTAAAACCTAAATAATAAATATAATTAAACAACTTTATAGCGAAAATTGTTGATTGAAAAATCCTCTACAAAATCACGGAAAAAAGTTATAACCTCCAAAAGGAAACTTCTTAGAAAATTTTCTCATATTTCTATTTATAACTTTTTTTTGGTCACTTGACGATAAAAAGTAATAAATATAGAATTGTAGAAAATTTAATTTGCTACATTTTATGTGTTATTAAATTTTCTGTAGGATTGCTAGTTTAGAAGATACAGCGCGAAAACCCTTTGCACCCCTTTTTCCAATATGGCGGCAGAGGGACAAGGGTGGCGACCCCAAAAACTTGAACTTAAGCTTCTACTGAACCCCCCTACACATTAAAAAAATAAAATTGACTCCTCTAAGAAATGCAACCGAAATGTAACATTTTAATGGACTATCTAGTTTTTCTGTATTTTTATTAACACAAAAACATTATAACAAGCATGAAAGGATTGTTTGTGTACCTTTTTACTCCTGAAAAAAAGTGTGATAAAAATTAAACAAATTAAAGAATCTTATTAACAACTTGTAATGGAGTTAAACAAAGAGTAAGGAACATGAAAATGAAAAGGTTTTTAAAAAATGGTAAAAAAACTGACAGGTACTATGATTAGTACAGTGTAGCAATGGTAATCAGTGGCATCATTTTCATCACAAATTGATTTCACTTCGCTTATGTCGTTTTCTATCACCTTCTACCTCATCAAACCATCTCAAAAGAGTTTTATCAGGGTATTTATTCCCTTATCTGATGTTTTTTGACGAACTGGGGCACAATATGTGTAATTACGAACTGGGCACAAACACTAACACTCGTCTATTAGACGGAAATCACACTTTGAGCGTAAATATCTTTCGAATAACAACCTGCCGCAAATTGCCGATTTCAATAATATTATAGAACAACCCAAGTTGAAAAGTCATAAACGGGTGACCTTCAAAATTTTCTAGGAAGGAAATATCCCACTTTCGACAAGCGATGCCGTCTGAGAGACGGGGTGTTAATACTTAAGGGTTAAAACTCGTAGTAGACAAATCAAAGCGTTTTAGTTTGTAATAATTGTCGTTAGGAAGTGGGTTTAAGTGGTGGAAATTAAAGGAGAAGGATTTGGCAAAAATCTTAAAGAATAAAGTGCTGGTAGGGATTAAGGAAAAATATATGGTAAAAAACTGGTAGGAAGCGAACAAAAACGTTGTGATACAAGTGGCAAAGAAAGAGCTACGAAAAGCATGTAGTGAAGAGTCTCCTACGGACAACGAAACTTAATGGTGTAACGATGAAATACAACAGAACGTTAAGGAAAAAAAAAACGAGGAAGAATAGGTATGGCAGGTCTAAAAGATATGAACACCTGACAATACTCTTTCAAAACTGCATAAACAAAGTAGAGGTTCCAGCTGAATTTAAAACCTCTACCCTTTCAACTTTACATAAAAAAGGAAACAAACAAAACTGCAACAATTATCGTGGAATAGCAGTTACTAGTGCCATTAGTAAAATCTATGGGAAAATGATCAAAAATAGAATAGAAAGAGAATACACTGATATGGAGGCAAAAGAACAGGCGGGTTTTAGAGCTGGTAGATCAACCATAGACCACCTTTTTTGTATCACTCAACTTATAGAAAAAAAGGTTGCTGTATATCAAGAAGTCCACTTTTTATTTGTTGATCTAAAAAAGGCCTACGATAGCATCCCCCAAAACAAGTTATGGAACACTCTAAGACAAACAAACATCAACTCAAATCTCATAACAGCAGTGGAAAAATTATATGATAGCGCCAACGCCAAAGTTAAAATAGGAACGAATGTTTCCAAAGGTTTTGTAGTAGACAAAGGACTGAAGCGGGGATGCTGCCTATCGCCGACACTTTTCAAAATATATCTGGAACAAGCATTAAAACTTTGGAAGCGGAAGTGCAGCGGCATGGGTATACAATTAAATAATAACAACCTGTACACTCTATGTTTTGTTGATGATCAAATTGTGATTGCCAACGAATATGACGATCTGGAATACATGACTCGGAAATTAATCGAAGAGTACAAAAAATGGGAATTAGAAGTTAACATAGAGAAAACAATATACATGAACATCGGTGGCAACGAACAGAATCTAGTTTTAAACGACGGACAACATATTAAGTACAACAATAAATATTCTTATTTAGGAGTAGAAATCACGTACGACGGCAAATCAGACCAGGCTATAAAAAAACGAAACACTCGAGGTAGAAGGGCCGTATCTCAACTAAATAATATTATTTGGGATCAACATATATCCAAAAAAAATAAACATCGAATATACAACACTATTATAAAGAGCATAGTAATGTATGGAAGTGACGTGTGGCAGTTAAAGACAACTACTGAAAGAACACTACAAGCCACGGAGATGGACTACTGGAGACGTGCCGCAGGAAAATCAAAACTCGAAAGAATTAATAACGAACGTATACGAGAGATTATGGGAGTCACACATACGATTATCGAAGATATAAGAGTACAAAAACTGAAGTGGTATGGACATGTGCAGATAATGCCAGAACACCGTCTCCCAAAACAGATTCTAGATTGGTCACCACATGGAAAGAGAAAAAGAGGCCGACCCAGAAAGAGCTGGAGAGAAGAAATAGACAGAGAGATCCGAGAGAGAGGTTTAGACGAAGACCTTTGGGAAGATAGAGATGCATGGAGATTGGGCATCGGAAGACGTCGGAGGACGTTTTAAACCGATTATATATATATAGGTCTAAAAGAAAGAAAAACATGGACACATAGAAAGTAGCAAAGAGGGATCAAAGTACGCTCTTGCCACTGCTCAGGAAAGATTGTTTGCAAAGCTGCATAAAGAGTTGAAAGCACCCGGGTGCCAGGGAAAGTCATCAACGAACTCTTCTGCAATTATGTGTTTTAGATAAGAGTGGGTAGAGACTTGTACTAAGATCAGGTGTTAGAATAAAGCAAATATGGGAAAAGAAAAACACTATTGGGGAGACAGAGTATGTATGACACCAAATGATAATTTCTTATTCCGAAAATAACGAGAGATGAGTTTTGTCGAAGCTGTGAATAGGATGGTTAAGCAGTAGAACCTGATGGAATACCTGAGGAGGTTTGAAAGGCTCTAGGAGAGGAAGGGGTTGACGATTGTGTTGTGCCAAATGATAAGTAGGCTATATGAGGAAAAAATGTTGCCCAATGGAAGGAGGAGACCATGGTGATAACACTGTATAAAAACAAACAGGACATTCATGATTTTCAGAAGTCAGAACTACAGAGAGATAAAGTTAATGTCGTAACCAATGAAAATTCATGAAGTACATATTATAGAACTAAGGTTAAAGAGAGAGACATCGGTAGTAAAAAATAGTTTGCATTTATGCCAAGAAGGAGGACAACGGATGTCTTATTTCTTTTTAAGACATTTAATAGTGACAAAAGAAGAAACGGGAGATGAATTTAATATTTATCGATATTGAGAAGGCGACACAGTTCGTAGAAAAGGGCCATAAAGTATGACGAATGGACCAAGTATGAGGAAGAGACGGGTTCTTGAAAATAAAGCAAGTCTCATGACTATGACGGATACGTAGAAGGTAGCGTACATCAAAGTTAGGACTTGTATCGAATTGACCGAAAGTTTTTCAGTGACGATTGGTTGTCATCAAAGCTTTTTTTACTGAGCCACTATCTATTTAATCTCGTTATAAATTTATTGACAGCGAATGTAAAGGAGGTGGCTTCTGCGTAAATGCTTTTTGCGGATGGTATCCTGTTGATAAAGGTAAGCAAAGAAATGTTGGTGGAAAAGATAGAGGGTTTAAGCAGGGCTACTGAAAACGAAGGACTTAAAGATAGTAGATCGAAAACGGAGGATAAGTGGTTGTGAGGAATAGAAATGGTTTATGACATCTAAATGCTAGGGGACAAAATAAGACGGGTAGGAGAACTTATATAGAGAAAACGATAACTACATCAACAAAGTCTTAAAAAGAGTGAAACATAACACAAAATTTTAATATTTTATCAAGTGAGGTTACCTCACATCAATATGTGGGGTTTTGTCCCAAAAAATTCCAACCACGTGGGAAGAGTCCAGTGTTGCCCTTAGTAACCTCCAGGCATATCTAGAACATCATTTAAATTTTATATAAATATGTAACATAACACAATCGTTTACACTTAAAGGGTTTTTCTTCTTCTTCTTCACGTGCCATATCAGAATTATCCGACGTTGGCGATCATCATTGCGAAGGCTTCTCGATCTTCTGCAATATGGAATAATTGTACTGCATTTGATATCTGAGTCCATTCACGAATTTTTTTCAACCAAGAAACTTGTTTTCTTCCCACACATCTACGGCCCTCTATTTTGCCTTTAAGGATCAGTTGCAAAATTTTATATCGACATCCCCTCACTATATGTCCCAGATAAGACATTTTCCGATGTTTAACAGTCTTTAGCAGTTCTCTATCTTTGTTGACCTTCCTTAGTATTTCTTCATTAGTTTTTCTTGCTGTACAGGGTATCTTCAGCATCCGTCTATGAATCCACATTTCCAATGCTTCAATTCTGTTCATGATCGATACTTTTAGCGTCCACACTTCTGCACTATACAAAAGTACGGACCAAACATAGCACTTGACCATTCTTTGTCTTAGTTCTAAACCGAGATGAGATTATTGCAAAGAAATTACTTCATTTTCATAGAAGCAGACGCGGATACAAGGGGGGTCAATGGGGTCAGTTGCGCCCTCCTTGAGACCGCCTGGCGTCGCCTTTTTTAAAGAAAGAGATAATTACGATTGAAAATAAATAGTGAGTTTTGTGTCCTGTTGACAACTGAATAACGAAATGAAACATAAAACTGAATTCCTTCTCCAAACTACGTGTTCTCGGTGTTACTGTATGGTGTCGAGTCTTGGACTGTGGATAAAATCGATCTACTTACCTAAATCGCCTTGAGGCTTTCGAGATGTGGTTCTATAGGAGAATTTTAAAAGTATTTTGGGTGAAGAAGATTCAAAACTCCACAATACTAGAACGTCTCAGCAAGACTACTGAGATTATAATAGAGGCATCAAGAAGTGAAAAGTGGAGTATTTTGGACATGTAATAAGAAGTTTCAAATATGGGTTGCTACAAAATATTATGCAAGTGAAAATAGAAGACAAACGCAGTCCAGGACGAAAAAGCACTTCGTGGTTGATTTAGGGTGGCAGTGAATAAAATTAAGATAGCTATGATAGTAACCAACGTTCTGAAAGGACATGATACATGAAGAAAAATAAAGTAACAGCTCATACCGAAAAAGAATCCTGCGTACGCGAGTGACGAGAAAATGATTATTTCATTGCCCCCTCCTTGCAAGGTTTCTGGATCCGCCGGTGCATAACAGTAGTTTTAGTCATTGCTATTCTACGTTTTACTTCGATGCCTGGATCTAGTTGGTCCGTTATCACAGTTCACAAATATGTCATTTTGTGAACTTTCTCAACTTGGACTTCGTTTAATTGAAGCTTTGCACTGGGATGTGGGTCACGACTAAATACTAAAAATTTGGTTTTGTTTGAGTTTATTTTAATGCCCATTTCCTCTCCTACCTCGTGAATACGATCAAGCAGAATTTGGAGACCTTCAATATTATCTGACAGAATTACGGTATCGTCTGCATATCTTATCACATTAAGTAGTTCCCCGTTGATTTTTATTCCATATGGTTGTCTCTCAAGTGCCTTTTTAAATAACTGGTCCGAGTAAACATTAAACAATGTTGGTAACAAAATGCAACCTTGTCTGTCTCCTCGTTGTATGGAGATTTCATCGGTGTAGTTATCTCCAATTTTGACCGCAGCAGTTTGATTCCAGTACAAATTTTTAATGACACGAATATATTTGTCATCTATTCCGATATTTTTTAATATTTGCAGTAATTTTACATGCTGTACTTTATCTAATGTCTTTTTTCCACGGAACATGCAAATACATGTTTTCTTTGATCACGGCATATTTTTAATAGGATGTTAAGCGCAAAAAGTGCCTTCCTGGTACCCATAGCATTTCTAAAACCAAATTGGGTATCTTCGAGATCTTCTTCAAAAAAGGGTTTTTACCCAACACATTTTGGTGGCTCAGGTATGATATTTTTTGGCTTTTAGAACACTGATGACGGATTTCTTAATCCGAAAACGTTTTGTCTTATTGTGACCCTTATTTAAGGTATTTTAAAATATACCTTTTAGAACAAATCTAGTTTTTTTGTGATTTATGGTATACAGCCAGCTACAGGAAGTTTATTTTCCTCGTGGATTTATCAAATGATTATTGATCATGGCTAAAGAACACTTGTGGTTGGATACGATTTAATTCACATAGGTACATTGGAGTGTCAATATTGGGTAATGTATTAGAAGGGAAAATGTATGGACGACATGATTAAGAAAACGACTGGGGTGAATACTCTCTAAAACAAAAGGTTGCAATTGGTTTGGTCACATTAGACGTAGAAATGAGAGCTGATGAAATGAAAGACAAAGCTGTTAGAAGCATATTGGAAGGGTGGTATAGGAAAACCGAGAAAACTACAGGAATGTGTGGCTGAAGACTTGGGAGAGACAGAAAGAATTATCGAAGAAGAGCAAGGAGCAGTGCCTCGTGAAAATGAAAAAACCAAGGAAGAAGAATAAGAAAGCCTCACTGATCATGATCTGATAAAACCAAAAACTTATTTCGACTAATTCTTTTATTTTGAAAATTCAAATATACTAGTTACAAAAAATAAAATGTATTCTATAAATATCCATTTTAATTTTTTAAATACCTATCTAAAAGTTTTTTTGTTTAAAATCAAAAATAGGGTTTTTCATTTTCATTTAAATTTTGCAAACCTGTGTTATTTACTTGTGTTATTATTAACTACTTGTAAATGAAGGGAATATTTTTAATATATTATAACGTTCCTTTGGGTGTTTGAAAATATATTTCCAACTAATAAGTTTTATGTGTATTCACAACACTTCTAACAGAATATACAAATATGTACCTGCTCAACGTGCCCCATTAGAGATTTCCGCCAATTTGCTCTGCTATAGAGACCATGATTACCTGTTAAGGGATTGTTATTAAACGTGAAGTTAGTCACACCTCTTGGGTTGGGTAACAACTTGTAAGTATGCAGCAACTGGGGTACATAGAACGTACTCAGGTTGTCAATGCATATTAAATTGCTTGATTATTGTGCCAACGATATTCTGTTAGAGTCTCATTCATCTTAATTTTGTTTCAGATAGTTTGATGTGGTAAACGGTATACTTTAGAAACAACTCTTTATCTTTATCTTTTCTTTTTTAAATTTCCCGTTAGAAACATTTTTTTAATAAATATTTTTTCTTTTCTATAGGTATCCTTATTTCAGTATTAATCTAAGGTAAATCAATGGTAAACTGTCAGTTTTTCACAAATCAATCATGACCAACTCACACTAATTCTTAGTAAACCTTTAAATACCCAATTTAGAGCATAACAGTAAGTTGTTTCCCTCTTTTGTAGACTTTGAACTTTGGAAAAAGCCTTTGATCGTGTGCCACATAATAAAGTCTGGGAAATATTAAACCGTAGAAATGTTAAACTAAAGCTAATCCAAGCAATAAAGAGTTACATAAATGTACACTTACACTTACTAATGTAAACACAATCAACCGCTCTTCTCTAGAATTTTACACAAGGACAGGTGTAAGACAAGGTGATGGTTGAGTCCTTTGTTATTCATCACTGTACTGAACGAAATTTCAAAATAATGCAGAAGTAAGGTAACCAGGATTGGGGTGTATAAAGTTCAACAAGTAAACGTGTCAGAGTTGATATACGCCGATGGCTAAGTAATTGTGGCCAAATCAGAAAGAGCCTTGCAAGTGAACGTGGAGGTTTGGTATATGAAACTATTAAGAAAACTCAAAAGAATATGAATGCAAAGTTAAATAATGGTACCCTTACACAAGTAGAGGACTTTAAGTATCTAGAATCAACAGCTAACCTAATCTAGAATACCAGGTTAATCACTGCAACAAACTTATGCTATGCACTTAATAAAAGTTTTGTTAGGAAGAAGGAAGTAATCCTGAAAAGAAAAATGAAAGTAAGAAAGAACAGAAAAATGGAAGTAATCCTTGAAACGAAACAGTTATGGTGGTTCGGACATTAGGCCAGAATGAGTGAAGGTAGAACTCTAAGGAGGGTATGGAAAGCTCAATCTGACAAAAAAACGACTAAGAGGCTGGCCAGCAAGAACGTGGAAAGCGGATATTGGAAAGGCTTGCGCAAAAAAAGAAATATTGGGTGAAGAGAGGCAGAGAAACTAGCTACTGACCGAAAGGCATGGAGACGTATGATTTTTCCACTTACCTCGACACCGTAAGGTTTAAGAGGATGGCTTAAGTAAGTAATTAAATTGAAATATTCTACACCTGAAAATGTATAATATGTATAAATAGACCAGGCGGATCTGTTTTGAGGTAGATGTGAGAGGTGGCATTCGGATTTTTGCAGATAAAGTTAGGTGACAACTTCATTATTTATATTCTACTTATGCTCCTGCTCAAATATGCCCGGAACATTAATAAAAAAATTTAAATATTTAAAAATTTCGGAAAATATCGATTTTTTTCTACTTTCATTTCTTATAACTGTTACGGAAAATAAAGACTGAGAGATGTAACTGAATAAATAAAATGAATATAAATATATTCCACAATATACAGGGTGCGCCAAACCTCTGGTTTTCTTTGATTACGGCTAAACTATGAGATATACAAAAAAATGTTTATAACAAAACTAATGTGTATCAAAGAGGTCTATAATTTAAAAATATTTTCAATTATACAGGGTGAGTGAGAACGACGGTATGAACCAAAGTTTTATTTTTTTAAATGGAACACCCTATATATTAAATCATTTTTGAATATATTATTTAAAAATATGAAAAATTTGTATAAGGTCTTATAGGCCTAAAGTTAATAATTTTCGAAATATTTACATTTTTATTGAGAAAAATGGTAATATTTATAGGGTTGTGGATTATGTTTCCAAGGAAATAAAAATTTAGGTGATAGGTCAAAGTTTTTAAAATATAGTGTTATTTTTAAATAATTTAATATTTTTTACTTTTAGCCATAAAATATACAGTGTGATCACTATTTGCAAATACAAAATTTTCTTATTTTTTTTAAATGGGACACCCTGTATATTAGTTTTGCGTTTGATAGTAAATATTACAACCTTTCTTTTGGTATATGGTTGTATGTACCTAGCATGTTTCGTTTTGTAGATATTTTAAAAAAACTATAGATTTTACGTTTTTGCGGATTTTTGATTTAAAAATTTTTTTGCAAAAAAAATAATTATAATCTGGTTTTAGAAACATACACTAAAATATAAAATATGAAAATAAAAACGTAATTAAAGATTAAAATAAATCGTATAATAGTACAATTCAATTGAATTTAATAACTTTAAATTATTTTACAAAAAATATTTTCCATATTAATGAATGCATAAATTAGTTACTAAATTAAATAAACAACCAAATTTTAAATCAACCGTAGTAATTCTTCTACCGCAGCAACTTTCCTGTACCAAATTAATTGTTAGTTATATTGTATTTACGAGTAAGATCAGTTAATAACTTTTTAATTTACCTACATCTTGAGAACGTATAAAGTATGCTTTGAAACAAATGAACGTTATGGAAGTATATTAAGAAGTAAATAGTATCTATGTACCTACTCGTGTCACAAAAGCTGGTAATAATTTCTAATGGTTTCGCCCAAAACAAATGTCATATCCAAAAATGTTTCGGTTAAAAAATTAAAATTTAAAATATAAAAAATTGTTACAAAAATTTCAACTACAAAAGTATTACCAGCTTTTGTGACACCAGTAAATACTATTTATATTAATAAATAACTTGGCTAATACATTTAACATTCAGCTGTTTTAAAGCATACTTTATAATAATTTTTATATTCTCGAGATGTATGATGTATGTAAGTAAATTTAAAAGGTAAATTAAAAGTTTAACTAAACACAATTTAACTAACAATTAATTTGGTACAGGAAAGTTGCTGTAGTAGAAAAATTACTACGGTTGATTTAAAATTTGGTTGTTTATTTAATTTAGTAACTAATTTATGCATTCATTAAAATGGTAAAATATTTTTTGTAAAATAATTTAAAGTTATTAAATTCAATTGAATTGTACTAGCATACGATTTATTATAATCTTTAATTACGTTTTTATTTTCATATTTTATATTTTAGTGTATGATTCTAAAACCAGATTATAATTATTTTTTTTGCAAAAAAATTTTTAAATAAAAAATCCGCAAAAACGTAAAATCTATAGATTTTTTTTAAAATATCTACAAAACGAAACATGCTAGGTACATACAACCTTATACCAAAAGAAAGGTTGTAATATTTACTATAAAATGCAAAACTAATATACAGGGTGTCCCATTTAAAAAAATGAGAAAATTTTGTATTTGCAAATAGTGATCACACTGTATATTTTATGGCTAAAAGTAAAAAATATTAAATTATTTAAAAATAACACTATATTTTAAAAATTTTGACCTATCACTAAAATTTTTATTCTTTGGAAACATAATCCACAACCCTATAAATATTACCATTTTTTTCAATAAAAATGTAAATATTTCAAAAATTATTAACTTTAGGCCTATAAGACCTTTTACAAATTTTTCATATTGTTAAATAATATATTCAAAAATGATTTAATATACAGGGTGTTCCATTTAAAAAATACAACTTTAGTTCATACCGTCGTTCTGACTCACCCTGTATAATCAAAAATAATTTTAGAATATAGACCTCTTTGATACACATTAGTTTTGTTATAAACATTTTTTTGTATATCTCATAGTTTAGCCGTAATCAAAGAAAACCAGAGGTTTGGCGCACCCTGTATAATACAAAATTCAGTCAATCTCTCTATCTCATCTCAGGGATTTATTATGGGTTAGTAGAAGGTGACCCGGTTATTTCTGAGCATTAATACAACCTATAACTACAAATATTTTATTGAACATAAATGAAAAACATAAAATGAAACAAAATAGAGGAATTGCAATAAAATATAAGAAAATGTATGACTATTGAAACTATTAATTATAAAATAAATATAAAGTCCTGTTAAGGCTTAAAAGACCCTAACTTATCACATACAATATAACTTAAACCTAGAAATATGAAAAATATGAATATAGGATACACCCGGATCAGTAATATGTACCTACATTAAGCAAGAATCAGATATATGTACCGTAAACCTACTGTATCAATATTGTCAAATATGAGGTGACTAATTTATACCCTGAAGTGTGAGATACCTAATTCTTGTAAGTCTACGTGTGGGATTAATTAAGTACAATTAATATATATAATACCCTGTAATAAAATTAATACCTTCGTATAGCTCTATGTTCCGGTGTACAACGAGGGTAACAGGAAGGACTTAGGCCTGAACAAAGAAGTATGTATAGACACAGTATATCATAGATGGTATATATATGAAAAGAAAGATATCTAAGGGTTCTGACTTTCTCTGTCCTTGCTTATGGTCTTGTGGTGGATGTTCCTGTGGTGGTGATTCCGGTTACACTAAGCGTTGGACAACGGACAGCCACGAGCCCCAAGTGGTGTCCTCAGGAAATTGACCTACTAGGGAGAGAAAAGACACTGTCAGTAGGGACAAGACAGGAGAAACACAAGAGACTATATGCTTAGTAATGGCTTTAAAGATATTTACCTGTGATGGTATGTGGCCAACGAATAGGGGTGGTTACCAGGACCTTCCCTTAGCCGCAGATGTTGGACTAGCCTAGGAAAGACACAGGACGTTAGTCTAAGCGTACAACAACGACCAAAATTATTGATTATAGTCAAATCTTTTAAGATACTCACATGTCTCAAGCTGAGGTTATGTCACAATAACTAAACCGAAATTATTCATCCGCACACAAAATTAATAGGTTTCAATCCGTCTTGGACGATGGTTTTTCGTAAAACAAACCTATTTTATGGCGGATGAATCTGGATCAGCAAAACACAACTTAACTTTTGCACTCCTTGCACTGTCGTCAAGACAAGAATCAAAATGGACAGACCGGATGTCATCCGTCTTTGCTTAATGTCATTCCATCTGAGTTCCAACTCAGACGAACCATTCAAGCACGGAATCACTTATTGATTCAGTTACGTGACAAGAACCTATGCTCAACCTATGAACGAGAGAAAGACAGCCAATTTCTAAAATGGCAAACTATTCCTAACAAATCAACAGAACAGAACCTTTTTGCGAACGAAGCAACTGTTTTTAAAAGAACTACCATATGCGTAACCTGGGTGTTTAAAGTATTTAAATATCTTTCAGTTCAACGTACCTGAATGAATTGTGAAGGTTTAAAAAATACCGTAACGTAACTTTAAAACGATTCATTTTGGAACAAAGTCGCATCGAAAGAAAATAAAGATAATTGAATTTTGTATAATATACGACTGGTTTAAAATGTCTTAAATTATTACCCTTTCTGCAAAACAACAATAAATTGAAAATAAGGGGGCAAAAAGACTGTTTTTATTCATTGTTTTTCAACCACTTTTGTTGCACTTAGAAGCTTCATAATTCGCTTAGAAAATTCTTACGCATACTTAAACCGTCCACCAAATTTCATTAAAATCGACCTAATAGATTTTGCATAATAATTTTGCAATCTATATTTTTTTAAAAGTTCAAATTTTTAAAAACTTCTCGAACAAAAATAGACAATTTCGAAGTTTGCTAATTTTTTTCCATATAAAGAGGTTCTCTACCTATCTAATACACTTTACAGAATTAAAATCGGATTATTTAAGCGACCTCAGCACTGTTTTAAAGTTATAAACAATGTTTTGGCTTATAAACAAATACAGTGAGGACATTTGAGTTGGAATAAATTCATTTTCTTGAGAATGGGAGACTCTGGAGGTAAATCCCGAAACAGTCGATTTTTATTTTTAAATTAAAATTTTTTGGTATAGGTAAATATCATACTAGTGACGCCATCGATCTGGGTGTGATGACGTAATCTAAATATTATAATTAATTTAATTCATTTTTTTTTTACTCAATCCCTGTATAAATAATTATGTTAATGTTAATATTAGTGAATAAAAAATTTAATAGCCTTTCGATTGAGCTATCACACGGCACCTATTCTCATTTAAAAAATCATCGATTACGTCATCAAGCCCAGATGGATGACGTCACTAGTATGATATATATACCAAAAAAATAGAATTTAAAAATAAAAATCGACCTGTTTCGGGATTTATCTCCAGAGACGCCTATTCTCGAGAAAATAAATTCATGCCAACTCAAACGTCCTCACTGTATTTGTTTATAGGCCAAAAAATTGTTTATAACTTTAGAACAGTGCTGAGGCCGCTTAAATAATCCAATTTTAATTCTGTAAAGTGTATTAGATAGGTAGAGAACCATTTATATGTAAAAAAATTAGCAAACTTCTGGAGTTTTTAAAAGATTTGAAATTAAAAAAAAAATTAGATTGCAAAATTATTCTGGAAAATCTCTCAGGTCAATTTTAATTAAATTTAGTGAACGATTTAAGTATGTTGTAAGAATTTTCTAAGCGAATTACAAAAGTTCTAAGTGCAACCAAAGTAGTTGAAAAACGTTGAATAAAAGCAGGTTTATTTTGCCCCCTTATTTTGTATTTATTGCTATTTTGGAGAAAGGGTAATATTTTAAGACATTTTTAACCAGTCGTTTATCATACAAAATTCAATTATATTTATTTTATTTCTCTACGACTTTGTTCCAAAATAAATCGTTTTAAAGTTATGAGCAAAGGAATTAGAAAAAATCGATATTTTTCGAAATTTTTAAATATTTTAATTTTTTTTTTAATATTCCGGGCATATTTGAGAAGGAGCATAAGTAAATTATTATTGTTGAAGTTGTCACCCAACTGTATCTGCAAAAATCCAAATGCTACCTCGCACATCCAAAAATAGACGTTTTTTCTCAGATCCGTCCTGATATAAAAATATTACAAATAGAATCAGTCGAAATTATTTAATTACATCCCCTCGTTACATAATAACATAACAAAAATAAATAATATCATGCTTTTGACCTATTTCTACTGTCGTAATTTGTTCAGGTTACGTACTGTACTGTAATCTGTATATTTTCCCCAAGGAAACCAACATATTGACACTTTTACAGCACAGGAAAAGGAGATTACACTTAAAGTTGTTTCGTTGTTGGATCCAAATCAATGAACAAGCTCACCTGAACTTTTGCGACTCCAGCAGATATATAGGGAATTAAGGAGTTCTCCATTGTGGATATCGACTGCTAGTTGTAAAAGTAATTGCCATTCCTCTGCCAGCAAACGAATGAAAGCTAGAATTTATAAAGAAAATAAATTCAACTTGTTTCTGATTTTACTGTGAAAATATTTGTGTATTGTTGGCAATTTGATTTATACAAACGTATTGTACCCTCGGAGATCCGTGGAAAAAATTTACACTCAAAATAACAAAATTCAGTTTGGCAACACTGTGTGAATGTTGATAGTAACATATCCTTTTTAAGATAAACACAACTGTAATTTAGTCCAAACAAATTAATATATATTTTTTTCCAACAAAAATGAGATTTTTCAACCAAATAATGTTTCAAATATGATGTACAAAATAATTTTTAATTGGGTTCTTCTAATGGGCTTGCTTTTTTTGCCATTAAAGTAAAAAAAACTTTATTTCACTCATTAAATCATCATTGTCCGGTTATAATCTTAATTATTTTAACTGTACTAATATCCGTCGACAAATTCTGAATGATTAATTGGTTGTTGAAACATTTTATCTGTAGCGGCTTCTGGAATATTTTAAAAATAACGAATTTCATTGATAAAATGCGCATATTCCACCAATCTTCGCTTCGACCATAACTATCTTTTGGTTGGTGTTTCATATTTAGATATTCTGCTCCTTCAAGGTCATGCTATTAATATTTGGTGGAACGGATAACTACAAATTTAACCCTATAGTATATTCACTTGAAACAAATGTATGTAGATCGTCAACACAAATCTACAAAACGAAATATAAAAAAATATTGCAGATATCTCACCGTTAACCTTCGTCGGGCGGCATAGGTACAATTGTAACTTTTGAGTTGTCAAATTGTGATAACTTTTTTTTTAAAAAGAGGTAGAGACTTGAAATTTTGTGACATCTCTACATTTATCCAGTAGATTATGTGAGCCAAATGTAACAAAAAAATTTTATTCAATTCCCGAAAGGAGGCTTAAATAGTTCCTACCCCCATAAACGACGCCATAGGTACATTTGTACCTTGTACATTTTTTTAAATAAATAATTAAAAAAACAATATATTTTGTATTTAATTGATAGTTTATTTGAATAAAAACGCAATGAATATTAGTGTGGATTTTCGCAACACATGCATATCGTTTTAGTTTAAGCCAAAGAATGTTCGTCACACACAAGTAGATAACATACTACCAGGGTTGCAAGTTTTTTTTATTTTATACAAAACAAACGTTTTTTTCGTTATAAACGTTTTTTTTTTGTTTTAAACATGTTTTTTTTTGTTTTTATATTACATGTTTTAAACAAATAAAACGTAGAAAAAAACATTGTTTAAATCATATTTTCTTAAAATGAGAAGGATCTTTTTGAGGAATTAGGCAGCACAGATACATATAATAACTTATGACTGTTCGGCCCATATATTGAACTTACTTGCCCATGATATAGAAGTGCCAGGAATAAAGAGTAGTAAAAAAAATTGCAAACATTTCGGAAATGTATATGAAAAATACATTTTGCTAGCACAAAATGCCGAGAAGCTGGTGATTCTGCTCTTGTATTGCACCAGGATGTTCATTGGAATACTTTATCGGAATGCTTAGAAAGTTAGTTGGAAAACTGGCCAATATTATTTCACGTTTGCTCAAACAGTATTGATAAAGATGTAATAAAGCTTGTAAATGATACAAATTTAAAAACAAATGCCTAAGACTAGGTATTTATAAAAATAAAGTATATTGCAGGGAAAAAGTCCAAATACTTGCACTAAAGGAGAGGCTACAGAGATATGACTAGAACTTCTGGAAGCATTTCAGCCTGAACATGCAAATGGCGAATTTTTGGTAAATGTTACGAATAAAGTGAAGGAGCTTATGGAAATGGCATTGATCCCGGTTCATTTTTTGACAAAGGACCCCGCAGAAACCTTATGGGAAATGGCTCTCTGTCAAATGCTCTGAAACTTTGGGTTCTGGTAGTCCTTGATGTGTAGAATAAGTCTCAATGTGCGCGTAGCTCCAAAAAATCATGGTTTCAAAATACAAGCCTCTGAAGTTATAGGTACAGTAAGGACGTGTAAGCTGGAATAAATTCATTTTCTCGAGAACGGGTGACTCTGGAGATAAATTACGAATTAGGTCGATTTTTATTTTTAAATTACAATTTTTTGGCATATATATCATACTAGTGACGTCATCCATCTGGACGTGATGACGCAATCGATGGTTTTTTTTAAATAAGAATAGGGGTCGTGTGATAGCTCATTTGAAAGGTTATTCAACTCTCTATCCATTAATATAAACTGTTACATAATTATTTATACAGGGTGCCCAAAAATTTTGTTTTAATTAAATTAATTGAGTCAAAAAGAAGAATGTATATATGTAATTTATTTAACTCGAAATACATTTTACTGTTGTCCGCAAACAGGAAAAAATGTTTATTTAATAAATAAATATAGTTTTTCGCTTAAATTTAATATTAAAGCTGCCACCCACCTGCCTCTTTGCAGTTTGAGCATTTAATTTAAGTGAAAAGCAATGTTTATTTTTCAAATTAACATTTTTTTCCGTTTTCTGACAGCAGTAAAATGTATTTCGAATTAAATAAATTATATAGATTCTTCTTTTTGTCTCAACTAATTTTATTCAAAAAAATTTTTGGGCACCCTGTATAAATAATTATGTTAATATTTATATCAGTGAATAGAGAATTGAATAACCTTTCAATTGAGCTGTCACATGACCCCTATTTTTATTTAAAGAAATCATCGATTGCGTGAATACACCCAGATGGATGCCGTCACTAGTATGATATATATGCTAAAAAATTATAATTTAAAAATGAAAATCGACCTGATTCGTAATTTATCTCCAGAGTCGGTCGCTCATTCTCGAGAAAATGAATTTATTCCAACTCAAACGTCCTCACTGTACCTATAACTTCAGAGGCCTATATTCACAAAGAAAATGAAAAAACCGCTTGTTTAATAAAATTTAAGTGTTTTAAACATGTTTAAAACAGTTGATTAAAACAAAATGTTTAAAACAAAACAACCCTGCATACTACACAGGTATTTTTGGTTTTTCGCTGTTTTTTTCATTCGTTTCGACATATTTTATATCACAACTTCCGGTTACTGGAGTATCTACAACAAATATATACTCCGTTTCTACCAAGGACCATTTATACAGCACTACGAAGAAAATGGCTAATCATCATCGGGTTTTTACTTTGAAATTGAAATGAACGCACCAAATATCGTTAAAATGATCCTTCAAAAATTTCCTTAGTTAGTCCTTTGTTTTTTGTAATGGATTATGCTCTCGATGTATAATGTAGCATGCTAAGCCAGTGACGTCAATCCTATTATAAAAAAGGCCAAGGGTCAACCCAAAGTTCAACATAAAATGCTGGGTGAGTATACTGTCAAATACTCACCCAGCATTTTATCCATGCTATCAATAATTCTGCTTTGGTTTAAACACTGAATTATTTCCGGCTTCGCTACTTTACTGTCTTCTAATTTTATTGTCATATTCACCGATGAAAGTAACACTACTGCTTTTTTTTTCTTTGGCACGTATAATAGCATACAATAGCATCACGACTGCATGCAAAATTTGTGGAAAAACCAGCTCTTTCCTCTTATTTTTTCTGTGCTTACTGCTTACTAGCCCTACTAACGTCATGTGCTATGAATTAAATAATTTAGCGAATTCAGAACTGGTAAAAAAGTTATTTGTGGTAACAACCTGCCCATAGCCTTGATAAGACATGACCAGATCCAAAGCTGTTTGTTCGCCAACGTTAACTTGTCGGGAACCATAAGCTGTTTTTCCAATATAAAGATGATCTTGTAAAAAGTATCAATGGGATAAAAAATATAAATGGTATCAAAAATACTTTGATCCCATATTTAGAGAGTTTGGAAGGTATTGTGTAAAATTTGTGAGGCCTCTAAATGGAAACAATTGTTCGTCGGTAGTTATGCATTGAGATGGTTTGGAGCCTTGTTGCAAATTTTTATTTAGAATTGTCTAGATATCTCGAATGTGTAAACTTTATCCGTTTGTTTGCGTTCTTCGCGGGTACTTTCGTTGTCAAATCATATAAATCCAAAGTCTGGAAAGGATTAGAAGACATTGCTGCTCGTATTAGTGACAGATACTCCATAATCTACACCTCACACAAGTTTTCTTTGATATTTCTACGAGTGTGTACACCTCTTTTGACGCCATTTCTGTAAACTAGCTGTATAATCACTATTATTCATGATAGTTTTTAGGTATACACGTAGTGATAACCACCAACCAAATAAATGGGATTGTGATCTATGTTTACAATTAAAATACAATAAAATGCTATTCTTCCTAGAGTTTGTTTACGACCGCTATTTTCAGTTTATATTTTGTTGCTGTAGTAATTTCAATAATTTACAATAGAGGAGAGTGGTCAAGTCATAGCGGCTTCTAATCATCATCCATCATTCTCTTTGCCTTATCCCTATGTGGGGTCGCCTTCCCTAATTGCATTTTACACACAATTCTATCTTGGGTCATATCAATGTTAATCCCCTTTACCAACATGTCCTGCCTTATGGTCTCCCCCCAGGTCTTCTTTGGTCTTCCTCTCCTACTCCTTCCAGGAATCTCCACTTCAGCTATTCTTCGTATTGCGTGATTAACGTCTCGACGTTGAACATGACCAAACCATCTTAACCTATGCTCTCTCATTTTGGCATCAATTGGTGCCACACCAAGACTTCCCCTAATATACTCATTTCTAATTTTATCCTTCTTTGTCACTCCACCCATCCATCTAAGCATTGTCATTTCCGCCACATGCATTCGTTGTTCCTCTTTCTTTTTCACTGCCCAACATTCAGTTCCGTGCATCATAGCCGATCTTATGGCTGTTTTATAGAATTTTCCCTTCAGCTTCATTGGAATTTTTCTGTCACTCAACACACAACACACAACTCCATCTATTTCTCCATTACTCTGTAATACCGATCCTAGGTACTTAAAACTATTGCTTTTCACAATCATTTCACCATCCAAAGATACCATTTTCATAGCGGCTTCTAATCTTTATTTATAAATCCGTATAAGAACAAATTACCGAATATTGTTACTTATTTATTGCAGTATTCAATAATTTTAATAATTTTTTACCAGTTTTGCTAGTAATAAATAATATTATCTTGTAATTAACATATATTTCCTTTTCGATTAACGAGTTTTTAAGAAAATATATAATAGGTACAATTGTACCTGTGCCGTCCCTTAACGGTGTAAAATTATGCCGCTCGACAAAGGTATATAAGGAAAAGCTTCTCTATCAAACCAAACTCGATCTATTTAACGAAGGTCAAAAGAGTGAGAGTGAGAGAAAATTTGGAAAAATGGCGATTTATTTCTAAACGTCCTTTAACCTTAGTCCATATGAGAGCGGTTTGCCAACGTCGACGTCTCGGTTTACCTGTAAACCCCAACCGCCGCGGTTCAAGTTAACATAGAAACAAATGCAACCGCTGATCATCGTACATATGCAACCGCGAATTTACCAGCGTTTAAACTGGTAAATCGCGGTATACCCGCCTGCATTTGTACGCAGCCTTAGCTTGATACACTACTTGATCCAGCGATGCTCCACCTTCTTTAACCCGTCTGAAAAATATCGTTTTTTGAAGTCTGAAAAGGACGGCTTCACTAAAATGTCTGTCCGGACAAGTTTGGAAACAAAAAGATTTCTTACATTTACTGTATAGAAGAAACATACCAATCGATATTATACAAACCATCGAAAACATCTATTTTCATAATCGAATACAGGCAAAGATAAATAGAAAACTAAGGCAGTTTATATCAGTACAAAGCGGAGTCAGACAAGCTGACTCGTTAAGCCCACTGCTATTTAATATAATAATGGACGACATAATAGAAGCAGTACGTAGAGATCATGGTTACAGAATGGGGAAAAAATAAATACAAATATTATATTATGCAGACGACGCCGCAATAATCGCCGAGACAGAAGACGATCTCCAAAGATTAACATACATCTTCAATACAACAGCCAAGAAATACAATATGATAATATCAGCAGAAAAAAAAAACAAATGTATGACAACATCTAAATACCCACTACGATGTAAAATCGAAATTGTTGGGAATATAATAAAGCAGGAAGCAAGGTAGGTTTGGATATCTGGGAATAGATATAACCAGTTACGGAGATGTTGAAGAGGAAGTACGACAACAAAGCTTAAAAGCAAGTTAAGTGGCGGGATCCCTTAATCACACAATCTGAAAGAACAAACACCTAAAACAAGACACAAAAGCAAGAATCTATAAAGCAGCAATTAGACCTATATTGACATACTGAGTCAGCCCCCCCACTACTTAAAAATAGGAATATTGAATCGGTTTTTGCGGCAGAATTACGAGCTATTTATGAGCTCTTGAAATTATATACAAACAACCCTTTAATTGATTTAACTTAAGAGAAAAATGCTGAGAAAACTTAAAATATATCGTATTGCGGATATAATTCCTATAGCTTATATACTCTAAGAATAAACTATTAAATCACGTGCATTTCGATTATTGAGCTACAACCCCTTCGCAAGAAAACCACCCTATCTTCCCGGCTTAAGAGAAGGTTGTACTTAAATGCATTAAATTAATTATTTGGCGACTACATGTCATTTAATAATTTATAAGCTTCCAAATTACGCGCATTTAGATCAGTAAATTGAAATTTATTTTGTATAGTGCAGTCACTGAAGGTAAAAATCAACGATTACCTTCAATTTCGGTGAACCTTCATCGATTTTCACGAAAATTGGTCAGTGGTTAGAGGATACCTCAAGAAACAAAGGTGACATGGTAACACCTTGCGCCTTTACCCTGAGGGTGGATACCGTCCCGTCTCGGGGGTGAAAATTATTTTATAAAAAATAGCTACACAAATCTATAAAAGAACAAATTATAAGCAAAATTTATTATATAATGTTATTAAAATAAGTCAATACTTTTTAAGTTATTAAAGATCAAAAATTTTAATTATTCGTAAAAAAATGCATGTTTGAAGCGGTTTTTCGTAAATCACTGAAAAACTTTAAGTTTTTACAAAAAAGTTAATAGTAGTTTAATTCGTATAGCTTATATTCTAAGAATAAACTCTTACATCACGCGCCTTTTGATTATTGAGCTACAACCCCTTCGCAAGAAAACCATCCCATATTCCCGGCTTAAGAGAGAGTTGTACTTAAAATAATTTAAATTAATTATTTGGCGACTAGATATCGTTTAATAATTTATGAGCTCGCAAAATATACGCATCTCAATTATTGAATGACAAGTTTCTTTCTATAGTGCAGTCACTGAAGGTAAAAATTAACTATGACCTTCAATTTCGGTAAATCTCCATTCGTTTTCACGAAAATTGGTGAGAAGATTTTGATGCTATCAACTTTTTCTGGAGCTCATTTTTGATAGGTATTTCTAAGTACTTTGACAAGTATTTAGTACCTAAGTGTTATACAATGCATCTCCTTCCCGTTATTTAAGCTTGAATCCTTAGATTTGAACAGTCGCAGAAAAAAATATACATTACCAATAACTTACTTTAAATTAACATTAAAGGGTTTTTCAAGTAAGCAATTTATTATATTTTTATTAGCTTCAATTTTAGTGATGAAGACTTTTTTGTAAAAACGTACAGTTTTTGAGTTATTTATGAAAAATCGCTTTAAAGCACGCATTTTTTTTCACAAAAATTAAAATATTTGATTTTTAATAACTCAAAAAGTATTGATTTATTAATAACATTATATAACACATTTTGCTTACAATTTGTCCCTCTCTCGATTTGTGGGGTTATTTTTAATAAAGTAATTTTCACCCCCGAGAAGGGGTGATATACCCCAGGCTAAAACCGCAAGTTGTTATTGTCAATTCGTGAAAATGAGTGGAGATTTACCGAAATCGAAGGTCATAGTTGATTTTTACCTTCACTGCACTATAGAAAGAAAATGGCAATTCAATAATTAAAATGCGTATATTTTGCGAGCTCATAAATTATTAAACGATATGTAGTCGCCAAATAATTAATTTAAATTATGGTTTTCTTGCGAAGGGGTTGTAGCTCTATAATCGAAAGGCGCGTGATTTAAGAGTTTATTCTTAGAATATAAGCTATACGAATTAAGCTACTATTAACTTTTTGTAAATACTTACAGTTTTTCAGTGATTTACGAAAAACCGCTTCAAAACATGCATTTTTTTTCACGAATAATTAAAATTTTTGATCTTTAATAACTTAAAAAGTATTGACTTATTTTAATATATAAATTTTGCTTATAATTTGTTCTTTTATAGATCTGTGCAGTTATTTTTTATAAAATAATTTTCACCCCCGAGAAGGGGCGGTATCCACCCTCAGGGTAAAGGCGCTTTGTTTCTTGACGTATCCTCTAACCACTGACCAATTTTCGTGAAAATCGATGAAGGTTCACCGAAATTGAAGGTAATCGTTGACTTCTACCTTCAGTGACTGCACTATACAAAATATATTACAATTTACTTATCTAAATGCGATCTAAATGCCAAATAAATAATTTAATTAATTTTAAGTACAACTTTCTCTTAAGCCGGGAAGATAGGGTGGTCTTCTTGAGAAGTGGTTGTAGCTCAATAATCGAAATGCACGTGATTTAATAGTTTATTCTTAGAGTATATAAGCTATAGGAATTATATCCGCAATACGATATATTTTAAGTTTTCTCAGCATTTTTCTCTTAAGTTAAATCAATTAAAGGGTTGTTTGGGGGTGAAGGGGATCAGCTCAAAAATCGAAGCTGTATAATTTCAAGAGCTCATAAATAGCTCGTAATTCTGCCGCAAAAACCGATTCAATATTCCTATTTTTAAGTAGTGGGGGGGGTCTAACTCAGCGCCCCCCCCACTAAAGTATTAAATTCCTGCTCAGTGGAACGAGCTCAAAATTTTTAGTTTGCGGAATATGAAAGATCATAAATAGCTCATAAATCAGGGCTATTTGTTTTCTGATTTTTGCAAGTGGGGGGGCCAGCTCAACACGGGTTCGAAGTTCAAAAATGGCAGCCATCACGCCAACAACTTTTTTATGCCCAAAATTTCATGCAGGTGATGACCAACGAGATCTTTTGAGACGCCTATTGTCTCAGCTATCTCAAGGACCTTCAGTCGGCGGTCTACCAAAACGAGATCGTGGATTTCTTTCAAGTTATCTTCAGTAGTAGCCGTTTTTGGGGAATCTGGGAGTGACTTATAAAAAACCGACGTGTCACCACGTTAAAACTTGTTAAACCATTTGTTGACGATTTCTGTTGAAGGAGAATAGTTACCGTTTAAAACCTTCAAGCGCTTTTTCATTTCGCTGCGGGATTTCCCTTCTAAAAACCAGAGTCAGATCACCGACTGATATTTTTTTTTTCATTTTTTTAACTCCCAAACACGCCCGCTTATACACGTGGTCAAAACAGAACTATGAGTCCGATTAGGTTGAGATTTTTACATAGGCCGTCTACAGGAATGTATTACAGGATTGCAGATTTCTCTTGCGACAGTGGCGCTATCGAGCGGAGATGCTAAGTACTTATCATACCACCTACTATACTGCTTCTCCATTCATCCGGCATTTGTCCAACTTAGTAATTGTAATAAATAAAGTTGCTCCTATTTCTCCTATTTTTCTTCAAACTCTTCAGGAATATCATCTGGTCCAACTGCTTTTCCTTTCTTTATTTTTTAAAGTGGTTGAACCACTTCCTCGTTTGTAATTTTGGTGACCATTGCTGACTCTCTTCTTTAACTGAACTGGTTTTTGACAAATTTTTCATTTAGATAACTGTCAGAGTACTTTTTCAATATATTTTTGACATCCTCTTCGTGAATTAGTATTTTATTATTTCCATTGTAACGCCCTGATCGTAGCAAGACCAGGGCATTAAGCAACACCACACTGCTGGGAGAACCGAGGGGAGGAATTCCTCGAACATCCCTTAGGATATTCAAAAGAAAAACGTCCACCGTTCCATCCACCAGAATGGTGCTCTGCCCGACTGCTCAGCCCTGGGTGCGTTCCCTGTTCATTCTTCCCTCACACCCATCCCAGAAAGGTACAGGAAATAAAAAGTTCACCAACTCATTTTATATACACTATTTATTCAGATAAAAAAAATTAACAAAAATCATTATGTACAGGCAACCAAATTAATTTTCTGAAATTGTGACCGAGATCCTGCTGGTCACCGATGTAAAAGTTATAAAAATAAGAAAGGTACTCAGCTTTAAGTCATCTTGTCGGAGTCACACAGTTCTTATGGGAGGTCTGCAATCTCTGCAGAAATTTCTGTTGCTGTCGGTATTTGTGGGAATTCTAAGACTATCTTCTTGAAGCCATTCTTCTGATGCATCAGTAGATCAGTAGTTGGATTCAGGATACTGTGGGCTGTTGCGGGATGTCGTTGTCGCGTTCTGCTCTCCAAGATAGTTTTCTTCAGCTACAGTTGCTTCCCCATGTAGTGTTCGCCTGCAGCTCTATTCCCAAGGAAGGGACTAGAAAAATTCATACAAAGATCAGTTTTCTCCCAAAAGAAAATCCTGATCAGAAATAAAGCTGAGTATCGAAAGAAATATGATCTCAGCAAAATCTCTGATCACAGCGTGGCATTATTAAAAATATAAAGAAACAGAAAGAATCCTATCAATAAAATAATATAACTATGTACAGGAAATAAAGTAATATATTATATACCAGAGAAAAAGGAATAAAATGAGAAAAGTTTTTAAGTAAAAAACTTAGGCTTAAAACTAAATAGTCAAACTTACCCGTATATCTAACGGCCTACACACAAACACAATAATTTATCAGATATTGTCTCTCATTTACGTGGTAATGGAAAATGAGCCGGTACACATTTGTATCGGTTTAAATACCCTAAAAGAATTGAAGAAATTAATTTGAAGATAGTAGAGTCGCTTGTAGAAATATATAGTACGAGGGACAAATACCAAGCGGAGCTTGGTGTAGCGTTCAATCGGCTGATTGAAATGTTACACCATCTCAAATACATCTAATTTGATTAACATCGTTTGTATTTTTTTGTTCTCTGTTTGGCTATTTTGTATACCTTTGTTTCGCCTTCCCTCGTATGAAGTTAAGTAAAGCAGAAGAGTAAAGATACCTATACTCTTTTACTTTAGCTTTTGCTATTGCTGATCTGTGTCCCACCTATTTTCTTGCCACTTTTTTTATAATTGCCTGTTCTTTTTATTTGTTTGAAATTGTTATTAAAATTATTAATTATTTAAATGACTGAAACAAACTCCTATAATTACATCAAAATCAGTTCCATTAAAATTTGTAGCAGTTTTGCATTCCCCCTCAAAAAGAAAAATGCGCAAAAAAATACCCAAATATTGTGTATGAATTGAAATTTATTATTCGTTTTTATCTAGGTATTTATAGGTGAATTTATTTTATAATTTATGTAAATTTTTTCACGTTTCAACTACCTCGGTTTTAAAATAAATTTATTTTCATTTCCAATCGGCATGCATGTATTGTCGTTCTCTCTTTTTTACCTTTAAATTTATTTAGTTTTGTTCAAAATATATAGCAGGACTACCGGTTGTCAAATTTTAATTATTTATGTAGTCGATTGGCCAATGCACATAATTGAATATATGTGTTTATGATAAATGAGTTTTGAATGTTATTAACCTAATAAATTACATAAAAATTTAAACTATGTAATATACAATAATTAAATTAGTTTTTAACATTTTATAATTTATAACTAATTTCTATATATGGACGCAGAGGGATGTCTTTTCCAATTAAAATTGGATAACTAATATACAAAACACAATTAATAAATAGATTAATAAAATGTTTAACAGAGAGCAAAAAATGGTAAGTACAAAATAAATGTGTAGGCGGACTAATTTTTTATGGTCGTAAAAGTAACATCATTTTTTTACATTTATATATAAGAAAAATAAGAGGGAAGACCATGAAAACGATGGAACGACAACTTACTAAAGTTCATTGATTATTTTATTAAAATATATAATAATCGAATAACTTTGATACGTTTTATAAGGTACAAATATTTCAGAGCCTCCAATTTGTATTTATTCTTTTTCTAAAGGTGCCTATCTTCTAGAGATGTTGGCGACCACATTGGTCCATCTTATTCTATTCAGAGCAGCTTGAAATAGATCAGTTCATGTTAGACCAGTCAACTTCTTAAGATTGACCGGCCAATATATACGCCTACGACCAGGGCCTCTCTTGCCCTCAATCTTGCCTTGTAGGGTCAACTGTAGAAGTCGTTATTTATTATTAAAACGCTTCGAAACCATTTCGAAAACCTCCGTCCTACGCAACCGTCGCATCATGGATCCAAAAGTACCTTCATTTTCAAAGACACGAAAACCACCTCTCACGTTTTCATCCGCCGTGATACAATCAAAAGCAGCTTAGAAAACACATATCACGGGCCTTTCCAGTTTTTAAGCGAGGTGACAAGACTTTTGTCATCCGGGTAAATGGAAAAGAATCAACAATTTCCATAGACAGATTGAAACCAGCGTACGAGCTTCACGACTCTACCCATCACGAAACAAAAGAAATGACAGTATCCCAAAATAGACAACAGGCCGGGGAGAAGAGCAAGATTTACCGGAAACTACCAAGAGAGTGTCAGTTTACAGTGTATTAAGTGATTTTTCGTTCTCCTCGTATAAACCCTGCATTTTTTTTCTATTTTTAATTTTCATTATAATTTGTATATATTATGTATTATCTATCGTCTTAGTCTCTCGGAGGGGGTGTATAGCGATACGCTTTAATTACTATTTTCGCTAATTTTAATTTTAATCTTTTTTCTCAAAAGCGAAACAACTTAGTCATTCGAAATGCACATTCATATACAAAAATGTTAAGAGTGACATGGCTTTACTCTGTCACCATCTGTTTTCTCACCCACATAAATTAGTTACCATATCAGACCATTATGTCAACAACTCACTTGTCAAGCCTTAATGCATTCGAAATTGTTTTCTTAAAACTGCAAAAGTGTACGCCAGACCTAGTGATTTATTGACAGCTGGTCAGAGTAAAGGAACACAAACATATTATCGTTTGTGGTTTTTTTCTTCAGTAACAACTCGGCAGGCATACGTATCGGGTCACACCCCTTGGCCGTCGCTAACATCGACTCTTTCGTCCGAGACCAAAGCGAAACACATTTTCGTTACAACAATAAAATTACCGTTCTTTTTATTACATTCATTTTAATTAAATTCCAGCAACACACCTACCGGAATAACTTTGTATAAACATTTTTTTAGCTGGTAATTTTCGGTTTTTGTATTACATTTTTGTTATCTTTCTTAATTTTCTCAAAAATAAATAGTTTATTTCATTTCTAAAGTAAAATAATTAAGTGCATTTTAAATATTGCATCCTACGATTTAAAAAATCGCTTACAAAATTGTAATAGATCTGTTCAAACTTGAGTAATACCGTCTTCAGTGGTGGTAATTCTATAAAACAACGAAGATTTCAAAAATTACATGTTTTGAGACGTCATATCATTTGACTTAAATTTTTGAGATTTTTTTTTAATAAATTATCTTTTAGTACGACGCTTAAGAGGTAAGTTGTGCAAAATTGAGAGTTTTATAAGAAAAATTGTATTAGTTACACATTTTTAAATCATTTTTAAACAAAATTCATGTAAGGCTCACTTTCCACTCACACCGTACTTATACCCATACATTTTATTTCTTTGTATTATAATCGTAAGATAGCTTAATTATTCTTCTTTCATGTTCAATTTGTAAAATTTCATTTGATCCATTAGTTAAAGAATTACATTAAAATAACTCAACCGTTCACTTCACCGTACTCTAGTTTACAGTGCGCCAATGTTTGTGAGAAGGGTGACTTTAGCGTTATAAATAAAAAATTACAGAAGATACAGATTTAATTTTAGAAAATTCTTTTTTAGAATTTGCTGAATTTTTCAATGGTCAAGTCAGTTTTTTTCTAAAATTTATATTTTCGGAGTTATTTAAAAAACATCTAATTTCGCAGGTCATTTGTTTAATAAAAAATGAAGCACCCACTTCTCGAGTAGAACTTTTTGATATGTTGTTTATTAAACATTTTCTAATTAAATTACAAAAAGTTCTATATTGTTTGATTTTTTCCGAAGTGAAAATCTATATGCAATCCCCTACTATCCCTATACCATAACAGGTATTCTAATATCGGGTTCGACTGTGGTGAATTTTTGTCACTATCGTTATTATTATTACGAAAGTTAGCAAACTAGTTTAAAGTGACAGGTGTATTTACTGCTAAAATTGTCTGCTGTACCAGAGACTGATAACTCCTCGGGGTATCTCGTTTTAATATCTTTAAAACTTTACCATACAATCTAGTTTAATTTTAAACATTCTCTAGGCCCCAGAGAGTCGAAGTAATCCAATTATCCAAGTTTAATAGAATGAAAATAACAGGAAAAGTTATCAGAGGAGTGTATGGAAGTTGAAAACACTATAATAAATGTTTCGGTTCGTCGGTTGTTAATTTGTCTGTTTCTATTTATTAAAACGTCGCCCGCTGTGTCAGAACAGTTTTGTGGCCATTAAATTGGTTAAGTCATCTGTATTTTATAATAGGCCGGTTAGTAATGTTAAGGGCCGGCGTAGCTGAGCGGTAGTGTGCTTGGCGCGCGTGCCGATGGTCCGGGACATTTTTAAAATTTTTATAATAGGCTCCAGGTCGACTCAGCCTGATAGCCTATTCGGGATAGCATTTGACCTTGCATTACGATCTGCCCCAATTTTTTTTTCTAATCTTTAGGGAGGTTCAATATTAGTATAAACTTAAAATCTCGACTGAATTTTACGGTTGCGTTAGCCGCCATCTTGATTTTAAACGAGAACCGTTTTTGCTTAATATCTCCGTCATTTTCAATTTTTCGACAAAAAGTGTAGAATCTTAAATTATTGAAAATGCGATTTTCTATAATTACATTTATCATAATATTTTCTTGCCGTCGATAATTTCCGATTTATGAGGGGAAAATAGTGACAGTTGGAGCATAATTATTAAATTATTGAATTATCTCGTTTATTATTAGTTTTACAACAAATTGTACCTATACAAAAATGAAGAGAATTAAATTTTATACAATTTTAATGTCGCTCATTTTTTTTTGATAAAATCAATATTTAAGGTAGTACGATTGCGGTAAAAATGCGAGCGTAAGACCTGATTGATTTTATAGCAATGGTTTTTGTTCAATATCTCTGCCATTTTCAACTTTTCGACAAAAAGTGTAAGAACTGAAATTGTTGCAATTACGATTTACTACAATCTTTCGAGAGAACCAGTGGCGGGTGTACAAAGTGCGATTTTCTATAATTTCATTTATTACAATTTTTTTCGTGCGGTCGGTATTTTCCGAGTTATGAGGGGAAAAGAGTGACAGTTGAAGCATAATTATTGAATTATTGAATTATCTCGTTTATTATTAGTACCACAACAAATATGTATCTATACAAAAATGAAGAGAATTAAATTTTGTACAATTTTGATATCGTTCATTTTTTTGATAAAATGAATACTTAAGATAGTACGATTGCGGTAAAGGTGCGAGCGTAAGACCTGATTGATTTTATAGCAATTGTTTTTGTTCAATATCTCTGCCATTTGCAACTTTTCGACAAAGAGTCTAAGAACTGAAATTGTTGCAATTACGATTTACTACAATTTGGAGGAGGGAAAAATTCCTCCAACAGGGTCCAAAATTAAAAAAAAATGTTGAAATATTAAAATATATTAAATAACATGAAACTTAAAATATTGACAGAAAAAATCAACCAATAAAACCCGCTATTTAATAAAATTAAGTGAATTGAATGCATATAAGTTATTATTTTTATTATGTCTTTTATATACTTAGTTTGGTTCATTGGAAGTTTCAAAAATTGCTTAAAATTTAATTCTCTTTATTTTTGCTTATGTATAATTATGTCGTAAAATTAATGAAAAATGAGACAATCCAATAATTATGCTTCCCCTCCGTTACCACTATTTTCCCCCTTAACTCGGAGAATATTGATCGCATAAAAAAATTGTGCAAAAAAAATTGTAGGAAATTGCAATTCCAATTTGGGGCAACTCCTAATGCAAGGTTAGGCCTATTATTCGTCTAACCCGACTGGACTATGAATAAAATGAATACTTTGGGTAAAACCAGGGGTAATAATAGGCGGTTGAAGCGTAGCACTTTCCCTGTTACCTTCCTTGTATACCGTATGCCCTGCAGATATAGCAGACTACCCTGCTATACTCCCAAGGCCACTTGAGCGGTATAAAACGATAGACTATTATATTATACTAATATGATAAACAGAGAATGGTATATTTTAGTAAAACATCTGATATTACAACCGCAATAGTGATTATATGCCAAAATATTTTCATAATGTTGATATCTTCATCATCGATAACCATATAAATCTAATATATCTGATAAACAAAAAAATTAATAGCACTTTCTTACAAATACTAGAGATTGAAATTAACCAAAGAAAATGAGTGCATTACTAGATTAAAATATATTGCCAAAGAAGTTATTGCTAAAAACTTTATTGTCGAATATTGAGATATTGGATATCAGGATAATGAAATAAAATTAAAGTTGACTACTACAATATCTCTCTAGCAAGAGTGCAGACTGTCCTACATATTGAAAAAGTGACTTGTTTAATTTCTTATTGACGAAGAAAATATACTTGTCCAAAATTAGGCTATACCACACTTATGTTATACCCTAATAATACAATCAGAGGTGAAATTATCTTGCATCACGAAATAAGATTCAAAAGAGAAATTTTCAAAAAACTGAAAAGTGCACTCTAGCGCTGTTGAGGAAGCCTGAAATGGCAGAAACAGCTTTCCAGCGAATGTGCATTCCTCTGAATCGAAAACAAGCAAAACCAACTTCTACTTTTCCACCTTTACTCAGATTTGAGTACTAGGAAGTTCCTTTTTCTGCCCTTTTTCTAGACGAATGAAAACGGAATGTGACTGAATGTAGTGGAATCCTTTTTGTTTTCTATATTCGTCGTCTGCTGTCTTTTAAATTGTAAAAGTCGCAGATTAAGGATGTACCAGAAAGGACTTTCAATAAGAAAAGCTTCAGATTTAAATAACTCTTTACGATTTTAATTTTTTTATAATGGTGAATTCTGCATCTGGGACTTTCAGTTTATTTAAGAGATGTCGCTGGATCGCGTCAAAATGGCAATTTCAATGATCTTTGAAATTATGCTTAAATAGAGGGTCAAGCTGTTTTCTGATTTAGAGGTGTGCACTCTAGCGCTGTTGAGGAAGCCTGCAATGGCAGAAACAGCTGTCCAGCGATTGTGCATCCCTCTGGATCGAAAACAAGCAAAACCATCTTTTACTTTTCGAAATTTTTAAGTTTCGTACTTCAGTAAGTGGGTAAACAAAGCCCTGTAAGCTTATAGTTACTGGTATGTTATTTCCACCAAAACATCTTCAACTTCAAAACATACTAATGACCTGATAGAAATAAACGGGTTTATGCATTGCTACCTACGCAATTGAAACATAGACTCAAAAAATTTCGAAGATCGAAGTCTTCGAAGAGTGAGTTTATAGAAGAATTAAACGTGTGTCGTGTACAGAATACAGAACCAACCTGTTAATTCCGTAAACACTTCATATACAAGAGAGGCTATTAATGAAATTAAACCGAGCATGTCTAAATCACTTCGACCACATATCTAGAAGAAAATACACTATGGAACTATTAGTACTAGAAGAAAAGTAGAAGGCCAAAAACTAACAGGAAGACCTCGAACAAAATGTGCAGACCAAATGAAAACTCTGGTGAAACAATTCTTATACAAACCGTTCGTCTGGCACAGGATGGCAGCAAATAAAAACAGCAAGGTAGCAATATTTAGTATCACCACGCTGTGACAAGGTTACAAGGAATGAGGACTAGGTGAGAGATAAATGTGCCTTATCTCTCTCCTGTCGTTTCCCCATTACTGAGGATCGTGATTTCTTCCAATATTCCTAACAATGTTTTTCCATTGGTCTCTATCTTCAGCTGCTCTAAGAGCTTCGCAGACTGAGTTTCCAGCTGAATTCTTTATTTGGTCGGACCATCTAGTTGGTGATCGTCTTCTTGATCTTCTCCCCGGAACGTTTTCAGAAACGATTAATCTCTCCAAACTGTCGTCACCTCTGCGAACCATGTGACCAAAGAATTGCAGAATTCGTTGCACACATATTGTGGACAGCCTTTTTTTAATATTGGGTTGGTTTAGAATGGAAATGTTTGTCCTATGAGCTCTCCATGGTATGCGCAGCATTCTTCTCCAGCGCAACATCTCAAAGGCATCAATTTTTTGGCGCTCGCATTCGCGAAGAGTCCAAGTCTCTGCTCCGTATAGAAATATTGAGAATAAAAGGGCATTCACCAGTCTCATCTTGATATTTTGAGAGATAGATCTGTCTTTCCAAACTTTAGTTAGGCGACTCATCGCATTTTTTGCCATACCAATACGTCTCCGAACTTCTGCTTCACAGTTGCCATCGTTAGTTATACTAGACCCGAGATAGACAAAGGTGTTTACTATCTGGTATTCCTGTAACATGTTAGTCAGTTGAATAGTGTCGAATCTGTCGACCACCATTATTTTTGTCTTAGCTTTATTGATTTTCAGACCAACTTTATTGCTTTCGTGCTCAACTCTTCGCAGAAGATCAAACATTTCTTGCTCATTTGCTGCTATAAGTGTAGTGTCATCAGCAAATCTCAAATTGGAGATTTTCCTACCGGCAACTGTTACTCCACCGGCCCATCCTTCTAAAACCATCCTCATGTCATGTTCACCATAAATGTTAAATAAGTCAGGTGACAACACGCATCCTTGTCTAACACCTCTCTCGGTCTTGAATTGGTTTGAGAACTTCTGATCTAGTCGTACTGTCGCTATATTAGACTGGTACAGATTTTTAATAAGTGTCACCAGGTGCATTGGTGCGCCCATTTCTATTAAAATTGACCACAGATTTATCCAGCTTACACAATCAAATGCTTTTTGGTAGTCAATGAAGCATATAATCATAGGTACTTGAAATTCTCTAGACTTTTCAATAAGTTGTCTCAGGTTCAGGATTTGTTCCCTTGTACCTTTACCCTTTACAAATCCCGCTTGTTCCTGAGGTATTTGGTAATGTAGATAGGTTTTTAATCTGTTTTTGATGATATGCAACCAGATTTTACTAGCATGTGTTATTAGTGACAGTGTGCGGTAGTTTTCACATCTGGTAGTAGTTCCTTTTTTGTGTAGCGGGATATAAATTGAGGTGCACCAATCAGATGGCCATTTTCCTGAATTCCAAACAGCGACACAGATAGAATGGATGATATGTACTCCTTTGTCACCTAGTAACTGTAGTATTTCACATGGTATTAATTAAATGCCTGGGGATTTATTTCAAAGAAAAATTATATTTCAAAGAAAACTACAAGATAGCAGAAGAAAATTAAAAATATAATCTAAGTAGTGAACGAACAATAATTTACCTTAGTTAAGAATGCTGGAAAATAATATAAAAAAACTAGATCCAGGTGAAATTAATCGAATGCTACTAAGTAATATGTACAAAGTAATAATTAAATAAAAAGCAGATACTAAAATTATTTAATTTACCTCTAGTCATTGTTCGCCTTGATCATAACATAAAATCAGTAAATTAATTCCCTTTGAAGGCCTTTACATCAGCACATTTTAAAGCGGTGCATCTCAATAAAATCTCCATTCGATAAATGAAATTCCAGAGAAATAATCATTTGGTATTATAGCGTATGCATGGTTAAAATGGATGGAAATTGGATAGTGTGTCGTATATGATAACAACATCATTCGATGAAAAATATATACCTAAGTAGTAATCAGTAAAACACGCTCATTGAATATGTTGCATACGAGATAATATGTGACTATTTTTATGGACCATTATTCTGGAATGGTTGCAAATGGCGATAACGTATTTAAAATTGCACTAACCGAGCATTATATCGTGCGTTATGTATTTTCCGTTTAGAAATAGCGCTTTATCTTAAAATAACTTTTACTATAATTAGGCTGTTTTTATGTTAAAGAAGAATTCTGCCCAGGGTTGCCGAGAGGAATGAGCGGGCCCCGGTAAGAAGTGAAGAGCGGACCCCCCGGAAAGAAGAAAAGAGCAAAAATAATTGTTTAATTTTTATAGAAATAAAATTATCAATATTAATAAGAAACATTTCAGACATAAATTTTATTAAGTTTTGATTATATTTTTATAACAGTAAAAATATTTATAATACAAAAATATTTTTGGAATTTTCTAATTAGCAAAGATGTCTATAATTTTCGAAAAATGGCATGATTTTACCAAGTCAGTCTCAATGCCCAAGTTGCTAGGCCAGTTAACCGATCATTTTTTTGCCTCTCTGATTTTGGCCTTGGTTTAGAACTAGAACCTTTAGCCACGTAACTGTATAACTTATCACTAAGTCAGGGGAGTAATGTGTAGTGTGTGTGTTGAGTAACTGTCTTGTTACTTTGCAAAGTCGACGTCATTGTCTTTGCAAAGAGACGCTAATTTTATCCGAACGTCTGCGGTCCCTCCGGTGAGTACCGATCCCACAAGGACAGAAACTATATTCATTTATTAATTTATAATAAATGAAAAATTTCTGACCCTGGTGAGATTCGAACCCACAACCTTTCGGATTTTTTCGATCCAAAGGCAGGCGCTCTTACCACTGAGCCACGGAGGGGGTTTAACCGATCATGTTATTGTAGATCTCATAGCAAAGTAAGTTATCAATCGAAGTAGCACAGAAAACGACAATAAATATCGTTCCCATACCGCCAGATTGACAACAGGTGGAATACTTTTGGTTACAACCTCCCGAGATTTTCAAAAATTATAAATCATACAGGTTACCGAGGAAATTAAGATGAGAGAATTTTAAATAATTCAAAATTCATCTGCTCAGCGTGGTTAAAGTAATAACAGGAAAGATTCCTTAATACTCATACAAAAGAGTAAATGAATTAAAAATGTATAAACGTTTTCAATTTCTTTGCAACACGAAAATGCAGCAGCTGCATAATACTCTGGTTAAATCGGAGAGTGCGGGAAGAGTATATACCGGTGTCGGAGGTCTTTTCCCCCTCATCAGTAGTCCCATATCCTCTTCTCTCCGATTGCATACATTGTAAATCCCAAATTATGATTTCCAAAGTTTATACATTGTAAATTATAATTCGGGAGTGCTCCTAGTAATTTTCAAGTATGTAGGTTTGTTTATTTCTAGTGCATCTTTATTGTGATTTTAGTATCTTTATATTCTTTTTAAGATAATATTCGCTTGCGGACAAAACACTGTATGTAACACAATCCCAAAGTGACTTCACAGGATTCGCCGAATTCCTGCTCATCCCGCAAATTATCACTTTCGGAACTTGTTACGTAAATTAATATTTACGTAATACTATAGGTACTATAATTAATGATGTCTTACTCCAATTAGGCTGTTTTTATGCTAAAGAAGACTACTAAGACTTTGCGGTTTTTATTTTCTTTATAGACTTCTGATAAACTTTATATTAATAATAATAATAATAACCTGTGGGAGTTTTATGTCAGTTCTTCTATCAGGCGCGGCCCCCTGCGAATGGGGGATGCTTTCTGGGTATTCGTAGCGCCAGTACCCAGAGAGTAGCAGGAATACTTGCCGTGGAACAAAAACTGACACCTGGCAGAAGGTATAAAATGCACACCCATGAGAATGGAGACTAATAGTTTATGTTTAGGGCCGCTGCCTGGGGATCGCCAGGGCACGTCTGGAGCCGACGCTGGACGTGACAGCATGCGGGACGTCGGTGGCAGGGTGTTGAGGAGGCGGGCCCCTGTCACACAAACAGCTACAGCCCAACAACAAGAACAACAACCACAAGCGAGCCAAACAACAGCAAGAGCTCCACTCGCTGAAGGTGCTGCGCCGGAACATCAGCCGGCGCTCACTCAAGCGAAACGACCGAGGCAGCGCATGAAATGGACTGTGTCCATTAACGAAAGCATTTTGCGCTTCTATTATAAGGTGACAAACCTCGGTCAAGAAACGATCGGCTACAGACAACAGCTGTATGCCGAATTTTGCAGGGAGTACCCAGATATTCAAGTATCGGAGCAAAGAGTATCAGATCAATACCGGGTAATCGTAAGAAACAACCTTATCCCAGAGACTAGACGCAATACGATCAAAAGCAAAGTCGAACGGGAGATTAATAACCAAGAGCTAGTTTTAGATCAAGTCCCTAATGAAATCATTGATGAGCAGATTCCTGAGATTCCCATACCAGAAACTCAACCTGACAATACACAGCAGGAAAACAACGAGTTGCGCGATAGTCTAGAAAACGAAATGGCTCGTGCTGTACAAGAGTTTAATGGAACAAATCCACTTAGCAGACCACCGCTACCACGAATAAACTCTTGTAAGAAACTAGGTGCCCTGTTACAAATTGTGAATACTGAAGTCCTACCCAATTATGTCGTAGAAGCCCACACATTGGAATATCTGCATATGCTAATCTACTGTGCAGCTACAGCAATTGCCAATGTAATGGGCGTTAAGATCAGAACACGACGGGGTACTAATAACGGAAGGACTGGTAACAGAATTGCACCCTGGGAAAAAAGACTTCTCGGAAAAATTGAATTACTGCGTAGGGATATTGGTCAAGTCACAGAATATATAAGAGGTGTAACAAGTAGAAAAGTCATTAAAAGAGCTGAAGAAATAATGCGGAGCACTGCAAGACACTCGAGATACGATCCAGAAAATAACACAGCCCAACAGTGTCTGGATACACTAAAACAAAAACTCTCCGTCTATTCAGGACGATTAAGAAGGTATAAAGTTAGTAACAGCCGAAAATGTGACAATGCACTTTTTGAGAACTCTGAGAAGGCGTTCTACCGAAAACTCAATTCCACCGTAGAAAATGTCGACAAGTCCTACCCAAGCCAAGAAGAAATTCATGAGTTTTGGGGAAATCAACTTTCCACACCAGCTGCTTTTAACAACAATGCTGGCTGGATAGAAGTTACGACGCACAACTGTCACCACTACGTCACTGCTAACTACGAACCATTAACGACTGAAGAAGTCTCAAATGTCATCAAAGAGCTTCATAACTGGAAATCTCCTGGACCAGACGGAGTTCAGAACTTCTGGCTTAAAAAGTTTTGGAGTATTCATGAGTGCTTATCAACATTAATTAATCATGTTATTTCTAATCCGCAGGTATTACCATCATTTCTAACTCAGGAAACTACTTATTTAATACTCAAGGATCAAAATAACACCCAAGATCCATCCAAGTACCGCCCAATTACTTGTCTTCCAACTTTGTATAAATTGGTCACATCCTGTGTAACCCGGCGTATCTACCAACACTGTGCTCTAAACAATATCATAGAGCCTCAACAGAAAGGATGCGCTAAGGGTTCCATGGGTTGCAAAGAACAGCTTATCATCGACTCAGTCATTTCTAACCAGGCATTTACTAAAAAAGGAACCTTTTACTGCTTTTATTGACTATAAAAAGGCCTTTGATTCAGTCCCGCATGAATGGCTAATAGATATATTGACAATATACAAAGTAGATGATAACATAGTGACCTTCCTAAGGCATATAATGAGAGATTGGAAGACTAAAATTCACCTCCAAATACCTGGTGAAAACAATATCGAAACCGAAAATATCGCAATCAACCGGGGCCTATTTCAAGGAGACTCGTTGAGTCCATTGTGGTTCTGTTTAGCTTTGAACCCCCTTTCCCAGCTATTAAACTCCACTGACTCAGGTTTTAGCATTAAAAGCAATAATACTGTGGTAGCGAAGCTCAATCATCTGTTGTATATGGATGATTTGAAATTAATGGCTTCCACTCGAGAACACCTAGAAGAGATGCTAAAAACTGTAGAAACATTTTCTAATGATATTAGTATGCAGTTCGGTCTAGACAAGTGTCGTGTTTTGAATATAGTCAGAGGAAAGGTACAGCCCGGTGGATTCGATATGCAAAATGGCCAGAACATCGAGGCCATGGGCGACAACGATATGTACAAATATCTTGGAGTAAAGCAGGCGCGGAAAATTGACCATAAGCAAATGAAAACTGAGATAACTACTGAGTTTATAAGAAGGGTAAAACAGCTGCTTCGTTCACAGCTTAACAGTAAAAATTTGTTTAAGGCACTAAACACCTACGCTTGTTCCGCGCTTAGCTATTCATTTGGTATTGTTAAGTGGACAAAAACGGATATAGAAAATCTTCAGCGAAAAGTACGAACACACCTCACAAAGGCACAAAAACACCACCCTAAAAGTGCAGTAGAACGAACGACATTACCCCGGTATTTAGGAGGAAGAGGACTTATGGATATAGGTGAGCAATTAGATAAACAAATTGCTAATTTAAGAACTTATTTTCAGATGCAGGCTGAGACATCTACTCTACATCGCGCTATCTGCGCAGTAGATGACACAACACCGATCAAACTGAGGGAAGCAGAACTGCGCATAAACCATCTTACTAAGGACGAAAAAGTGCGCGCCTGGATGGGTAAACCTTTGCACGGGCGACATCCCAATGAGGTCAGCCAAGATTAGGTCGACAATAAAGCGTCGAACTACTGGTTGACATCAGGAAAGATGTTCCCTGAAACGGAGGGTTCATTACTGGCCATTCAGGATCAGGTTATACCAACCAGAAACTACCTGAAATATATCATCAAAGACCCTCAGATTCAAAACGACAGATGCCGATATGCTGCAACTGAATACAAGGAACGGCATGATGCAGTGGGAAAAATCCTTCATCAAGAGATAGCTATCAAGCTGGGACTTCTCCAAACAGACCGTCTCCCGTATTATCAATACGTCCCTGAGAGTATGCTTGAGGATGGCAACTACAAGCTATACTGGGACCGCACTGTGCTCACAGACCAAACAGTGGCACATAATAGACCAGATCTCGTACTAGTTAATAAATTAACAAGACAAACAACACTAATTGATGTGGCGATACCTAACAACAATAATATACGTAGTAAATTTACTGAAAAGATCGCCAAATACAGAGATCTAGAAATTCAAATACGAAGGCAATGGAGAATGCAAAGTACCCAGACGATACCGATTATTATTTCTACTACTGGAGTCATTCCGAAGACCCTCCTCGAAAGCATAAAAAAGCTGTGTCTGAATGAACATCTTTATAAGACCATGCAGAAAGCTGTACTACTCGCGACAGCCAGATGCGTACGAAAATTTCTGGAAGATACACCTGCATTCCAAGTCACCTAGGGCTCGATAACACGGAAAGAGTCCCACCAGAGCTCAATCCTTTTGATACCGTAGGTATCTGGGATAAGTCAATTTTCCCCTTAGAGGGAGTGTGAGCCGTATGGCTAAATCTGGATAATAATAATAGCGTTTATTGCCCAACAGTTACCCATTTACAGAGCAATTTTACAAATAAATAATAAACAATTCTCATGCAAACAAATAAAGAAATAAAAAAGCAAACAAATATACGTTATAAAGACAAAAAAAACCAAAATGAAATACCTTAGGTAAGAGCCCGACACTTGTTCTTTCATTCATAAGCACTACAACAGAAGGTATCACAATTATTAGATAGTTTGTTCATAGCTAGACAGAACCACAGTGGACTCAACGAATCTCCTTGAAACAGGCCCCGGCTGATTGCGATATTTTTAATTTCGATGTTATTTTAACCAGGTATTTGAAGGTGAATTCTAGTCTTCCACTCCGTCATTATATGCTCTAAAAAGGTCACTATATTATCATCGACTTTATATATTCTCAATATATCTATAAGCCATTCATGAGGCACTGAATCAAAGGCCTTCTTGTAATCAATAAAGGCAGTAAAAAGATTCCTCTTTTTGGAATATGCCTGATTAGAAATGACTGAATCGATGATGAGTTGTTCTTTGCAACCCATGGAACCCTTAGCGCATCCTTTCTGCTGAGGCTCTATGATATTGTTCAGAGCACAGTGTTGGTAGATACGCCGGGCTACACAGGATGTGACCAATTTATACAAAGTTGGAAGACAAGTAATTGGGCGGTATCATCTGGATAGCGTTTATTGCCCAACAGTTACCCATTTACAGAGCAATTTTACAAATAAATAATAAACAATTCTCATGCAAACAAATAAATAAATAAAAAAGAAAACAAATATACGTTATAAAGACAAAAAAAAAACCAAAATGAAATACCTTAGGTAAGAGCTCGACACTTGTTCTTTAATTCATAAGCACTACAACAGAAGGTATCACAATTATTAGATAGTTTGTTTGCGTTTCTGCACATTAAGTTGATTGGTGCTTTCAACATTATATTCGTGTAGGATCTTTCACACACAAATGTATTATTAGATCGAGCTGATACCCGAGGAACAAAGATATCGATTTGTGCTAGTAAATTAGGAGAGTCAACTCCACCATTTAATAGTTTATGCAAAAATTTTATCGCTGATTGATTCCTACGCATTTCTAATGAAATAAAATTAAAACTATCTAACAAAGCGACATAATCTCAACCCCTTTGGGGATATGTTCCTGTAACTTTGAAGGTTAAAAATTTTAGATATTTTTTTGAACCCTTTCGATAACGTTGGAATATTTAAAATAAATAGGATTCCATATTCAAGCATCATATTCCAATTTAGATCTAACTAAGCTCATGTACATAGCATTTAGTGCTGATAGATTATAGAAACTTTTGCAGTTGCGAATAATGAAACCATATGAGCGATATGCCGAGGAAGCAATAGCATTAATGTGATAGTTAAATGTTAGTTGACAGTCCATGTAAATACCCAAATCTTTGATACAATTAGTTCTTTCTAGTACAACATTATCAAATTCATATGGAAACATCAAAGTATTATATTTACGACCGAAAGTAAGAATCTTACATTTAGATTTGTTTAGGTGAAGTTGGTTTTGTAGACATCAATTATGTAGTAAATTAATTTGTGTTTGCAACATAACACAATCTTCTAAGGTATTAATTGTTACATATAATTTCAAGTCATCCGCAAACATCAGCTTATTACAATCTAAGGACTCACTCAAATCATTAATAAATAATAAAAATAGCAATGGGCCTAAATTAGATCCTTGCGGGACTCCACTAGTTGCAGTATATATTTCTGAACTATAGCCATTATAGTAAACATACTGTCTGCGTTGCGACAGGTAAGACTTAAGAAGCTGGAAATAAGTATTTTTAATTCCCATCGAAGAAAGTTTTTGTAATAATATTCGATGGTTTATCTTGTCGAATGCTTTTGAGAAGTCAGTGTAAACTGCATCAATTTGCCCCCTTGCGTCAAGTGATTTACATAAATACTGAGTAAATACTGCAAGATTACTAGTAGTGGATCTTGCGCTCATGAATCGATGCTGATGTGTAGATATAAGATTCCTAGCAGATACATATATACGATTGTACAAAATGGTTTCCAAGATTTTAGCAGCATTATTCAAAACAGAGATTGGTCTATAATTATTCACGATATTACGGCTATCTGATTTGTGAATAGGACAAACCTTAGCTATTTTCCAAGCATCCGGAAATGTTGACGTTTTTAAAATTAAGTTGAAAATTGTTTGTAGTGGTTTTATTAAAACCCGCAGACAATCTTTAAAAAGAAATGATGGGATTGTATCTGGACCTGACGTAAATGTGTTCTTTAATCTTTTTCCAGCTTCCAAAATCTCCTTTTCTGTTATTGGTTCACAACTAATATCCAACCAGGTACCCGGGTCAAAATTTAAATTAGTCTCATCATTAATATCTGGTAAAGAATAAACACTTTTGAAAAATGTACTAAAGGCATTGACTATTGCTTGAGAGTTATCAAATGATTCATTATTATAAAACATATTTCCTGGAATTCTAGAAGTATTGTTTTTATGATTAACAAAAGAGCAACAATATTTTGGATCTTGTGTTAGCTTAATCTGTATATTTTGTAAACATCCTTACACTTTTGTTTGATTTCTAATCTATATCTACTAAATTCATGGTAGTAAACAATATTATTTGTTCGTTTAAAAGTTTTATGTAGCTTGAATTTTTCTTTTATGAGTTTAATAATTTCCCCCGTATACCAAACTGGATATCGATGTTTATAATTTTTATAGACTGGAACATATGTGTCAAGAATTTCATAAAATTTGTTGTAAAAACTTCCCACCGTTCATCAACTGTAAGACAGTTGTCTAAAAAGTTCCAATGTGTATACATAAAATTATTATAAAGGTCAGGATATGTCGCTTTTTTAAAATTATATGTTTTGTTCTTAATATTTGAGTTAAAATTATTACGTTTTTTAATAATATCCTTTAATTCAATTGACAGAGATGGATGATAAATATCTTCATTCACTAAAGGTATAAAATCCCTAGTTACCGTACTGTTTATATTACTAATGACTAAATCTAATAATCTAAAGTTACCATTTAAAATATCATTAGACTGCTTCATATTTAAAAAAGCTAACATATTCATTAGTGAACGAGTTTTGTTATCACCCATATCATTATCAATAAATGTTGGACAATTAAAATCGCCTACAATAATAACTTGTTCAGAGTTTAAAACATCTAAATTTTCAAACGATTCAAGGAAATTTTCAAAATATTCTAACGAAATGGATGGGGGTATGTAAGCGACAGCTATACATATAAAATGTGCTAAGAGGAACAAAACATTTACAAACTAAACAGTCAATCATAGGAAAAATATTATGTAAGTGGGATGCATCTACAACATCCGATTCTATTGTACTATCAACTGCAATATTAGAACTCCACCACCAGATGTAAGTCTTATATGAAAATGTCTTGCTGTGGCAATTATTTTAAATATCATAATTATATTCTTGATAACTTGTAAGGCAACATGTTACAACAATCACACGAAAATGCACTTATTTACTCTCATAGCGTGAGTTGTACCACCTGATGATATATTAAAGTGTAGTGTAATATCTGCTTTCCATCTAAAATCAGAATAAAAGTGGCAATCCAGACACTTTATAGAACGGTAAACCTTGGAGCTATTAGTCTAGGCGCCAGAGGGGTCACCGTGTCATATTCAATTCTGATGGACAAACTCAACGGTTTCTTATGGATTTTTGGCTGCTGATTACGAATTTCGAGGGGGGATTTCTATCCGAGCGGTCAAAAAATTGTTATAAACAATTTAATTGTTTATAAATTGTTTATAAGGCTCTGGCTTATAAACTAAAAGAGACGAAAAAAAATGTTTCAAATAAAATTTGTTCCTTAATAAAAAACCAAGAAAAAACCGTTTACTAAACTTAAATCTAATAATTATAACTCAAGATATTGTAAAATTAGTACACAATGCAAATTGCAAATTGCAAAATAAGTATTTTTCGAAGCTTTATCGATCGTACCTCGGCTTCTGCGCATGCAAATGAGTCTTAGAAGGCGTCGCTTTAAAGCTTAATTAACAGGCTTCCAAAAAAAATTTGTTAAATTACTTGATCTTCATTTGTTTTAAAGTTATACCCGTTTGAAATTACAATTTTCTTAAAAAAATTGTACATTCATTTGTTTATAAGGGTTTCAAGTAAATTTGAGCTATAAACATTTATACTTTAATGAACAGTAATGATAGAAAAACTCAAAAGGAACAATTTGAGGTTACGAAAATGTTCATAAGTTTATTTTTGGCCAAGATGTCGATATTTTAATGGCGCGCGCTATGAGGCGCAAGATCGGCTCACCGCGTTAAGGTTCACGCGCTAACTTCTCGATGCAAATTATAATTTCTATGTATACATACGTTATCTTCATTTTTCATTTTTGAAGATCCTAATAAAATTTTATCATATAATTTTTATAATTAAATCATCATACTGTACCTCGTACCACCTTTCATTATATTTACTTTGTCTTCTATTTTTTGCTCTAAATGAGAAAAAAACATTAAAAACTAATATTTCAGAAGTATAACTGAAAAGTAAGTTGATATTATTTATTAGTACTATTTTTACAAACATTTTTTTCATGCATTTGCAAATCTGCATAGAGATATACAGGGAATATCAGCTTTTTTACATCTGCATAAGTTCGTAGCCAAATTTTAACAGTTACATGGTGGTACAAGTCTGTTCTTGTAGGCAGTAAAACTAAAACTTTTTGAGGCTTCAGAGTCTAATTATCTATATGATATCCATATAAAGTGGATCTAGTTCTTTTGCAGCATCATCAAGGCCCGTCAATTATTGTGTGTATGCCGCCACATCATAAATTCTCGTTTCATATGCAATGATGATGCTGCAAAAGAACTCGATCCATTTTTATATGGATATCACATATTGGCTCATTTGCTTGCGTAGAAGCCGAGTTACGATCGATAAAGCGTCGAAGAATACACACTTACTTGACTGTGAGCCAATCTTGCGCCTCATAGCGCGCCATTAAAATATCGACATCTTAGCCAAAAATAAACTTACGAACATTTTCGTAAGCTCAAATTGTTCCATTTGAGTTGTTTCATCATTATGGTTAATTAAAGTATAAATGTTTATAGCTCAAGTTTGCTTGAAACCTTTATAAACAAATTAATGTACAATTTTTTTGAGAAAATTATAATTTCAAACGGGTATAACTTTAAAACAAATGAAGATCAGATAATTTAGCAAACTTTGTTTGGAAGCTTCTTAATTAAGCTTTAAAAAGACACCTTATAAGGCTCATTTGCATGCGCAGAAGCCGAGTTACGATCGATAAAGCTTCGAAAAATACTTATTTTGCAATTTGAAATTTGCATTGTGCACTAATTTTACAATATCTTGAGTTCTGATTGTCGGATTTAGGTTTAGTAAACGGTTCTTTCTTTGTTTTTTATTAAGGAACAATTTTTATTTGAAACATTTTTTTCGATTTCTTTTAGTTTATGAGCCAGAGCATTATAAAAATTTATAAACAATTAAATTGTTTATAACAATTTTTTTACCACTCCGATCGAAATCCCCCCTCGAAACTCGTAATCAGCAGCCAAAAATCCATAAGAAACCGTTGAGTTTGTTCATCAGAATTGAAAATGACACGGTGACCTCTATTTGGCGCCTAGACTATATTATACTTATGACTAAATTCTTATTGCATGTTTTCTAAAAGCAGCTTTAAATTTGAATCAGACTCAAGGCTATGTGAGGCTTTTCAAGTATTGCGAGTAATTTTCTTGATAAAACACGCAACTAAGTAGATGGCATTTCTTTTTATTTAACTTAATCTTGGATGTTTTCTCCTAAATAGAATTAAAAACATTTACGTTATGAAATAATTTTTATAGAATTAACATACAGGGTGAGTTTTTAGTGCGGGATCGGTCGATAATTCCATTACGGTATAGAATATCGAAAAAAGTTATTTAGAAAAAATGTAGGCAATGATATTCTCCACGCTTGGAAAATATGTCCATTTCTACAGGGTGATCAGTAACTGCGTGGTATATCAAACATATAATTTTTTAAATGGGACACCCTATATATTTTTTCATACTTATATTCCCCTCATAATTCTTGTTCATATAATATAGGGTTTTGCATTACTATGCAGAGTATTTAACAAGTTATGACCATTTTTATTTCGAAATCTCTATGAGATTAACACCCTGTATATAAAGAAGTAATTCGTAGACAATAATTTGTTTTATGTAGTAAGATAAACAATATACTGTAGTTTTTAAATTGAAATCCAATTGAAATCATTGACGAATGTTTGTATACAGGGTGAACTACAAAACCAAATTACGATTTTTTCTATTTTTTTAAATGGATCACCCTATATTTTATTTTTCAAAAATATTGTATTTATTATACTATTTCATATTTATATAGCATTCCCTATATCTAAACTTATTACTTTCGGAGATATTTTTAGTTTTCTTCAACTTTCGAGAATATATTCAATTTTTCTAGTAGAAATAAGTTGGTATTTAATGATAATTAAACAAAATTATTTTTATTTAATAAATAACTAACACAAAATATAAACTATAGCAATATGCAATGAATGTATCAATAAGTGTGATATTAACGAATTATCATATTTCCCTAATATACAAGAATCATACAATTCCTACAAAAAAAATATAGGTATCTTGTGTTTAATAAAATTACAAGATTATTTTTATTTAATAAACAACTCACAGAAAACATAAATCAAAACAATATACAACTAATTTAATAGCTTTTAGATTATTACATCAACAGCAGTCTAAGCCAAGAAGTTTTTAGTAACACATTCCTAATTGCAGATTGTGACCCGCAGTTATTAATAATATAATTTTCATATTAAATTTCATTAATATGCATCAAGAAATCCCTACTTTGTTAACACTCAAACTAGGTGATCTATAAATGTTTAAGGTGATATTGTTAGAGATTATGTGATTGTTCCACATTTTTTGACGGTTGAGGTTTTTATACGACGGTGCTCCAGTTCTTCCAAAATTGATTTTTTTCAAGTGGGGCTATATAAAAAACTTTGTATACCAGAAGCATCCAACAACGCTTGATGATATGAAAAATAGAATAAAAGAAGCTTTTAATAATATTGACTTACAAAAATGTTAGAAATGTGGCTCGGTCATTTGAATATCTGTTACAAAATGGCATAGACGTTGAAAGTGATCATTTTCAACATTTATTTTAGACTTAAATTTAACATCACATTAATTGGTACATTCAATAAATTTTGTTATGGTTTATTATTTTTTTGTTAGTTATTTATTGAACGAAAATATTTGTTATATTATTACATAATACTTATTTGTTAACTTATATATATTTATAAGAATTGAATGTATTCCCGGCAAATGAAGAAAACTAAAAATATCTCAGAAACTAATAAGTTTAGGTAAAGGAGATGCTATATAAAAATGAAAGAGTGTCATAAATACAATATTTAAAAAAAAAATAAAATATAGGGTGATCTATTAAAAAAAAATTGAGAAAATCTTAATTTGGTTTTGTAGTTTAAAAGTGCTTATAAAAATGAATGTTCTACTAAAAAATTATTGGCTTAGAATGCTGTTGATATACCAATCTAAAAACTGTTACATTAGTTGTATATTGTTTTGCTTTATGTTTCATGTAAGTTATTTATTGAATAAAAATAATCTTGTTATATTATTATATACAATACAAAGTTTTTTTTGTAGGAATTTTACGATTCTATTATATTAGGGAAATATGATAATTTCTTAATATCACATTTTTGGTATATTCACTGCATACTGCTATGGTTTATATTTTGTGTTAGTTATTTATCTAATAAAAATAATTTTGTTTAATTATTACTCAATACTAACTTATTTCTACTAGAAAAATTGAATGTAATCCCGAAATTTGAAGAAAACTAAAAATATCTCGGAAAGTAACCAGTAGACTTAGGCAAACATGCAAATTGCATATTTTGCATAAAAAATGCAAAAATGTCAAATTTTGCATATTTTTATAAAAGTGAGCATAAAGTGCATATAATTTGAAAATTTGGTGTTAACTATTTATTTTTATATTCAAAGCTATAAATAGCTTGAAAATGCAAATATTTAATTTTGTTTTATAATCATTTGGTATTCAAATTCTTGGTATTAGTATGGTATAACTAGATCCAAACCCAGACATCCAACGTGAAAGTTATCCTCCAACACCAAATTGTTCTATATGGTCCAGATAATGTTCAGAAAAAAGTCATACCATTTTGAGCGTCGGGTTTGGGGGGAGAGGGGGGAGAAATCGGTAAATTCGTAGTTTTTTTTAAGTTTTTCGTCAATATTTCTAAAACTATGCGGTTTAGCCTGAACAACCTTCTATACAAAGATGTTCTACATTAACTTTGAAACAAAAAAGGCCCTATGCATAATCCTTCTAAAATGAACGGTTTCAAAGTTACGGAGGTAGTATAATATAATTGGTCCAAAAAAGGTCTAACCCAGACATTGAAAGTAAAAGTTTTCCTCCAACACCAAATTGTTCTATATGGTCCAGATATTGTTCAGTAAAAAGTTACATCATTTTAAGCGTCCGGTTTGGGGGGAGATGGGGGAGAAATCGGTAAATTAGTAGTTTTTGTATGTTTTTCGTCAATATTCACAATATTCTATACAAAAATGTTCTACATCAAATTTAAAACAAAAAAGTTCTTATACATAATTGTTATAAAATCAACGATTCCAGAGTTACGGAGGTGAAAAGTGGAGGTTTTCGATACTTTTTATATTTTTTGGGCAATTTATAATATTTTTACTAATTGAAAGAAATTTTCTTTAACAGGATTTGCTATTTCAGTGGCCGATGGTATGTTAGTGATAAGCCCTTGAAAAAACGTCAACCTCACCATCCAAAATGATCATCAATTGCCCAAATAATATAAAAAGTATCGAAAACCTCCACATTTCACCCTCCATAACTCTGGAACCGTTGATTTTATAACAATTATGGATAGAACCATTTTTGTTTTAAATTTTATGTAGAACGTTTTTTTATGGAACATTGTTTACAATTAAACATAGTTTTAGAAATATTGACGAAAAACGTAAAGAAACTACTAATTTACAGACTTCTCCCCCATCTTCCCCCCAAACCGGATGCTCAAAATGGTGTAACTTTTTACTGAACAATATGTGGACCATATAGAACAATTTGGTGTTTGAGAAAAACTTTTATTTTGGATATCTGGGTTAGGCCTTTTTTTTTGACCAATTATACTATACTATCTCCGTAACTTTGAATAAATTATTGCTTATTTTATCTGATGCCGCACCATATATGGTGAAAGCAGGACAAAATTTAAAATATTTTATCCAAACGTGTTGTGACAATACATGTGACAATACATGTCACTTGTTTAGGACATGGAATAAACAGAGTTGCGGAGGAAGTGAGAAAAAAATTTTCACTAGTTAGCAGTTTAATAGGGAGCGTCAAAAATGTATTCCTGAAATCACCTGTAAGAATACAATGTTACAGAGATATGCTTCCTGCTGTTCCACTGCCACCACAACCCATTTTAACACGTTGGGGAACATGGTTGGAAGCAGCTAATTTCTATGCTGATCATGTTGTTGATCAAAAAAAAATTAACCTTTTAACGGATGATAGTTGCCAATCTTTATTGGAAGCTAAGCAAGCCTTCCAAAATAACATCCACCAACAGCAACTGTCATTCATAAAATCAAATTATAGTTTTGTTCAGAAAACTATAACTCAATAGAATCCTCCAAATTATCATTGTCAGAGAGTACAGTTTTAATAAAAGAATTTGACTCATTATGTCAAAACGTTAAAGGTACTATTGCAAAGGAAATTTTTCAAACATTTAAAGTAACCATGGAAAAAAATAGTGGTTTCCAGGTTCTTTCTGAAGTGGTTTAAGTACTAGCTGGGACATTTTCCTAACCACTTAATTTAGAACCATCTATTATAGTCAATTTGAAAAATGCCCCAGTTACATCAGTTGATGTCGAAAGAAGTTTTTCTATTTATTAGAAAATTTTGAACATCATTTGAATCTATTGTTACCACAATTCAAAATAATATTTATATGTTAAAATAATTGTATACGTTATGTATTTATAATATTTATTGTAAGTATTTTTGTAAATAAAAAATGCATGCATATTTTCTAGATAAATATGCATATTTTTCATAAAATATTGCATATTCTTGGATAAAATACTGCATATTTATGCGCATATTTCATACTTTTTTATTTGCATATTTGCCTAAGTCTAGTAATCAGTTTAGATATAGGGAATGCTACATAAAAATGAAAGAGTATATTAAATACAATAATAATGAAAAATAAATATAGGGTAATCCATTTAAAAAAAATAGAGAAAATCGTAATTTGGTTTTGTAGGTCACCCTGTATACAAATATTCGTCAATGATGTGAATTGGACTTAATTTAAAAACTACAGTATATTGTTTATCTTATTACATAAAACAAATTATTGTCTACGAATTACTTCTTTATATAGAGGGTGTTAATCTCATAGCGATTTCGAAATAAAAATGGTCATAACTTGTTAAATACTGTATAGTAATGCAAAACCATATATTATATGAACAAGAATTATGAGGGAAATATAAATATAAAAAAATATATAGGGTGTCCCATTTAAAAAATTATATGTTTGATATACCACGCAGTTACTGATCACCCTGTAGAAATGGACATATTTTCCAAACGTGGAGAATATAATTGCCTACATTTTTTTTAAATAGTTTTTCCCGATATTTTATACCATAATGGAGTTATCGACCGATCCCGCACTAAAAACTCACCCTGTATATAATTCCGTACAAATAAATACACTAATTTCATGTAATTTTCTCCCGGAAAATTTGACTGCTTGAAATCGAATGGCTATCTACGGTTTGTTGTTTGGTGTCGGCAAACAAAGAGCGACTACGTGTTTGGGAAATAAAAAATATAAGGGAGATTTAGGGGCATGTGCTTGATGGAGCAGCTGGACAGCATATGATAATAACTAACAAAGAGCTCGTAGAACTAATATTGTCCAGACGCTAAGATAATATAAGAAATAAAATCCAGGAGTTTTCAATAGAGAGGACACCTCTGAAGGGATTCTGAAGGCATTCAAACCAAGTGTTGTATATAGTGTTGCATATGCTTAATGTAGGTACATATATGATTGTGAGTTGGCTACAGGTGACAAGAGGTCACTTGACGTTGGCAGTTAGATAACATAGCTGTACTTGTACATACATGGAGTTCATAATATATATAAAACAAGACAAATTATTTACGATACAAATATTCGCTATGAGCTTAGCGAAACTAGCGGCTTACTTGCGTAATTTGCCGGAAATTTATTTAATTTTTATCTTATAATATTTAAAACGCAAGAAGTAATTATATTGTAATCGATGGTTAATATCAATAAGTTTAGAATTTTTGATTCATAATAATTATTTTTTTAAGATTTTATTTATCATTTTGACGTTATATTGACTAGTTTCCTTCTTTCCTAATTCTGATACTTTCATTATCGTGTAGATGGCGCTAAATTAATAGATTAATTTATATTATAGTGTTATAGAATGTTAAAAAACAAATTTCAGTATTTAAAACGTAAATAAATTTAAGGTAAAAATATATGCCACATATTTTGCCAACTAATATATTTTTTCCTAATATATTTTTAATTTCAATATTTTAAATTAATCACCTTGACATTTATGTCAAATTTCCAGCAAACATTCACTGATTTGTCACTACTGGCGCTCAGGAACTTTTAAATATTCCCTCTGCCTACGAGCTCACAGCGGATAACCAGATATTAGGTCTGGATCCCGCGTATGAAAAAAAAAGTTGATTCATAGCAAGCTGAAAATTTGTTAATAGCTTAAGGGTGTCTAGTCGGACAAACTTTGATATATGGGAATACTGGAACAGGGGAAGTTTTAATTGTGGAACAGGTTAAAAATTTGGAACAGTGAGACCACGAAAACGGCTCATGTATTTTGTCCGAGAGAACAGACTTAAACTCTTCGGACAGAGATTAAACTCTCATGCAAAAATCAGACTGCTATTTATCACCAAATGGGCGCTTTAATGAGTGGAGCATGTAGAATATGTCAAATTACAGGAATTACGACAGGTGATAAATAGCACTCTGATTTTTGCATGACAGTTTAATCTCTGTTCGGGGAGTTTAAGTCTGCTCTGTCGGACAAAATAAATGTGCCGTTTTCGTGGTGTGACCATTCCAAATTTTTAACCTGTTCCACAATTAAAACTGCCCCTCTTCCAGTGTTCCCGTATATCAAAGTTTATCCGACTAGACAGCCTTAAGCTATTAACAAATTTTCAGCTTGCTATTAATAAACTTTTTTATCATACGCCGGATCCAGACCTATATAACATGGTGTCAGGTGTAAAATATCAGTATCATATAACTTATAACAGCTATAAGTGTGAAGTCAACAAATTACTATAAAATAAGGTTTAAGGTTCCTAAGAAAATGAAATGAATAAGTATGATGAAACCCCCAAAGAGTTAATAGTAACTGGAGAAAACTGAAGATATATATGAAGGCGACTCAATATGATCAAAAAGATGATGAAACAAAAATAGCAATATTCATGAATGCGACAGAAGAAGAAGCCCTAGATATTTATAATACATTTGATTTAAGTGCCTCAGATAGAAAGAAATATGCAGTACTAATACAGAAGTTTGAGGAGTATTGTTTACCAAGAAAAAATGTAATAATGGAAAGATTTAAATTCTTCAGTAGAATTCAGAAACCTGGCGAATCTTCTGATCTGTTTGTAACAGATTTGAGAGTTCAAGCCAAATTATGTGAATTTGGAGAACAAGAAGAAAGGTTGATTCGAGACAGAATAGTTATAGGAGTAGATGACAACGCTTTACAAGAAATAATGTTACGAGAAATAGATTTAACTTTGAGAAAAGCAATAGAAATGTGCAGGGCTACAGAGGCAGGCAAAATTCAATCAAGGTTTTTGCAAGAAAAAGAAGTAAATGCTGTTAGAAAAAATGAGTTTCCACGTAATAAGGTACAGAATGACCCAGAAGGAAGAGCTTTTACCTGTGGTAGGTGTGGCATAAATCATAGACCCAGAGAATGCCCAGCTTATGGAAGAAAATGTGCAGCATGTAATGGTATGAATCATTTTGTAGCAGTAGGTAGGGGATACAAACAAGCTGAAAGAAACACTGGTACGAACACAACAAGTAGAATGTATTTGAGTGTACTGAAGGGGAAGAGGGCAGTTTTTTAGATTTAGATTTTTTGTTTACAGAAGTAAGTACAGAAAACAACATAATAGATAATTTTCAAAGAAGTCAACAATGGTATCAGAAAATCGAGGTAGGTGGTTTAAATATAGATTTTAAGTTAGATACAGGTGCTGAATACAGTAGACTACCAGAAAAGTACTTTTTAGAGTTGAGTAAAATGAATAATATAGTATTGAAAAAAAGTAGAACAATGTTAGTTGTGTATAATGGGAGTAGATTTAAACCTTTGGTATCAGAACACTAGTTGGTAAAATAGGCTCTGTTGAGGCCAATATTAAATTTCTGGTAGTAAATGTGGCATCAGTACCCATATTGGGGTTACAGGACTGTATAAAGTTTAATTTAGTTGAACGTGTTAACATAGATTCTGTAACTAATAATCAAAAGGGCCACATAAAAGAAAGAGAAAAATTCTTAAAGAAAAATGTTGAGGTTTTTTCAGGGCTGGGAGTATAGGAAGTTATAAATGGAGGTTGGCTAATAATGCTGAGCCTGTAATAATACGAATTAGAAGAATTCCAGAATCAATTAAAGATTAGTTAAAGGTTATTTTATTAGATTTGGAAAACAAAGGTATAATAGCAAAAGTAAATAAACCAACATTGTGGGGCCACAATATAGTAATAGTAGAGAAACCCAATGAGACTTTAAGGTTGTGCTTAGATCCTAAAGAATTAAACAAATATATACTAAGAGAAAGATATTTGATTCCAAGTCCTGACAAAATCTATAATAGATTAGCGGGTAAATAAGTGTTTAGTGTTTTAGATTTAAAAGATGGGTTCTTTCAAGTAGTATTGGATAAGCAAAGTAGCTATATATATACATTTGGTACTCCTTTTGGTAGATGAGAATACAAGAAGAGAATTAAGTATGAAATTAAACAAAAAATTAACAAAGAATACAAAATTAGAACTAGAAATGGAAGTTAATTTGGATAACACGTGGGGAGCAATAGAAGAAACAATGACGGATACAGTTAAAAAAGAATTAGGTTATAAACAAAAAAAAAAAACAGTTACAAAAACAACATGATGACTACAATCTTAATAAGAAACTAAAAGAGACAGCTGCGCAATATACAGAAAAAAGAAATTTTCTAACTTATAAAATGAACAAAGACAAATGGCAAAAGATGATAGAGAGAGGAAACTTATATGGGAACGATACATCAAAAATCTCTTTGCAGACGAGAGGCCTGAGATAAAAGTGGTTCAGGAAAAAGTGATAGATATTAACAATCCATCTGGTCCCGAGATTACAATTGAAGAAGTTACTAGAGCAATAAATACCTCGAAATACGGGATTTAGATTTAGAATTGGCCTGGGTACCAGGGAAACACTAGTTGCAACCCACGTGCTACCTCAGAACTGCTGCGATCAAAGGAAAGATGGAATGATGTGCTTTATAGATTATGAAAACGCCTTCGATCGAGTACATAATAAACTCGTACATATACTAAAACAACTCAACATAGATCAAAAAGTCATTAGTTGCTCTTTACTGGAATAAAAAGCTGTCGTCCAGGTGGAACAAGGCAAGTTCAAAAAATTCTGAGGTGTAAGACAGGGATGCATTCTCTCCCCACTACTGTTCAATTTTCATTCAGAAAGTATCTTCCAGGAAGCTCTTGAGGAATGCGAAAGCGGCATCAAAGTAAATGGTACCTGGGTCAGTAATATACGATATGCGAATGACTCGGTCTTAATAGCAGACAATATAGAAGATCTGGTTACTCATTCTCCGAAGCAAAACAACACGCACAGAAGAGAGAGAATTGGACAAAAATAGTCAAACGACTTACATGACGCCACTACATCCTTACGAACGAGAACAGATAGAGGAGGAGGATAGGAGACCTCCAAAACCTTCTTAATAAAATTGGAGAACATAGCGAGAACATGGCTTAGCATCAACATTAAAAAGACAAAATTCCTTATAATCAACCGTCAATTATGTCAACATCAAAATGCAAGACTAGCATATAAAAATCAAGCTGTAGGTAGAGCGCGTAAGAAAATTTAAGTACCTGGGACCCTGGCTATGTGAAGACTGGATGTCGGATATGGAAATTAACTGTCGGATAAAAAGAGCCAGAAGTGCATTCATAAAATTCAGAAACGTCTTTACGAACTCAAACTTTGACCTGAACATAAGACTAAGATTCACGAAATGCTATATATGGTCGGTGCTCCTATATGGCATGAAAAGATGGACTTAAAAAATAAACACAATAAACACAGTAAATAAGCTAGAGGCATTTGAGATGTGGATTTATCGACGAATCCTTAAAGTTCCCTGGACCGCACCAATAACAAATGAAGAAATCCTGAGAAGACCGTCAACGACACACAACAAACTGCTATGCACAGAACGTACTGCTATGCTGGTACAGAACGACAACTGCTATGTACAATTAAACAGATTAAAGCGGCATACCTGAGCACCTAATTAGAAACGAAAGATACCAGTTTGTGCAAACCTTAATTGACGGAAAGATCGAAGGAAGAAGGCGAGCGGGCAGGAAGAAAATATCATGGCTCCGTAGTGTCAAACAATGGACAGGGCTAAGAAACATAGGAGACCTAATACATATTGCAAGGGATAGAGAAAAATGGTCAAACGTGATCGCGAACATCCATTAGTGGATTGCTTAAGAAGAAGAAGAAGAAGTTACACGGAGTAAATAAGTAGGTAAGATTTAACGTGCGTTATTTAATTGGTGTCCATGCTTAAATTTTGCGAATTGGACTTAAAAACGTTACAGTCGATGTTTACGTTTTAGTCATTATAGTCGATGTATTTTTAATGTCCAGTTGCACCAACAAATAAACGATGAATTTGGATTGCCGCTTATTTTAAAATATAATTATCACAACACTGTCAAATTAAAAACAGTAATCTTAACGCCATCGGTACATAATTCGCAAATATTTTACGGCTATTCCTACTTTATCTGTCTTTACACGGCAAATTACGTGTAGTAAAACTCTCAATGGTATGGATATGTAAACTTTACTTGACAATGTCATCATTAAAGATGGCTTTTGAATGTTCTTGGATAACTGTTACTTGTATAATTAATTGCCTTAATTATTAATTCAGATAATTTATCTACTGTATAACAAAACTAATAATCAATCGAGAAAAGAGGAAAAGTGATAAAGTGATTTTTTAATAATATATTGTTACTATGAAACGCTTACAATTTTGAACATCTTTAACAACAAAGTACTTGGATCACTGAATATATCCTGGTGTACTCTCTGCTTGGATCTTCCATAAATAATAAACAATAAATAAGTTTTTATTAATTTCACGTCTTAAATCAATTATTTATTAAATACACTATCAATATTATTTAATGAACAAATCAAAATTTTCCCGATGCCATGTCAAATATTTAAAATTGTCACTGTCTGACTGACAATATGCTGACAATATTCTATTCGACTGAGTGCGTTGTATGTCAAAGGTAGATATGTCAAAGGTGTCAAAGGGAAATATTACCACCGACATTGTGTTCAATTTTTTCGAATCCTGAAAAAACCTATAAATATATTTGAAAAAATTAAACGCAGAATGAAAGACTAAGTTATTACACAGAGGCCGAAAGTCCCTTAGAATAAATCAAAAATTTACTTTAAATGAGATATTTTAAATTAAAAATGACACTACATTTTCTCTTAGTTTTTCACCCGTGTAACTTATTAAAATAAACATTATAGAAGTTCTCAGGGAATTTCGGCCGTCGCTAATAACGTAATATTCATTCTGGGTTTAAATTTTTCACAAATACTTACTAGTTTTCTCAGGATTCGAAAAAAATGAATCCCATTTGAGTAGCATTACAGCAAAAACTAAACTTACGTGCATAGAAATCGGCCCACTTAAAAATTTGGTCATTTTTGATGTCTAATATTTCCTAAACCTGTCGGCCGATTTAAGTGATTTTTGAACATGTTATAGCCTGATTCTTTTAAAATACCACTGTGATAATATTGTTTCTAAACAGGTAAATTTTCATTGTATACCGGGTGTACCAATCAAACTGAGTTTGTTTCTCAAAGTTCGCATCACCCTGTGCAATATTCTAGCATTTATAAAATACTAAAATTAAAACTCAACTATAGCCTCAGGTTTTCTTAACATTTTGTTTTTCGATTTATTCATTTATGTTGGATAATAAAAAAGTTAGTTACTTTAACAACTAGACATGTTCTTCATCAACACACGGTGTTTCTAAATAAGTACGACAAACTTTAAGGGGTAATTCTGCATGAAAAAATAATGATAGTTGGCTTTATAAACGTATGTCCGCAAATGTTTCGTTTCCGAGATACGGGATGTTGAAATTTTTCTTACAAACTGACGATTTATTTATTACCTTAAAACCAGTTGAAATATGCGAATAAAATTTGGTGAGTTTTAAAAGATAGTTATTGCGGATTTTTTGACATAAAACTAAGAGTTATATATTCACAATTAGCGTGCATAGGGTAATATGATCGGTCATATTACACGTATGCGCGCTAATGGTGAATATTAAATTCTTAATTGTGTGTCAAAAAATGTGCAATAACTACATCTTAAAACC